>NC_092710.1:178059515-178689258 GCF_047496885.1 Scyliorhinus torazame | reverse complement strand
AAGGCCTGCTCCTGTGAAGGTAAGTGTTTTTTAAAGGACAAATCTTACCTCCCAGAAATGCCTTGCGCACCTCTCCCGCCGAAATCCAATGGCCTGCTCCTGTGAAGGTAAGTGTCTTTTAAAGGAAAAACATACCTCCCAGAAATGCCTTGCGCACCGCTCCCGCCGAAATACATTGTCAGATGGCCCCACAGGATGTGAAAACGAAAGATATCGGAGAAGTTCCAATACCATCAATGAGGAGAGAGGTTCTGAGATTTCTGGGCACGAATGGTTTTGACTGGAAATTCATGCTAAGTTTCAGCAGTCTGGTTGCTCCATTGACTGACCTTCTGAAAAAGCACAGGAAAGTTCAATGGACATCAGAATGTCAGGAAGCACAAACATCAAGGACGCCTACCAATCTCCCGACTGCACTTCAGAAAATTGGACCATAGACGGTGCTCCTTCTCCCGGCATACAAGCAGAAACTTAAGCGGGGGAATCCGGTTAAGAAGGTCATGCAATACTGGTCCGAGGCAACAGAAGAGCTCTGACACGACCATCGAGAAGGAAACAGTGGGCTGGTTTCTGAAGCTAAGTGTTGATGCCAGCGGAGCATGTGTGGAGTTTTATGACAGACAAATCGGTGCAACTTCTAATGGGCTAGCACCAGCACCATGTGGAACACAGTGAACTCCGTGAAAAACAGTGCCGGATCCGCCGGGTCCATGATTAGTGCACGAGGCTCACACGCTTCAGCCCCACTTAAATGGTCCCACCACCCCCACACACTGTCCCAGCCAACAAGATGGCTGGAAGGAGAGCAGTATCACGGTTCAAGGACACTGAGCTGGAGACCCTCCTGGACGTGGTGGAGGAGAGCTAGATGACCCTATACCCTGGCCCAGGAGGAAGGCAGCCAGGTGCTGCCATTTGCTGAGCCTGGGCGCAGGTGGCAGAGGCGGTCAGCGCCGTGGGCAACGTCGTCCGGACCGGCATCCAGTGCAGGAAGAAATTGCACGACCTCCTCAGGGCGGCCAGGGTGAGTTGGCCGCTCCGTGCCCCTAGCACTAATCCCACCCTCCCACGCACCTGTAATCCGGTCTCTCCCCCCAGGGGGATGGCCGAACCCCCACCCTGCCCCACATGCCAGCACCGATGCCATATGCCATGGTCGGGTGCCCTGGCCACTGAGATCATAATCTACCCAACCTAGGACTGCATATGTCAGACCGTCTAAAAGTTCTGTTGTATGTGTTTCCCCGTGCCCCCACCCCACCCCACCCCCCACAGGAGAAGACCGCGCATAACCACCGGGAGCGGGAGAAGACCGGAGGGGACCACCAGACGTGCGGCCCCTCACTGTGCCCGAGCAGAGGACCCTGAACATGGCTGGTGGTCCAAAGGAAACAGAGGTCGCCGTGGTGGGGTGCGGTCACGGGCGAGGAAGTGAGACCCCACTGAGTTGCGGTTCCGCATGACAGGTATGTCGAGACCCCTCCTTCATCCCCATACACCCATGCCCACACCACCCTCACCCTCACACCACCCCCACCCCCACACACCACATCCCTACACCCCTCACCCTCCACCAATTACTGTCCCAGATGGAGATGGTCCACTCCCTGTGCTCCATGGCTGCGAGCATTCAGGCCCTGGTCGAGACCAGAGAGGGCCTCCAGGTCTGGCAGCGCCAGGTGACTGGGGGCGTCAGGGGATGTCTCCACTCGCACCCCCATCCCATGGAGTAGCCCAGGGACCATCGGGCACCCCGAGGAAGGAAGAGGTGATGGGGCCCGTGTCGGTGACTCCTGCAGGGGAGGTGGCGGAACACGGCAGCACCTCGGACTCCCGCCCTCCTGTCCCTGGCGCATCTAGTGAGCAGCGAGCATAACAGGGCAGCGCCACACCACCCGGGGCACCCAAGCAGCAGCCGGGCCCATCCAGGCCAGGTCGCCCCAGGAGACGTGTGCTCCTGTCGCAGGGCAGGAGTTAAGCAGGCTCCCTCCACTCCTGCTGTACCGTCTGGGGATCCACCTAGGCATTGTGTTAGGGCCAGGAAGGCCAGAAAGGTTCTGGCCTTAAGTTGGCATGGGTGCAGGGCACAGCTTAGTTATAGGGGCAAGGGCACAGACTGTATGTATTTGTTCAAATTAAACGCCTGTTCCCACCGTTACAACCTGCCTCGGTGCTCTGCCTGATGGGTCTGTGGGGTGGGCTAGTCCGGGCCCGCCGGGGTTCACGTTTGGGGTCATGAGATGTTCCAATCTCTTCCAGCATGGAAGAGCTCTACTCGCTGGAGCTCCTCAGTGCAGTAAATGACGCTGAGTGCGGCCTCGGGGGGATGACCCTGTTGAATAGTGGCGTCGTCCCCGGCACTACAAGCAGTGGGAACGACCCCGCTAATCCTTTAGGGAGGCACAGTAGCACAGTGGCTAGCACAGTTGCTTCACTGCACCAGGGTCCCAGGTTCAATTCTCGGCTTGGGTCAATGTCTGTGCGGAATCTGCACGTTCTCTCCATATCTTCGTGGGTTTCCTCCGGGTGCTCCGGTTTCCTTCCACAGTCCAAAGATGTGCAGGTTAGGTGGATTGACCATGTTAAATTGCCCTTAGTGTTGAAAAAAAAAGTTAGGTGGGGTTGCGAGGTTACGGGGACAGGGTGAAATTTTGGATATCGGGAGGGTGCACTTTCTAAGGGCTGGTGCAGACTTGATGGTCTCCTGCATTGTAAATTTTATGATTCTATGCCCAGAATGCACTCAATTTCATTTGTTAGGTTGGGCCCATTATTTTCTTTCTCATCCGAGGAGGATTTCATTGTTTAAGATCTCGGGCTGGATTCTCCGTCGGGGGGATCCTCTGTTTCGCCAGCAGCACACTCATGTCTGCAGATTTCCTGACAGCGTGGGGGTTCCCTCAATAGGAAACTCCATTAACCGGCTGCCGGAACGGAGAATTCCGCTACTGGTGGGGGTGCCCAACATCAGAAAGCTGGAGCGGTGGACGGAAGATCCCACCCCACTACTTTTTTTTCTAGCTATCATTTAAGCTGCTGCTTGCAGAGATTGTCCTCAACTTCTTGTGGATAAGAAAACACACATATTATGCCCAATTAGATGATTACCACTATGATTACATTGTAACATGATAGCCTAATAGTTGTACAATGGGGGATTCAAGCATGTTAACAAAATATTTGTATTTATATAGCACCTTTCATAACCTCAGGATGACCCAAAACTCTTCACATCCAATTAAGTGCCTTTGAAGTGTCTTCATTGTGGGGAAATGTGCAGCCAATTAACACATAGTAAAATGGCAGAACAAGAAATTAGATCATGACCAGATAATTAGATTTTTTAACAATATTGCTTGAAGAGTAAACGCTGGCCAGGAAACTGGAGAACCCTGTGCTCCTCTTCAAATAGTACCATGGGAACTTTCACCTCCACTTGGGAGGGAAGACAAGTCTTGGTTTTAATGTCTCAAGTGATAGACATTCCTTTTGTTGCAATGTGTCCAGTTACTTCATCTGTTTTTACTCTTTGAACATTTATACAATTGGCTTTGATCTTTCTGATGCCTCAATAGAGCAATAGGAGCAAGCTTCAGGTATTTTCTTGAGTACTTCATCTTAAGGACTGGATGGCTTAATGGCGATACATACATTGGAAATAATTGTTCTTTGGTTCAAGAACTCATTGTTCCCTTGATCATCTGATAGTTTAAAGTGTGCAGCATGTGTTTTGCATTTGGATTTGTATGAACTAATGCCAATACTGCATTGAAACCTATAAAATCAGATGATGATTATGGGGATATAATACTGACTTTGTGTTCTGTTAATTTCCTATACTTGAAACTGTGGTCTGATCTGAGACTTACACTGGACACAAGGTGCAGAATTTTGTTCCAGAGACCGATGGGAGACTCGCATCGCTTATGTATTGTGTGCCTGATGCAATTGAAGTGCACTCAGGTACTTTACTGGCCAGTGTCGGGCCTCCCATGGGATTAAGGGCTCTGAAGGACAGAAATCTGGGGCTGGTTTAGCACAGGACTAAATCGCTGGCTTTGAAAGCAGACCAAGGCAGGCCAGCAGCACGGTTCAATTCCCGTACCAGCCTCCCCGAATAGGCGCCGGAATGTGGCGACTAGGGGCTTTTCACGGTAACTTCATTTGAAGCCTACTTGTGACAAGAAGCGATTTTCATTTTTCATTTTCAAATCCCGCTGCCAGAGCTGCTAACCAATCAATGGCCGACAACACTCCATTGCTGGCAGCACCACCAGAATCAGTCCCATCCAGAGGAATGACACTGATCCCTGGAGTGTATATGGATGGGATGGGATTGCAGGGATGGGGTGGCAGGCACCAAAAGAGAAAATGCTGGAAAATCTCAGCAGGTCTGGCAGGATTTGCAGGGAGAGAAAAGAGCGAACATTTTGAGTCCAGATGACCCTTTGTCAAAGCTAAAAGGCACAGAAAGTGGGAGATATTTATACTGTGGGGTGAGGTAATGAAAGATCTTTTGGTTTCAGATTCCAGCATCTGCAGTGATTTGCTTTTATGAGGAAGGCAGGGAGCTCAGAGGCAGGGGTGGGACTTGACTTTCAGTGCCACTCCCTTCCCGATGCCTGGTTCCTGGATCGAGCACTGAGTGCCTGTCAGTGAGTGACACCCCTCCAAGGATACAAACAAACATAACAAGGTTTATTGGGTGGCCGACGAGAGCCACAGCCATCCTGTTCAACTTGCATTAAATAACTAAGGCACCACAAACTCATGGTGGACTTGTGAATAATTGACATTAAGTGGCTTATTTATGAGCCTATTGAGCCATCAACCGGTTTGTGCGGACCTTTCCCACGTCCAACTTAATTGAGAATAGTTTCCCTGACACCAGGAATCAGTCTGTAGCATCCCATTATGTAACTAACCAGAAACATGGTAACTGATAATCTTGTAAGTGGCAGAAATATAGTTCTATGAGTACACTACCAGATAAAGTTCTCAATGTTACAACAGAATAAATGCATGGAGAGTAACCTGCACACTCAGAATAACAATTCATTTTGTAAACTGAATAGTTTGAGCATCCATCTTCGATCAACTTCATTCCCTGAGCTGTAGATTATCAATTTGCTGAGGCGTGAATGACCACTAGTTACAGAAAGCAATCTATTTATATAAATGAAACAGAGTTTTAGCCGCATTGAACAGGGTATTTCCGGCGCTTGCAGTGCCGAGAATGACCCTAGTATTAACCAAGACTCTACTTCATTTTTGGGCCTCGGTGAGGAGACTCATTTCCTGCACTAATGGTCCCAGCTCGTCACTGCAGGAAGAGATTGAGGCATCACTGTTAAATGGTGCCCCGTTCTCTGGAACCCCCAAAGCTGCCTCCGGACCCCCCCTCCCCCCGCCCAAAACCACAACTTACCGATTGGGGGTCCTCGAGCTCCCCACATTCCACCTCATAAGGAAAGGGCATCCGGGGCTTGATCCCCAGTGTGGGGATGATGCCACCTGGGCACCTTTGCACTGTCACCCTGACATCCTGGCAGTGCCCCTATCATCCCGGCAGTTCCAGAAGGAGTGGCACCTAGGTGGCACTGCTGGAGTGTCAGGTGGCAGTGCCAAAGTGCCCAAGTGGCATCATGGTTGCCAGGGTACCATCCTGCCCAGAATGCAACCACCCGGGGGTCTCTGATCTCATAGGAGACCCCCCTCCAAGTTCTGGTATGCCTGGTCCACATTTGTGTACACCAGTGTTAAAGGGCGCCCGACTGGGGACTCCGAGGCGAGTCTGTTCGATCCCGCACCTTGAGTAACTCCAGCGTAGACATATTTAAGAGCAATTAACTATCCACTTGGAGATGCAAAACTGGATCATGCCTGAGGAGAGTGAGATCCAGATTGCGACGCCTCACGAGATCTTGTTAGACCTCTCGCGGCATAACGACCATTGTAAATCCCGCGCAACGTCTCTCACAGATATACCGGCCTTGTCGCGTCCCAAGTCTGGCGTGACGAGGCCATTAAATCGGACCAAAGGTTCTGATCTTCACTGTTACTTGGGCAGCAAGTTGAAAATCTACCCATTTGTTTCAAACACTGGCACCTCAGACACAAAAGTTTGGATTTTCTTTGGGTCGTTGGGGGTGTGGAGCACTTTTGTAGTTTAATATTCACTTCTGTGAGCCAAAGGAAGTTACGAAGCTCATAAATTCTGACATTTCTGTCAGATATATGGATAATGACCATGTTCATTGCAAATGGTGAAGACTGGGTGGCAGTGGTGCAGTGGTTAGCACTGGGACTACGGCGCTGAGGACCCGGGTTCACATCCCGGCCCTGGGTCACTGTCCATGTGGAGTTTGCACATTCTCCCTATGTCTGCCTGGGTTTCACCCCCACAATCAAAAGATATGCTAGTTAGACGGATTGGCCACGCTAAATTGCCCCTTATTTGGAAAAGAAAAATAATTGGCTCCTCTTAAATCTATTGAAAAAAAGAAAATGGTGAAGCCTTTCCCAGGAAGCTGCTGTAAAAAGGAGGAAAGGGAAGTTCAATCTCACTACTCTTGCAAAACAGGAAGGAAGAAAACTTTGACAAAATGTGAACAGTGCATGCACATTGCATGTTTCCAAGCAAAAATCTAATCTGTAACACTGCCACAAGCATAAATTGGTTGAGCTGCAGACCCTGGCCTCTTTCTCTGAGTAGTAAGGCCTTACAATAACACAGCGGGGGTAAAATTTAGTTATGGGCCATTGTTGGGAACATAACCAAACGTTGGGCTTGTGGTGTGTATCCCAACAGGAAGGCACAAGGTCAACCCAAAAATAGAGCTTCAGCCTTATTTCAGTAAACTGCTGCCTCCTAGAGTGCCTCCAGAGGCAGTTCATCAATACTAACTGATCTATTTTGGGCTGCTGATCTTTCTCCCACTTAACTTCAGGACATTCCAGGAGGTGAGGCCCGTTGCAGTGTGGAATACTGAGGGTGTGGAACTCAGGGTAGCAGAGGCCACCATTTACATTCACATCTTCCTGGTCACAAAGCTAAGTTCGTGTTTACCATTTAGGGCCTCTGATTCTTCCCTGATAGATTTCTTTGAATGGGCAGCCCATAGGCAGAAACCTCAGCCACCGGCAAAAACACAATTGGATTAACCTAACTGCAGAGCAGGCAAGAGAAACCAACTGCAGAGCAGCATTAGAAACAGCATCTGATGCACAAAATCTCTGCAATTCGACAAACTGATCATTTACGGTAGCACAGTGGGTAGCACTGTTGCTTCCCAGCTCAAGCATCCCAGGTTCGATTTCCGGCTTGGGTCAGTGTCTGTGCGGAGTCTGCACGTTCTCCCTGTGTCTGCGTGGGTTTCCTCTGGGTGTTCCAGTTTCCTTCCACAAGTCCCGAAAGACGTGCTGTTAGGTAATTTGGACATTCTGAATTCTCCCTCTGTGTACCCAAACAGGCGCCGGAATGTGGCGGCGAGGGGCTTTTCACAGTAACTTCATTGCAGTGTTAATGTAAGCCTACTTGTGACAATAAAGAGTATTATTATCATTTAAAATCATTTGTAAATTAACATAATTGTGATGTTAAATTGTAATTTGAAGATAGCTTGCGGGAAATTGCATATGAAAAAGTCAATGCAAACTTTTCTTTTGCATGTAGGAGTTGATTTTAGTATAATATTTGAATTCACACTGACTTTTCCCAGTAAATTTTGCTAGAGGTGTCTTAATTACACTCAGTAAACTTTAATGGATAACTAAACAGGAATATATTTTCGAACACAAGGGCATTTTTTCTGTACTCAGTGCAGTTAGGTCTTCCTGTGATCTGGCTACGTTTTCAGAACACTGCCCAATTATATTGGTGTGCGATAAAATGGTTGGTTTATTTTGTATGGCTTGTGCTAGATTTATATTCAACAAAGTCCAGCTGAGATTAGGTGGTGCAGTGGGTTGGAACACTACTGGGATCTTAGTTTGAATCTAATCCAGACTGATGAGTGGAATTTTCACTTTTGCTGCCAGAGAGCCAGGTCATTGGAAATGGGTTTAGGCAAGCAGTTACTAATGGTTAAGGCTTCATAAAAAATTACTGTGACAGTGTGGTTGTAAGTAATGTTAAGTTGGTATTCTCATTCTGAGATGTCACAAACCTGGCTGCTGAAAGAGGCAGAATCATTCACATTGAGCCATGGGGGTATATTCGCCTGAGAATGCATGAATGAAGTTGATTAAAGAGAGAGTGACTCAACAGGGCTAACTTTCCCGCTCTTTGGTCCCAGGAATACCCAGTTGAGGAAAGAGATGCAGATCGGGATTATCAGGTCTGCTCCCTCTTGCTATAATCTCAGGGTAGTTGGTTATTGAAGCTTTGATTAGCTTAATGCAGAGGCAGGGCAGCCACAGTTATTGATAATGAGATGGGAGGGGTGTTCCTGACCTTCTGCCTCAATGACCATATTGTTTGCTTTCTGAGAACCACAGGGCAGTGATTGCTCCAAATCGTGGCACTATGGCCTGTCCCCACTATCAGTCCAGCATTTGAGAAAGGCACCTTCTGAGATTGTAGTTGCTGATCCCCCTTCCTCTCCCACCCCTCCCCCTCTTCTTCTCCACCCCATCAACACTTCAATACAACCGGTGGGGGAGAGTGACCCTGGCCTATTCCCAATGGGGGAGGGAAGAGAGAATTGGTGCTCACTGGGTTGAGGTAACAGCAAACTTCACTGCTTAAATTTTCTCTGGTTCTCTGAGTCATCCCACTGAAAAGAAGCTTCCTCCCTCCAGATCCTTAAATCCTACCTGATACCTAACTAACCAATATGATAATAGATCAGGTTGAAATTTCATCTGCCGCTTACGAGGTATATGATGCCCAGAGGGCAAAGTCAGGAGAAGGCTCTCTACTGAGGTGTAATCTGTTGATATGCCAAGCGGTTGGAAGCAGACTGACCTCAGGCTGAACATGGGCCCTGGTGAGATACTTAGGCTGAAACTCCGGAAACTGCTCAAAATCTTTATTTGAAACTTTTTTTTCCGAGATCAGGGGACCAATCGGGCCATAGTTTAATATAATGAAATGTTCCAAGGTGTTTCACAGGAACATCTTCAAACACAATTTGACACCGAGCTATATAATGTGATAGTGCAGATGGCCAAAAGCTTGCGCAATTAGATAGATTTTAAGAAACATCATATATGAGAAAATGGAAGAAAAGAGGTGGAGAGGTTCAGGGAGGGAATTTCAAGGCTTGGGGCATTGGCAGCTGAACACGCAGTTACCGATGAGGGAACCATTAAAATTCAGGATACCCAAGAAGCCAGAATTGGAATAGTGCAGACATCTTGAAAGATTATATGATGCAAGGAAACATTGAGATAGGGAGGAGTAAAGTCATGAAGGGATAACATTTAGGGCATGTTCAGTCAAGGGGCAAATAGCAGAACTGATCACAAATAAACTAAAAAACATGAGATAGCAGAGAGTAAAGGTAAAGGGTAGTTACTCAGATTGGAAGAAGGTAAAAACCCATGTTCTACAAGGGTCAGTGCTAGTATAACTGATATTTTAGATTACTGATTTGGACCTACAAACAAGTAATTCAATATTTGGTTTCAGGTGATATCAAATTGTGGGGTATAACATCAATGCAAACTGATAAGACAATAAGACATAGGAGCAGAACTAGACCATTCTGCCATTGAGTCTGCTCCGCCATTCAATGAGATCCCAGCTGATCTGATAATCCTCAACTTCACTTTCCTGCCTGATCCCCATAATCTTTGATTTCCTAACTAATTAAAAATGTGTCTATCTCAACCTTGAACCTACTTAATGACCCAGCCCCTACAGCTCTCTGCGGTAAAGAATTTAACAGATTCACTACTCTCTGAGAGAAGAGATTCCTCCTCCTCTCTATCTTAAATGGACAACCCCTTACTCTGAGATTATGTCCTCTGGTCCTAGACTCACACACAAGAGGAAACATCCTCTTAGTATCTACTTTGTCAAGCCTCCTGTGAATTCTATAAGTCTCAATAAGGGCCGGAATTCTCCGGCCATTGACTGGCGGCAGGATTCTCTGATCCTGCCGGCAGCGCACGTTCACCCGTAGGTTTCTCCGAGGTTTGGGGTGGCTTCTGTCATAATATCCACTCATGTATATAATGAGATGGAGACAGGCAGTGATTGACGCACAGAATGACTAGTAAGCACACAACACAGTGCAGCCAATCACCAGACATGACACTACCACTATAAAGCCAGAGGGCACTAGGTTTCCCGCGCTCTCTGGACCCAGCCACTGAGACAGTCAGAGTCCACGAGCTAGCAAGTGCAAACACCATGCGGTAGCTAGTACGTCTGGTCAGGCTACTACAAGGTCTCCAGTCAGTTCAGTATAGTGTCGACCCACAGCTGAATATGTATATCAGTTCTATCGTTGAATAAAACAGTGTTGGATCTTCTCCAGTGATAGACGTCTGTTTCTAGCTTCCCTGCATTGAGTGCAGTCCACATCGAACCTACCTGCCTAACACATCAGCTTCAATGGGAACTCCCATTGACAGCGGCAGGAAGAGAGAATCCCACACTCAGCAAACAGCGCGCTGCCTCTGCTTGCAAGAGACAAGCAGCTGGGAGGCTGGAAAACCAGTCCGAGGTCACCTCTCATTCTTTTAAACTCCAATGAGCACAGGCACAATCTACTCAACCTCTCCTTAGAAGAAAATCCCTCCATACCTGGGATCAACCTAGTGAACTTTCTCTGGACTGCCTCCAATACCAGTATATCTTTCCTTAGATAAGGGGACCAAAACTGTTCACAGTTTTCCAGGTGTAGTCTAAAGTGCCTTTCGCAGGGCTTCCCTATTTTTATACTCCATTTCCTTTGGAATAAAGGCCAATATTCAATTTGCCTTCCCAATTGCCTGCTGAACTTGCATTCTAGCTTTTTGTGATTTATGCACAAGGACCCCCAAATCCCTCTGTGCCGAAATTGCCCGCAGTCTTTCTCCATTTAAATGATATTCAGCTTCTTTATTCTTCCTACCAAAGGGGATAACTTCACATTTTCCGACATTACATTCCATCTCCCAAGTTTGTGCCCACTCACCTAAAATATCCATATCACTCCATTGACTCTTTATGTCATCCTTACCATTTGTTTTCCACCCATTTTTGTGTCATTCGCCAACTTGGAAATAGTGCATTCACTTCCCTCAAGGTGTGCTGAGTGGGGAGTTAAAGTAACTTTAACAGAAATAAATGTGAGGTGGTATATATTGGTAGCCCAACCATCTTCAGCTGCTTCAGCAATGAGGTTCCTTCCAACAGAAGGTCAAATGTTTGCTTATGATTTCACAATGTTCAGCACCATTCGTGACTCCTCAGACACTGTAGCAGTCCATGTTTAAATTCAACAAGACCTGGACAATATCCAGGGCAGGGTGGACAAGTGGGAAGTAACATTCGTGCCACACAAGTGCCAGGCAATGACCATCTCCAATAAGAGAGAATCAAACCATCACCCCATGACATTTAATGGCATTACCATCACTGAATCCCCCACTATCAGCATCTTAGGGGTTACCATTGATTAGAAACTGAACTGGACTAGCCATACAAACACTGTGGCTACAAGCACAGGTCAAAGGCTAGGAATCCTATGGCAAATAATCCATCTCCTGACTCACCAAAGCCTGTCCACTACCTACAAGGTACAAGTCAGGAGTGTAACGGAATGTTCTCCACTGGCCTGGATGAGTGCAGCTCCAACAACACTCAAGAAGCTCGACACCATCCAGGACAAAGCAGTCCGCTTGATTGGCACCCCTGCCACAAAAATTCATTCCCTCCACCACTGACGCACAGTAGCAGCAGTGTGTACTTCTACAAGATGCACTGCAGGAACTCACCAAGGCTCCTTAGACAGCTCCTTCCAAACCCACGACCACTACCATCCAGAAGGACAAGGGCTGCAAATACCTGCGAACACCACCACTTGGATGTCCCCCTCCAAGTTACTCACCATCCTAGCTTGGAAATATATCGCTGTTCCTTCACTGTCGCTGGATCAGAATCCTGGAATTCCCTCTCTAATAGCACAGTGGATGTACCTACATCACATGGACTGCAGCGATTGAAGAAGGAAGCTTTCCACCACCTTCTCAAGGAAAATTAGGGATGGGCAACAAATGCTGGCATAGCCAGCGAAGTTCACATCAAGTAAAAATGAATTTTTAAAAATATAGAAACATCAGCTAACCTTTTGAATTGGGTAGAAGAGCAAAGGGATCTCGGGATGTAAGTGATTAATTCGTTAAAAGCAGCATTCCAGGTCAGCAAAACAATTAAAAATCTTAACAAAGCTCTGTGATTCATTTCTCAGCAATGCAGAATTCAAATGTTTTGAAACATAGAAACATGAACTCAAGGTAAACCAGGGTACATTACAGTTAGATTATAGGACCCTGGTCAGGCCACACCGAGAGTATTATACATAGTTCTTATTGCCACGCTATAAGAGGGACATAGAAGTATTGGAGAAAATGCAGAAAATAATTTACAAGAATGATACCAGAACTGAGCGAATACAGCTATCAGGTCAAATAAACAGTCTGGGGCTTTTTCTTTAAAAATGGAAGACCTACAGGTGACCTGATAGACGTCTTTAAAATTGTGCAAGGGATAGATGTGGAAAAATTTGTTTCCCCTTCTGCGAGAATCTACAATTAGTGACCATAAATTAAGGGTAGTTACCAATACACTCAATATGGAAATAAAGAGAGCTATCTTTCCTCAGAGTGTGGTTAGAATGTGAAACTAGAGTTGATCATTTTGAAAGGAAACTAGATGAGCACGAGAAAGATCGATGAATAGAACGATATGCTGAAAGGCTGATATCATGAAAATGGGATGGGAAGAGATCCAGGTGGAGCAAAAACAACCAGACTGGTTGGGTCAAATGGCCAATTTCTATGCTACATATTCTATGTATATCACTGAAAAAAACGGATACACAGCTTTCAGAAGAGATTTCTCTTGGGTGTGTGCACTGTAGTGAATTTGCTTTTACAGCAATGATGTTGTCGTGTAGGCACAACTCCAAGGAAACTTGTACGAGGCCTATGCTTCTTTTACACTTCCAAGAAGATTCATGGACTAGTGGACAAGCAGTGACTCATGCTAAAATACCAGGCAGATGTGATACTGTTGCTCTGGCCACCCTTATCTCCTGAATTTCTGCCACTGGGGTAAGGAAGTAGAAAATGTACATTTAGTTAAAAATAAGATAGAGAATGGAAAAGAAGAATGAATGAAGTGGGTGGAAAAGAGGAACAATAGAAAAGCAGACTTAAATCATTTGGTTATCTAACCTCACCCTCTTACTAGAGTGTGTTTTCTTTCGGTAAATTTGCATACTTGTTCTCTAATGGCATTGGTACTTAACATTAACACAGAAATTAAGTGTAGTCCCCAGGACTCTGAAAATATTGGTGAGGTCAGAATGGCAAAAGTGCGAAACACATATTCTAAGGTCTTCACCAGATTATCCTGTCCTTGAAATTTTGGCCTCTTCATATTTATCTCAGCTTTTCATGTGCAAACTGAAGAGAAGGACAAGTCATCCAGGGAAACAGGAATTAAATGCAATTATTATGTTTGTATGGTGAAATGAAACACCTTTTGTTTCTATTGCAAACAATAGACTGTACAAATAAGAATGTAATTTGCCTGGCTTCATGTGCATTTACTGTTCATCTGTGACAGTATGATCATGGTTGTGAAATATTTTCATGACATAGATATTAAGTTCTAGACCAATGCAAATTTTAATTGTTGCAAAACACAGGCATATTAAAAATTCATATTTTTTGCAAATGTTATTTTACCCATACATTCTGAAGAGGCACCATACAAAATATGTATATTTGTACTCAATAACTTTAACTAAGTATATAACTTGCCATAAGAATATATTTTAAAACTATTTTGATTGTTTTTATTTAAAAATCAGGCGAATTTAAATCTGTCCAACATTCAAATTGAATTATATAAATTAAGTGTGGCGAACTGTAGATTTGAATGATGAAAATATCAGAATCTGACAGTCAAGTTGCAATTGAATTTCTCTGAAATATTAGACTACATGTTCACAAATCCAGGCTCCAGATTGAACCATATAGTTCAGCATATATTGTATATTGTGAAGTCTTCCACAATTTTAATGTATTAGCTTATAAATGTTAATTGCAGACTAATCTTAATTACCAAAAAATTGGTAGCTTTTTAAATGTGAAAATTAGAGAGAAAGACAACTGCTTTTTTTCGACGAAAAGTAACTAAAATCCTCGCCAAGAGAGCAAGCTGAACAGATGCATAGGGTAGATGAAGGTTTTATCTTTTGGAATGATTAAGTGACATAGCAATGCTGAATCTTCGAACTCATGACATTTTGTGCACATGTCTGTAATTTCACTGTTTATGTCTGGTGTCTATTTGCGAGCCTTTCCCCCCCAAAAAATGATCGTGTTCCTTTGTGATTTTTGTGAATTGTTTAAATTTCATGTCCAAATGATATATTTTCGTAAGCAAGATTTTTGGCCCGCTTGTGGAGTGCTTTACAGTCACAGCAAGAGGTCTGCTCTGATTGGCTCATTGGATATCATTCAAAGTGTTTTTTGCTTTTTATTAACACAAATAATCCTTGTCTATTCTGTCCTTAGACACAGGAAAAACTATTGACAATCATTGCTTCCATTTCCACTGGTGACTGTGTTTTTCCAAGTTACATTTTTTGTAAAACTTTCAGGGTACCATCACCAATAAGCTATTATCCACCAGCCTGCAAGAGCTATCAGCGATGGGTGCCTTCTCCAATTCCCTGCCTGAAGGTGGATCCTGACCAATTATTCACTAACCCACAGCAGAATACCATGATTTTTCAGTAGAGATAGGAAAAAAACAGACTTCTAACTCAGCCAGAACAGGGATTGAACCCCATGCTGTTGGAGTTGATCTGAACTGTATGCTAGCTGTCTAACTGACCGAGCTATCCAGCTCCCAACCCCCATCTTCACTCATTTTATTTTGGCAACAGGACTACTGGCAAATCACTCAAAACAAGTGTTGTCGAACTCTATTTGTGAGCCAAGAAATTAAAATGTCACTATGTACAGATGAAATGTTACCTTTCATTAATAATTAGCTGACTTTGTTAATATACTTCCAGAATACAATTAACTTATTTTAACACTACAAGGACTGGCCCAAATATTGCAAGGTCAAAGATTTTGCACAGGATTGTGCTTGTAGCAGCAATAGAATGATAAACATTGTGATTTGCAGAAAACCATACCATGAAGAATGAACATAATTCCATCAGGTATGTTAGTTTTCCTAACTATTTGCCAAAATCAGGACACAACTATTTATTTAGATTCTAACTAGGACCAAATAAGATAGATGGCTAAATAACTGTTTCCTCCCTGTACCTTCTAATGATGTGGTGCTCTGAGGACACTAAGCATTGAAATGAACACTGCCTCTCAGTAGAGAATTAAATTAACATGATTCAACTAAACCTCTGTAATTAGTTTTAGAAGATGAGCAAATGTAATTCTGAAAGTATACTTGTGTTAAAATGTTAAGCCTCTTCCAAAAGGTTGGCATGATTTCGGACCATATAGCCGTCCCAATCATCATTATCGTTAGTTTAGAAAATAACTAACTGGTCTCAGTTATAACAAAAGCTTTGGGTGCGATCCTGCAGGTTCGTTAACCATGGGTGCAAATCCTGTAATGGCCACAAAATAGCGTGAGAGGCCAAACGCGGGATTCTCCGAAATGGAGGCAGAGTGTTCGCGCCGTCGTGAACGCCGTTGAGATTCACGACGGCGCAAAACGGCCTCTACCCCGACCGATTCAGGGCCGGGAGAATATGGGCAGCCCCGGAGTCCATTGTTTCGCGCCCGCCCCTGCCATTCTCAGAGGCGGGCGGCGTAATTGACGCCCCACCGACTTTTCACCCATCGGAGAATTCGGCGGGGGCGGGATTTACGCCGCCCCCCAGCGATTCTCCGACCCGGCGGGGGATCGGAGAATCCCACCCCCCATGTGGGTGCACTGCTGGCAGAACAAAGAATCCCACCGGCGGGAGAATTCACCACTAAATGTTGACCCTGGGACTGAATTGCATGGAGTTCATGGGCGAGATTCTCTGACCCCCTGCCGGGTCTGAGAATCGCCGGGGGCTGGTGTGAATCCCGCCCCCACCGGTTGCCGAATTCTCCAGCACCGGAGATTCGGCGGGGGCGGGAATCGCGCCGCGCTGGTTGGCGGCCACCCCCCCCCCCCCACCGCCGAAGTCCCGCTGCTAGGATGCCTGTCTGGCCGGCGTGGATTAAACCACCTCTCTACCGGCGGGAAAAGGCGGCGCGGGCGGGCTCCAGAGTCCTGGGGGGGGGCGCGGGGTGATCTGGCCCTGGGAGGTGCCCCCACAGTGGCCTGGCCCGCGATCGGGGCCCACCGATCCGTGGGCGGGCCTGTGCCGTGGGGGCACTCTTTTCCTTCCAACTTTGCCACGGTCACCAGCATGGCGGAGGCGGAAGAGACTCCCTCCACAGCGCATGCGTGAGGATGCCGTGAGCAGCCGATAACGATCCCGCGCATGTGCCGCCCGGCAATGTCATTTCCGCGCCAGCTGGCGGGGCACCAAAGGCCTTTTCCGCCAGCTGGCGGGGCGGAAATCAATCCGGCGCGGGCCTAGCCCCTCAACGTTAGGGCTCAGCCCCCCATAATGCGGAGGATTCCGCACCTTTGGGGCGGCGCGATGCCCGACTGATTTGCGCCGTTTTTGGCGCCAGTCGGCGGACATCGCGCCGATACCGGAGAATTTCGCCCCACATACCCATTGCGGCCGCTATTTCTAGAGCAATTCAGGGCATGTTAATGGGCATAAATCTTCTTCTCACCGATACAGCGTCCAAATCGGTGCTGCGCGTGGAACTTGATTTTGTCTGGATGCCAGATTCTCTGCCCATTCGCGGTTTGAGTCTGCAGTGTCATGAGGCTGAGAATTCCGCCCCATATTTCAACATTTAAAGGCTAGGTGCAGGGGATCGAGAAGGAATATGTAAGCATAATTGCTGGAACCCAGCGCCTGCCGTAGAGGATCCATTAGCCCTCAAGTTATACGTAAGTGTCCGGTTGACCCTGTCATTGAGAGATGGGTGACCATCGAAACAGCCTGTCAGAATCCCCAGTGATGTATATATTAAGGGAGGGGAAAACCATACAGGATACCACAGGCACCTCTGAAGGGGTGAGGGCATTGACCGTGACCAGTCAAGTGCTGAAGTTGGAAGGGAACAGACATGTGAGTGAGCGCTAGCCGTCAGGAGGAATAGTTGCTTCCAGGACCGAATGAGGTCAGGGTCTGAGGTAACTGGCTGGGACACCAACCTAACTGTCTGTCTGCCTCTCTCTCTCTCACACACACACTCTCACCCCTTGGAGCTTTCCGAGAGATCTCAGGATAGAGTCAATGGAGTTGGCAATTCTGCTTATTACAGCACTGGAGGAGCACAGACTCTAGAAGCGATGAGCGGCCATATCCAGTGAGAACCCAGCACCAGGAGGACAGTGGGCCGCAGGGAAGACTCAAGAGCCGGACCCAGCACAAGCCAAACAGGGGGCTCCACGTAAAGAAGGAGTCCGAGGATTTACAGAATCCGGGTGTCTTCATAGAGCTGTCGGACAGTAAGTGCCGCAGGAGGCTCCGCCTCAGTAGGGAAACAGTGCAGCACCTGTGCGATATTCTATCCAACTTGGCACAATGTGGAGAGCAGGGCATGTTCGCCCTGTGGCCATGGAGGTCATGAAAGCCACAAGATCGTGCTGGCGCTCAATGGGTGATCTGTGTGGCATCATGCAGCCATTCACCCACAAATGCATCCGTGACGTCATGGATGCACTCTATGCCAGGGCATCATATTACATTAGTTTTGAACTGGACCAGGCCCTTCAGGACGAGAGGGCTGTGGGATTGAGCACTGTAGTAAATGGAATGATTGGCAACCACCAGTTAGCTACTGAACAATGAAGTGTTTATTAACTAACAAACTATATACATCGCACAAACAGCAATGTCTTTGTCATAATATACACCAGTATATCATGGTGCAGACACACACTGATGGACACACAGTGGGACCAATCAACATACACAACACCACAGCCAATCACCAGTGAGAGCACACGCACTATAAAGACAGGGAGCATCAGAGTTCCCGCTCATTCAAGTAGCAGCTAGCTAGGAGCACAGAGCTCACAGCCTGCAACACAGACATTCACCATGTGCTGAATGCATCAACTGGTTAGGACAAGGCAAAGGTCTTTAGTTAAAACTGGTATCGTATTTACCCACAGGTCAAGTATGTTTAAATAGTTAACCTTTTAATAAAATAGTGTTGCACTACTTCAAGTGTTGGTGACCTGTATGTGATCCAGAACACCCAACACATCATGATACCAGGAGTGGTTGCATACGAGCACTTCTTAGACCTACCTGCAAGTGATCTGCCTTCTGCCAGCATTCCGTCATCCTGCAACATGGACAACATCAGCCTGCGCCGCCGCTCCGCATCGCCGGCAACCTCGGGGTCAATTGGAAGATTTTTAAACAGCGCTTCCAGCTCTACCTCGAAGCCACGGACAGGGAGGGTGCCTCGGACACCAGAAAGATTGCTCTGCTCCTCTCCACGGCCGGGGACCATGCCATCCACATTTTCAACTCTCTCGCCTTTGCAGATGATGAAGACAAGATGAAGTTCAAGACGGTTCTCCTGCAGCGTAGAGGTGAATGAAAGTTTTGAACGCTACGTGTTCCAGCAGCGTTTGCAGGGTAAGGACGAACCTTTCCAATCCTTTTTAACGCACCTCCGCATCCTTGTGCAATCTTGCAGCTACGGGCCCTGCTCCGACTCCATGATACGCGACCAGATCGTTTTCGGTGTTCAGTCGGACCCACTACGCCAGCAGCTCCTCAAAGTAAAGCAGCTCACCCTAGCGACCGCCAGTGAGACCTGTGTCCTACATGAAAATGCCACCAGTCGGTACTCCCATACACAAGCGTCTGAAACGATGCGGCAAGGTCCCCACAAGGTGGAACGGGTCCAAGTGATTGAACACCTCCAGGGCCTCAGCCTGGATGAGGGCGGCTGCGCGCTTTTCGCAGACTCCCACGCTTGTATGCACCAAACGAGGGGATGGCGACATGGAGGAACGTAATGCGCAGGCGCGCACCACGCAGGACCGCACCGTGCATGCACGGTGGCGCAGCGAACTTGCTGACGTCACGACGTGCGGCAACTGTGGCTCCACCCATTTAAAGTGGCAATGCCCTGCAAAATCTCGACAATGCCTACGATGTGGCAGACTTGGCCACTATGCTGCCTGCTGTCGAGCAGCTCAGCCTTCCAATTCATATCGCTTCAGCCAGCCTCGTAGGAACGTTCGGGCAATTCAACCCATGTTCACGAGTCCGATTCCGACTTCCCGCAGACCAGTGGCACCGAGGACCTGAAGGCGCCTTTTCGAGTCGGTGTCGTAACGAAAAACAGGCTGTCCCCGAAGCAAAGACACCAGCCGCTATCGGTAGACAGCATCGATCCAGACGATGAGTGGTGTGCCACCCTGACGGTCAACCGGTCCCAAATACGATTCCGCCTGGACACTGGTGCCGCCGCCAATCTCATGGCGTGGTCTGTTTTCCAAAGCCTTTGTGGCAAACCAACCATTCTCCCATCGGCCTGCCAGCTATTGGACTACAATGGCAACATCATTCCTGCTACCGGCTCATGCCAACTCGAAGTGACGCACAAGTCACGAAAAGCCATTCTTTCTTTCGAGATCGTGGGCTCCTCGAAGGACTCTCTGCTTGGCGCACTGGCATGCAAATTGCTGAACCTCGTTCAAAGAGTTCACTCTCTCTCTCCTGATGACACGTCTGCCTTCCAGGATGCTGGCTTCAGGGCGCAACTCAACGCCATCATCGACCAGCACCGCGACGTCTTCGAAGGCATGGGCACGCTCCCATATACCGACAAGATCCTACTCAAACAGAACGCCATGCCTGTGGAGCATGCACCTCACAGAGTTCCAGCACCCCTCAAGGACCGCCTCAAGCAGCAGCTGCAGGATCTCCAAGACCAAGGAGTGATCTCCAGAGTGACGGAACCAACCGACTGGGTCAGTTCCATGGTATGCATAAAGAAGCCTTCCGGCGAGCTCAGAATCTGCATTGACCTAAAGGATCTGAATCACAACATAATGAGGGAGCATTACCCAATCCCAAGCACAAAGAGATCATATGCGAGATGGCTCGCGCCAAGCTCTTCACCAAACTTGACGCCTCGAAAGGATTCTGGCAAATTCAACTAGACAGATCCAGCAGGAAACTGTGTACCTTTAACACCCCTTTTGGCAGAGATTGTAACAACAGGATGCCGTTTGGGATCATATCGGCGTCAGAAGTATTCCACAGGATCATGGAACAAATGATGGAAGGCATTGAAGGTGTTCGCGTCTATGTCGACGACATAATCATTTGGTCCACCACCCCGCAGGAGCATATCAGTCGCCTCCAGCGCATGTTCAAATGCATACGGGAGCAGGGCCTACGCCTCAACAGAGCCAAATGCTCCTTCGGCCAGACGGAACTCAAGTTCTTAGGGGACCACATCTCCCAGTTGTGTGTGCGGCCGGATGCGGACAAGGTGGCTGCCATCACAGCCATGAAAAAGCCAGAGGACAAGAAGGCGGTACTTCGATTTCTGGGCATGGTCAACTTCCTAGGGAAGTTCATCCCTAACCGCGCTTCTCATACCACGGCTCTCAGGAACCTGGTCAGGAAGACGACAGACTTCCAATGGCTTCCTGCCCACGAGCGCGAATGGAAAGAACTCAAAACCAAACTCACCACGGCCCCGGTATTGGCCTTTTTTGATCCAGCGAAAGAGACAAAAATTTCGACCGATGCCAGCCAATCTGGCATTGGGGCAGTGCTCCTGCAACGTGAGGAGGCCTCATCATGGGCCCCCTTTGCATATGCGTCACGCGCCATGACCCCCACGGAACAGCGCTACGCGCAGATAGGAAATGAGTGCCTGGGCCTGTTGACCGGTGTCGTCAAATTTCATGATTATGTTTACGGCCTTCCCCAATTCACCGTCGAGACCGACCATCGCCCGCTGGTCAATATAATACAAAAAGATTTAAACGACATGACGCCTCGCCTCCAGCGCATTCTGCTCAAAATCCGGCGATACGACTTTCACCTCGTATACACTCCGGGCAAAGACCTGATCATAGCCGACGGTCTGTCCAGGGCAGTCAACACTCCGTGTGACCCAGCGGGATTCATCTGCCAGGTTGACGCCCATGTGGCCTTTGTGGCCTCCAATCTTCCGGCCACAGATGAACGCCTCGTCCAAATTCGCCGCAAGACTGCGGATGACCCCCTGCTTCAGCGTGTCATGCGCCACCTAACAGACGGGTGGCTCAAGGGCCAATGCCCTCAGTTCTATAATGTCAGAGATGATCTGGCGGTAGTAGGCGGGGTTCTTCTGAAACTGGACCGCATTGTCATCCCGCACAGCATGCGCCAGCTCATCCTGGAACAGCTACACGAGGGCCATCTTGGCGTGGAGAAGTGCTGACGGAGGGCCCGAGAGGCAGTGTACTGGCCCGGCATCAATGACGACATCGCCAACACAGTGCTCAACTGCCCCACCTGTCAGCGGTTCCAGCCGGCCCAACCACGTGAGACCCTACAGCCCCATGAGTTGGTCACGTCCCCTTGGTCCAAGGTCGGCATCGACCTGTTCCACCCGCTGGGCAGGGACTATGTTCTGATTGTAGACTATTTTTCAAACTACCCAGAGGTGGTACGTTTGCACGACATCACATCGTCTGCAGTCATCGTGCCTGTAAGGACACCTTTGCTCGTCACGGCATCCCACTCACTGTGATGTCGGACAATGGTTCCTGCTTCGCAAGCCAGGAATGGTCCAACTTTGCCAGGAGGTACAACTTTGTGCATGAGACATCCGGTCCCCTGCACCCCTAATCCAACGGCAAAGCGGAGAAGGGTGTCCACATAGTCAAACGGCTCCTCTGCAAGGCTGCTGATGCGGGATCCGAAGGTAAGTAAGTGATTTTTACTCATTTTTACTCTTACTTTTATTACCTTTTCAAATTGTGTGTGTGTGGCGGGGGTGGGGGGGGGAAACTGAAGTGACATCCCAGAAAAGCTGTGACCTGAGTGGCTGGTTGGGAATCTACACTAAATTTAAAAAATTAAACATTGGTAACTAATCAAACATAATTACTGAATTATAATTTAGAGGGGTATCTAAGCCAGAGATCGGAGAGTACTATATTTAGCTTTCACATTTATAGTAAAAATCTAGTGCTAGGAAACAGATAGTTAACTGGAACTTTTTTTTTCTTTTAAAAAAAATGTTAACTTTTAACTTTAATTTACTAATTAATTGACGCAATGTCAGTTAGAGGGGTGCAGTGCTCTGACTGTGAGATGTGGCAGGTCCGGGAGGCTTCCAGCGTCCCGGATGGCTTCATCTGCAGAAAGTGCACCCAACTGGAGCTCCTCACAGACCGCATGGTTCGGTTGGAGCGGCAATTGGATGCACTTAGGAGCATGCAGGTGGCGGAAAGCGTCATAGATAGCAGTTATATAAATGTGGTCACACCCAAGGTGCAGGCAGAGAAATGGGTGACCACCAGAAAGGGCAGGCAGTCAGTGCAGGAATCCCCTGTGGTTGTCCCCCTCTCGAACAGGTATACCTCTTTGGATACTGTCGGGGGGGATAGCCTATTAGGGGAAAACAGCAGCAGCCAGAGCAGTGGCACCACGGCTGGCTCTGATGTTCAGAAGGGAGGGTCAAAGCGCAGAAGAGCAATAGTAATAGGGGACTCTATAGTCAGGGGCACAGATAGGCGCTTCTGTGGACGTGAAAGAGACTCCAGGGACTTCCGGTTGCGGCTATGCGGAGCTAAGCCGCACGATTCGGCAGCTCCCGCTATCACAGACTTTGGGGCTCTTTAGAGGAGCCCCAACGGAAATTTTTTTGAAGACAACCCGTGGGGAAGGGAAGAGAGAGGTCCCCCTTCAACTTTTATGGACCGGACCAGAAGTGAAACGGCCAAAAAAGCGGCATTGGAGCAGCGGGAGAAGCGAGGGAAGAAAAGCAAAATGGCGGCGGCCGGGGACAAAGCGGAGTGCGGGCCGGAGCTGCAGGTTGGACATCAAGCGCTGCTTCGAGGAGCTGCAGAAGGAGATGCTGGTGCCTATGTTGTCGGCAATTGAAGGACTAGGGATGACCCAGAAGGCCCACGAGGTAAAGATCCAGGAGGTACAGAAAAGAGTCCGTGAGAATGAGGACGAGATCTTGGACCTGGCGGTGAGAGTGGAGCAGCACGAGGCGCTACACAGGAGGTGGGCGGGAAGACTCGAAGACCTGGAGAACATGTCAAGGAGAAAGAACCTGCGGATCCTGGGTCTCCCTGAAGGATTGGAGGGGGCCGATGCCGGGGCATGCGCGAGCACGATGCTCAGGGCGATGATGGGCGCGGAGGCCCTTTCGAGGCTGCTGGAGCTGGATGGGGCACACCGGGTGCTGGCGAGGAGGCCCAAGGCGAACGAGTCGCCAAGGGCGATGGTGGTGAGATTTCACCGGTTCACGGACAGAGAGAGGGTCCTTAAATGGACCAAGAAGGAGCGGAGCAGCAAGTGGGACAATGCAGAGATCCGAATATACCCGGACTGGAGCACGGAGGTTGCAAATAAGAGAACGGGTTTCAACCGGGCCAAAGCGGTGCTGCACCGGAAAGGAGTGAGATTCGAAATGCTGCAGCCAGCGCGACTTTGGGTCACACACAAGGATCAACACTATTATTTCGAAACACCCGAAGAGGCGTGGACCTTCATACAAACCAAAAAGTTGGGCTCAAACTGAGGGTTTGTGAGGGTGGGGGTGATGTTTGATGTGTGATGGTTGTTGTAAATAGGGGGTCAATCACGCGCAGGAAATGTTATATGGGCTGGGGGAGAGAGACAAGGCCGCGACAGGAGCTGCGCCAGAGGGGGTGGGGTAGGCTTCAGAAATCACGGGGTTTTTCCCGCCCTAGGGAAGAAAGGCGGGAAGGGGAATGGAGGGACGTATACTAATTGGGACACTCCCACACGGGGAGGTCAATGGGACGGCGGGGGAAGCCGGGGTCAGCAGGTGTCAGCTGACTTACGGGAGTGATATGGGGGAGCAAAAAAGCTAGACAGGGGTCTAGCGGGGGGAGGGGAGGGGGGAAAAAGGGTTGCTGCTGCACTGGCCGAAAGGGAATGGGACACAGAAGAGGTGGTCGGGGCGGGGTCTCCCGGCTGGGGGACTGGAGGGTGAGGGCGGCGCGGACACGGGACTGGCCGAGAAAGGGAGATGGCTAGTCGGGGGCGGGGGCGGGGGGGGGGGGGCGGGGGGGGTGAGCCCCGCCAATCCGACTGATAACGTGGAACGTGAGGGGCCTGAACGGACCAGTGAAGAGGGCCCGAGTGTTCGTGCACTTAAAGGGACTGAAGGCGGACGTGGTCATGCTCCAAGAGACACATCTGAAGGTGGCGGACCAGGTCAGGTTAAGAAAGGGATGGGTAGGACAGGTATTCCACTTGGGACTGGACGCAAAGAGTAGAGGGGTGGCAATATTAGTGGGAAAGCGGGTGTCATTTGAGGCCAAGTCTATCGTAGTGGATAACGGAGGGCGATATGTAATGGTGAGCGGTAGGTTGCAGGGGACGTGGGTGGTGTTGGTAACTGTATACGCCCCGAACTGGGATGATGCTGGATTCATGAAGCGCATGTTGGGGCGCATTCCGGACCTGGAAGTAGGAGGCCTGATAATGGGTGGGGACTTCAATACAGTGTTGGACCCAGCACTGGACCGCTCCAGATCAAGGATTGGAAAGAGGCCGGCGGCGGCCAGGGTGTTTAGGGGGTTTATGGATCAGATGGGGGGAGTGGACCCATGGAGGTTTGCTAGGCCGCAGGCCAGGGAATTTTCATTTTTCTCCCACGTGCACAAAGTCTACTCCCGGATAGATTTCTTTGTTCTGGGCAGGGCGCTCATCCTGAGGGTGGAGGGAACGGAGTATTCGGCCATAGCCGTTTCGGATCACGCCCTGCACTGGGCGGAACTGGAGCTGGGAGAGGAGAGGGACAAACGCCCGCTGTGGCGGCTGGATGTGGGACTGCTGGCAGATGAGGTGGTGTGTGGGAAGGTGAGGGGGTGCATCGAAAGATACTTGAAGGCCAACGACAACGGGGAGGTGCGGGTGGGGGTGGTATGGGAGGCGCTGAAGGCGGTGATCAGGGGAGAGCTAATCTCCATCAGGGCTCATAGGGAGAAGACAGAGGGCATGGAAAGGGAGAGGTTAGTGGGGGAGATTTTAAGAGTGGCAGAGGCCCCGGAGGAGAGGTTACTTGGGGAAAGACAACGTCTCCAGATGGAGTTTGATCTGTTGACCACAGGGAAGGCAGAGGCACAGTGGAGGAAGGCGCAGGGGGCGACCTACGAGTACGGGGAAAAGGCGAGTCGGATGCTGGCACACCAGCTCCGTAAGAGGATGGCAGCGACGGAAATAGGGGGAGTCAAGGATGGAAGGGGAGCCACGGTGCGGAGTGCGACGAAAATAAACGAGGTATTCAAGGCCTTCTATGAGGAGCTGTACAGATCCCAGCCCCTAGCGGGGGAAGAGGGGATGAGACGATTCCTAGACCAGCTGGGATTTCCGAGGGTGGAGGAGCAAGAGGTGGCTGGTTTGGGGGCACCAATTGTGTTGGAGGAGCTGAGCAAGGGTTTGGGGAGCATGCAGGCGGGGAAGGCCCCGGGACCGGATGGGTTCCCGGTGGAGTTCTACAGGAAATACGTAGACCTGTTGGCCCCGCTACTAGTGAGGACCTTGAATGAGGCAAGAGAGGAGGGGACCCTGCCCCCGACAATGTCGGAGGCGACGATTTCTTTGATCCTAAAGGGGGACAAGGACCCACTGCAATGTGGATCGTACAGGCCGATCTCGCTCCTGAATGTGGATGCTAAGTTGCTGGCAAAAGTGCTGGCCACGAGGATCGAGGACTGTGTCCCGGGGGTGATCCACGAGGACCAGACAGGATTTGTAAAGGGCAGGCAACTAAACACCAATGTGCGGCGGCTCTTAAAAGTGATAATGATGCCATCGGAGGAGGGAGAGGCGGAGATAGTGGCAGCTATGGACGCGGAGAATGCCTTTGACCGAGTAGAGTGGGAGTACCTCTGGGAGGTGCTGCGTAGGGTTGGGTTCGGGGGAGGGTTTATCAGTTGGGTTAAGCTCCTTTACAGACCCCCGGTGGCGAGCGTAGTGACAAACCGGCGGAGGTCAGAGTACTTTCGGCTGTACCGAGGGACGAGGCAGGGGTGGCCCCTGTCCCCTCTGTTGTTTGCATTGGCGATCAAACCCTTGGCCATGTCATTGAGGGAGTCCAGGAAATGGAGGGGGGTGGTCCGAGGGGGAGAAGAGCATCGGGTGTCGCTTTATGCGGATGACCTGTTTCTGTATGTGGCGGATCCAATGGAGGGGATGGTGGAGGTCATGCAGACTCTAAGGGAGTTTGGGGAGTTTTCGGGCTATAAGCTCAATGTAGGGAAGAGTGAGCTTTTTGTAGTACAGGCAGGAGACCAAGAAAGGGGGATAGGGGACCTACCGCTGAGGAGGGCGGAAAGGAGCTTTCGGTACCTGGGGATCCAGATAGCCAGGAGTTGGGGGGCCCTACATAAACTGAATCTGACGAGGTTGGTGAAGCAAATGGAGGGGGACTTCAAAAGATGGGACATGTTACCACTCTCGCTAGCGGGTAGAGTGCAGTCGGTCAAAATGGTGGTCCTTCCGAGGTTTCTGTTTGTGTTTCAGTGCCATCCCATCGTGATCACCAAGGCCTTTTTTAAGAGAGTAGGCAGGAGTATTATGGGGTTTGTGTGGGCGAATAGGACCCCGAGGGTAAGGAGAGGGTTTCTGGAACGCAGTAGGGACCGAGGAGGGTTGGCGCTGCCAAACCTAGGGAGCTACTACTGGGCAGTAAATGTGGCGATGATCCGCAAGTGGGTTATGGAGGGAGAGGGGGCGGCATGGAAGAGTGTGGAGATGGCGTCCTGTAAAGGAACAAGCCTAGGGGCGTTGGTGACGGCACCGCTGCCGCTCTCGCCGACAAAGTATACCACGAGCCCGGTGGTGGCGGCAACGCTAAGGATCTGGGGCCAGTGGAGACGGCACAGGGGTGCAATGGGAGCCTCAGTGTGGTCCCCGATCGGGGTAACCACCGGTTTGTCCCGGGGAGGATGGACGGGGGGTTTCAGAGCTGGCATCGGGCGGGGATTAGAAGAATGGAGAACCTGTTCATTGACGGGACGTTTGCGAGCCTAGGGACACTGGAGGAGAAGTTTGAGATACCCCTGGGAAATGCTTTTAGATATATGCAGGTGAGGGCATTGTTGAGGCGACAGGTGAGGGAATTCCCGTTGCTCCCGGCACAAGAAATTCAAGACAGGGTGATCTCGGTGTATGGGTCGGGGAGGGCAAGGTGTCGGCAATATACCAGGAGATGAAAGAAGAGGGGGAAGCGCTGGTAGAGGAGCTGAAGGGCAAATGGGAGGAGGAGCTGGGGGACGAGATTGAGGAGGGGCTATGGGCTGATGCCCTAGGGAGGGTTAATTCCTCCTCCTTGTGTGCCAGGCTTAGCCTGATACAATTTAAGGTGGTTCACAGAGCGCACTTGACGGGGGCGAGATTGAATAGGTTCTTTGTGGTCGAGGACAGATGTGGAAGGTGCTCAGGGAACCCGGCGAACCATGTCCATATGTTTTGGTCATGCCCGGCACTGGAGGGGTTCTGGAGAGGAGTGGCGGGAGCAATATCTCAGGTGGTGAAAGTCCGGGTCAAGCCAAGCTGGGGGCAGCAATATTTGGAGTAGTGGACGAGCCTGGAGTGCAGGAGGCGAAAGAGGCCGGCATTCTGGCCTTTGCGTCCCTAGTAGCCGACGAAGGATCTTGCTAATGTGGAAGGAGGCGAAGCCCCCCAGCGTGGAGGCCTGGATAAACGACATGGCTGGGTTCATAATGCTGGAGAGGATTACGTTTGCCTTGAGAGGGTCTGCACAGGGGTTCTGCAGGCGGTGGCAACCATTCCTAGACTATCTCGCGGAGCGTTAGAGGAAGGTCGGTCAGCAGCAGCAGCAAACTGGGAGGGGGGGGACGTCCAGTGAGGGGGGGAGGGGGGGGGAATGGGGGCTTGCCTGGGAGGGTGGATGAGCAAGAGAAAACATGAAGGATTTGGGAAACTGGCACGCCCGGGAGAGGGCCAGTGTACAAAGCTGTATACCATGTATATATCTTGCCCTGGCGATTTCTTGTTATTTTGTTACGGGGGGGGGGGTTATTGTTTGTAAGAGCAGCGAAACAGCTGGTGTAGGAGGGAGGGTTTCCGTTATCTGGACCACTGGGAGCTCTTCCGGGGCAGGTGTGACCGATATAAGGACAGGTTGCATCTAAACTGGAGAGGCATAAATATCCTGGCCGTGAGGTTTGCTAGTGTCACACGGGAGGGTTTAAACTAGTATGGCAGGGGGGTGGGCATGGGAGAAATAGGTCAGAAGGTGAGAGCATTGAGGGAGAACTAGGGAATAGGGACAGTGTGGCTCTGAGGCAGAGCAGACAGGGAGATGTTGCTGAACACAGCAGGACTGGTGGCCTGAAGTGCATATGTTTTAATGCAAGAAGTATTACAGGTAAGGCAGATGAACTTAGAGCTTGGATTAGTACTTGGAACTATGATGTTGTTGCCATTACAGAGACCTGGTTGAGGGAAGGGCAGGATTGGCAGCTAAACATTCCAGGATTTAGATGTTTCAGGCGGGATAGAGGGGGATGTAAAAGGGGTGGCGGAGTTGCGCTACTGGTTAGGGAGGATATCACAGCTGTACTACGGGAGGACACCTCAGAGGGCAGTGAGGCTATGTGGGTAGAGATCAGGAATAAGAAGGGTGCAGTCACAATGTTGGGGGTTTACGACAGATAGAGGAGCAGATCGGTAGGCAAATTTTGGAAAAGAGTAAAAACAACAGGGTTGTGGTGATGGGAGACTTCAACTTCCCCAATATTGACTGGGACTCAATTAGTGCCAGGGGCTTAGACGGGGCGGAGTTTGTAAGGAGCATCCAGGAGGGCTTCTTAAAACAATATGTAGACAGTCCAACTAGGGAAGGGGCTGTACTGGACCTGGTATTGGGGAATGAGCCCGGCCAGGTGGTCGATGTTTCAGTAGGGGAGCATTTCGGGAACAGTGACCACAATTCAGTAAGTTTTAAAGTGCTGGTGGACAAGGATAAGAGTGGTCCTCGGGTGAATGTGCTAAATTGGTGGAAGGCTAATTATAACAATATTAGGCGGGAACTGAAAAACATAGATTGGGGGCGGATGTTTGAGGGCAAATCAACATCTGACATGTGGGAGGCTTTCAAGTGTCAGTTGAAAGGAATTCAGGACCGGCATGTTCCTGTGAGGAAGAAGGATAAATACGGCAAATTTCGGGAACCTTGGATAACCCTTTGTCAGGGCTAAAAGTCTGGGAACAGACGAAGCCTGTGTGGAATATAAGGAAAGTAGGAAGGAACTTAAGCAAGGAGTCAGGAGGGCTAGAAGGGGTCACGAAAAGTCATTGGCAAATAGGGTTAAGGAAAATCCCGAGGCTTTTTACACGTACATAAAAGGCAAGAGGAGCCAGGGAAAGGGTTGGCCCACTGAAGGATAGGCAAGGGAATCTATGTCTGGAGCCAGAGGAAATGGGCGAGGTACTAAATGAATACTTTGCATCAGTATTCACCAAAGAGAAGGAATTGGTAGATGTTGAGTCTGGAGAAGGGTGTGTAGATAGCCTGGGTCACATTGAGATCCAAAATGACGAGGTGCTGGGCGGCTTAAAAAATATTAAGGTAGATAAGTCCCCAGGGCCTGATGGGATCTACCCCAGAATACTGAAGGAGGCTGGAGAGGAAATTGCTGAGGCCTTGACAGAAATCTTTGGATACTCCCTGTCTTCAGGTGATGTACCGGAGGACTGGAGAATAGCCAATGTTGTTCCTCTGTTTAAGAAGGGGAGCAAGGATAATCCAGGGAACTACAGGCCGGTGAGCCTTACTTCAGTGGTAGGGAAATTAGTGGAGAGAATTCTTCGAGACAGGATCTACTCCCATTTGGAAGCAAATGGACGGATTAGTGAGAGGCAGCATGGTTTTGTGAAGGGGAGGTTGTGTCTCACTAACTTGATAGAGTTTTTTGAGGAGGTCACTAAGATGATTGATGCATGTAGGGCAGTGGATGTTGTCTATATGGACTTCAGTAAGGCCTTTGGCAAGGTCCCTCATGGTAGACTAGTACAAAAGGTGAAGTCACATGGGATCAGGGGTGAGCTGGCAAGGTGGATACAGAACTGGCTAGCTCATAGAAGGCAGAGAGTAGCAATGGAAGGATGCTTTTCTAATTGGAGGGCTGTGACCAGTGGTGTTCCGCAGGGATCAGTGCTGGGACCTTTGCTGTTTGTAGTATATATAAATGATTTGGAGGAAAATGTAACTGGTCTGATTAGTAAGTTTGCAGACGACACAAAGGTTAGTGGAATTGCGGATAGCGATGAGGACTGTCAGAGGATACAGCAGGATTTAGATTGTTTGGAGAATTGGGCGGAGAGATGGCAGATGGAGTTTAATCCGGACAAATATGAGGTAATGCATTTTGGAAGGTCTAATGCAGGTAGGGAATATACAGTGAATGGTAGAATCCTCAAGAGTATTGAAAGTCAGAGAGATCTAGGAGTACAGGTCCACAGGTCCTGAAAGGGGCAACACATGTGGAGAAGGTACTCAAGAAGGCATACGGCATGCTTGCCTTCATTGGCCGGGGCATTGAGTATAAGAATTGGCAAGTCATGTTGCAGCTGTATAGAACCTTCGTTAGGCCACACTTGGAGTATAGTGTTCAATTCTGGTCGCCACACTACCAGAGGATGTGGAGGCTTTAGAGAGGGTGCAGAAGAGATTTACCAGAATGCTGCCTGATATGGAGGGCATTAGCTCTGAGGAGTGGTTGAATAAACTTGGTTTGTTCTCACTGGAACAACGGAGGTTGAGGGGCGACCTGATAGAGGTCTACAAAATTCTGAGGGGCATAGACAGAGTGGATAGTCTGAGGCTTTTCCCCGGGGTAGAGGGGTCAATTACTAGGGGGCATAGGTTTAAGGTGAGAGGGGCAAGGTTTAGAGTAGATGTACGAGGCAAGTTTTTTACACAGACGGTAGTGGGTGCCTGGAACTCGCTACCGGAGGAGGTGGTGGAAGCAGGGACGATAGTGACATTTAAGGGGCATCTTGACAAATACATGAGTAGGATGGGAATGGAGGGATACGGACCCAGGAAGTGTAGAAGATTGTAGTTTAGTCGGGCAGCATGGTCGGCACGGGCTTGGAGGGCCGAAGGGCCTGTTCCTGTGCTGTACATTACTTTGTTCTCTGTTCTTTGTTCTACCTTGCCCTGCTGGCCTAACGCTCGGCCCCACTGTCCACTGGCCTGTTGCCAGCCCAGCTCTTCATGGGTCGCACCCTGAGGACGACGGTGCCGTCCATTCACGTCCCAGACCTCGACCACATTCCGGTCCTTCAACGAATGCAACTGTCTCGTGCACAGCACAAGGCGTCTCATGACGCCCGTGCAGCTGATCTCCCTGCTCTGACTCCAGATGACAATGTTCACATGCATCTTCCGGATGGTGGCTGGTCTGCAACCGCTGTGGTTCTTCGGCAGGTGGCTCCCGCTCGTTCCGTGTTCGTCTACCGGATGATTCCCTTCTGCGCCGTAATCGGCGTGACCTTCATTTCGCGCCACGCTAGCTACGTGATCCTCCGCCAGTGCCACGCCCTCCTGGACTATGCAGAGATTCCGGTTACTCTGCATCCTCACACTGACGCAGTCCAGCCCGCTCCTCAGCTGGTGGCTCCTGACCCACCCTTGAGGCGGTCAACCAGAATTCGTCACCCACCTCAGAGACTTAATTTGTGAACTTTGCACTAATTGACTCTCTGGTCTGTTCTGTTCTTCCGTTTAATCGTTCAAGTGGTTTGTATATAGTATTCATCTCGTTATTTGTATGACACACTGTTTTGTTTCTGTACCAGGCACCTTCCCATGTAAACAGCATAGTTTTATGTACATAGTCCTGTAAATATTTCGCACACACGTAGTCAGGAACATTCACCACACACTACTTATTGTCACGCAGGCACATTTTTTTATATAAAAGGGGGATGTCATAATATACACCAATATATCATGGTGCAGACACACACTGATGGACACACAGTGGGACCAATCAACATACACAACATCACAGCCAATCACCAGTGAGAGCATAAGCACTATAAAGACAGGGGTCATCAGAGTTCCCACTCATTCGCGTAGCAGCTAGCTAGGAGCACAGAAATCACAGCCTGCAACACAGACTTTCACCATGTGCTGTGTGCATCAACTGGTTAGGACAAGGCAAAGGTCTTTAGTGAAAGCTGGTATCGTATTTACCCACAGTTCAAGTATGTTTAAATAGTTAACCTTTTAATAAAATAGTGTTGCACCACTTCAAGTGTTGGTGACCTGTATGTGATCCAGAACACACAACACATCAGTCTTCATTCTCAGCACAAAGCCTTCATTCTGCACCGTGATCCCTGTGCTCATTCCCCATTGGCCGGCGAGGTCACATGACCCTTCTGAGCAACCACATCCCTACCCTTTACGTCTCTTATTACATCGTACATTGATAACTTCTACAACTTTCAAAACATTAAGTATAAAAAACAATTTACAACATGATTCATCGGGAACTCAATCTGTCAGTGGACTATCTCTTTCTCTGGAATGCCGTAGCTCAACTAGTCATAGTCATAGTCATAGATGTTTACAGCATGGAAACAGGCCCTTTGGCCCAGTTTGTCCATGCCGCACAGTTTCTATCACTAAGCTAGTCCCACTTGCCTGCATTTGGCCCATATCCCTCGATACCCACCCTGCCCATGAAACTGTCTAACTGCTTTTTAAAATACAAAATTGTACCTGCCTCTACCACTGCCTCTGGAGCTCGTTCCAGATGCTCACCAGCCACTGTGTGAAGAAATTTCCCCTCTTGTCTCTAGTATCTCTCCCCTCTCACCTTAAACCTATGCCTTCTAGTTCAAGACACCTCCACCTTTGGGAAAAGATGTTGACTATCTACCTTATCATTACTTTATAGACCTCTATAAGTTCACTCCTGAGCCTCCTACGCTCCAGGGAAAAAAGTCCCAGCCTATCCATCCTCTCCTTATAGCTCAAACCATCAACTCCTGGTAGCATCCTCGTAAATCTCTTCTGCACTCTTTCTAGTTTAACAATATCCTTCCTATAATAGGGTGACCAGAACTGAACACAGAATTCCATGTGTGGCCTTACTAATGTCTTGCACAACTTCAACAAGATGTCCCAACTTCTGTATTCAATATTCTGACCAATAAAACCTAGCATGCTGAATGCCTTCTTCACCACCCTGTCCACCTGCGACTCCACTTTCAAGGAGATATGAACCTGTACTCCCAGATCTCTTTGTTCTGTAACTGTCCCCAACTTCCTCCCATTAACTGAGTAGGTCCTGCCCTGATTTGATCTACCAAAATGCATCACCTCACATTTATCCAAATTAAACTCCATCTGCCATTCATCGGCCCACTGGCCCAACTGTTTAAGTTTCCGCTGTGTAGGTAGATTTGGGTGTATCTGCTTCACTTGAACTCTCTCTTGGTAGCAGTACATCACTTTCCACTGTTTCCTGGTTCCAGTGGGAGCAACACCTTGACCTGCCATTGGCTGATCAATCTTTTTTAAATGTATTATTGTCACAAGTAGGCTTACATTAATACTGCAATGAAGTAACTGTGAAAATCTCCTCAACCGCCTCACTCGTAGGACAAACAACACTGCTTTCTGGCACAATTAGATCAGGTAGTAGGACTGGGATGACACCCATCTCCGCAAATGATCTATGTTTCTTCAAAAACTTTTACTTCATAGGACAGTGGCCCTGTCTTGGCCACCATGACTCCTAGGATTCAACTTTGCCCACTTTGGAAAACCTTAACAAAAACTGGATCGTCTTTCTCAAATGTTCTTTCCATATTTGCCGAATCATGTTTTTTTCCTGACAACTCTGCCTTGTCTCCACCAAATTTGGAAGTACTATGCTCAACCTGGTTCTCAAGCGACAACTCATCAGCAACTCAGCTGGAGATATGTCACTAGTGGCATGCGGGGTGGTTCGTTGGCTAACAAAAGCCGTGTTATCTTGATTCTTAGTGGTGATTGCTTCGCAGGTGATTGCTTCCTGAGACCAGCCTTGAACGTCTGAATTGCACGCTCAGCTAACCCATTCAATGAGGGGATATGGTACGGTGCGAATATGTTTAATTCCATTAAGGGTCACGAACTGTTGGAATTCCGCACATGTGAACACATTTCCATTGACCGAGACAAGCACTTGGATACACGGTGGGTGATGAAAATGTGGCGCAGTTTCTCAACTGTAGCCTGTAAAGTTGTTGACTTTAGGTGGGATTCTCTGGCCAAGTTCGCCTGGTGACCGGAGAATCCCGCCCGAGTACAATGGACTTCTCCATTATCCGCATCTCGCCGGTGACGTTTCTTGTGGCGGGAGGGGCGGAAGAATTCAGCCCCTTATTTCAAATGCCTCCATCCATTTTGAATGGGTGTTCACCAGCAAAAGGGAACATAATGCCCATGACTGGGCCAACGTTACCTACATGAACTCTCAGCAGCCATTCCCTTCAAAGGAGCTGCGGCTGGCAACTACTGGCTTAACTGGCATTGATCACATCATTTCACAACTCTTTCTATATCCTCATTGATGCCAGGCCACCATGTGTAGCTTTGAGCTAATGTTTCCATCTTGCACATGCCCGAATGAGTGCTATGCAATTCCCTTCCGGTTATGGGGACAACTGCATTCATTTCCCAAAGGATGACACCATCCTTGCAACTAAGCCCACCTTTCCTGAGATGATAAGGCTTCATTTCCTCCGAAGCTTTCTCATACTGGATCCATGGAGTATCATGGGCGGAATTCTACCCCCCACGCCGGGTGGGAGAATCACCGGGGCGCTGCGCGGGTCCCGCCACGCCGCCCCGGCACCCGCATGTGATTCTCCCACCCCCCCAAACCGGCGCAGCGAGAATCACGGCTGGCCGCTCGGAGAGTCGCCGCTTGCTGTTTGTAACGGGCGAGCGGCGATTCTCCGGCCCGGATGGGCCGAGTGGCCTGCCCAACACGACAGTTCCCACCGGCGCCGTCCACACCTGGTCGCTGCCGGCGGGAACAGCGCGGGAATGCTGGGGGGGGGGGGGGCGGCCTGTGGGGGGGGAGGGGGGTTCCTGCAATTGGGGGGGGACTCAAAAGGGGTCTGGCCCGCGATCGGTGCCCACCGTTCGGCGGGCCGGCCTCTCTGAAGGAGGACCTCCTTTCCTCCGCTGCCCGCAAGATCCATCCACCATCTCCTTGCGGGGCGGCCGCGGGGAGGACGGCAACTGCACATGCGTGGGTTGGGGCCGGTCAACCTGTGCATGCGCGGATTATGTCATTTATATGGCGCCGGCCGTGTCATTTACACGGTGTCGCTTTTACGCGGCGCCAAGGCCCGGCGCGCATAAATGATGCGCCGCCGCTCCTAGCCTCCCGGGGGCGGGAGAATAGGGGGCTGGGAACGGCCTCCGACGCCGGAGTGAAACTCTCCGGTTTTCACTCCGGCGTCGGCACTGCGCCCCATATGTTTAACCTTGGCTAAGAATGGGTTTCTAGTAGTCCAATGCTTAATTTGGTGTGCTGTTACAGGTAAGGAGTCCAGAAAATTTAAGGCAATTACAACCTCGTGTGGTACGAGAGGGGAAGGTATGCTTTCTGGTAATGGAAGTCTACTTAATCATTGGCTTTGTGAGCCCCTGGCCAATATTGGAAAGTATGTTTGTAAATTGATTAGCACAGCACCCAAAGCTGTATTTATGCAGAATCAATTGGTGGAATCAGTTTGTCTTCTTTAAAGTGCCCTAAAAGTGGTTTATGATTTGAGATCATCGTGAAATGCCTCACATATTTGTACTGACGAAACTTCCTGATGCCATAGATAAGAGCCAGGCCTTCTTTTTCAGTTTGGGAGTATCATATTTCCACGTATGTTAGGGTCCATGACACGCAGCCAATGGATCTCTCTGACTCATCTCCGGTGTATGAAATAACAGCCCCTATCCCATACAGTGATGCATCACATGTGATGTATCTTCTTAAGGGGGGTCAAAATAGACCAGTCAGCATGAAGACTGCTGAACTTGGTTAAAAGCCTCTTCCTGGGGTGTTCTCTAACCCCAGCTCTAGTGTTTCTTTAACAGCACATGCAATAGTGCTAACAATGTCAATAGATATGGGAGGAATTACCTTTTGTGAGGGCCATGAAGAATCCTGCACGAGTTTTAAGGATACAAAGAAATAACATTTATTTACAATGACGCAGCAGCAGCAAGCAGCAAGCAGCAAGCAGCAACTTCGCTTGCTGCTCACTCCTTCCTGGCTGGTTCCAAAGTGGCCAGCTTTATTTATACAGGGGGTCTGCTAATGATTTCTCCACCCCCCTCATTGGGGAAGCTCATTCTCCCACAGGACTGTGGGATTGTCATTAGTCCCCAGCCAATGGTAAGCAGGCAGGTTATAACATTACTCATAATCGTTGGCCATTCCCAGGAAAGATCTGAGTTCTGAGATGTTTCTAAGGACCTGTGCCTCCTTTATCGCTCACACTTTGTCTTCTATGAGATGAAACCCCTGAGCGTCCACTCAATAACGAAGCTCCTTTTGTTTGGAAGGTGCATTTCTCTCCCTTTAAGTGCACTCCTGCCTTTTAAAAGCTTCAAACCTTCATCCAGATTGGCCAGATGTTCCTCGTCGGTGGATCCTGTTATTAAAATGTCATCCAAATGAATGGCAACCCCTGGCCAAACCCTACAGCAAACGCTCCATAGTACTCTGGGTGATGGCACAAGCCAATGAATCTCCAAACAGTAGACGTGTATATTGGTATAACCTCTTGTGACTATTTTTTTTTAAAAGTTTTAATTTTTAAATAAATTTAGAGTACCCAATTCATTTTTTCCAATTAAGGGGCAATTTAGCGTGGCCAATCCACCTAGCCTGCACATCTTTGGGTTGTGGGGGCAAAACGCACGCAAACACGGGGAGAATGTGCAAACTCCACACGGACAGTGACCCAGAACCGAAATAGAACCTGAGACCTCGGCGCCGTGAGGCAAGCAGTGCTAACCACTGTGCCACCGTGCTGCCCTTCTTATGAGTATTTATGGTGGCAGATCCTCTTAATGCACCATCCAATTCTAACTGTTGGTAAGTGTAGCTCATGTCCAACTTGGTATGTGTCAAACCTCCAGTCAACTTCTCATAAAGATCTTCTATTTTGGGGTTGGGGTACCTATCTCTTTTTGCAGTCTGCTTTACTGTCATCTTGTAATCTCCGCAAATACGATAGTCTTGTTTGGTTTGACTACCAGCACAATGGGTGCTGCCCAACCTACACAGGCCTAATGATGCTCAAATCTTCCACTCATTACCCTTTTCTACTAATGCACAAATCTTTCTTTAAAAATCTACAGCGGAATTCTCCGTTCCTGAGACATGGGGCGTGATTCTCCCAAAAGGGAACAAAGTCCCCGTGTAAGTGCATTTAGCTGCGTGTTTCCCAGTACTTGCAGTGCCGAGGAACACATGGCTATTCAACACGACTCGCATTTAATAAGGGATTTGAATGGGGAATGCGCGGCCGAGGTCACACATAGCCCTGTTTTGTACAGTGGGGAGCTCTGCTTGCTGGAACATTATAGCGAGGGATTGGGACACCATTTTAAAATGACGATTTCCAAAACAATCCCTGACCTACCCCTCAACCCAAACGCAATACGGGAGTGTCCCCAACAGCCAGCCCCCTCCCTCTCCCCCCCCCCCCCCACCCCGCACCCCCTCAGCACCTACGCAGGGCACAACCCCGGCCCGATCGTACGTGTGCAAAAAATGCCAGCTTGGCATCTTAGCAATGCCAACCTGCCACCCTGGCAGTGCCCATGTCAGCTGACACTGCCAAGGTGCCAAGCTTGCATTTTTTGCATGTGATCGGGCATGGGGTGGGAGGGTCCTTACAGTGAGTTGAGGTTTGGGGAGGAACTTGAAGGTCACATCAGGAGCTCGAGAGATCGGGGTGCCATTTAAAAATGGCGTCCCGATCTCTCCCTGCGCAGAGGAGTTCCAATGAGCGTGGCTCCTCAGTGCAGGAAACGGGACTAAGTGTGGCTTCGGCTGCATGTTCCCCGGTGAGACCCAGTATGTAATCCAAGTCACGTTAGATAGCGTTGTGTTTCTTGGCGCTGCGAGTGCCGGGAATCACGTGGCTAAATGCCCTTGCTGTAGGAAATAGTCCCCATTTGGTTAAATCGCACCCACTGTATCCAGTCCCCTGTAGAAGCGTTGAAAGCTTCTAAATTTCTGAAGGGAGGCATGGTTACTTTACTCCTTTTTCAGGCTGCACCCGATTGGGCTTGACTCTTGCAACTAAATTTGCATTCAAAACGCTTTTCTCCGGTGCAATTTGAGTTGCTGTTGTTTTTCGTTTCATCGTCAATGTAGTAAATGCAATAATTGGCAACCACCAGTTGGCTAACGAAAAATGAAGGATATATTAATTAATAAGCTATATACTGAGCACAATCAACAATGTCTTCATTCTCATCATTGGGATCACAACTGGCTGCAAAGTCCGCACTCTGCACTGAGATCCCCATGCTCATTCCTCATCAGGTCACATGATTCTTCTGATGCATGACCCTAAAAAGGAGTGAGCTACACCAGGCACCGTAGTTGATCGTCCACAGGTGCAGGGGCCATCGATGCATTTGTGTAGCTTCACGTACCCCGTGGCATCAGGGAATCCCATTTTTTAATAAGAAGGAGCACCACTCCCTTAATATCCAGATAATGTGTGACCACCCAAATGAGGATCAGGCACATGTGTGCATGTGTTCCAGGGAGTGTGCATGATAGCTTCATTTTTGGGCAATCTCAAATCCCTGGGTTATTCGAGGGTCACCCTAGGCTGCAGGGGTGGCTTGTTGGGAACAGGAATACCTGCTGAGATCTTGGCTGATGACACCAAAGCATGAGGCCCGGGACAAAGAGTCTCACAGTCCCACCTGGTCTGTAATGGAACGCTGCATCGGGCTGTTTAAGGTGCGCTTCCGCCAGAGTGTCGCCTTCTTGGTTGTGGTCTGCTGTGCCCTATATAACTTGGAGCAGCAGGGGGAGATGTCCTTGATGATGATGGCCAGGAGGAGCGAAACATCTCTTCGGAGAGGACCATGTCCAGCATGGAGTGGAGAGAGAGGCCATAGAAGAGCTGGAGGATGAAGCCCAGGTGGAGGCAAGGATTCGCATGGACAGGAGGACCAGGGATACCCTTATCGCTTCCCGCTGTGCACAATAGGACCATCCTATTGTCCGACAGCTTCACAACCCCCTGCTAAGAGCTTTGTGACCCCTCTGTGACCAAAGGAGAGGGTCCACATAAAACCAATTCTTCTTGATGCTGGGGAGTCCTTATGCCGGCTTAGCCTGTCTATGCAGAAAGGTAAAGAAGTGTCAGAGTGAGGAAAGCTCTGTGCTTCTCAGCTTTTTCTTATGTCTGACTCCTGTCTGTCTTCTGCCAGCACGCTTACTCCCTGACTCATGTGTAGCACTAGAGGAGGATTAGGGGCACAGATCTAGGATTCACTGATTAATGCCAGAGTCCTTCCAGGATGTTCGTTACTCTCGGATTGAGTTTTCCTGACATTGAGCTCCTGTGAGAACAGCTGTGACCAGATTGGAGGGTCAAAGAGAGTGAGACTTTAAGGTTGTGAACAACAAGAGGTTTTAATAAATGCAATGGTGACATTTCTTTATGAGCCCCAACTGCCTGTTCCTAACATCACCTGTGCCTACCCTATACCCCTACAAGTCCTTACTCTTGTGAGCCCTCCCATTATGTCTCAGTGTATTCCCAGGATGCGCATCAGAAGTGGAGGTGGCATGCTGCCTTCCACACTCAGTTTCCTGAAATGCCCTTGGCGGGTGTCCGTTGGAGGGCCAGGATCTGTAGCAACCCGGCCGACTTCTGGATGACACTGATATTGCTGTGTCACCCTGACCATTGCCCCCGAAATGCATTGGTTTCAGGAAAGCAGGATCCAGAAGGGTAGGTCGTTCCTGGGTGGAAGACCCTGGGTGATGCACCAGCGCTTCCTCCTCCCTCCGGGTGCACGTGGTCCCCTGGGTTACCCAATGGGACAGAGGGACAGGTGGTGTGAGCTCCAGAAGCCTCAACGCTATCTGGCGCTGCCAGTCCTGGAGGCCTGCCAGTACATGGTGTTGAACCTCTCAGTCATGGTCCTCAGGGACAGAGCCAAGCTTCGAAGTTCTCCAGTCATGCTTCTGACGTCTTGCCCCAGACTTTCGATTGCAGGTTCGATTGAGGTGTTGGCCTGGATGTGTGGGCACTTCGCTTCAGCCGGGAAGGATTCTGATGATGAGTGCTGGGGAGGGTTTGTGAATGTTGCTGGGAGGTCGGATGCGGGGAACCTGGGAATTGGCAGCATGTGGGTTCAAGGTAACATTCCAAGGGTTAATGTAAAGGTGGAGTGCCAAGGAGAGACAGGGGGCACTTCGCCTTGCAGGTAATAGTAGGTTATTCATTTTCTTTAAACATTGAACCCCTGTCCTCTTGGTCAGGCTGCTGGCACTAAACAGTCACCCATCATCTCCCAAGCAGGATTGGTGACCTTGCTGGAATGCCTCCTGCCAACCACTGGGTAAATGGTGGCCCACCTCTCCAGCAATTGAGTGAAGGCCTGCTCCAAAAATCTGGGAGCCGGTCTTCCAGCTGTCATCCTGCTGGCTTGAATGAGATCAAGTGCTGTGGAGCCGTTTAAATATAATGGCCATTTGATTGAAATGTTCAGATGACCTACGGAGTGGGAAAGTCAGGCACTTTGTGCCTCAGGGGCGGCGTTTTTCATGTGGGGGGGAACTTTTTTCTCAATGCTTAAAAGTTGCGATCTGGATTGCACCACCGATGGCCGACAAGAATTACACTTTTTCAAAAAGGTCTGCCCTTTAAATTTTGCACAAAAAGTCTGTCAGATCCAGGATCACATTTGATTTTCCATTAGTTTTCCGCTCTAAAATGGAGTGCCCAATATAATATTTCAGGCAGGTTTAGCATAATGCTGTAAAATATTGAGGGATTTCTGGCATCTTTGCTTGAATTTTAAAACCTTTTGTGAGAACATGCATTTGTCTGTTTTTGGGGCCCATTTTCGAGTGTTTTCTTCCCATTGGAAAGCATTGATTCTGTTTGTACCTATTGCATCAGGACATGGGTGCTCTTGAGTAATTTGTCAAATGACTGCCTCAAAATGTGAACGTACTGTCAGGTATCATATGCATTTGTGATCCTACACTCATTCAACATGTAGAAACCCACACTTGTCAATAAATAGTGTCACTTTATAACAATCAAGAGCAGCTAAACCCAAGGGCTCTGAAACCATTTGTGGCACCTCATCTACCGCTGAGATTGGCTGATTAAACACAGGATGGGAATTGAACTGGTAATTTATTTGGTAAATATAGCTTAATTATCATTATCTTTAGCAACTGGACCACCGGGAGAGATTATTTTGTCTCTTTAAAACCTCAATGATCTCCACACGTGCAAATCAAGAAATGTAATATTCTAATCTGGCGCATTAGTAAATTTTATAGAAAATTTAAGTTGAGGATTGGGAATCTCATAAGCCTTACAGATGGTGCAGGCAGTAAATCTTTGTAATTTCCTGTGTAATTTTAATGCAAATTACTAATATGGCAGAATGTCACTAATCCAAATCAACTGAGACCAAATACAATGAGAATTAAAAATTTATTTGGACAGAACAAATGTAACTACTTAATAGTTTTGAAGCCATTTCGCCTATACAACTTAAACCTAAGAAATTACTCAGTTTCAATTCAAAATGCTGCCTTTATTACCCTATTCCTGTGTTAAATTCCAGCCTTGGGTGACTGTCAATGTGGAGTTTGCACTTTCTCCCCATGTCTACCTCGGTTTCCTCCGGATGCTCCGGTTTCCTCCCACAGTCCAAAGATGTGCATGTTATGTGGGGTTATGGGATAAGCGGATAACGGGGATAGGGCAGGGGAATAGGCCAAAGTAGGGTACTCTTTCAGAGGGTAACTGCAGACTGGATGGGCCGACTGAAATTCTATAGTTCTGAGTACAGGTGCAGACTACCAGATTTTGGATTAATGGATTAATTGTACGATAGTGGTATAACCATTTTTGCCCTATTTTGGTTCTTATATATCGTGCATATTCACATTACATAGCTGCTATATAAGGTACAGGTCCTTTGTACTTCTTGCATCAATCCATTGGAAGGATGTTAGTGGCTTAGTACACTTGTCAACCACTAAGCTGACTCTCCAGATAAAGAACCTTGACTACATGTAAATCTTAAGGAAGTTGGTCATGTTTACTTTGCAAAAAAGGATTTCTTAGTGTTGATTGGAAAAAAGCTCTGTCGCTAACCATGACTTGAAAATGGAACCCAAGATGCACATATGCAATTATGATGAGATGTAAACATGGCGGCAACTTGGTAAAGGAAAGGTGCAAGCAATACTGATTTGAAGTCACTACTGCCAAATGCTACTAAAATGGATCATGGTGTATTCATTCCCAGGTAAGGTGCTGGATAATCTCTTATGGCCACAGCTGCAATTTTATGCATTTTTCGAGGTTCCTATCTGTGATTAAAGTTCAAGTGTTTTACAGGGAGTGGTCTGGCTATCTTGGAGTAGGTTTTATGCCATATAAAAACTTGTGTATGAAGAAATTGCTTCCAGACTGTGTCAGGTTTCCTCTGTGAATTGAACATGATTGAGATAACAAAGACAGGCCACACAGAGCAGGACATGCTGCTGGAAGAGAGAGGAGAATGAGGAGGTGAAGGGTCTCATCTCAATCGGAGGCCATTTCTGTAGAGGGCCTTCAGGGAGCTATTCTCTTTCAAATTCAGCAACGCTCGGCACATTTTTGGTGAACAAAAAAGGTCGTGAGTGAAATCAGTCAACAGCTGCAGTCACAGTTGTAGCCTCAAAGCAGTATTGCCTCGGCCAACCAGGGTTATATTGGATCTGAACTTTAAACATCTGATTCCTTCCAGGCTGCTGATGGAGATATAAGCAACATCTCTCAATTTTCAGTGTACTGCTGTAGGAAGGAGGTCACTGGTACTCTCTATACAGAGGGACAGCTTCATTTCATTCCCTCCACTCTTGCCATAGACATGCATGAGGGTTTGCGTGGAATGCAGGCTTCCTCATAGTGCAGGTTGCTATTGAATGCATGTAGATTGTCTTGTGTGCTGTTCATCTGAACTCAGCTATATTTATTAACTCCTTCAATGTGTAGCCCATGTGTGACTCAGGCACTATATCATGAAGCGAATGTCTGTTATTCTGGCAGCAGTCAAAAATCTTTCATTCTGTAAAAGTTCTCTGTTCAGCCTTGTAACCACCACAGCAAGTCAAAGGCTGGCTAGTGGGCGATAAGGCTTATCCACTGATGACGTATGACTGCAGTGACGAACACAAACACACATTTGGAAGCCTACAATGAGATCTACGCTGCTACAAGGAGTATTATAGAAGACACCATTAGCATTTTAAAAGTAATGATCCCACCTTCTGGACTACTTTGGAAGACACAACCGAGTGTGTATCAAGATTTGTGGAATTATGCTTCATGCTGCATAACTTGATCATTCTGAAGGAACAACCTTTCCCCTCATCTATTAGAGGAGAAGCTGAGGAGCAGCAGCACGAGGAGGAGGAAGTAGAAGATCAGAAAGAGGAAGAGGAAGGGAGGTTATCAGGCCCTTTTTGTCCAGGCTCGGTAAATCAGCTGAATTATGAGCAATAACAGTAGCCTGAATGACTTTGTCCCATTCACTGACAGTCCCACACTCTTTACCTTTCTTGCATCTATGACCATCACATTATTCTCTTTCTGTCAACACAAAAATTAAAACCATCAATAAATACAAATATAATTTTATAAATGCACTTGTTAAATAATGCTTACAAAATAAAACTAATCACTCTGAAGCAATCCCTTGGTGCCTACATTCCATGTGCTTTTTCCTATCTGAGTGCTCCTCCAGGGTGCACCCCCAACATTGCAGCATATGTGGTAGAAGGCTGCTGACCTTCAACTGAAGAGATTACAAATGATCTTGAAGGATGACCTCAAATAGCTCTGGGCTCAGATGGCCTATCTTCAAACTGTACCATCTTAGCCTTGGTGACAAGGAATGGCTGCTTGATGGCCACTCACCACCCCAACCACAATCTCTTTGGCAGACAGGTGGAGGTTGGAGACAGGAGGAGGATTCTCAGCAGGTCAGCCTGCTTGGGCCTCGGGTGGGATAATTCAATAAAAATCTGGAATTAAAAGTTTATGAAACCATTGTCGATTGTCATATAAAACTCATCTGGTTCACTGATGTCCTGTAGGGAAAAAAATCTGCCGTCCTTGCCTTGTCTGGCCTACATGTGACTCCAGATCCACAGCAATGTTCAATGCCCATGAAATGGGCAATAAATGCTATCACAGCCAGCGATGCCCACATCCCACGAATAAATAAAAAAAGACAGAAGCATACAATTCCAAAGTTACATAGATAGATTACAGGAGTGGACAAAATTGTGGCAAATTGTTCCTTCACTGTCGCTGGGTCAAAATCCTGGAACAGCATCCACAACAGCACCTAGGTGTACCTACATCACATGGACTGCAGCAGTTCAAGAAGGCAGCTCAGTGCCACCTTCTCAAGGGCAATTAGGAATGGGCAATAAATGCTGGCCTAGCCAATGATGGCAACATCCCATGAAAAAATAATTTTAAATCAATGGCTTTCAGTGCAGGCATCACATCCGCTTTGGGCCAAATAAGGATGGATCCAAGCATATTTTTAACTAGTGACCAGCTGAGAACAATGGTCATCCAAAGAGATTTAGGGGTCCACTTAGTTAAAATACAGCAGTCCAGTAATGTTAGAGCCGAGGTAAGAAGCCACAAATATTTAGAAGATTGAAAAAGCGCAGAAAATTTAAAAGCGCAGGATCTGCGAGTCAGAGCGGAGATTTTAAAAGATCGCGGCTTCGTTTCGGGAGCCGTTTGGAGGAGGAGGAGCAGTCTCTGTCAGGGAGAGAACCTGAGAACATCTAAGACACTCAGAAGGTAAGAAGCTAAGTAAGTGATTTTTACTCATTTTTACTTTTATACCTTTTTCAAATTGTGTGTGTCGGGGGAAACTGAAGTGACATCACAGAAAAGCTGTGACCAGAGTGGCTGGTTGGGAATCTACACTAAATTTAAAAAATTAAGCATTGGTAACTAATTAAACATAATTACTTAATTATAATTTAGAGGGGTATCTAAGCCAGAGATCGGAGAGTACTATATTTAGCTTTCGCATTTATATTAGAAATCTAGTGCTAGGAAACAGATAGTTAACAGTAACTTTTTTTTTTTTAATTTAAAAATATATAAATTTTTTACAAACTTTCAATTTTAATTAATTGACGCAATGTCAGTTAGAGGGGTGCTGTGCTCTTACTGTGAGATGTGGCAGGTCCGGGAGGCTTCCAGCATCCCGGATGGCTTCATCTGCAGAAAGTGCACCCAACCGGAGCTCCTCACAGACCGCATGGTTCAGTTGGAGCAGCATTTGGATGCACTTAGGAGCATGCAGGTGGCGGAAAGCGTCATAGATAGCAGTTATATAAATGTGGTCACACCCATGGTGCAGGCAGGGAAATGGGCGACCACCAGAAAGGGCAGGCAGTCAGTGCAGGAATCCCCTGTGGTTGTCCCCCTCTCGAACAGGTATACCCCTTTGGATACTGTCGGGGGGGGTTAGCCTATCAGGGGAAAACAGCAGCAGCCAGAGCAGTGGCACCACGGCTGGCTCTGATGTTCAGAAGGGAGGGTCAAAGCGCAGAAGAGCAATAGTAATAGGGGACTCTATAGTCAGGGGCACAGATAGGCGCTTCTGTGGACGTGAAAGAGACTCCAGGATGGTATGTTGCCTCCCTGGTGCCAGGGTCCAGGATGTCTCCGAATGGGTAGAGGGCATCCTGAAGGGGGAGGTCAAACAGGCAGAGGTTGTTGTACATATTGGTACTAACGACATAGGCAGGAAGGGGCATGAGGTCCTGCAGCAGGAGTTCAAGGAGCTAGGCAGAAAGTTAAAAGACAGGACCTCTAGGGTTGTAATCTCGGGATTACTCCCTGTGCCACGTGCCAGTGAGGCTAGAAATAGGAAGATAGAGCAGCTAAACACGTGGCTAAACAGCTGGTGTAGGAGGGAGGGTTTCCATTATTTGGCCACTGGGAGCTCTTCCGGGGCAGGTGTGACCTATATAAGAAGGACGGGTTGCATCTAAACTGGAGAGGCATAAATATCCTGGCCGCGAGGTTTGCTAATGTCACATGGGAAGGTTTAAACTAGTATGGCAGGGGGGTGGGCACGGGAGCAATAGGTCAGAAGGTGAGAGCATTGAGGGAGAACTAGGGAATAGGGACAGTGGGGCTCTGAGGCAGAGCAGACAGGGAGAAGTTGCTGAACACAGCGGGTCTGGTGGCCTGAAGTGCATATGTTTTAATGCAAGAAGTATTACGGGTAAGGCAGATGAACATAGAGCTTGGATTAGTACTTGGAACTATGATGTTGTTGCCATTGAGACCTGGTTGAGGGACGGGCAGGACTGGCAGCTAAACGTTTCAGGATTTAGATGTTTCAGGTGGGATAGAGGGGGCTGTAAAAGGGGTGGCGGAGTTGCGCTACTGGTTAGGGAGAATATCACAGCCGTACTGCGGGAGGACACCTCAGAGGGCAGTGAGGCTATATGGGTAGACATCAGGAATAAGAAGGGTGCAGTCACAATGTTGGGGGCTTACTACAGGTCTCCCAACAGCCAATGGGAGATAGAGGAGCAGATAGGTAGACAGATTTTGGAAAAGAGTAAAAACAACAGGGTTGTGGTGATGGGAGACTTCAACTTCCCCAATATTGACTGGGACTCAATTAGTGCCAGGGGCTTAGACGGGGCGGAGTTTGTAAGGAGCATCCAGGAGGGCTTCTTAAAACAATATGTAGACAGTCCAACTAGGGAAGGGGCGGTACTGGACCTGGTATTGGGGAATGAGCCCGGCCAGGTGGCAGATGTTTCAGTAGGGGAGCATTTCGGGAACAGTGACCACAATTCAGTAAGTTTTAAAGTGCTGGTGGACAAGGATAAGAGTGGTCCTAGGATGAATGTGCTAAATTGGGGGGAGGCTAATTATAACAATATTAGGCGGGAACTGAAGAACATAGATTGGGGGCGGATGTTTGAGGGCAAATCAACATCTGACATGTGGGAGGCTTTCAAGTGTCAGTTGAAAGGAATTCAGGACCGGCATGTTCCTGTGAGGAAGAAGGATAAATACGGCAATTTTCGGGAACCTTGGATAACGAGAGATATTGTAGGCCTCGTAAAAAAGAAAAAGGAGGCATTTGTCAGGGCTAAAAGGCTGGGAACAGACAAAGCCTGTGTGGAATGTAAGGAAAGTAGGAAGGAACTTAAGCAAGGAGTCAGGAGGGCTAGAAGGGGTCACAAAAAGTCATTGGCAAATAGGGTTAAGGAAAATCCCAAGGCTTTTTACACGTACATAAAAAGCAAGAGGGTAGCCAGGGAAGGGGTTGGCCCACTGAAGGATAGGCAAGGGAATCTATGTGTGGAGCCAGAGGAAATGGGCGAGGTACTAAATGAATACTTTGCATCAGTATTCTCCAAAGTGAAGAAATTGGTAGATGTTGAGTCTGGAGAAGGGTGTGTAGATAGCCTGGGTCACATTGAGATCCAAAAAGACGAGGTGTTGGGTGTCTTAAAAAATATTAAGGTAGATAAGTCCCCAGGGCCTGATGGGATCTACCCCAGAATACTGAAGGAGGCTGGAGAGGAAACTGCTGAGGCCTTGACAGAAATCTTTGGATCCTCACTGTCTTCAGGTGATGTCCCGGGGGACTGGAGAATAGCCAATGTTGTTCCTCTGTTTAAGAAGGGTAGCAAGGATAATCCAGGGAACTACAGGCCTTTGAGCCTTACTTCAGTGGTAGGGAAATTACTGGAGAGAATTCTTCGAGACAGGATCTACTCCCATTTGGAAGCAAATGGACGGATTAGTGAGAGGCAGCATGGTTTTGTGAAGGGGAGGTCGTGTCTCACTAACTTGATAGAGTTTTTCGAGGAGGTCACTAAGATGATTGATGCAGGTAGGGCAGTGGATGTTGTCTATATGGACTTTAGTAAGGCCTTTGACAAGATCATGGTAGACTAGTACAAAAGGTGAAATCACATGGGATCAGGGGTGAGCTGGCAAGGTGGATACAGAACTGGCTAGGTCATAGAAGGCAGAGAGTAGCAATGGAAGGATGCTTTTCTAATTGGAGGGCTGTGACCAGTGGTGTTCCACAGGGATCAGTGCTGGGACCTTTGCTGTTTGTAGTATATATAAATGATTTGGAGGAAAATGTAACTGGTCTGATTAGTAAGTTTGTAGACGACACAAAGGTTGGTGGAATTGCGGATAGCGATGAGGACTGTCAGAGGATACAGCAGGATTTAGATTGTTTGGAGACTTGGGCGGAGAGATGGCAGATGGAGTTTAATCCGGACAAATGTGAGGTAATGCATTTTGGAAGGTCTGATGCAGGTAGGGTTTATACAGTGAATGGTAGAACCCTCAAGAGTATTGAAAGTCAAAGAGATCTAGGAGTACAGGTCCACAGGTCACTGAAAGGGGCAACACAGGTGGAGAAGGTAGTCAAGAAGGCGTCCGGCATGCTTGCTTTCATTGGCCGGGGCACTGAGTATAAGAATTGGCAAGTCATGTTGCAGCTGTATAGAACCTTAGTTAGGCCACACTTGGAGAATAGTGTTCAATTCTGGTCGCCACATTACCAGAAGAATGTGAAGGCTTTAGAGAGGGTGCAGAAGAGATTGACCAGAATGTTGCCTGGTATGGAGGGCATTAGCTATGAGGAGCGGTTGAATAAACTCGGTTTGTTCTCACTGGAACGAAGGAGGTTGAGGGGCGACCTGATAGAGGTCTACAAAATTATGAGGGGCATAGACAAAGTGGATAGTCAGAGGCTTTTCCCCAGGGTAGAGGGGTCAATTACTAGGGGGCATAGGTTTAAGGTGAGAGGGGCAAGGTTTAGAGTAGATGTACGAGGCAAGTTTTTTACACTGAGGGTGCCTGGAACTCGCTACCGGAGGAGGTGGCGGAAGCAGGGACGATAGTGACATTTAAGGGGCATCTTGACAAATACATGAATAGGATGGGAATAGAGGGATACGGACGCAGGAAGTGTAGAAGATTGTAGTTTAGTAGGGCAGCATGGTCGGCACGGGCTTGGAGGGCCGAAGGGCCTTTTCCTGTGCTGTACATTTCTTTGTTCTTTGTTCTTGTTCTTTGAATAGGTGGTAATTTAGAAAAGCACAAAGAGGATTATTACGTGTCACAGTCAAACACCCCCACTCCCCACCTGATGGATGGGTGGATTTGTTTATTATCACATGTACCGACGTACAGTGAAAAGTATTTTTCTGCAAGCAGCTCAAACAGATCATTTAGTACACAAAAAAAAAATACATAATAGGGCAACACAAGGTACACAATGTAAATACATAGACACCGGCATCGGGTGAAGCACACAGGACCAACTATTGTTAAGGGGAAGCCCTGCCCCATTACTGCGGGGGGGGGGAGGGGGGGTCGTATTCCCCGGAGGGCACGGGAGACCTGATGGTTCCTATCCCATGACCTCTGCTGGGGTTATAACAAACACAAAGAAAAATCAAAAATGCTGATGGAATGCTGACTTTTGTATCTGGAGGATCGGAATATAAAAGGGTTTTGCTGCAGCTGCACAAAGCACTGGGGCAAAATTCTCCGTAATCGGCGCGATGTCCGCCGACCGGTGCCAAAAACGGCGCAAATCAGTCCGGCATCGCGCCGCCCCAAAGGTGCGGAATCCTCCGCATCTTGAGGGGCCGAGCCCTCACCTTGAGGGGCTAGGCCCGAGCCGGACTGATTTCCGCCCCGCCAGCTGGCGGGAAAGGCCTTTGGTGCCCCGCCAGCTGGCGCGGGAATGACATTGCCGGGCGGCGCATGCGCGAGAGTGTCAGCGGTCGCTCACGGCATCTCCGCGCATGCGCAGTGGAGGGAGTCTTTTCTGTCTCCGCCATGGTGGAGACCGTGGCGAAGGCGGAAGGAAAAGAGTGCCCCACGGCACAGGCCCGCCCGCGGATCGGTGGGCTCCGATCGCGGGCCAGGCCACTGTGGGGGCGCCCCCCCCCCCCCAGAACCCCGGATCCCTCCCGCGCCGCCTTGTTCCGCTGGTAAGAGAGGTGGTTTAATCCACGCCGGCGGGACTGGCATTTTAGCAGCGGGACTTCGGCCCATCCGAGCCGGAGAATCGCCGGGGGGTGCCCACCAACCGGCGCAGCGCGATTCCCGCCCCCGCCGAATCGCCGGTGCCGGAGAATTTGGCAACCGGCGGGTGCGGGATTCACGCCAGGCCCCAGCGAGGGGTCGGAGAATCTCGCCCCTGGTTCCAATGGATCGGGAGTATTGTTCATAGTTCTGGGTTCTGCACCTTAGAAAGGATATATTGGCCTTGGGGTGAGTGTAGCACATATTGACCAGAATATTACCAGGTATGTTTACATTGTGAGGAGATCTTCAGTAAATTAAGATTGAATTTTTTGGAATATACATTTCCGGCAACATAGGGGTGATTTTATTGAGAACCTTAGGACTTTGCAACAAATTGAGAGGATGGATAGAAACTTTCCTTTGGTCGGGGAGTCTATGGCAAGGAACTCAGGAGGAGGTTTTCCATCCCTGCATTCGATGGGCAGGAATGGCGGTGCGGGTATAGAATTGAGGGGCAGTCTCAAAATGGATTTTACACCGGCAGGATTACACTGCTCAATTGTCCCCGCTCCCACCAATGATGTAATGGGTTCCCACCATGCAATAATAGAACCCCATTTGAATACATTTTCATATAATTAGTGGGCCTCCCTGCTGTAACATCCCCCGATGCAGGAAGGCACCTGTCGATGGTGTGACATCACTTCGGCAGGGTGCATAACAAATTTTTTAAAATGGGAAACTGGTCGACAGAACCCACCAGGCGAACACAGGTAAGGAAAGACTCCAGTGGGGAGAGTGTCATGCCTGGGCAGTACCCTGCCAGTGTCAGGGAGAGGTGCTGGGGGTTCCCTGTCCATGGGGTGGGAGAGGTGGGGTCCCTGTCTGTGGGGGTACAGATTGGGGCAGCATGGTAGCACAAGTGGATAGCACTGTGGCTTCACAGCGCCAGGGTCCCAGGTTCGATTCCCCGCTGGGTCACTGTCTGTGCGGAGTCTGCACGTTCTCCCCATGTCTGCGTGGGTTTCCTCCGGGTGCTCCGGTTTCCTCCCACAGTCCAAAGACGTGCAGGTTAGGTGGATTGGCCATGCTAAATTGCCCTTAGTGACCAAAAAGGTTAGGAGGGGTTATTGGGTTACGGGGATAGGGTGGAAGTGAGGGCTGAAGTGGGTCGGTGCAGACTCGATGGGCCGAATGGCCTCCTTCTGCACTGTATGTTCTATGTTCTATGTTCTATGAGGTTCAGGTCCATTGAGGGTTGGGGAATTCCATGGTGAGGACCAGGGGGGTTTATTGGTGGGGGTTGGGGGACGGGGTTCCGTCATGGGTAGGGTGTTCTTTTACCCTATTATCTGTTTATCATTGGCGCACCCTTTAAAAAGTCACCCCAATCTGTCAAGAGCCGAGGTTGTTGGCAGTAAGGACTCTAATGTTGTGGGACCCTCCTCCTTGATTTTATTTGACTATGTGCCAATGGGCTGCACCCCACTTTTCCTGCCCAATTTGACAAATGGTCGAACAAAAGAGAAAATCCTTCCCTCAGAGTCAATGAATTTAGGAGAGGTGAGGAAACTTCTTCACACAAAGGGTGGTAAAAGTATGGAACTCTCTTCTCATAAAGCAGTAAATGTTAACTCAATTAATAATTTGGTCTGAGGTTGATCGATTTTTGCTAGCCTAGGGTGTTAAGAATACATATCAGCTCTGATCCCATTGAAAGGTGGAACAGGCTTGAGGAGATGAATGGCCTACTTCTGCTCCACACACACACACCGGGGCCCGACATGGATGAGCCCCGTCACGCCGCTCCCCGCTTCCGGGACAGCGACCTGGAGGCACTTCTGGAGGCAGTGGAGGAGCGCCGGGCCATCTTCTTCCCCAGACGTGGACACCGGCAGCCATGCAGCACGGTGAGGCCTGGATAGCGAGAGGTCGGGATGGCAGTCAGCGCTGTGGGGCACTTTCCCCGCACGGGAGACCAGTGCAGGAAGAAACTGCACGACCTCACGAGGGCAGGTACCCTGACACTCCCCCCGGGCAATGCCGCCCCCTGCCCACGCCAGGGGGAGAGTGGGGGCTGGGGCCCCACGTTGCACCCGGGACACATGTGGAACCCCCCACCCCACCCAGTGGGCAGGTGCCATGGCGTGGGTCGTAGTGTCCCCACCTTGTGATAATGTGGCGTTCGCCTGTGCACCCTGCCAATGTCTGCTTAACCCTGAGGTTCATTCCACCACCCCGCCCCCCCAAAGGCAAGACAGCTCACAATTACAGGGAGCGTGCAAGAACCGGAGGGGAATGACCTGAGCTGCACCCCCTGACCGTCTATGAGCAAGGGGCACTGGACCTTGCTGGGGGAGCCGCCAGCCAGGAGGTAGCTCCGTGCCAGGTCGGAGGCGAAGCTCCAAGTGAGAATCCACTGTATGCATGCAGTCCTTCATCCCACCAGTACCCCCACCCCCCTCTCACACCCCACCGCCTGACACTGCACCATCCATACAGTCCACACCCTCACACGCCCCCTCCACCCCCTCACATACGACCCCGCGTGTCTAATGAAACGTGCCTTACTGTGTTCTCCAGGGCCACACGAGCACCGCTATGGAACTGCCCGTTCACCCCGCCGCCGTACAGCTCCAACCTCTTCTGGCCACAGGGACGCACGGGACAGAGGGGAACGATCACGGGCAGGAGGGCCATCCTCTGAGGCCGGGCCATCGAGGCGTGACACACAGAGGACAGACAGAGACGTCAGGATGGACAGTAATGACTCTTATGACACTGTGACAGACGAGGAGGGGACAGTGAGCCTGGACAGTGACGACAGAGGACATCGCGACATTCGAGGCACAGGGGCACGGCACCTGGCATCGGCCGTGGTCTCAATGCACCAGGCCGAGGTTCCACACAGGAGACACCAGAGCTGGGGACAGATGAGGACCTAGCGGCCATGGCACTGTTGTCACCCACACCCTCCAACATCGCAGGTACACTCACCTCAGTTGGGCAAGTAAGTGACGAGGCTGCTGGTTCACAGACTGGTGCGCACCACACAGCCGAACCAGTACAGCAGGTGGAGGTAGGAGCAGCCGAGGGGCTGGACAGTCGGAGGGCAGGCCAGGCCCAGCACCCAGCTGCTGCCCAGATGGCTCCTGGGTCCCTGGGCATTCCAGGCCCACCCACAGACCCGATGCATTTGCTACCCCAGGGACCAGGCGATGGGATGTTGGCTGTCTTCCGGCAACTGCAAACACAGCTGGAGAAGTCCATCCGTGTCCACAAGCAGGGAGTGGTGCCGGTCATGGCTGCAACCCAGGCCGACACCGCATGGGTGGCGTCCGCAATGGAGGCAATGGGGGAAACGGTTTCGGCTATGGGTCAGGTTCTTCAGGGCTTGGGGCTTAGTGTGCACGCGTCATCTGTGGCCCATGACAGGGCTGCCCTCTCACAGGCAGCCATGCGCCAGAGCCACTGGACATTGCCACCGCGCTCCGGGGTCAGGCCCTGTCCCAGCAGGCAATGGCCCTGTCCCAGCAGGCCATCGCTGAGAGCATCGGCGGCCTTATCCATGTGATGGCGTCACCCAGACCCAGCGGGAGGTGGCGCTGTCCCTAACAGGGATGTCACACTCCCTCAGCTCCATCACCAGGAACGTTCAGACCCTTGTCCATTCCACAGCGGTCCTCCAGGACAGGCAGCTTGCCTCCGCGCGCACCACCGTCCCTTAGAGAGGCCCGGGGGCCAATGGAGGAGGAGGTCCCGGTGCCTGTCCCGGTAACCACAGCAAGGGAGGGACGGGAATATTCGCACTCCCCCCCGTCCTGTCCCTGGTGCATCTGGTGGGCAGCGGGCAGAGGAGGGTGGTATCACGCCATCCAGTACTCCTGCCGAGCAGCCTTGCCCATCCAGGCTGGGCCACCCAGGAAGCGCGCGCCGACGGGGAGCCAAGTTGAAGGGTAGGATTCTCAGCAGTCCACCTCCACTCCTGATGTACCATCTGGGGAGAGACCTAGACGTAGTGGTAGGGCCCGTAAGGCCAAAAAGATAGACACGTAGTAGGTTGGCATGGGTGCAGGGCAAAGATTAGTTACAGGGGCTAGGGCACGTGTCTTTCAATGTCACAATTAAAGTTGTTACACCAAACCTTCATGCGTCTGTCCTATTTACGGTGCCATGGATGGGGGGGGGGGGGGGGGGGGGGGAGAGGTGGGGGGGGGGAAACGGGACGGGACGTGAGGGTGCCCGGTGACGGTGGTGTTCGAGGATCATTGCAAGGGTGAGGCCGGGAGTGCCACCACCCCCCCCAACACCAAACATGCCGTTGTCCTCAGTGCTCCGATGCCCGCTGCCCCACATGGACATGTGATGGAGTGTCCGTGTCGCATAATGGGGACACCGAGGTGGGTGTGTTCAGATATGGCCATGAGTCAGATATTCATTAGTGATCTGTAGCTCACAGCTCATCGCAGAGTGGGTTGTCATCATCCAACATGGCACTGTTCATACCCGCTTACAGAAGTCAAAGTCTACCGACAGTAACGAGGTGCCGCAGGTGTAGTGTTGTTTGAGGGTTGTGCCATGTGTGGTAGGGTTGTGCGATGGTGCGGGAGGTAGGTGAGGGGGGTGTTGGGTGGTTACAGTGCGCGTGGTCAATGGTGCGAGTGCCCTGAACAACAATGCCCTCCCACTAGTGTGCGAATCGTGCGGCGATCAACGCATTGAGTGCCCGCTGTCCCAAACGGTGGCGTCGTGCGGCCTCCTGGCCATATCCCGCGTCCCAATGGTGTCTGTGCCCCGCCGCCCTCCCATCCTCCCCTTCCTCCTCCTCCTCCCCCTCCTCCTCCTCCTCATCATCCTGTTCAGAGTCACTGGCCTCTTCGGGCTCACCTGATTCTTCCTCCTTCATCACGTCGCCCCTCTGCTGGGCGTTATTGTGCAAGATGCAACAGGCGACGACGATCCTTCTGACCCTGTCGGGGTCATACTGCAGAGTGCCTCCTGAGCGGTCCAGGCACCAGAACCTCATTTCAAGGAGGCCGAAGCACCTCTCCACGACACCCCTGGTTGCTGCATGGACCTCATTGTACCCGCTCTCTGCGTTGGTCTGTGGCCTCCGTATGGGCGTCATCAGCCACGGCCGCAACGGATAACCCCTCTCGCCCAGCAACCAGCCCCTCATCCGGGGTGGGTGACTCTCGAAAATTGCGGGGATGTAGAACTGCACCAATATAAAGGTGTCATGCACGCTTCCTGGGTACTGGGTGCACATGTGCGTTATTCTCATTCGCTGGTCGCACACCACCTGGACATTCATCGAATATGTCCCTTTCTGTTTAGGAAGACGTTACTGTCCAGCGTTGGTGCACGCAGGTTGATGGGCACACCATCCACGACGCCCTGTACCATCAGGATGGCGGCCACTGAGGCGAATTGCGATGCCCTGGCAGCCTGGTGCGCGTGGTCCTCCGGGAAATTGATGTATTGTGCCGCGACTGCATAAAGGCCGTTTGCACCAGTGCACCGAGGCCTGATTGATACCGCAAAGGTCCCCGCTCGGCGACTGGAAGGAGCCGGTCGCGAAGAAATTCAGGGCAATCGTCACCTTCACCCTCACTGGGATGGCATGTCCTCCCCCAGTTCCACATGGTTCCAGGTGCGCCATTAGGTGGCATATATGGCCAACCGTCTCACGGCTCAATCGGCGTCTCCTCCTGCATGCCGCCTCCGTTAGGTCCTCGAAGGAAATGCGGTCCCTGTACACACGATGACACATGGGACGCCTCTGCCGCCTTGGCACGACCACCTGCTCGTGCTCATCCCCTGGTGACCCATCAGGATCGGTGTCGTCGCCCTCTTCCCATGCTTGTACGCACCAAACGAGGGGACGGTGACGTGGAGGAATGGGATGCGCAGGCGTGCACCACACAGGAGCGCATCGCGCATGCGCGATTGAGTAACGAGCGTACTGACGTCTCGACGTGCGGCAACTGTGGCTCCGCCCATTTAAGGCGGCAATGTCCTGCAAAATCACGACAATGCCTACGATGTGGCAGACTTGGCCACTATGCTGCCTGCTGTCGAGCAGCTCAGCCTGCCAATTCACATTGCTTCAGCCAGCCTGGCAGGAACGTTCGGGCAATTCAACCCACATTCACCGAGTTCGATTCCGACTTCCCGCAGATCAGTGACACGGAGGACCCGAGGGAGCCTTTTCTTTTTTTTTTAAAATATATTTTATTAAAGTTTTTCGATCAAAAAGAATTTTCCATTTTTACAACTTTGTAACAAAACGTACATTGACCGTTATTTAAACAATATATTAAACTAACAAGTGCAGAAAAAAAACAAGAAAAGAGAAATAATAATACTGAAAAAATAAATATAAACAACTAGCATGGAAAGAAAGAAAAGAACAAAAAAAAACCCAAACACCGAATACACCCTCCCCCCCCCCCCCTCCCCCCTGGGTTGCTGTTGCTGTCTTTCCTGTTTCCCTTATCGCTCTGCGAGATAGTCAAGGAACGGTTGCCACCGCCTGGTGAACCCTTGAGCCGAGCCTCTTAGTGCGTATTTTATTCGCTCCAATTTTATGAACCCTGCCATGTCGTTTATCCAGGCCTCCACGCCCGGGGGTTTAGCTTCTTTCCACATAAGTAGAATCCTTCGCCGGGCTACTAGGGACGCAAAGGCCAAAACATCGGCCTCTCTCGCCTCCTGCACTCCCGGCTCTTCTGCAACCCCGAATATAGCTAACACCCAGCTCGGTTCGACCCGGACCCCCACCACCTTTGAGATCACTCTTGCCACACCCACCCAGAACCCATGCAATACCAGACATGACCAAAACATGTGGGTGTGGTTCGCCGGGCTTCCCGCGCACCTCCCGCACCTATCCTCCACTCCAAAAAATCTACTCAGCCTTGCTCCCGTCATATGTGCCCGGTGTAGAACCTTGAATTGTATCAGGCTGAGCCTGGCACACAAGGACGAGGAATTTACCCGACTTAGGGCATCTGCCCACAGCCCCTCCTCAATCTCTTCCCCCAGCTCCTCCTCGCATTTACCCTTCAGCTCCTCTACCATCGTCTCCCCCATGTCTCTCATTTCCCTGTATATATCGGACACTTTACCTTCACCGACCCATGCCCCCGAAATCACTCTGTCCTGGATCCCTTGCGCCGGGAGCTGCGGAAATTCCCTCACCTGTTGCCTCGCAAATGCCCTCACTTGCATATATCGGAAGGCATTCCCAGGTGGCAACCCATATTTTTCTACCAATGCTCCCAAACTCGCGAACGTCCCGTCCAAGAACAAGTCCTTCAACTTCCCAATTCCTGCTCGCTGCCAAGATTGGAATCCCCCATCTATCCTCCCCGGGAGGAACCTGTGATTGTTCCTTATCGGGGACCACACCGAGGCACCCGTCACTCCCCTATGTCGTCTCCACTGCCCCCAAATCTTCAAAGTCGCCACCACTACTGGGTTTGTGGTGTATTTTTTTGGGGGGAACGGTAATGGCGCCGTCGCCAGTGCTTTTAAACTTGTTCCCTTACAGGACGCCATCTCCAGCCTTTTCCACGCTACCCCTTCTTCTTCCCTCATCCACTTACATATCATAGACACGTTGGCGGCCCAATAATAGTCACTCAGACTCGGCAGTGCCAGTCCCCCTCTGTCCCTACTGCGCTGCAGGAACCCCCTCTTTACCCTCGGGGTCTTTCCAGCCCACACAAAGCTCATAATACTCCTGTCCACTTTCTTGAAAAAGGCCTTTGTAATCAGTATGGGGAGGCACTGAAACACGAAAAGAAACCTCGGGAGGACCACCATTTTAACCGCCTGTACTCTGCCCGCCAATGACAGGGGCACCATGTCCCACCTCTTAAAGTCCTCCTCCATCTGCTCTACCAGTCGCGTCAAGGTTTATGCAAGGTTCCCCAGTTCCTGGCCACCTGGATCCCTAGATATCGAAAATCCCTTGCTACTCTCCTCAGCGGCAGATCGTCTATCCCCCTGCCCTGTTCCCCGGGGTGTATTACAAAAAGTTCACTCTTTCCCATATTCAATTTATATCCCGAGAACTCTCCAAACTCCCTGAGTGTCTGCATTATCTCTGGCATCCCCTCCACTGGGTCCGCCACATATAGCAGCAAATCATCTGCATATAATGACACCCGATGTTCCTCTCCTCCTCTGAGCACCTCCCTCCACTTCTTAGAGCCCCTCAGCGCTATGGCCAATGGCTCGATTGCCAACGCGAACAGTAACGGGGACAGGGGGCACCCCTGTCTTGTGCCCCTATGTAATCGGAAATAGTCAGATCGTTGCCTGTTTGTAACCACGCTTGCCACCGGGGCCCCGTACAGGAGCTGAACCCATCTGATGAACCCCTCGCCAAAGCCAAATCTCTTCAGTACCTCCCACAGGTAGTCCCACTCCACTCTATCAAATGCTTTCTCTGCATCCATCGCCACCACTATGTCCGCCTCCCCCTCCGGTGGGGGCATCATCATCACCCCCAGCAACCTTCGTATATTGGCATTCAATTGCCTCCCTTTAACAAACCCTGTCTGGTCGTCATGTACCACCCCTGGGACACAGTCCTCTATCCTTGTCGCCATCACTTTGGCCAGTAACTTGGCATCTACATTTAGGAGGGAGATGGGCCTGTATGACCCGCACTGCAGCGGGTCTTTGTCTCGTTTCAGGATCAACGCTATCGTCGCCTCCGACATTGTCGGGGGTAGTGTTCCCCTTTCCTTAGCCTCATTGAAGGTTCTCGTCAGGAGTGGGGCCAGTAGGTCCACATATTTCCTGTAAAATTCCACCGGGAACCCATCTGGTCCCGGGGCCTTTCCTGCCTGCATGTTCCCAATTCCTTTAATCACCTCCTCCACCTCAATCTGCGCTCCCAAACCTGCCACCTCCTGCTCCTCAACCCTCGGGAACTCCAGTTGGTCCAGGAAGTGTATCATCCCCTCTTTCCCCTCCGGGGGTTGGGACTTATACAGCCTCTCATAAAAAGACTTAAACACCCCGTTCACCCTCCCCGCTCTCTGCTCCATCCTTCCCTCCCCATCCCTATCTCCTCCGATCTCTCTCGCCGCCCCCCTCTTCCTAAGTTGTTGGGCCAGCAATCGACTCGCCTGTTCCCCATATTGGTATTGTATTCCCTGTGCCTTCCTCCACTGCGTCTCCGCCTTACCCGTGGTCAGCAGGTCAAACTCCGTCTGCAGTCTCCGTCTTTCCCTGTATAGCCCTTCATCCGGGGCCTCCGCATATTGCCGATCCACCCTCAGAATCTCCCCAATCAGTCTCTCCCTTTCTTTACCCTCTTGTTTCCCCCTGTGGGCTCTTATGGAAATCAGCTCCCCCCTAACCACCGCCTTCAGCGCCTCCCATACTACTCCCACTGGACCGCTCCATCATCATTGACCTCTAGGTATCATTCAATACATCCCCTCACCCTTCCACATACCCCCTCGTCCGCCAACAGTCCCATGTCTAATCTCCAAAGTGGGCGCTGCTCCTTCTCCTCTCCTAGATCCAGATCCACCCAATGTGGGGCGTGATCTGAAACGGCTATAGCCGAATATTCCGTTCCTACCATTTTCGGGATCAGCGCCTTTCCTAGGACAAAAAAATCTATCCGGGAGTATACTTTATGGACGGGGGAGAAGAAGGAAAACTCTTTACTCCTCGGTCTAGCAAATCTCCAGGGATCTACTCCTCCCATCTGCTCCATAAACCCCTTAAGCACCTTGGCCGCTGCCGGCCTCCTCTCGGTCCTAGATCTGGACCGGTCCAGCCCTGGGTCCAGCACCGTGTTGAAGTCCCCCCCCCCATTACCAAATTTCCCATCTCTAGGTCCGGGATGCGCCCCAACATACGCTTCATCCCAGTTCGGGGCGTATACGTTCACCAGCACCACCGCCTCACCCTGCAGTCTGCCACTCACCATCACGTACCTGCCCCACTGTCCACCACTATGGTCTTAGCCTCAAACGATACCCGTTTCCCCACCAGTATTGACACGCCTCTATTTTTCGTATCTAAGCCTGAGTGGAATACCTGTCCCACCCATCCTTTCCTTAATCTGACCTGATCCGCCAATTTCAGGTGCGTCTCCTGAAGCATAACCACATCCGCCTGCAGTCTCTTTAGGTGCGCAAATACCCTTGCCCTCTTAATCGGCCCATTCAGCCCTCTCACGTTCCACGTAATCAACCGGGTTGGGGGGCCCTTTAACCCCCACCATCGTCGACTAGCCATCCCTTTTTTTAAACCAGCTCCTCACCCGGGTCCCACGCACCCGTTTGTCCCCCAGACGGCGCCCTCCCGTCCCGACCATCCCATCTCGTATCAGCTCCCCCTTACCCTCAGCTGCACCAACCCAGTTTATTCCCCCTCCCCCCCCCCCCCCCCCCCCCCCCCGCAAGATTCCCTTCTAGCTTGATTGCTCCCCCCATATTGCTTCCGGGAGTCAGCAAACTCTGGCTGACTTCGGCTTCCCCCGTTTACCCTTGGCCTCACTGCGTGTGAGGCCCCCTGGCCCCCTTCCTTCCTGCGCCCACTTTTCCCGCCGCAATTTCCATAGCGTAGGAAAAAAACCCTTTCCCACCGGCGCCCACATTTCTTCGTGCGCCCACCCCCCCCCCCCCCCCCCCCCCCCCCCTGAGAGGGGGGGGATAAAAAAATTCTCCCGTCTAACGTTTTTACAGATAAACCCTCCCCCTCTCCCCCCTTTGCATTTCTTTGCCACCACCTCGCTACTTCTTTCCAAACATCAATTCCTCATATCTAGTCCAACTTCTCTTCTTGAATAAATGTCCACGCCTCCTCTGCCGTCTCAAAGTAGTGGTGTTTGCCCTGGTGTGTAACCCACAGTCTTGCCGGCTGCAGCATTCCAAATTTTACTTTCTTCCTGTGGAGCACCGCCTTGGCCCGATTGAAACTCGCCCTCCTTCTTGCCACCTCCGCACTCTAATCCCGATACACGCGGATCACCACGTTCTCCCACCTGCTACTCCGTGTCCTCTTAGCCCATCTCAGGACCATCTCCCTGTCCTTGTAGCGGTGGAACCCCACCACTATTGCTCGCGGTATTTCCCCTGCCTTTGGTCTTCTCACGAGGACCCGGTATGCTCCCTCCACTTCCAAGGGGCCCGTCGGGGCCTCAGCTCCCATTAAAGTATGGAGCATCGTACTCACATACGCCCCAACATCAGCTCCCTCTGTCCCTTCGGGAAGACCCAAAATCCTTAGATTCTTCCTCCTCGAGATATTTTCCAGGGCTTCCAGCCTTTCTCTGCACCTCTTATGTAGTGCCTCGTGCGTCTCCGTCTTCACCACCAAGCCCTGTATCTCGTCTTCATTCTCGGCTGCCTTTGCCTTCACTCCACGGAGCTCCATCGCCTGGGTTTTTGCGTCTCCTTCAATCCCTCAATCGCCAGCAACATCGCGCCAGCACCTCCTTCTTGAGCTCCTCCACACATCGTCGGAGGAACTCCTCCGCCATCTTGCTTCTCCCTTCTCTTCTCTGCCGCTGCTCCAGAGGATCCTCCGCAATCTGGCCACTACTATCGCTTCTTTCCATCCACACCCGGGGGGACTCCTTCCTTTGTCGCCTCACACTGGGTTTGGGCGTAAAAAATTTCCATGGGGGCTCCCGATAAGAGCCCAAAAGTCCGTTGAAACGGGAGGTGCCGAAACGTGCGGCTTAGCTGGTCATCGCTGCAACCGGAAGTCCTCCGAGGCAGCTTTTTCAAGTCGCTGTTGTAACAAAGGACAGGCTGTCCCCGGATCAAAACCACCAGCCGCTGTTGGTGCACAGCATTGATCCAGACAACGAGTGGTGTGCCACCCTGACGGTCAACCGATCCCAGATACGATTCCGCCTGAACTTCCACTAATCTCCGAGCGTGGTCAGCCTTTCAGACCCTTGGGGTTAAACCAACCATTCTTCCGGCGACCTGCCAGCTATTGGACTACAATGGCAACGTCATTCCTGCTACCGGTTCATGCCAACTCGAAGTGACGCACAACTCGCGAAAAGGCATCCTTCCCTTCGAGATCGTGGGCTCCTCGAAGGACTCTGTGCTAGGCGCACAGGCGTGCAAACTCCTAAACCTCGTTCAACGAGGACACTCTCTCTCTCCAGAGGACACGTGTGCCTTCCAGGATGTGGACTTCAGGGCGTAACTCAATGCCATCATCGGCCAGCACCGCAACGTTTTCGAATGGATGGGCACGCTTCCATATACTTACAAAATCCTGCTCAAACAAGACGCCACGCCTGTGGTTCATGCACCTCGCAGAGTCCCAGCACCCCTCAAGGACCGCCTCAAGCAGCAGCTGCAGGAGCTCCAGGACCAAGGAGTGCTCTCCAGAGTGACGGAACCAACTGACTGGGTCAGTTCCATGGTGTGCATAAAGAAGCCTTCCGGCGAGCTCTGGATCTGCATTGACCCAAAGGATCTGAATCGCAACATAATTAGGGAGCATTACCCTATCCCCAAGCACGAGGAGATCACGTGCGAGATGGCTCGGGCCAACATCTTCACCAAACTTGACGCCTCGAAAGGATTTTGGCAAATTCAACGAGATAGGTCCAGCAGAAAGCTGTGTACCTTTAATACACCGTTTGGCAGATACTGCTACAACAGGATGCCGTTTGGGATTATATCGGCATCAGAAGTATTCCACCGGATCATGGAGCAAATGATGGAGGGCATTGAGGGTGTGCGCGTCTATGTTGACGGCATCATCATTTGGTCCACCACCCCGCAGGAGCACATCAGTCGCCTCCAGCGCGTTTTCAAACGAATACGGGACCAAGGCCTTCGCCTCAACAGAGCCAAATGTTCCTTCGGCCAGACGGAACTCAAGTTCCTCGGGGACCACATCTCCCGGTTGGGTGTGCGGCCAGATGCGGACAAGGTGGCAGGCATCACAGCCATGCAGAAGCCAGCGGATAAGAAGGCGGTCCTCCAGTTTTTGGTCATGGTCAACTTCCTGGGGAAGTTCATCCCCAACCTCGCCTCCCATACCACAGCTCTCCAGAACCTGGTCAGGAAGACAACAGACTTCCAATGTCTTCCCGCCCACGAATGCGAATGGGAGGAGCTTAAGACTAAGCTAACCATGGCCCTGGTATTGGCATTTTTTGCTCCCACGAAGGAAACAAAAATTTCAACGGATGCCAGACAATCCGGTATTGGGGCGATGCTCCTGCAATGCGATGAGGCCTCATCATGGGCCCCCGTTGCATATGCATCACATGCCATGACCCCCTCGGAACAGCGCTACGCGCAGATCGAAAAGGAGTGCCTGGGCCTGTTGACTGGGGTCGACAAATTTCATGATTACGTGTACGGCCTCCCCCAATTCACTGTCGAGACCGACCATCGCCCGCTGGTCAACATTATACGAAAAGACCTGAATGATATGACCCCTCGCCTCCAGCGCATTCTGCTTAACTCCGGCAGTACGATTTCCAGCTCCTATACACCCCGGGCAAGGACCTGATCATAGCCAACGCTCTGTCCAGGGCAGTCAACACCCTGTGTGACCCAGAGGGGTTCGTCTGCCAGGTTGACGCCCATGTGGCCTTCACCATAAGACCATAAGACATAGGAGCGGAAGTAAGGCCATTCGGCCCATCGAGTCCACTCCACCATTCAATCATGGCTGATTTCAACTCCATTTACCCGCTCTCTCTCCATAGCCCTTAATTCCTCGAGAAATCAAGAATTTATCAACTTCTGTCTTAAAGACACTCAACATCCCGGCCTCCACCGCCCTCTGTGGCAATGAATTCCACAGACCCACCACTCTCTGGCTGAAGAAATTTCTCCTCATCTCTGTTCTAAAGTGACTCCCTTTTATCCTGAGGCTGTGCCCCCGGGTCCTAGTCTCCCTGCTAATGGAAACAGGACTCCAATCTGCCGGCCACGGATGAACGCCTTATCCACATTCGCCGCGAGACTGCGGCTGACCCTTTACTACAGCGTGTCATGCGCCACATGACGGACGGGTGGCTCAAGGGCCAATGCCCGCAGTTCTACAATATCAGGGACGATCTGGCAGTAGTCGATGGTGTCCTCCTGAAGCTGGACCGCATTGTGATCCTGCACAGCATGCGCCAGCTCGTTTTGGAACAGCTACACGAGGGTCATCTTGGCGTGGAGAAGTGCTGACGGAGGGCCCGGGAGGCTGTGAACTGGCCCGGCATCAATGACGACATCGCCAACACAGTGCTCAACTGCCCCACCTGTCAGCGGTTCCAGCCGGCCCAATCACGTGAGACCCTACAGCCCCATGAGTTGGTCACGTCCCCTTGGCCTAAGGTAGGCGTTGACCTGCTCCATGCGCTCGGCAGGGACAATGGTCTGATTGTAGACTATTTTTCGAACTACCTGGAGGTCCTACGCCTGCACGACATCACATCATCGGCGGTCATCCGTGCCTGCAAGGAGACCTTTGCTCGTCACGGCATCCCACTCACTGTGATGTCAGACAATGGCCCCTGCTTCGCGAGCCAGGAATGGTCCAACTTTGCCAGCAGGTACAACTTTGTGCATGTGACATCCAGTCCCCTGCACACCCAATCCAATGGCAAAGCGGAAAAGGGCGTCCACATCATCAAACTGCTCCTCTGCAAGGCTGCCGATGCAGGATCCGACTTCTACCTCGCCTTTCTGGCCTATTGTTCGGCCCCACTCTCCACGGGCCTGTCACCAGCCCAGCTGCTCATGGGTCGCACCCTCAGGACCACGGTGCCGTCCATTCACGTCCCAGACCTCGACCACGTTCCGGTCCTTCAGCGGATGCAACAGTCTCGTGCACAACACAAGGCGGCGCATGACACTCGGGCGACTGATCTCCCTGCTCTGGCGCCGGATGACAACGTCCGCATCCACCTTCCGGAGGGTGGCTGGTCTGCAACTGCTGTGGTTCTTCGGCAGGTGTCTCCCCGCTCGTTCCTGGTTCGTCTGCCAGATGGTTCCATTCGCCGCTGCAATCGGCGTGCCCTTCGTCTCGTTCCACGTTCGCTACGTGATCCTCCACCAGTGCCACACCCTCCTGTTGTCCCTAACCTGGACTATGTGGAGATTCCGAATACTCTGCATCCTCCTCACTCTGCCATGGCCCAGCCCGATCCTCAGCCGGTGGCTCCTGACCCACCCTTGAGGCGGCCAACCAGAATTCGTCGCCCACCTCAGAGACTTGATTTATGAGTTTTACAATGTTGGACTCTTTGATCTGTTCTGTTATCCTGTTTCATCGTTCCAGTAGTTGGTATATAATGTTCATTTCGTTGTTGGTGTGACACCCTGGGCGTCATTCTCCGACCCCCCGCCGGGTCGGAGAATGGCCGTTGGCCGCCGTGAATCCCGCCGCCGCCCCCGCCGAAGTCTCCGGTACCGGAGATTGGGCGGGGGCGGGGATCGGGCAGCGCCGGTTGGCGGGACCCCCCGTTCAATTCTCCGGCCCGGATGGGCCGAAGTCCCGTCCAGAAATTGCCTGTCCCGCTGGCGTAAATCAAATCTGGTATTTACCAGCAGGACCAGGCGGCGTGGGCAGGCTCCGGGGTCCTGGGGGGGGGCGCGGGGCGATCTGACCCCAGGGGGTGCCCCCACGGTGGCCTGGCCCGCGATCGGGGCCAACCGATCCGCGGGCGGGCCTGTGCCGTGGGGGCACTCTTTCCCTTCCGCCTCCGCTATGGCCTCCAGCTGGGGGCTTTGGTCCCGCGGGCAACCGTGGAAGGCCCCCCCCCCCCGCCACCCGGCAGGATGGTGGCATCATTTGCACTGCCTCCTCCTCCTTCCCCCTTCTCAATCCCCCACCCCCGCCCCCTTCCCCTATCCCATTCCCCCTTCCCTGTATTCCTTTACACAACCCATCCTCCTTAGCCCTGCGGACGCACATCCAAAACCCCCCCTCCCCCAACACCCTTCACCCCTCCCCTCCATCCACATCCACCCTTCCCCCCTCCCCCCTCCAGCCCTTCCCCCCCACACCCTTTCACCCACCCCCCCAGTCCCCTCCCCCCCAACCACATCCACCCTTCCCCACTCCCCACCCCCAACCACACCCACCCTCCCCCTCCCCCCCCAAACTCCTTCACCCCCCCCCCGGCCCCCTCCTCCCCCCCCAATCAAATCACCCTTCCTCACTCCCACCCCCCATGGGGGATCGTGGCAATGCTTCGGACAGCGCCCCCCCCACCCGCCATTACTGGCCGTGGACGCTACTTTCTGGTTCCTGGGATGGGCCCGCCTACTCACCTCACTCATCCGCTTCATCAGCCGGCACGACTGACTGACAAATTTATTTAGCAGGGGTGAACCTGGGGTCACGCCGTCGGGACTTCGGCCCATCCTGTCCGGAGAATAGCGGGGGGCTGGCAGAATTGGCTCTACTGCCTGCTCGGCAGATTCTCCGGCATGCGCGGCGCCGACCTCGATGAAGTCGTTCTCGCCGGTTGGGGGAATGGCGGAACGCCGTTGGGCCGACGTCACGTGAAAAACCGGCATGAACATCGATTCTCCCAGACGGCGCGGCATGGGAGAATCGCTCACTAGTCTTTTGTCTTTCTCATTCTCACTTCCCATTAATAGGGTGGGATTTTCCGACGCCCCGCCGGGCCGGAGAATCGCCGGGGGCAGGAATCGCGCCGTGCCAGTTGGTGGGCCCCCTCCGGCGATTCTCCGTCCCGGATGGGCCGAAGTCCCGCTGCTGGAATGCCTGTCCCGCCAGCGTGGATTAAACCACCTCTCTTACCGGTGGGACAAGGCGGCGTGGGCGGGCTCCGGGGTCCTGGGGGGCGATCTGGCCCCGGGGGGTGCCCACACGGTGGCCTGGCCCGCGATCGGGGCCCACCGATCCGTGGGCGGGACTGTGCCGTGGGGGCACTCTTTTTCTTCCGCCTTTGCCATGGTCTCCACCATGGCGGAGGCAGAAGAGACCCCCTCCACTGCGCATGCGTGGGGCCGCTGACGCTCCCGCGCATGCGCCGCCCGGCAATGTCATTTCCGCGCCAGCTGGCGGGGCACCAAAGGCCTTTCCCGACAGCTGGCGGGGCGGAAATCAGTCCGGCGCAGGCCTAGCCCCTCAAGGTTAGGGCTCGGCCCCTCAAGATGAGGAGGATTCCGCACCTTTGGGGCGGCGCGATGCCGGGCTGATTTGCGCCGTTTTTGGCGTCGGTTGGCGGACATCGCGCCGATTACGGAGAATTTCGCGCATAGTCTATTATCATTAGTTTGCTAAGTTTGTTGGAATTTTCTTTAAACCTTTTTAGTAATTCTGATTATTTGAACTTCATTTTGGGATCACCACAATGTTGATTATTGAATAACAAATCAGATAGGATCCACTTGGTCTATTTTTAAGATTGCTGAATCAAATTAAAAACACACAATCTGAGACTTACGTAGATGTTTATGTGTCCCTGTCCTACCACCTTGAAGTGCTTTGAATCTGTCTTTTTTCTCTTCCTCTAGTGGATAATCTATTCCTGGTCCATTGAGGTTGGCATTTATTCAATGGAATGTCTTACGAACCATTTTCTATTTTTGTCACATGTCCCAATTTGGTTATGGAATGATTTCTTGATTGATGCATTTTCACAAATGACATAAGACAGAGATGTGAGAGATGAATTTGAAGTTGGCACAATGGTCTAATTAGATTGTCTTTGGCAATTTAAACAGCCACTTAAAATTGTTACAAAGCCATTAAACTAATTGCCTGTGGAACATCGGTGACTCCAGTGCTGGTGAGTTCAATGATATATTGTTCTGTAAAGTAAATCTTGACAGCAATGACTCTTCTCTCCATCAGCAATAAGTATTGCTCATCACAGCAGTATTTCTCTTAGCTTTTCTCCTCCTGTAAGTCTGGAGAGTGCGTGTTGGTAGATTGTTCAATTGTGGAGAATGTTACTATTAAGCTCACTCCTCTTCATAACACTTTGGACAGCTATCACGATTAGCAAACCTGATTAGATTTCTTCCCTTCTCTATGCCAGAACATTAATGTAAATTGTAATGTTCTTCCCATTGTCCTCTGTGAATCAATTAATTCACCAGAGATTGTGGTCTGAATCTGGCAGATCCCTACATATGATCCATTTTTCACTCAGATAGTGAGCATTTTCAAGATAGTGTCAACTTCTTCACATTGATAGGTGAAAACCAGCCCCTCTCATAGCAGCCTCACTTAGCATTGTTCTTGGCTCTGACACCCCTGTTACTAAACTTACAAGTTCAGAAGTTCATGGACACAGTGTACAATATTGTTTAACTAGTAATCTAGGTTCACAAAAAGAAACAAATATATGTTATATATACTGAGGGCTGGATTCCCTGCCCCCCGACACCAAAATCGTGTTTGGCAATGGGGCGGAGAATCCGTTTTGATGCCAAAATCGGGAGAGGAGCCGGTTTCGGATTCTCTGCTCCACGCCAAGTATCCACGGCCTCAGGCCATTGGCTGAGGCCTGCCCCGCGATGCTCCATCCCCGACCGGCTGAGTTCCCGATGGTGTGGGTTATGTGTGCTCACACCGTTCGAGAACCTCGCATGGCGGCTGCGGACTCAGTCCGGGGCCGCCACAGTGGTGGGAGGGCTGATCCGCGGGCAGGGGGACTTCAGTCAGGGCTGGGAGTACTGTGAGCAGGTGGTCCGGGGCGTGCGAGCGGCCGAAGGCAGGACTACCTTTGCAGTCTGGGTCCGCAGGCTGAGTCCGCCATGAAGCACAACGCGGATGCTGCAGGCCGCCGCCGTGCGCATGCGCGGCTACGGAACCAGAAATGCTCAGGGCTGTATCGGCAGCTCGAGTTGCGAGCTCTACCCTACCTTCCTGCCCCCAGCAAAACAGGGAATCGGTGGCCATTTTGTGCTAGTTTTTCTGGCGCAAAAGGCCATCGCTATCACACCGGTGTGGGGACGTAGTCTCCCAAACGGAGAATCCAGCCCATAGTATTTAAAGCGTCTTTCACAACCTTAATATCTCTCAAAGTGTAGTGTTTTGCAGTAAATGAAAGACTTTTGAAGTATACTCCTTGTTGTAATGTAGGCGAGGAAGCTGCAGACTAACACCGAGTAACAGGCCAAGAAAGGGGAGTTGGGTGGCCAGCTGAGAGTTAGAGGAAGGTAAAGAGAGTAAGATGTGCATGGGATTCACGGACAAGTTGAATTGGAGAAGGTGAATGGAAGTTTGAATGTCCTGCATGGACAGCAGAACCATCTGTGCCATGTCCAAAAGATCCCAGTACAGCACTTGGATAGGATTTTGCAGTTAGTGTCGAAGAAACAGCATTCACCCTCTGAGCTTAAATAAAGCTGTCCATGGTGATCAAATTACCTCTGTGGCACAGATTTCCATTTTCCCAATGGAAGTTTTAATCTGGCGACAAGTCAAGGGAATCCAAGATGTCCAACAGGCGGTGTTGTCGGCTAGCAGCGTAAGCAGCCAGTCACATTGAAGTATTCTCACAGAGAGTAAACCAGGAAGTTAAAAGCACTGAGTATCCTTCACTTTTTCATTTAAATTTCCAAGCAGTAAAATAAATGATGATAATTGGATTAAGAAACAAGCTTAAATATCATAAATAAACTTTAAAATATTGTTTTAAAAATAGGTGGATTTAAAAAAACTTCATGGAAGAATTTTACATTCCATTAATCTAAAATTGACTGAGCCAGTGAGAGTGTTGAGCAGTAAAAAAAAAACCATTTACACCTCATTTAACAAGGTGCAACTTTTTGAAGGGTTTTCACAGCAAATAGGAGGCTGTGTCAATGAATTGATTGCTTCAGGATTGCACCCTGCAGTGCACTTCCTGGAGAACCGAAGAATCAGCGACAGCAACATTCAGTTTCCACATTAGTCTGTGCTTCTGTGAATTCCCAAAGCTGCTCTCATTATGAGCAGAGTAATGACAATGAATGCTGATAATTTCACCATCATTGCCACAGGGAAATCCAGAGCATTAATATACATGACAATATGGTGAGGCCCCAACACTGATGACAGGGAATGTCAGCTGCCACATCTTATGAATAAAAGCATGTTTTCTTCATCCCTCCTCATTTTTTCCAAACTTCCAACCAGTTACCAACCTGTCACAAGGTTACATCACAAAATGTATCTTCTTATGCCTAAGTGATGGAAAAAAAAATCTTTCAAGGTTTTTATTTCTGATACAAGGCCAAATGGGGCAGCACGGTAATGGGGCAGCACAGTAGCACTGTGGTTAGCACTGTGGCTTCACAGTTCCAGGGTCCCAGGTCCAATTCCCGGCTGGGTCACTGTCTGTGCGGAGTCTGCACGTTCTGCCCGTGTCTGTGTGGGTTTCCTCCAGGTGCTCCGGTTTTCTCCCACTAGTCCCAAACACGTGCTGTTAGATGAATTGGACATTCCAAATTCTCCCTCTGTGTCCCCGAACAGGTGCCGGAATGTGGCGACTAGGGGCTTTTCACAGTAACTGCATTGCAATGTAAGCCTACTTGTGACAATAAAGAGTATTATTATTATTATTATTAAATGTAAAACTGTCTCTGAGCCTTGGGACCTTGCAGGACAACATGGTGCAATGCCAAACAGAAATCTGCAATTATCCACTGACCCATTAGAAATGCTCCATTAGGAGTAGAATATAAACTTAATCATATGTTTCCCTAACTAAAATTTGGAACTCAAAGTATCCCTTTAAGGAATGTTTTATGGAACTTACCCATTAAAAGTTGGATAAGTTGGCTGGACCCCACAATGAAGCAGCCAGCACTTTTATATGATTTGGAAGTGTCGGTTAGGTGGCAGAGCACATATAATTCTTAAACTACAGCTAATTATTAGAAAGTTAGGTATAGATTGCTAATTCATTTACTGAACATAAAATATTGAAACAACCCAGGAATAACAAAATTTATAATATCACATTGGGGAATCTCCGCAACCCATAATATGAGTGGAAAGGATTATTTTGGCAGTGGTCACTACTGAGTGTAAGGGGTCTGGTTTCACATTAAGAAATCATAACATATGTTCGGAATAATTTGAAATCCCTCTCTTCCAAGGATTTTAACTCAAAACATAAAGCAAATAAGTCAGTAAATAATTCAACTGGAAAATTACAGATGATCCACAGCCAGATTAGAATTTATAACTTACTGATATGTATAATGCTGCCTATTCTTATCTGTTGTGACATTAATGGGTGGCTCTTTACTCATTGTTGATCCTCCCACTTCTACACTATGGGTTACTGATCCCTTCCTTCTTCCGCTTGGACAGTCCCTCAGGATCGAGGGTATTTGTTTCCACTCTGATTTGATGGGTTCTGAAGTAACTGATATATCCAAGCATAATCTGCAGGTTCTGCCACATGGGAGACAGGTGGTGCTTGAAGAGTTGGGTAAAGGAATTGCTTGAAGGTTTCTGGGTTCCTCCAATGCCCCAACTCCGCTTCCGCAAGTTCCTAAGTCTTCCCACTGACTCCTTCAGTTTCTTCCTGAAGGAGCCTTCTCCATTCTGGTCAGTCTCCCGTGAGTTGGCGGGTGTGTTTCATCTCTTCGGGATGTTTGGAGGTCATCCCCAAAGTGTTTCCACAGTTCTCCAGGGAGTCTTCTGCCATGATTAAGTTGCTTTGATAGCCGAGTGTAGATACATGAATGATTAAATTATTACTATCAAACATCTATATACTCACAAAAGCAAAATACTACGAATGGTGGATATCTGAAATTAACAAAACAGAAAATATTGGGAATACTCAGCAAGGTGGGTAGCAGCTTGAAGAGAGAAACCGGGCTGCATTCTCCAATTTGGAGACTATGTCCCACGCCGGCGTGGAAAACTGGTGCAAAACGGCCACCAATTCCCCGTTTTGCTGGGGGCTAGCAGTATGACAGTGTTGAGCACCCGGCTCTAGCTGCCGATAGGCTCCAGAGAATTGCAGGGTCCGTAGCGGTGGATGTGCACGACGGCGGCCTGCAGCGGACGAGCCGTGCTTCATGGCGGAGGACGCTCGCGGACCAGGCCTGTAAAATTGTCCCCCCCTTCGGCCGGCTCACCCACCCCGGACCACGGCGCCACTATGTTTCCATCCCCGAATAATGCCCCCCCCGCCCGCGGATCGGCCCTCCCCCGACTGAGTCTGCACGCTGAGTTCCCGGCGGGTGAGACCACACGCGTCCCGCGACATCAGGAACTGGGCTGGTCGAGGGCAGAGCATCGGGAGACAGGTTTCGGGCAATGGCCTGAGGCCATGGATACGTGGAGGGGCAGAGCATCACAAAAGCGGCGCCGCCCCCTATTCTGTCAGGAATTTGGATTCTCCGGCCCGCGCCCCGTTGCCGAACGCGATTTCGGCATCGCCGATCGGAGAATCCAGCCCACTGTGTTAACATTTCAGTACGAAGTCTTACAACACCAGGTTAAAGTCCAACAGGTTTGTTTCGATGTCACTAGCTTTCGGAGCGCTGCTCCTTCCTCAGGTGAATGCAGAGGTCTGTTCCAGAAACATATATATAGACAAATTCAAAGATGCCAAACAATGCTAGGAATGCGAGCATTAGCAGGTGATTAAATCTTTACAGATCCAGAGATGGGGTAACCCCAGGTTAAAGAGGTGTAAATTGTATCAACCCAGGACAGTTGGTAGGATTTTGCAGGCCAGATGGTGGGGGATGAATGTAATGCGACATGAATCCCAGGTCCCGGTTGAGGCTGCACTCATGTGTGCGGAACTTGGCTATAAGTTTCTGCTCGGCGATTCTGCGTTGTCGCGGGTCCTGAAGGCCGCCTTGGAGAACGCCTACCCGGAGATCAGAGGCTGAATGCCCTTGACTGCTGAAGTGTTTCCCGACTGGAAGGGAACATTCCTGCCTGGTGATTGTTGCGCGATGTCCGTTCATTCATTGTCGCAGCGTCTGCATGGTCTCGCCAATGTACCACGCTTCGGGACATCCTTTCCTGCAGCGTATGAGGTAGACAACGTTGGCCGAGTCGCACGAGTATGTACCGCGTACCTGGTGGGTGGGTGGTAATAGTGGTATCCATGTCAATGATCTGGCACGTCTTGCAGAGATTGCCATGACAGGGTTGTGTAGTGTCGTGGTCACTGTTCTGAAGACTGGGTAGTTTGCTGCAAACAATGGTTCGTTTGAGGTTGCGCGGTTGTTTGAAGGCAAGTAGTGGGGGTGTGGGGATGACCTTGGCAAGATGTTCATCGTCATCAATGACGTGTTGAAGGCTGTGAAGAAGATGACGTAGTTTCTCCGTTCCGGGGAAGTACTGGACGACAAAGGGTATTCTGTCGGTTGTGTCCCATGTTTGTCTTCTGAGGAGGTCGGTCCGGTTTTTCGCTGTGGCGCGTTGGAACTGTCGATCGATGAGTCGAGTGCCATATCCCGTTCGTACGAGGGCATCTTTCAACGTCTGTAGATGTCTGTTACGCTCCTCCTCGTCTGAGCAGATCCTGTGTATACGGAGCGCTTGTCCATAGGGGATGGCTTCTTTAATGTGTTCAGGGTGGAAGCTGGAGAAGTGGAGCATCATGAGGTTATCCGTGGGTTTGCGGTAAAGCGACGTGCTGAGGTGACCGTCCTTGATGGAGACAAGTGTGTCCAAGAATGCAACTGATTTTGGAGAGTCGTCCATGGTGAGTCTGATGGTTGGATGGAACTTATTAATGTCATCGTGTAGTCGTTTCAGTGATTCGTCGTCCAGTACTTCCCCGGAGCGGAGAAACTACGTCATCTTCTTCACAGCCTTCAACACGTCATTGATGACGATGAACATCTTGCCAAGGTCATCCCCACACCCCCACTACTTGCCTTCAAACAACCGCGCAACCTCAAACGAACCATTGTTTGCAGCAAACTACCCAGTCTTCAGAACAGTGACCACGACACCACACAACCCTGTCATGGCAATCTCTGCAAGACGTGCCAGATCATTGACATGGATACCACTATTACACGTGAGAACACCACCCACCAGGTACGCGGTACATACTCGTGCGACTCGGCCAACGTTGTCTACCTCATACGCTGCAGGAAAGGATGTCCCGAAGCGTGGTACATTGGCGAGACCATGCAGATGCTGCGACAACGAATGAACGGACATCGCGCAACAATCACCAGGCAGGAATGTTCCCTTCCAGTCGGGGAACACTTCAGCAGTCAAGGGCATTCAGCCTCTGATCTCCGGGTAAGCGTTCTCCAAGGCGGCCTTCAGGACCCGCGACAACGCAGAATCGCCGAGCAGAAACTTATAGCCAAGTTCCGCACACATGAGTGCGGCCTCAACCGGGACCTGGGATTCATGTCTCATTACATTCATCCCCCACCATCTGGCCTGCAAAATCCTACCAACTGTCCTGGCTTGATACAATTTACACCTCTTTAACCTGGGGTTACCCCATCTCTGGATCTGTAAAGATTTAATCACCTGCTAATGCTCGCATTCCTAGCATTGTTTGGCATCTTTGAATTTGTCTATATATGTGTTTCTGGAACAGACCTCTGCATTCACCTGAGGAAGGAGCAGCGCCCCGAAAGCTAGTGACATCGAAACAAACCTGTTGGACTTTAACCTGGTGTTGTAAGACTTCGTACTGTGCTCACCCCAGTCCAACGCCGGCATCTCCACATCATGGTTAACATTTCAGAGCTGCTTATTATATTTCCGGAACTTATAGAATATGAACACAACGCTGGCTTTCAACACATTAGTAATGTGCAAATGCTGAAGGAATTTCGGCAGTGGAGAAAGTTTCCACCACAGGCACTTTAATAGATGTGACCCCGAAGTTTTGTTCTTCTTCTAGGGCATGATTTAACCACCGCGTTGCACCTGGTGCGGATCAGGGTGCAAAGGGCAAACAGTGGGAAAGGCCAAAATTGAGGTTTTCACCGGGCGTGAACCAAGTTGGCAATTCACCCAGCCCTCTCCCGATGGTGACTTCCAGGGAGTATACCATTAAGCCTCATTTGCACTCCTTTCAATCTCATTAGTGAGATAGAAGTCGAATGCAGCACCCTGCCGGGAATTACCCAACTCGCCAGTGAGATATCACGCCAACGTAATTTTGTACTGTGATGCACAAAGACTAAAGTTGGGTACAACTGTGGTTTTATTACAGTCAGATGCGTAGCCTCCTGCTGCAGCTGGCGAAATGGCAGGGCACTGGAGGTCATCCATATTTATACAGTTCTCCATGGGCGGAGCCAGCCGGCAGGAGCTACCGGTGAACCTGTAGTGCAGGTCCTACCTTACATCTCCTATTACAGTGGTTCACCACATTCACCCCCTGTTAAAAATGAGTCCGGCGGGGGTGACGTGAAACTATATACAATTAGTGCAATTATATACAGTGGTCGGGAAAGAAAAGCCCATGTTGTCGGTCCGGAGTCCGTCAAAGGTTCAGCCGGTCCGGTGCTTTGGTGCTTCGTTGGGAGCGGCGTAACGGTGGCGGCGAAGTCGGTGCTGGCGGTGGTGGAGGTGGCACCGATGGCGGTGGTGGCGGTGCTGATGCTGGCCAGTCATTGGGGAACTCCGGGAGCGTGCCGAAGTCCTCTTCGTCCTCTTGTGCGGAAAAGGGGAGGGGGGGTGGTCTGGTGGGGTCAATATTGGCGGCGCGGTGGGAGGTGGGGGGGGGGGGGGGGCGCTTTGGTGAGGGGGTGTGTTGGGGTGGAACCTGACGGTGCCAGGTCCCTGAGTGAGACAATATCTTGGCGGCCGTCGGGGAACTCAACGTAGGCATATTGAGGGTTGGCGTGGAGCAGGTGAACCCTGTCCACCAAGGGGTCTGACTTGTGAAGTCGGACGTGCCTACAGAAAAGGACCGGTCCTGGAGCAGCGAGCCAAGTCGGGAGCGACACCCCGGATGTGGACGTCCTGGGGAAGGTAAAAACACGTTCATGGGGTGTGTTATTAGTGGCGGTGCACAATAGTGACCGGATGGAGTGCAGAGCGTCAGGGAGGACCTCCTGCCAGCGAGAGGCTGGGAGGTTCCTGGACCGTAGGGACAGCTGGATGGCCCTCCAAACCGTCCCATTCTCCCGTTCTACTTGCCCATTTCCCCGGGGGTTGTAGCTGGTCGTCCTGCTGGAGGCTATCCCCCTGATGAGCAGGAACTGACACAGCTCATCGCTCATGAATGAGGATCCCCTGTCACTGTGAATGTAGGCGGGGAAACCGAACAGAGCGAAGTTGGTGCTGAGGGCCTTGATGACGGTGGAAGACGTCATATCGGGACATGGGAAGGCGAAGGGGAATCTGGAGTACTGATCGACCACACTGAGAATGTACGTGTTACGGTCAGTGGAGGGGAGAGGCCCTTTGAAATCCACGCTGAGGCGTTCAAAGGGGCGGGAAGCCTTCACCAGGCGCAAACAGTCCAGCCAGTAGAAGTGCGGCTTGCACTCCGCACAGACCTGGCAGTCCCTGGTGACAGTCCTTACTTCCTCGACGGAGTAGGGCAGATTGCGAGCTTTGACCAGATGGTACAATCGAGTGACCCCCCCGGGTGACAAAGGCTGTTGTGTAGGGACCGGAGATGCTTCACTTGTGCGCTAGCACATGTACCTCGGGAGAGGGCGGCTGGGGGCTCATTGAGTTTACCGGGGCGATACAAGATCTCGTAATTATAGGAGGAGAGCTCGATTCTCCACCGCAAGATTTTATCATTTTTGATCATGCCCCGCTGTGTGTTATTGAACATGAAGGCTACCGACCGTTGGTCCGTAAGGAGAGTGAATCTCTTACCGGCCAGGTGGTGCCTCCAGTGCTGCACAGCTTCAACGATAGCTTGGGCCTCGTTCTCGACGGATGAGTGTCGAATTTCAGAGGCATGAAGGGTGCGGGAAAAGAATGCCACGGGTCTGCCTGCCTGGTTTAGAATGGCGGCATGTGCGACGTCTGAAGAGTCACTTTCTACTTGGAAAGGCAGTGACTCGTCCACTGTGTGCATCCCGGCCTTGGCGATATCTGCTCTGATGCGGGCGAAAGCATGTTGTGCCTCGGCCGCGAGGGGGAATTGGGTGGACTGAATGAGTGGGCGGGCCTTGCCCGCATAGTTTGGGACCCACTGAGCATAGTAGAAAAGAACCCTGTCATAATATACACCAGTATATTATGGTGCAGACACACACACACACACACTGATGGACATGCAGTGGGACCAATCAGCATACACAACACCGCAGCCAATCACCAGTGAGAGCACACGCACTATAAAGACAGGGGCAGGAGAGTTCACGCTCATTCTAGTAGCAGCCAGCTCGGAGCACAGAGCTCACAGCCTGCAACACAGACATTCACCATGTGCTGAGTGCATCACCTGGTTAGGACGAGGCAAGGGTCAACAGTAAAAGCTGGTAGTGCATTTACCCACAGTTCAAGTATGTTAATAAAGTTAACCTTATAATAATATAGAGTTGCACCACTTCCAGTGTTGGTGACCTGTTTGTGATCCAGAACACCCAACATATCAAACCCCAGGCAGCGTTTGAGGGCCTTGGGGCAGTGGGGGAGGTTAATTTCCATGAGGGGGCGCATGCACTCGGGGTCGGGCCCGAGGAGTCCGTTTTGGACTGTATAGCCGAGAATGTCTAATCAGGTCGTGCTGAACACACACTTCTCTTTGTTGTAGGCCAGGTTGAGAAGAGTGGTAGTGCAGAGGAATTTATCGAGGTTGGCATCGTGGTCCTGCTGGTCATGGCCGCAGATGGTGACATTATCTAAGTACGGAAAGGTGGCCCGCAAACCGTACTGGTCAACCATTCGGTCCATCTCTCTTTGGAAGACCGTGACCCTATTTGTGACACCAAAAGGGACCCTAAGGAAGTGGTAGAGGCGACCGTCTGCCTCGTAGGCCGTGTATGGCCGGTCCGACTTCCGGATGGGGAGCTGGTGGTAGGTGGATTTCAGAGCAATTGTTGAGAAGACCCAGTACTGCGCAATCTGATTGACCATATCAGATATGTGTGGGAGGGGGTACGCGTCGAGCTGCGTGTACCGATTAATGGTCTGGCTGTAGTCCACGACCATCCTGTGTTTCTCCCCAGTTTTAGCCACTACCACTTGGGCTCTCCAGGGGCTGTTGCTGGCCTTGATAATACCCTCCTTAAGCAGCAGCTGGACTTCGGACCTGATGAAGATCTTGTCCTGGGTGCTGTACCGTCTGCTCCTAGTGGCAGCGGGCTTGCAATCCGCAGTTAGATTGGCAAAAAGGGAGGGGGGATCGACCTTGAGGGTCGCGAGGCAGCACCGGTAAGGGGGGGTAAGGGCCCGCTAAATTTGAGGGTGAGGCTCTGGAGGTTGCACTGGAAGTCCAGGCCCAACAGGAGTACAGCGCAGAGATTAGGAAGGACATAGAGGCAGGCGGAAATTACTAAATTCTATGCCCTGGACCGTAAGGGTGACTGTACAAAAGCCTCGGATCGTGACGGAGTGGGATCCGGAGGGTCGGGAGATCCTTTGATTGGCAGGGTGGACCGCGGGGGAGCAGCGCCTTACCATATCTGGGTGAACGAAGCTTTCGGTGCTCCCGGAGTCCAGCAGGCACGAGGTCGCTGGCCGTTGATTTTAACCGTCATCGACGCGGTGGCCAGGTTGTGCGGGCGAGATTGATCCAGCATCATCGAAGCGAGCTGTGGGTAGCCATCGAATGCTTCGCATGGCGAGTGTGTGCGGTTCCGATGTCGGGATGTCCGGAGACCCTGTGGGGACATGATGGCGGCGCCCATGGTGCGCACATTGCGGGGTCGGGACAAGATGGCGGCGCCCATTGGTCACACATGGACCCGGGAGGAGAAGATGGCGGCTCCCATTGTGCGTCTGGCGTGGGGGAGGGAGCGATAGTAGGTGCGATCGCAGAGACTGCGCGGGCCTGGCACACAGCCGCGAAGTGGCCCTTTTTACTGCAGGCTTTACAAACAGCAGTGCGGGCCGGGCAGTGTTGGCGGGGGTGCTTCTGCTGACCGCAGAAGTAGCAGCGGGGACCCCCGGGGTGCGCGGATTTATGTGTGGCGCAGGCATATTGCGAAGGCAGGGCCCCGGCTGAGGAGGTCATCGGCGGGGTCCATGAGGTGTAGGAAGGAGTGGAAGTGTGGGCAGCGCGGCGGGAGAGGTACGATTGTACGTTACGGGACGCGACCATCATGGAGAGCGTGAAGGTTTTCATCTCCGCCAGTTCGAGCGTGGCCCGTTCCAGCAATCGTTCTCGGATGCGGTCCGACGCAATCCCGGTCACGATGGCATCGCGCATGAGGAGATTTGAGTGTTCAGCGGCTGTGACAGCCTGACAGTCACAGTCCCGGACGAGTGGAATTAGGGCCCGCCAGAAGTCTTCGATGGACTCACCAGGTAGTTGAGAGCGGGTGGCAAGTACATGCCTGGCGAAGAGCATGTTCGCCTCCTGCGCGTAGTGTTCTTTAAGGAGTTCCATTGCTTTTGTGTAAGTCATGGCGTCTTGGATCAACGGGAACACGCTGGATCTCAGTCTGGAGTATAGGACGTTTATCTTCTGAGCCTCCGTTGGCGCGGGGTCCGCCGCATTGACGTAAGCCTCAAAACATGCCAGCCAGTGAGTAAAGTCTTTTCTGGCATCGGGCGAGTGCAGATCCAGCTGCAGGCGATCGGGCTTAATTCAGATATCCATTCTATGGAAAATCTGACTGTAATAAATTGAGGCACGATCAATTGCACAAAGACTAAAGTTGGGTACAACTGTGGCTTTATTACAGTCAGATGCGTGGCCTCCTGCTGCAGCTGGCGAAATGGCAGGGCACTGGAGGGCATGCATATTTATACAGTTCTCCGTGGGCGGGGCCAGCCAGCAGGAGCTACCGGCAAACCTGTAGTGCAGGTCCCACCTTACATCTCCTATTACAGTGGATCACCACATACTGCTTTATAAAAATGTGAAGCTGGCGCAGTGTCTTCTGAGGGAAAGTAAGGAGGTGAGTTGCCGTTTCCATTTTCCAGCATGCAATCAAAGATAAGTGTGTGGATCAGTGGATGGCACTTGAACACGGGCCCCCCTAATGTTCCCGACAAAGGACTGGGGTCTAAGGCCTCACGATGTGGCGGGAGTGAGTATGCAGGGCAAGGTTTGCCAGCACAACTGGCTTACTGAATGGAACTCTGAGAGAAGGCAGGACACATAAGGGTGGGGGGGGGCTCCTGGGATGGAAGTCTAATTGATAGTTGGTCTCTCTTCTTCTCCAATTCCTTCCCGATCAAAAAATGTCTTCTGGTGTTGATCCTGCAGAGGCTGCCCTCGTGTAGCTGATGGCAACCGAGGCGGGTGGGCATCAGAGCAGGCAGCCGTGGTAACACAGGCTGGAGGCAGCACCCCAAGTTCAGGGGCCGCTGCACATCCTGAAGACCGGGCCACCCATCAGGCTGTGGAGAGACCCAGACGCAAGGTCAGTGACAGCCCAAATTGAACAGGGGTCGTTGGTCATTCAATGAGCTGACGGACAGCATATACCACAGAAGACTGCAATCTCAGCAGAGAGAGCCACCTGTGTCACATCCTCATAGTCCTGGCACCCTTGGGAGAAGTAGAACAACCGCTCCCGGTCGCCATGAAGGTCCCGGCAGCCCTGAACCTTTATGCCACCAGGTCATTCCAGGGCTCGAACGGGAACCTATGTGGCATTTCATAATCTATAACACACAGATTCTCCCGGGAGGTGATGGGTGCTCTTTATGCCTGGGAATCCAACTATATCACCTTCAACCTGGACCAGGCTCACCAAAATGTTTGAGCTTCAGGATTTGCTCCATCGCTGTGATGCCCCAAGTCCAGGGGGCATTTGATGGCACATAGGTCGCTCTCTGCACACCAGAGCATCAGGGGATGCCCTATATTAACAGAAAGGGGTTCCACTCCCTTGAATGTTCAGATTGTGTGCAACCACCACCCCCGTATCATGCACGTGTGTGCCCGCTACCCAGAGTGTACATGACAGCTACATCCTGGGGCACTCAGAGATTCCCTTTAAAGACCACCCCAGGATAACAGGTTGGCTCGTGGGGAACAAGTGATACCCGATGAGGTAATCTCTGATGACCTCCGTGCGGTGGCCTGAGGCCGAGGCAGAGACCCGATATAATGAGGCCCATGCTGCCACTCGTGCTGTCATTGAGTGGTGCATCGGACTGCTGAAAATGTGGTTCCCATGCCAGGACTGCTCTGGTGGTGCCCTGCAATACACCCTCAGAGGGTCTCCAGCTTGGTAGTGGACTGCTGTGCCTCTAAAATCTGCTCCAGCAGTGGGGCGACATGTTGGAGGAGCCCAAGGAGGAGACGGAGGATGAAGAACAGGCAGCAGCAAGGGTCTGCTATGCCTGGAGGACCAGGGAGACCCTCATCGTCTCCAGATTCTCATAGGATGAGGCTGCATCCGTCAGCTTAATCCCCCACTCCCGCAATCCTCCCATTCACCGATTTCCATCCTTGCCCCCATCGCCCCTTCCCCCAATTCCACCGCTATCCCATTTCCCTCTCTGCCCTGAATCCCTCTCCCCCAATTTACCTCCTTCCCCCCCCAATCCCCCTCTCCCCCCATTCCTCGCCCTTTCCCCGACTACCCTGTTCAACCCTCCAAGGGTCTCTGTAACATCAGGTCAAGTGATGGGCCTGTGTCGGCACTGTCGGCACTGTCAACGGATCACTATACAAGGCAAGTGAGTGTTGATAACTTGCTGTGAGGAAAGCTCAGGTGCTCCTCAGTTTCTGCAAAATCTGGCTCCTGTCGTTCTGCTGGCAGTGCGCTCACACCCATCCGCTCACACCTATCCGCTGAAATGGGTTTGCATGGGGAACTTTTGATCTTACACCACTGTGCTCAGAGTGGGGGGAGTGGAGGGAAATATATGGATTAATGTGCCAAAGACTTCATGGGCTGGATTCTCCGTTTATTTGCCGGCTCGAACGGAGAATTTGTGGGAGGTTTGCGATGAAACAATCAACGCCGACCCCCCACCGATTCTGGGACCGGTGAAGGGCTGGCAGCCGTGGCGGGTGAAACTTCCAGCTCCCGCGCCAGAAACGGCTGGAGAATGGCCAGGTCCCAGGCCTCGCATGTGCACGGCTGACGACCAGCAGTGGTCACACCGTACAACATGGCACAGGCTGTGCGCGGACCTGACCCGCCATCCCCAACCTCACAGGCCACCCTCTGTCCACCCCCCACAAATATTCCCACCCCTCGTGGAAGCCCCAATGGCACGGATGTCGGCCGGGTGTGGCGGCGCTGGACACAGTCCGCTGCCGCCACGCCGGGTTGCCGACTGCTGAGACCACATATGTCCCGCACGGTCGGCAACTCTGCCCATGAGGGGCGGAGCATTGCGGGAGGGCCGGCTGATGGCGCGCCAGCACTGCTGCAATGGCACATGGCATGCAATGCGATCACACCATATCCGAGAGGGCGAAGCTTGACTGACCGCCGTCAAACCGGCGCCAACCCCGATTTGCACATTGGAGTTGATTCTCCGCCCGATCTACGATTACGATATCGGCATCGGGCAACGGAGAATCCTGCCCCATATGTGTCAGGTGTTACATGTTTTAATCGTAAACATTTCCATTTACATTCCCCCCAGCTGCAGATAGTGAACCCCCCAGTTTGCACTCAGTGCTCGCAGTCTTATATGTCGGTATGTTCCCAAGATGCACATCAGAGGTGGCGGCAGCCTCATGCTTTCCATGTCCTGGGAACTTTGATACCCTTGGCAGAAGATCTCTGGAGGGCCTAGAACAGGAGTGCCCTGGCTGACTTATCGGTATTACAGGTGTGGCCGTGCCATCCTGTTCTGCCCGTTGCCCTTGAGCTGCGCCGGTGTCAGGAGGGCAGTGTTCAAAAGAACTGGAGACCGCCATCGTCTCCTTGGTGACAGGCCTCCGGTTGGCCTCCAGTGCTTTCTCCTCTGTAGCCATGCCTGTAGGGCCCTGGGGATTCCTTGGGACAGAGGGGTAGCTGGACTGGGCTCCAGAAGTCTCTGAGTCATCTGGCTCTGCCAGTCCTGGAGGCACTCCTCCTCCTCTTCCTCGGAGATGACCACATGTTCCTCATCACCAACCTCCAGCTTGTCGCCCGGGTGCTGTGCAAGGTTGTGGAGGGCACAGCTGACGACCATAAAGCGGGCAACCCTCCATCGGGGTGTAGTGGAGAGCACCACCACAGTGAGTGAGGCATCCTGGGAGTCTGATGCACCGCTCAATGACATTCCGGGTGGACACACGGGTCTCGTGATACCAGGTCTCCACTTCGGTCTCCAGCCTCCCTGGTGGCATCATGAGCCAGGTCCTCAGTGGGTACCCCTTATCCACCAAGAGCCAGCTGCCCATCCTGGAGTGCTTCTCGAAGAGGCCGGGGATGACATTACAGCCCCAGGAAGAGTTGTTATGCACACTCTCTGGGAAGTGGGCACACACGGGCATGATCTCCATGTTCATTCACGAGTTGAATGTTGAGGGAGTGGAAGCCCTTTCTGTTAACATAGGGCACTCCCAGATAGCCCATTGAGCGCAGGGCAACATGCATGGCATCTATTAACCCTTGGACCTGGGGCAACACAGCGATGGCGGAAAAACCTGCATTTTGCTGGGCTTGGTCTATGTCAAAGATGATGTAATTTTCCGCCCAGGCATACAGGCCATCCAATACCTGTCAGATGCACCTGTGGGCTGTGGCCCGTGAGATACCGCACAGGTCCCCGCTCGAGCACTGGAATGGTCCTGAGGCACAGAATTGCAGGGCTGCAGTGACTTTGACAGCCACAGAGAGCGGGCCATGGCGCGATGACATGACGAAGGTGCTGCGCCATCTTCTTGTTGAGGCGGAGCCTCCTGCGGCACACGCTGTTCGGCATCTGTTCAAACGACCAGCGATGCCTGTACACCTCGGGTCATCGCTGGACTCCACTTCTGCATTCCTCCATGGCCTGATGGGTGGCCAGGTCCTCAGGATGTGAGGTCCGCCGCCTCGAGCATCCGCAGACGCTGCTGCTGCCACCTCCGTCTCCAACGTCTGGCCGCCCGGCCTACCAGCAGCACTAGGGCAGGTTCTGCTGGGTCTAAAATCCATGCCATACCAATCAATTGGCATTGGGAGATGGCACTTCAGAGAGTCGTGAACACAGTCCAGTCCATCACATGAACCTGTCTCCCATCCATTGACTCCATCTATACCTCCCGCTGCCTGGGGAAAGCGGGCAGCATAATCAAAGACCCCTCCACCCGGCTTACTCACTCTTCCAACTTCTTCCATCGGGCAGGAGATACAGAAGTCTGAAAACACGCACGAACAGACTCAAAAATAGCTTCTTCCCCACTGTCACCAGACTCCTAAATGACCCTCTTATGGACTGACCTCATTAACACTACACCCTGTATGCTTCATCCGATGCCGGTGTTGTGTTACCATATTATGTATTTTCTTTTTATTTTATTTTCATGTACTAAATGTTTGAGCTGCTCGCAGAAAAATACTTTTCACTGTACCTTGGTACACGTGACAATAAACAAATCCAATCCAACCCGAGAGGGTGTTAGACTGACAAACAGCAGTGGCGCCCACCCCATGACCCTCCATTCCCCCATTTATTCCCCCCCCCCGCCCCCCCACTTGGAAGGCACTGCCCCCGCACACCCGGCCGCAGTGGGCCCCCCTCACTGGACCTCAGATCCTGTACCCCGGACACCCACTGATAACGTCACCTGGACCAGGCGCTGGTCCCCTCCCCGTGGCACTCATCCATCCTCCAGCCATGCACATGTCCCCGGTGCTGTGTCCCAGCCCCTGGGTATTCGGATGTTGGCTGCTGCATGTGTGGTGTTGCCTCCCGCAGTGTTCAAATACAGTGTTCCGGCATTGCGGTCTGATTGGGATTCTAGGCAATGACTCCCAAATGCTCCGTGTCCCGCCCACCTACGGGAATCCACTTGGGTTGTGTGAAGTGCTCACTTAACCATGATTGCCAATTCCCTATCAGTAATAGCCTCAGACTCCTAGCCAGAGGCCTCGGCAGTTGGTGGGGGTTATGGGTAGTTGGTTAGGGCAGACGGACAGGGACAAGGTTTGCCCCCAGAATGGGTACACACGATCCTGAAGTTGGCATGATGGTGCAGTGAGCAGTTGTCCCCCGGTTGCCTCCCAGCGCCTCGCCCACACCCTTCCATGGCGGCCCACGCCTGCGGATGGTTCCCCCGCACCCAACCGAGAGTCCCCCGTCTCCCGCCGAGCACTGGGGCGGCAAACCCATTGCCCCCGGGCTCTTTGCCTGTGAGCAAAGATGGTTATTCACCTGCATGGCTCCCCACAGAAACCCTTTGCCAGGTTCATGTTTTTCACAAGGAGTACTAATCGGCGTCAGCTGAACACTTGCTGGGAAGGCCGATGAATGATGGGAGGCCACTGGATAAGGGGTGGCTCTTGTTAATTGGATAGGGCTTAAGTGGTGATCATTGGTTTCTTGCCACGTTACAGCGAGATCCCGATTTTGCCGAGGGGAGTGGGCCTGTTGCATCACAACTGTTTTGCTCATGCAAGAGCGCAATGAGGTCGGAGAATTGCGCTCTCTGTCTCATACTTTGGAAGGATTTGTAGGTTGTTACTCAACTTGTTTGGCTGCATTATAAATGCACCTTCCTTAGCCATCGAGTCTTGAAGTGGGACTTGAACCTGGAGTTCTTATTCAGAGGCAGGAATATTACTCACTGCATCACAAGACTGTAGCGCCCCCGCCCCTCCCCCCGCCACAGCCATCCCCCCCGTCACAGCCAAGCTTCCTTTCATTATTTAAACCTTCCAAGATCTACCCTTCCTGTCTCCACTCACCTAATTTCCATACGTCAACGTAATAGCCAATAATTATATTTATGATTTATTAGGTTTTCTGAGATTTATGGGGCACAACAGCTGCCAGGGTTTATGTGGGGCCAAGGGGTTATTATTGGGGTGATTATGAGCATTTAACACAGCAATTTCTGCAGCTTGGAAATAGTTTTCAAACATTATTTTTCCATTTTGCTGTCGGAAGATCTACTCTAAATTCTGACAGCCACTCATAGGCTTGGCCCAATGGAAGATTTTTGAATCATTGGAGAAGTACCACAGCAAGGCACATTCAACAACTAGTCTGATGTGACGATGCTGAAAGCACAATTTTGGCATGAGTAGATCTGCAGTATTCCCCTGATGAGGTATCCAGAACTGTGATCACTTTCTGCACCTTTCACAACTTCGTCATTCAGAAAGGGTTGCCTTTAATTAGCAGATTGGAAGCTAAATGGCTACTGCATGGAGAAGACTCTATGAACAAGGAGCAGGGGTAGACCATTCAGCCCCTCAAACCTGCTCCACAATTCAAGCAGGTCATGTCGATCTGCTGGCACGGTAGCACAGTGTCTAGCACTGTTGATTCACAGCGCCAGGGTCCCAGGTTCGATTCCCTACTTGTCTGTGCAGAGTCTAGACCTTCTCCCTGTGTCTGCGTGGGTTTCCTCTGGGTGCTCCGCTTTCCTCCCACAAGTTCCGAAAGTTGGGCTGTTAGGTGAATTGGACATTCTGAATTCTCTCTCAGTGTACCTGAACAGGCATCAGAATATAGCGACCGGGGGATTTTCTCATGCAGTGTTAATCTAAGCCTACTTGTGACAATAATAGAGATTATTAAGATTATTATTATTAACCTCAAATCTGCATTCTGCCTATTCTTGGTAACTTATCATCCGCTTACTTACCAAGAATCTATCCGCCTCTGCCTTAAAAGTCTTCAAAGTCTCTGCTTCCACCACCTTTTCAGGAAGAGGGTTCCCAAGGCTCTTAACCCTCTGGGTGATAACATTTCACCTCATCTCTATTTTAAATGGACGATCCCTTATTTTTAAACAGTGGGCCCTCTACTTCCAGATTCTACCACAAGAGGAAACATCCTCTGCACATCCACCCTGTCAATTCCCCTCAGGATCCTATATGGACATAATGCGGGTTTGTGAGAAGGGCACAACGATAATCATGGGTGATTTTAATATACATAATAACTGGATTAATCAAATTGGCAAGGGTAGCCTCGAGGAAGATTTTGTACAGTGTATGAGGGATTCTTTCTTCGAGCAATATGTTATGGGACCAACCAGGGAGCAGGCTCCTTTATATTTAGTATTATGTAATGAAGAAGATTTGATAAATAGTCTTGTCATTAAGGATCCTCTTGGAAGGAGTGATCACAGCATGCTAGAATTTCTAATTCAGATTGAGCGAGGGAAGACAGATTGCCACACTAGTGTCTTAACGTTGGACAGAGGCAATTATACAGGCCTAAGGAAAGAGTTGGCCCAAGTAGCCTGGGGACAGATAATCGAGGTAGGCCAATTGAGGAACAATGGCGGACGTTCGGGCAGATATTAAATACCACTCAATTAAAGTACATTCCTGAGAGGAAGAGGAATTGTAAAAGGGAGAAAAATGTTCCATGGATAAATAAGAAAGTTAAGGAGTGCATGGAGGCAAAACCTGGGCATACCGCACTGCAAAGGCTAGTGGTAAGCTGGAGGATCAGGAGAACTTTCAAGTTCAGCAAAAGGCTACTAAAAATAAAATCAAAAGAGCTGAGATGAACTACGAAAGTAAACTAGTAGAAAACATAAACACTGATACCTAAAGCTTCTCAAAGTATACAAAGAGGAAGAGAATGGCTAAAGTAAATGTTGGCCCTTTAGAGGACAATACTGGTCAGGTAATAAAGGGAAATACAGATGTGGCAGAGGCACTGAACCAATATTTTTCCTCTATCTTCACGGTAGAAGATAATAATAATGTTCCAAAAGCTACAGTTAATGCATAGGCACTTGGTGCAATATCCATCACGAGGAAAATGATATTGAATAAGCTGATGGTATTAAGGGCAGGTAGGTCACCAGGACCTGATGGCACCCTAGAGTATTAAGGGAAGTAGCAGCGGAGATCGTGGATGCATTGGTTAAAATATTTCAGAATTCCTTGGATTCTGGAAGGGCCGTGGTGGATTGGGAACACGCTAATGTGATGTTCTATTCAAAAGGGGAGAGAAGCAAAAAGGAAGAAACTATAGACCGGTTAGCTTGACCTCTGTGATGGGGAGGTTGCTGGAATCAATCATTAAGGAGAACATTATTACACATTTGGAAAGACAAAGCTCAATCCACCATTGTCAGTGTGGTTTTATGAAGGGTAAGTCATGATTGACAAACTTGCTTGAGTTCTTTGAAGATGTAACCAGCAAGGTGGATAATGGGGAACCTGTGGATGTGGTATATTGAGACTTCCAGAAGGCATTTGACAGACTGATCCAGAAGGTGAGATCACAGGGGATTGGACGTGGAGCATTAGATTGGATTGAGGATTGGATGACTGACAGAAAGCAGAGAGTCGGGATAAATGGGTCCTTTTCTGACTGATGAACTATAATTAGCGGGTGCTGCAGGGGTCAGTCCTCGGACCTCACCTGTTTACAATCTATATAAATGATCTGCAAGCAGGGATAGAGTGTGACATAACAACATTTGCAGATGATACTGAAATAGGTGAGAAAGCAGACAGTGAAGAGGAGATAAAGATTTTACAGACATATATAGATAGGCTTGGAGTTTGGGCTAAAATTTGGCAGATGGATTTTAATGTAGAAAAGTGTGAGGTTATCCATTTTAGCCAAAACAATAGAAAGGCAAATTATTATCGATATGGAAAGCAGATTCAAGATGCATCTGGGAAGAGGGATCTGGGTTTCTTTGTTCATGAATCACAGAAAGCCGGTATGCAGGTAAAGCGTGTAATTAAAAAGACAAATGGAATATTCACGTTTATTACAACAAAGGTACTGAAGTATAAAAGTAGATACGTGTTGTTGAATTGTATAGGGTGTTGGTGAAACCACATAGAATCATAGAACCTACAGTGCAGAAGGAGGCTATTTGGCCCATCGAGTCTGCACTGGCTCTTGGAAAGAGCACCCTACTTAACCCCACAGCTTCACCCTATCCCCGTAATCCTGCAACCCCATCTAACCCAAGCGCAATTTGGCATGGCCAATCCACCTAACCTGCACATATTTGGATTGTGGGGGGAAACCGGAGCACCCGGAGGAAACCCACGCAGACATGGGGAGAATGTGCAGATTCCGCACAGACTGTGACCCAAGCAGGAATCGAATCTGGGACCCTGGAGCTGTGAAGCCATAGTGCTAACCACTATGCTACTGTGCTGTCCATCTGGAATATTGTGTCCAGTTTTGGTCTCTTTATTTGAGGAAGGATGTGGTGGCATTGTAGGCAGTTCAGAGGAGGTTCACCAGATTGATTCCGGGGATGAAAGGGTGGACGCATGACGAGAGATTAAACAATTTGGGCTTATATCACTGGAGTTTAGAAGGATGAAAGGGGATCTGATTGAGGCATATAAAATACTCAAACGCATTGATAAAGTAAACGTAGATCAAATGTTCCCTCTTGTGGGGCAACCTGGAATGAGAGGTCACGGATATAGGTTGAGAGTCGTTAGATTTCATAGAATTTGCAGTGCAGAAGGAGGCCATTTGGCCCATCGAGTCTGCACCGGCTCTTGGAAAGAGCACCCCATCCAAACCCACACCATCCTTGTAACCCAGCAACCCCACCCAACACTAAGGGCAATTTTGGACACTAAGGGCAATTTAGCATGGCCAATCCACCTAACCTGCACATCTTTGGACTGTGGGAGGAAACCGGAGCACCCGGAGGAAACCCATGCACACACGGGGAGAACATGCAGACTCCGCACAGACAGTGACCCAAGCCGGGAATCGAACCTGGGACCCTGGCGCTGTGAAGCAATTGTGCTATCCACAATGCTACCGTGCTGCCCAGATTTAGAACTGAGATGAGGAGGAACTACCTTTCGCAGAGGGTGGTGAATTTGTGGAACTAGCTGGCCCATAGTACGGTAGAGTCTGAATCATTAAATGGTTTCAAGAAGGAGATTGATATATTTCTGATTAAAAAAACGGGTTAAAGGGATATGGGCAACAGATGGGGAGGTGGATTTGAGACCAGGAAGAGATCAGCCATGACCTGATTGAATGGCGGAGCAGGCTCGAAAGGCTGAATTGCCTACTTCTGTTCCTAATTCCTAGGTTCTTATATTCAATCAAGGCACCTCTTATTCTTCAAAACGTGGGACAGAACTTTGCAATCGTTCACGCCGCCAGGATGTTCTGCTCCCCTTGCCGCAGGTTTCATGGCAGCAAGGTGTGCATCCAATGGGAAACCCCGTTGACAACAGCAGAACCAGAAGAGTCCGCTTCCGGCCCATGACAGGTTGCCTCTGTTGCCACTAAACACACGGTGGGTTGAGCGTAAAATCCCACCCTCCGGCAGATATAAGCGGAGCTGTCCAACCTTTCCTCATAAGATTTCACAAGATTTAACTCCAACTCAATCTATAAGTTTGCAGATTATGTGACTGTGGTGGACTGTATCTCAAACAACGACGAATCAGACTACTGGAGGGAGATAAATCATTTGGTTGCATGGTGTACCGAAAACAACCACTCAAAATGTCGGAAAGACCAAGGAACTGATCATCGACTTCAGGAAGCGTAGCACGACCTGCACTCCCATCTGGATCAATGGCTCCGAAGTGGAGATTGTCGATAGCTTTAAGTTCCTGGGGGTAACCATCACCAACAGTCTGTCCTGGTTCACTCACGTTGATGCAACAGCCAAGAAAGCCCAACAACGTCTCTACTTCCTATGGAAGCGAAAGAAATTTGGCATGTCTGCATTGAATCTCACCAACTTCTACAGATGTGCGATAGAGAGCATCCTATCAGTTGCATCACAGCCTGGTATGGCAACTGCTCGGTCCAAGATCGTAAGAAACTGCAGAGTGTGGTGAACTCAACCCAATGCATCACACAAGCTTGCCACCCCCATATTGATTCTGTATACACCTCCTGCTGCCTCAGGAAGGCAGACAGCATTATCAGAGACCCCTCCCACCCAGGCATTGCCTTCTTCCAGACCCTTCCATCAGGCAGAAGGTACAGAAGTCTGAAGACTCATACATCCAGACATTGGAACAGCTTCTTCCCCACAGCTACTAGACTCCTCAATGACTCTCCCTCGGACTGATCTGTTCCCTGTAAGAACACTATTCACGACGCCCTATGCTGTTCTTGCTCATGTATTTGCTTTGTTTGGCTCCTTGTTCCGCACTGTAACCAATCACTGTTTGTCGATGTACCATTTGTCAATGTTCTCTGTTGATTATTCTTTTTGTCTACTATGTACGTACTGTATACATTCCCTCAGCCGCAGAAAAATATTTTTACTGTACTTAGGTATATGTAACAATAAATCAAATCAAATCAAATCAAAAATCAAATCAAATCAAATCAAAGATAACCCAACAATTCCAGGTATTAGATTGGTAAACCTTCTCTGAACTGTTTCCAACACATTTACATTGTTCCTTAAATAAGTTGACCAATAATGTACACAATACTCCTAATGTGGTCTTACTAGTGCCTTGTACAACTGAAACATAACCTCCCTATTTTTGTGAATCATGCACTAAGATCACTCTGCATCTCAAAGCTCTGCAATTTCTCACCATTTAGATAATATGCGTATTTTTTATTCTTCCTGCCAAAATTCACAATTTCATTTTTCCCCACATTGTACTCCATTTACCAGATCCTAACCCACTCACTTAACCTATCTCTCCTTTTGTAGTCTCCTTCTGTCGTCTTGAGATCTGTCAGGAGCATCAGAGGATAGATCATCTCAAGAGGTCTTTTTCATCAGACTCAGTTCAGCTTTGACATCACAGCCTGATTTCCTTCTTCCCCACCAGTAGCAGTGTGTACCATATACAATGTGCATTCAAACAATCCCCAAGACTTCCTTGACAGTACATTCCAAACTCCAATCACCTGGAAGCTCAAAGACACAAGATGCATGTTCCGTTCTGTGGTAGTGCAACCCCTTTAAGGGGCGAGCCCTTGTGGTCCACATGACCAACTTGCAGCCTATCGTGCGGGAGCACATGAAACCCAATCAGTAGAAAAAAAGCACGGGGGCCCAGGAGCAGGGTCCTGGGCAGAGTGGACCCTGGAGAGTTAAGAGCTGTTTAGTGACTCTGTGCTTGTGTATAGTTTACCTTTACTTGTTACCAATAAATCCTTGTTCCGTTACACTGGAAGTCGCCCTATTATTGCCTCGAGCCACCACATGCTCCAAACCACACACCACCCTAACTTGGTTCCTTCGCTGTCACTAACTCAAAATCCTGAAACTCCCTCGCTAACAGCACTGTGGGTGTACCTACATCAGATGGACTGCAGCGGTTCAAGAACGTAGCTCACCACCATTTTCTCAAGGACGATTAGGGATTGGCAACAAATGCTCGTCTTGTCAGTGAAACTTGTTAGTGAAAATAATAAAGAGATATCCTGTAAAATATTCCATTATATGACAACATATTCCTGACAGGAATGTACTAATAATTATTAGCCAGCATAAGCAAAGAGTCAACTTGCCAACTTCATGACTGCTTCTGAACTGGTGAAATCTACACAGTGCACCCCCAATCACTGGCTGAATGAGGTTCCTGAGATTAAGTTTTCAGGCTGGGTCAGGATTCGTGGACTTCCACGACAGCAAAACTGATGCCACCTGGACCGATTCAGTGACCGTGGAGGGGCTAGCACCAGCGCCCCGTGGAACACAATCGATTCCAGTGAGAAACGGATTCGCTGGGTCCGTGTTCGACACTTGTGAGGCTCACAAGCTTCAGCCGCATATACACATCATCCTTCCCACACACACTCATCCTAGCCAACAAGATGTCACTCGTTGCGCTGGAGCGCGCCCATCCCACTGATGGGTCAGCTGGGGCCAGAGGGTGCCCTGGGGGAGATACGCCCTGTGGCCCTAAGTTCACAGTTGGCAGTCAGCGGTGTGTGCAGCTGCATGGCTGCCTTGCAGGCCACAGCAATGGTGTTCCGTGCCTGTCCACCCCGACCCCAGAGCCCACCTCCTGACCACTCCCCACTAATCCCCCCGGCCCTGGTTGTCAGCGGCATGACTGTCAGTAAACTACGGTGATGTTGAACACTTTCTGTACACCTTCTCTCCTCCTCAGCAGCCATGGCGCCTGTTTCACCTCTTGCGTGTCAATCACAGGCCTCCCGTCCGGAATTAGCCTCTGTATGTGTGAAATCGCGGAGGCCCCAGAGAATACTGGGTCGGGCCTGCGAATAATATGCTAAGGGTGTTTACTGTGCATTCTGGAACGCACTGAAGGTGCTCTCGAGGCGATGCAGAATTGAGATTTGGCGTGAATCTGGCACCCGCCACAATTTTGGCGTCAGAACCAATTCTCCGCCCAATCTCGTTTCCCGATTCCGACATCAGCCAACGGAGAATCCCACCCATTGTGTGCAAATGGATATTGAATCAATCAAAGAGGAAGCTTTGGAAAACCCATCTTCCACCAATAAGGCCTGAGGGCTCTTCATTTCTTTCTTAAATGGATGTCCAACCAGTCGCCATTCACTGCCACCCTCCTCCACCTGGTTCAGATTGCTCCTAGATTAACGAACTCCTCCTTTGACTTCACTCACTTCATCCAAATTAATGATGTTGCTTTTGGCAGCCCTATGTGTCCTAGCTATGCCTGTCCTTTTGTGGGATATATGGAATGTACTTTGTTCCAAATTCTGCTAATTTTTCTATTTCATCTTTTTCCGGCACATTAATGGCTCTATCAATGCTACTTCTAGCTCTCACCTGAACTGGAAAATTTTACTTTGCTTCTAACTTCTATTCTAACAACCTGAGGTCATATCTATGTCAACAACATAAGTAGAAAGAGAGATGAGATGAGAACAGCAGGGGCTGTTTAGCACTGGGCTAAATCGCTGGCTTTGAAAGCAGACCAAATCAGGCCAGCAGCACAGTTCAATTCGCGTATCAGCCTCCCCGAACAGGCGCTGGAATGTGGCGACTGGGGGCTTTTCACAGTAACTTCATTTGAAGCCTACTTGTGACAATAAGCGATTTTCATTTTCATTCATTTCATTTTCATCCCACAGGCAGATTTTTGGTAAGAAAATATAAAACAGGACCTCAAAGGTAGTAACCTCCAAATTGCCCCCAGTGCCCTCGACTAGTGAGTATAGAAATTGGGGATAGAGCAGATGAATGCCTGGCTAGTAAAGTGGTGTAGGAAGGGGGGCGTTTAGACTCCTGGGCCATTCAGAATGATTTCTGAGAAGGTGGGTCTTTTACAGGCTGAACAGGTCAAACCTTAACAGAGCGGGACCAATTTCTTTGTGGGTGGTTTGCTAATACTGTTTGAACTAAATTAATTTGACAGCCGCCTGGATAACAGGATGTGCATTAGAAAGGAGAAACAAGGTGCATAAAGTATTAGGAGAGACAGAACACATTCGAGTAAGAAATAACAAGGTGGGGGTCATACTAAGAGAGGATATCATAAGGTCTAAGGTTTGCAATGCATTAATGGAAACACACAAAGCATGGTGAATAAAATTGGTTAGCTGTCGGTGTAAATAGCTAGATGGTAATACGATTTAGTGGCAGTAATAGAGACCCAGCTCAAAACAGCAGGACTGGGTACTAACTATTCATTGATACATGATGTTCAGGAATATAGGGATGGAAAGAAGTATGAAGGATTATGAACAATATAACAGAGAGAAATTCCTGGAGGGGTCAAGGACAGAAGCCATTTGGTTAGAGTTAAGAAACAATAATGGAGTTACTGAGTTTATTCCAAAGGCCACCAACTAATGGGAAAGATTCTCTGTCTTCATACAGAGAGTGGTGGGTGCGTGGAATGCACTGCCAGCAGAGGTGGTGGAGTCAGAGTCATTAGGGACATTTAAGCGACTCTTGGACAGGCACATGGACAGCAGTAAATTGAAGGGGTGTAGGTTAGGTTGACCTTAAATGAGGATAAATGGTCGGCACAACATCGTGGACCGAAGGGCCTGTACTGTGCTGTACTGTTCTATGTTCTATATAAAGGTGAAAATTTGCAGGTAAACTAAGAAAAGGTGCAAGAACAAAAGAGTGGTGATAACGAGAGACTTCAAATTCTTCACTATTGGCATAATTATGAGGGTGAGAAGATTGTTATTGTTTGGGACTGTGCCTTTAATTTACGATAAAATGAAGGGCATCGTATGATCTGTTCTGAAGGTTGCTTGACAGCAAGTCAGATTGATTTGATTGTTGGAGAGTAAAGGGCACCCAGATTGTTTTATTGGAAAGACATTGTTTAAACTTGGAGATAGCAGCTTATATGTCAACAGTGACTTATGAGTCTCTAAAGGGCCAGAAAAGTGTTGAGAATAAGAATGATAGGTTGAAAACAATTGTCTTTTAAACTGTCCATTTATTTCAAAAATAAAAGAGAATTGGGGTCTCAGGAATATCTAACCATTATTTCTCCATGGACAAGGCTCATGTGAGTCACGCTACAATGGGGATGGGCTTTGAGAGGGGAAAGGTTTTTAAGATATTCCTGAAAACTCACAGAAAAGATTCGTCTTCCAGGATCTGGGAGAGAGTGAGCAGCTGTAGGTAGCAAAACATTGTTGTTCACCACATTAGGTGGGTGGGAATTCAAACTCAGGTTGAAAAGTTCACATTTCTGAGCAGTTACAATGAAGCTGGAAGATTCACCGAGCCTGCGCTAGAGGAAACATCTCTGGGAGGGGGGGACATTTCTGAAATTAAATGTTCCCAGGGTGAGAAAGGAAAGAACAGGGACGGGTTACTCCACCGGGCACGCAGTCGGGATTTTCCGTTTCGCCGGCTGGTCAATGGAGTTTCCCATTGTGGGGCAGCCCCACACTGTCCAGAAAACCCCGGGCTGCCAGCAAAACGGAGAATCCCGACGGCAGAGAATTCAACCCCAGAAGTCTAACCCTGGGAGCTAAGAATCACCTCAGATTGATTCTGGGAGAATTGACTGTCGACATAAAGGACATTAGAAAGTATATCTCTGAATTATCTCTGAATGAAACATGCAGCAAATACCATTGGTTAACTATTATCTAATTCCTAATTTCCCATACATAGATACATAGAAGATAGGAGCAGGAGGAGGCCTTTTGGCCCTTTGAGCCTACTTCACCATTTATCGCGATCGTGGCTGATCATCCAACTCAATAGTCTAATCCTGCTTTCTCCCCATAGCCTTTGACCCCATTCTCCCCAAGTGCTATATCTAGCCACCTCTTGAATATATTCAATGTTTTAGCATCAACACTTCCTGCGGTAATGAATTCCACAGGCTCACCACTCTTTGGGTGAAGAAATATCTCCTCATCTCTGTCTGAAATGATTTACCCTGAACCCTCAGATTGTGGTCACACCCAACATCGGGAACATCTTCCCTGCATCTACCCTGTCTAGTCCTGTTGGAATTTTCTGAGTCCCTGTGAGATCCCTCCTCATTCTTCTGAACTCCAGCGAGAACAATCCTAACCTGCTCTATCTCTCCTCAAATGATAGTCCCACCATCCCTGGAATCAGTCTGGTAAACCTTTGTTGCACTCCCTCGAGAGCAAGAACATCCTTGCTCAGAAAAGGAGACGAAAACTGCACACAATATTCTTGGTGTGGCCTTACCAGGGCCCTGTATAATTGCACTTGAAACCTCTCGCAGTGAAAGCCAACATACCATTAGCCTTCTTTACCGCCTGCTGCACTTGCATGCTTATCTTCAGCAACTGGTGCACAAGGACACCTAGGTTCCGTTGCACACTCCCTTCTCCTAATTTACAATCATTCAGGTAATAATCTGCCTTCCTGTTTTTGCTTCCAAAGTGAATAACCTCACACTTATCCAAATTATACTGCATCTGCCATTGATTTGCCCACTCACCCAACCTGTCCAGATCTTGCTGTAGGATCCCTGCATCCTCGTCACAATTCACCCTCCCACCCAACTTGGCATCATCTGCAAACTTTGAGATGTTATATTTTGTTCCCTTATCCAAATCATTAATATATATTGTGAATAGCCGGGGTCCCAGCACCGATGCCTGTGGCACCCCACTAGTTACTGCCTGCCAATTTGAAAAGGACCCATTAATTCCTACTATTTGTTTTCTCTCAGCCAACCAGTCCACCTCAATACACTTCCCCCAATCCCAAGCGTTTTAATTTTGGACAATAATCTCTTACGCGGGACTTTGTCAAACGCCTTCTGAAGCTCTAAATATACCACATCGACTGGCTCCCTTGATGACTGTACTGATTACATCCTCAAAGAATTCCAACAGATTTGTCAAGCATGATTTCCCCTTTGTAAATCCATGCTGACTCTGACTGATCCTGCCACTGCTTTCTAAATATTCCGCTGTAAAGTCCTTGATAATGAATTCAAGAATTTTCCCCACTATCGATGTTAGGCTTACTGGTCTATAATTCCCTGTTTTCACTCTACCTCCCTTTTTGAATATTGGAGTGACATGAGCTACCCTCCAATCTGCAGGGACATTTCCAGAGTCTGTAGAATCCCGGAAGATGACCACCAATGCATCCACTATTTCCAGAGCCACTTCCTTAAGCACTTTGGGATGCAGATTATCAGTCCCTGGGGATTTATCCGCCTTCAATCCCATCAATTTTCCCACTTTAACTTACCCTACACACACGCACACACACAAGATGGACAAACAGAGGGAAAAAGGGGTAAAAACCCTCAGAAGTAAAGGGGGAAAAAGAGTCTTTGTTTCAGATTGTGGTTCCAGCACCTTCCTCTTCTTCAAATTTTGCTTTCAGGTTGTGGTTTTTATTATAGATTCATTCAGGTGTCTGTAATTTCAGAAATAAAGCACTCACAGCCTTTCTGCAGACAGAGAAAGAAAGAGAGAGAGAGAGAGGGGGGGACTCTTGTCTATGTCTGCGGCCTGTAATGGTTTACCTGTAGATTTATTAATTCAGGTTCACTGCAGCTTCAGAAATACAATACTCACAGCCTTTCTGAGAAAACACAGGGGAGAAAGAGTAAGATCTTGCCCCTGTGCTGTCAGCATTCAAACTGAAATCCTTGGGACCCTGAAAATCATTCTACTGAGATAGGATTCAATCAGGCAGAGTACAGCCTTTGGGCCAGTTCATTGGCCACCAATCAATCAATCAAACCAAGTCCCAGCCCATATCTCTCTTTGGTGCTTTCAAGTCTGAACTCTTTTTCAAACCAGCAGAGACTAGCAGAGTGTTCTCTCTTAACTACTGAATTCTGCTGCTTGACTTAAAGATACATATCCATTAATCATCCATGGATCAAAAATGATAACGGCAAACAAAAGAAAGGGAAAATAAGGGAATAAGCAGGAAGGACTCTTACAATAGAGGTAGAGAGTTCAAAAACGAGGAAGTTATAATGAACTTTTATAAAACGTTGGTTCAGTACTGCATTTTAGGAAGGATCTGACGATTAGAGAGGGTACAGAATGAAAATTAAGAGAACAATTCCAGGGATGAGAGACTTCAGTTACAAGGATTAACTGGAGAAGCTGGAGTTGTTCGTCTATAAGGAGAGAAGGTAGAGCAGAGATTTGATAAAGTTGTTAAAAATTGTGAGGTGTCTGAATGAAATAAGTAGGGAGAGATTATTCCCACGTGCGCAAGAGTCAATAGCCAGAGGACACCAACCGAAGACCAATGGGATGGGGGCTGATTCTCCTGTGATTTCAAAAGGGAACTGGATAAGCATCTGAGGGGAAAGGTTCGCAGAGAAATGGAGAAACTACAGAGTGAATGGAATTAGCTAAATTGTGCTAGCAGCGAGCTAGCATAGACTTGATGTGCTAAACATCCTCCTTATTTGCTGTAATTATTCTATGATTCCATTCTCTTTCCTTGGACTTGTACACTGTTCCATGGATGCGCAACCTTGAATGAAGAACAGCACCTCATCATTCAATAAGGCACTAAAACACCTTCCAGACTCAACATTGAGTTCAACAATTTCAGATCACTATTAATGCTCCAATTGTGTTCAGCCATCAGATGGTAAAAATTATTCCCCTTTTGCCACTTACACCTCCTCTGGGTCAATCCATTGTTTCTTCATTGCACTACTCCCATTTCATTTTGTCTTCAACTATCATCCTTCTGTCGTTTAATATTTCCTGTCTGCCACCTTATCATAGACATTGGGCCACTTCCAATAGAGTTAAGTGCTGTTAGTTTTTAGCGGAACGCTTCAAAGTCACTCAACTATGAAGGGACATGATTTGAAAGCACTTAATTCTGTTTTGAAGTGGTCCAGGAGCTATCATCAAAGCTTAATGTTTATAAACATTGTGGTTAGTTTCTCAGCTGACCATTTCAGAGGTCGTCAACCATGAAGGGAGATGAATGGAACAATGCTGGCAGCTGTGTGTGTGGAAGCCGTCAATCACGGCCTATCAAAATCAATATCAAAGAGAAATGGATGACTGGCTTTTGGATCAAAGATCTGAGGGGGTTTGAACCCAGTTGACTGGTTTTCTCTTTCCAGGAATTAACAGGTGCTGCTTCCTATTTCTGAGCCAGCAGGTGTATTGCCCAGGTGAGTGTTAAAGCAGTGATTTTTTTTTCCCCCATTGTCTCTGTCTGGACTGCTCTTTCTTCCAGACAGGGGTCTCTCTTCTAGGAGGTCTGTGGGGGGGGGGGTCTCCTTATTTTGGGGGTCTGTGTGTGGGGTCTCCTTATGGGTCTCCTTATTTAGAAGATCTCTGTTGGCGGAGAGGCGGGGGGGGGGGTGCACAGTTGGGCCTGTAATGGGGGGGAACCCAGAAAATCTGGGGGTGGGGGGCTAAATTGCGCTGTGGGTGACTGAATTGTAATTCAGAGGGGGTGACCAGCCTTGGGACCTCATTATCAGGCCACCCGCTCAAAATGGTGTCAGGAAACGCCCAGGGCTGCCGGCAAAATGGAGACTCCTGGCGGTTGAGAATTCCGCCCCAGAAGTTTAACCCTGGGAGCTAACAATCACCTCAGATTGATTCTGGGGGAATTGACTGTCTACATAAAGAACATTGTAAAGTATATCTCTGAATTATCTCTGAATGAAATATGCAGCAAATACCATTGGTCAACTGTTATCTTATTCCTAATTCCCCACTTTAACTTACCCTCACCCTACACATGCACACACAAAAGATGGACAAACACAGAGGGAAAAAGGAGTAAAAAACCTCAGAACTAAAGGGGAAAAAAGAATCTTTGTTTCAGATCGTGGTTCCAGCAACTCACTTCTCTTCATATTTTGCTTTCAGTTTGTGGCTTTTATTATATATTCATTCAGGTATCTGCAGTTTCAGAAATACAGCACTCACGCCTTTCTGGAGAGAGAGAGACTGCTCTTGCCTATGTCTGCGGCCTGTAATGGTTTACCTGTAGATTCATTCATTCAGGTTCTCTGCAGCTTCAGAAATACAATACTCACAGCCTTTCTGGAGAAAACACAGGGGAGAAAGAGTAAGATCTTGCCCCTATGCTGCCAGCAGTCATACTGAAATCCTTGGGACTCTGAAAATCATTCCACTGAGATAGGATCCAATCACCACCTGTTACCAGGCAGAGTACGGCCTTTGGGCCAGTTCATTGGCCACCAACCAATCAATCAAACTGAGTCTCAGCCCATATCCCTCTCTGGTGCCGACAAGTCGGAACTCCTTTTCAAACCAGCAGAGACTAGCAGAGTGTTCTCTCCTAACTACTGAATTCTGCTTTTTGACTTAAAGATACATGTCCATTGATCATCCATGGGTCAAAAGTGATCATGGCAAAACAAAAGAAAGGGAAAATAAGGGAATAAACAGGAAGGACCCTTGCAATAGAGGCAAGGAGTTCAAAAACGAGGAAGTTATAATGAACCTTTATAAAACATTGGTTCAGAACTGCACTTGGGAAGGACATGAAGGCTTTAGAGGGGTGCAGAATGAAAATTAAGAGAACGATTCCAAGGATGAGAGACTTCAGTTAAAAGGATCAACTGGAGAAGCTGGGGTTGTTCTTCTAAAAGGAGAGGAGATTTGATAAAGTTGTTCGAAATTGTACGGTTTCAGAAGGGAATAAATAGGGAGAGATTATTCCCATGTGCGCAAGAGTCAATACCAGAGGACACCAACCGAAGACCAATGGCAAATAAAGAACCAGAAGCAACAAAGGGGAAACTTTTCATCACAGCGAATGGATAGTATCTGGAATCACTCACTGAGAATGTGGTGGGGGCTGATTCTCCTGTGACTTTCAAAAGGGCACTGGATAAGCATCTGAGGGGAAAGGTTGGCAGAGAAACTACAAAGTGAATGGAATTAGCTAAATTGTGCTTGCAGCAAGCTAGCATAGACTTGATGGGCTAAATATCCTCCTTCTTTGCTGTAATTATTCTCTGATTCCATTCTCTTTCCTCGGACTTATATACCGTTCCACAGATGCCCAACCTTGGAATGGAGAACAGAACCTCATCATTCAATAAGGCACTAAAACACCGTTCAACATTGACTCAACATTGAGTTCAACAATTTCAGATCACTATTAATGCACCAATTGTGTTCAGCCAACAGATGGTAGAAATTATTTCCCTATTGCCACTTACACCTCCTCTGGGTCAATCCTTTGTTTCTTCATTGCCACTATTTCCATCTCATTTTGCCTTACACTATCATCCTTTTTGTCATTTAATATTTCCTGTCTGCCACCTTATCATTGACATTCAGCCACTTAATTGCGGTTAATTTCTAGCTGACCACTTCAAAGTCACTCAACCGTGAAGGGACATGATTGGAAAGCACTTAATTCTGTTTTGAAGTGGTCCTGAAGCTATCATCGAAGCTTAATGTTTATAGACATTGTGGTTAATTTCTCAGCTGACCATTTCAAAAGTAGTCAACCATGAAGGGAGATGAATGGAACAATGCAGACAGCGGGGTATGTGTGGAAGCTGTCAATCACAGCTTAGCAAAATCAATATCAAAGAGAAATGGATGACTGGCTTTCAGATCAAAGATTTGAGGGGGTCTAAACCCAGCTGACTGGTTTTCTCTTTCCAGGAATTGACAGGTGCTGCTATGTATTTCTGAGCCAGTAGGTGTATTGCCCAGGTGAGTGTTAAAGCAGTGATCTTTTTCACTGTCTCTGTCTGGGCTGCTCTCTCCCTTCCGGGCAGGGGTCTCTCTTCTGGGGGGCTTCCTGACTGGGGTCCCTCTTCCGGGAGGTCTGTGGGGTTCTCCTTATTTTGGGGGTCTCAGTGGGGGGGGGGGTCTCCTTATTTAGGAGTCACCTTATTTAGGAGATCACTGTTGACGGGGGTGGGGGGGGTGCGGTTGGTCCCATAATGGGGAGGGGAACCCAGAAAATCTGGGGGTTGGGCTGAATTGCGCTGTGGGTGGCTGAATTGCGCTGTGGGGTGTGGCCAACCTTGGGACCTCACTATCAGGCCAGCCATTCAAAATGGTGGCCCATTTGTGGGATCTGCTAGGGAATCCTTCGCAATCTTTGTCATGCAGAAATTTGCATGACTAAGGAACTGCACAAGTCAATTTAGCTCCAGCGGGAGAACAAGTAGAGAATCCTGGCCCTTACCTTTTGTTTGCTTCTCTGCTCCTCCCATATCCTGCCTCTGTACGTGCATAAAACCTGTTAGTTCTCACTTATTCTGATAGGAGGTGGCCACAGGTGCTGCCGAGTTGTTGAAAACGCCCACTTTGGTTCTCTGGGACTTTGTCCCGGTTGTTTCCTGTAATTTTTTTTTCACTCCCTAGATGATTCCTGACCTGTTGAGTATTTCCAACATCAGAGGAGGATTTACAAGGAAACACACGGGGCAGCACGGTAGCATTGTGGATAGCCCAATTGCTTCACAGCTCCAGGGTCCCATGTTCGATTCCGGCTTGGGTCACTGTCTGTGTGGAGTCTGCACATCCTCCCCGTGTGCGCGTGGGTTTCCTCCGGGTGCTCCGGTTTCCTCCCACAGTCCAAAGATGTGCAGGTGAGGTACCCTCAATAATGATGCTTAGAGATTAAACTGTAAAGAAGGCTTTATTAGGCTAATAACTATGCTACAGATTTGGACGAGAGCTGACTGCTATACAGACCATGAGGCAGGCCTTTATGTATGGCTCCCAGATGGGCGGAGCCAGAGGCGGAGTCCCCAGGGTTCCAAGCCTGGTCTTAAAGGGGACATCACCTTACATGATGATAAGGCAGTAACCGTTCATCACATTCACCCCCTGTTTAAAAAGGAGTCCGGCGGGGGTGAAGTGCCATCATAGGTCCATCCGTCTCGGCGGCCGGATCGTCCTCCTCGATCTCCTCAGTTCGGGCGGTGGTGCGGCGGGCACGGATGTCCCGGTTGAGGGCACATCCGGGAGCACAGCGGTCGGAGCTTCGGTCCGGGTCGGGGCAGAGGAACTAGGCAGGGCCGGGGGTAGCGGAGCCGGCGCCGGCGGGGTGTGTAAAGGGGGGCGCAAGGGGGGGCGCACGGTAGGAGCTCACCAACGGGTGGTAGGGCCGGAAGGGGGTGTGTTGTAGGGGGCGACGGGTCCTGCAGGGGAGCGGCGTGGGAAGGGGAGTCTGTGGTGGAGGATCCAGCGGGCGCCAGATCCCGGAGGGAAACCGTATCTTGCCTGTCGTCGGAGTACTAAACGTAGGCGTAACTGGGGTTGGCGTGGAGCAGTCGGACCTTTTCAACTAGGGGGTCCGTTTTATGGCTCCTCGCGTGCCTCCGGAGAAGAACAGGTCCCGGAGCCATCAGCCAAGGTGTAAGCGAGACCCCGGAGGTAGACTTCCTGGGGAAGAGAAACAATCGCTCATGAGGGGTCTCATTTGTGGCCGTGCAGAGGAGTGACCTAATGGAGTGTAGGGCATCGGGTAGGACCTCCTGCCAGCGGGTGGTTGGGAGATTTCTCGACCGCAGGGCCAGAAGGACAGCCTTCCACACGGTCGCGTTCTCCCTCTCCACCTGCCCGTTTCCCCGTGGGTTATAGCTGGTCGTTCTGCTCGAGGCGATGCCTTTGCTGAGCAGATACTGACGCAGTTCATCGCTCATGAATGGTGTACCACGGTCGCTGTGGATATAAGCAGGGAAACCGAACAGGGTGAAGATGCTGTGCAGTGCCTTAATCACCGTGGCTGAGGTCATGTCGGTGCAGGGAATGGCGAATGGGAAACGGGAGAACTCATCGATCACGGTGAGGAAATAGGCATAACGGTTGGTGGACGGGAGGGGCCCCTTGAAGTCCACGCTCAGTCGCTCAAAGGGGCCCGAGGCCTTCACGAGCCGAACCTTGTCTGGCCGATAGAAGTGCGGTTTGCACTCCGCACAGACCTGGCAGGCCCTGACCATGGCCTTGACCTCCTTGGTTGAGTAAGGTAGGTTGCGGGACTTGATGAAATGGACGAGCTGGGTAACCCCCGGGTGGCAGAGGTCATTGTGGATGGCTTGCAGGCGGTCCTCCTGCGCGTTGGCGCATGTGCCGCGGGACAGGGCATCTGGGGGCTCGTTGAGCTCCCCTGGACGATACTTGATATCGTACGAGTAGGTGGAGAGTTCGATCCTCCACCTCAAAATTTTATCGTTTTTTATTTTGCCCCGTTGCGTGTTATCGAACATATAGGCGACCGACCGTTGGTCGGTGACGAGGGTAAACCTCCTACCGGCGAGGTAGTGTCTCCAGCACCGCACAGCCTCCACAATGGCTTGTGCCTCCTTTTCGACTGCAGAGTGTCGAATCTCGGAGGCGGTGAGGGTTCGGGAGAAGAACGCTACTGGTCTGCCTCCTTGATTGAGGGTAGCAGCCAGGGCGATGTCTGATGCATCGCTCTCTACCTGGAAAGGGATGGTTTCATCCACCGCGTGCATGGCGGCCTTGATGATGTCGGCCTTGATGCGGTTGAAGGCCGATTGAGCCTCAGCTGAGAGGGGAAAAGTGGTGGTCTTTAGGAGTGGGCGGGTTTTGTCCGCATACTTGGGGACCCACTGGGCGTAATAGGAGAAAAGCCCCAAGCACCATTTGAGGGCCTTGAGGCTGCGGGGGAGAGGGAGTTCCTGAAGGGGGCGCATGCGGTCGGGGTCGGGACCTAGGACCCCGTCTTCCACGACATAGCCGAGGATGGCCAGCCGGGTGGTGTGGAAAACGCATTTGCCCTCGTTATAGGTCAGGTTAAGGACTCGGGCGGTCTGGAGGAACTTTTTGAGGTGAGCGTCATGGTCCTGCTGATCATGGCCGCAGATGGTGACATTGTCCAAGTACGGGTATGTAGCCCGCAAACCGTACTGGTCCACCATTTGGTCTATCGCCCTTTGAAAGACGGAGACCCCATTTGTGACACCAAAGGGGACCCTGAGGAAGTGGAAGAGCCGGCCGGCTGCTTCGAAGGCAGTATAGAGGCGGTCTTTTGGTCGGATGGGGAGCTGGTGGTAGGCAGATTTGAGGTCGACCGTGGAAAAGACTCGGTATTGGGCGATCCGATTTACCATTTCCGCGATGCGAGGAAGGGGGTACGCATCAAGCTGCGTGAATCGGTTTATGGTCTGGCTATAATCCACGACCATCCGTTTCTTCTCCCCGGACCGGACTACCACCACTTGCGCTCTCCAAGGGCTGTTGCTAGCCTCGATGACCCCCTCTCCCAGTAAACGCTGGACCTCTGACTTGATAAAAGCCATATCTTGGGCACTGTAGCGCCGGCTCCTGGTGGCGACGGGCTTACAGTCGGGAGTGAGGTTAGCGAATAGCGAGGGGGGTGCGACTTTCAGTGTCGCAAGGCAGCACACTGTGAGGGGGGGCAAGGGTCCGCCGAACTTCAGTGTCAGGCTTCGGTGGCTGCACTGGAAATCCAGTCCGAGCAGCAGGGGGGCACAGAGGTGAGGGAGGATATAAAATTTGAAACGGGTGTATTTGGTACCCTGGATCGAGAGATCCGCAATACAGTATCCCGTGAGTTGTACCGAGTGGGACCCAGATGCGAGGGCTATGGTTTGGGATGTGGGATGGGTGCGTAGGGAGCAGCGCCTTACCGTTTCAGGGTGGATAAAGCTCTCCGTGCTCCCGGAGTCGAAGAGGCATGCAGTGTCGTGCCCGTTGACCTGGACCTGCATCATGGAGTTCTGCAGGTGTTTTGGCCGAGTTTGATCGAGGGTGATCACACCCAGTCGCGGGTAGTCGGAGTCGTAAAATGGCCGTCGCCATTGGTCGCACGTGTCGGGTCGAGAAGATGGCCGCCGACCAGATGGCCGCTCCCATGATTCGCACGAGGCTGATGACGCGTCAGAAGAGGACGTGTCGGGTCGGTGCGCAGCAGCATTGCGAGGCCTGCGGGCCTGAGAGCCTGATTTTCGGGCCGGCTGTTCTTTGTTTTTCTGGCCCCTGGGTCTGGCCAGGCAGACCCTCGCAAAGTCCCCTTTCTTCCCGCAGTCGCTGCAGATCGCGGAGCGGGCTGGGCAGCGTGGGCGTGGGTGCTGGCCCTGCCCGCAGAAGTAGCAAGGTGTGCCCCCATGGTGAGCGGGTCGCCGCGTGGCGCAGGCCTGTACTACGGGCGAGTCTGAGGAAGTCCGGGGGGGGCTGGCAGAGTCCGCGGGGTATGTACCCAAGTTATGTCGGGCCACCTCCAGCGAGGAGGTGAGCGTTAGCGTCTCCTGTAGGTCTTTTGACCCGTTTTCGAGCAGTCGCTGCCGGATGTAGGTCGAGCGGATGCCGGACACGAAAGAATCTCTGATGTGCAGGTTCATATGGACTTCCCCTGTCACATCCTGATGGTCACAGTCCCTGGCCAGCGCGGTGAGTTTCTCAACAAACTCGTCGAGCGATTCCCCCGAGCGCTGCCGGCAGGTAGAGAGCAGATGCCGGGCGTGCACCTCATTGACAGGTTTGACAAACCGCTTGCGGAGCAACTCAATCGCTTCCTCATAACTCGTCGCCTTTTCGAGCGTGGCGGAGATTCTGTGACTCACCCGGGCGTGGAGTAGACGCAGCTTGCGTGGCCCCAGGATCGAGTCTCTGCGGAGTCCAGGTAGCCCTCGAAGCACCGCAGCCAGTATTTAAAATTTTCCTTTGCCTCCGGCGTTCGTGCTTCCAGATTGAGCTTCTCTGGTTTTAGGCCTGCGTCCATCCTGAATCTAGTTTAGCCTAATAGATTGAGGTACCCTCAATAATGATGCTTCGGGATTAAACTGTAAAGAAGGCTTTATTAGGCTAATAACTATGCTACAGATTTGGACGAGAGCTGACTGCTATACAGACCATGAGGCAGGCCTTTATGTATGGCTCCCAGATGGGCGGAGCCAGAGGCGGAGTCCCCAGGGTTCCAAGCCTGGTCTTAAAGGGGACATCACCTTACATGATGATAAGGCAGTAACCGTTCATCACAGCAGGTTAGGTGGATTGGCCATGATAAATTGCCCTTAGTGTCCAAAATTGCCCTTAGTGTTGGGTGGGGTTACTGGGTTATGGGGATAGGGTGGAGGTGTTGATCTTGGGTAGGGTGCTCTTTCCAAAAGCCGGTGCAGACTCGATGGGCCGAATGGCCTCCTTCTGCACTGTAAATTCTATGATAATCTATGACACCATGCATAGGCACAGTGCCCCGACCAATTGGGGGGTCACACCTGCCGGTGCCTATGGGCACCAATCAAAGCCTGATAACGTTGCACTATTCTGGTAGGCCCAACAAATACACATGAGCCTATCAGCAGGCAATGTAGAGCAACATCAAACTCTGATTGGTAGAGTCCCCTTAGAGTGGGAAAACAGACTGCTCCGAGTGTTGATGCATGCGGGGAACAAAGTGCGATTAGGCGAGGAGAGATCGAGGCAGAAGTTTAACTTATGCAAAAAAAGGTACTACCAACTGGTGTCTCTGGGGGCAGCTAGCAAGAACGAGGCGAGGCGAGATGCGAGACGTCAGGTGCAAGGGGAGCAGGCGAGTGGTGACTGGACCCAGCCAAGGCTGAAAACGACAGGCTAGCCAACAACAGCAAAGTGAGGTGCTGAAACAAGCCTTACCAGCATTAGAAGATGTAGAATCAAGCAGGAGTCATGAGCGAGATCAGTACGATTGTGAGAATGGGAGAGTGTGAGGTGTGGGGGGAGTGTAAGAGGATGGGTGTGTGTGGGTGGGAGGCAAAGAGCGTGAGGGTGTGGGAGGACTAGGGGAGGAGAGTGTGTGTGTGGTGGTGGTGGTGGTGGTGGTGGTGGGGGGGGGGGGGGGGCGGGAGGGGGGGGGGGGGTTGACAGTGCAAAAGCATGTTCTTTCAGAAAATTCATTAAAATCAAGATTAGTTTCTTTAGCAATATGAAGCGAGACTATAAATCTAGCTGTCAAAAATGCAGAAGATTGGAGGCAAGGCAAGAGGATGGAGCTGGGCAAAATTTCCTTGAAAAAGTTTGAAGTATTGAGCAGTGCACAAACTGTACATTCATCCTCATCCACCAAAAGTATGGGTGAATTATCTGAGGACTTAGAATAGGCGATTTTCAGAGACACCACATCACCTGAAAAAGTTGAATAAGAAGTCAACTCTGAAATGGCGTTATAAGATACTGCTGATTCTTCTGTTGAAGTGAGGGAAGAAACCTACTCTGAAGATATTCCCTTATGGCCAAAATCTGTTCTACTGGGTCTGATAGAATATTTTGAACTAAATAAACCGTAAAACATAGGTAATATGGATGATGCACGATCAATCACTACTGAAGCGAGATTGTGTCCAATTGAAGGCTTTAATGAACAAGTAGTTACCCCAGCCGCTCCGGTACAGAATGACTGCTGTGGGTGAAACACAGACTCTTATGCTCTGCCTGCTGGGCGGATCCAACAGGCAGGTTCTACCAATCATACTACAGTATAAGGTACATCCCACCTAGGTACCGCAATACCCCTAATATAGCCTACCACATTCACACCCTATTTAGAAAAAGAGTCCTGCGGGGGTGGAGGCCTTGCTTTTACAGTGGTAGAGGTTATAGCGGTACCCTTTGGTGCCTTTACATGCAATACACCTATTTACAGACAATTATTTACAAGTTCATTTTACAGTGAAACTATCAGCCGGTCGGGGGCCCCGGTCGTCCTCTGCGATCGTCGCAGTCCCGGCGGAGATGCTGGCATCGGTTCGGGCATCCGTGGCTCTGGGAGCGTGACGTCTTCAGCTTCATCGCATCCGGATGGGGCCAATAGGAGGATGGATCCTCCTGGGAAGGGGGCTGCGGTTGTGTGCGCCGGTGAAAAAGTGAATGGGGTTGGTGGGGGGGGGGGGGGTGAGGGTGGGGATCCAGCGGGGGCCAGATCCCGGAGGGAGACCGTGTCTTGTCGGCCGTCGGGGTGCGCCAAATAGGCGCACTGGGGGTTAGCATGGAGGCGATGTGCCCTCTCGACCAGTGGGTCCGACTTGTGGGCCCGTACGTGTTTGCGGAGTAGGACGGGTCCGGAGGCTGCCAGCCATGTTGGGAGCGAGGTCCCCAAGGAGGACTTCCTAGGGAAGGCAAGGAGACGTTCATGAGGTGTTTCGTTGGTAGTAGTGCACAGTAGTAATCGGATGGAGTGAAGTGAATCGGGGAGGACCTCCTGCCATCGGGACACTGGGAGATTCTCGGACCGTAGGGCCAGTAGGACGGCCTTCCAGACCATCCCATTCTTCCTCTCTACCTGCCCGTTTCACCGGGGGTTGTAATTGTCCTGCTGGAGGCAATGCCCTTGCTGAGCAGTGTCATAATATACACCAGTATATTATGGTGCAGACACACACGCACACACTGATGGACATGCAGTGAGACCAATCAGCATACACATCACCACAGCCAATCACCAGTGAGAGCACACGCACTATAAAGACAGGGGACAGGAGAGTTCCCACTCTTTCTAGTAGCAGCCAGCTTGGAGCACAGAGCTCACAGCCTGCAACACAGACATTCACCATGTGCTGAGTGCATCACCTGGTTCAGACTAGGCAAGGGTCAACAGTAAAAGCTGGTATTGCATTTACCCACAGTTCAAGTATGTTAATATAGTTAACCTTATAATAAAATAGAGTTGCACCACTTCCAGTGTTGGTGACCTGTTTGTGATCCAGAACATCCAACACATCAAGCAGGAATTGACGCAGCTCTTCACTCATGAAGGAGGACCCCCTATCGCTATGGATGTAGGCGGAGAAACCGAACAGGGTAAAGATGCTGTGGAGGGCTTTAATGACGGTGACAGCCGTCATGTCGGGACAGGGGATGGTGAAAGGGAACCGGGAGTACTCATCAATCACGTTAAAGAAATACGTGTTGCGGTCGGTGGGGGGAAGGGGCCCTTTGAAATCCACGCTGAGGCGTTCAAAGGGGCGGGAAGCCTTCACCAGGTGCGCTTACTCTGGCCTGTAGAAGTGTGGCTTGCACTCCGCGCAGATTCTGGTTACGGCCCTGACCTCCTCGATGGAGTAGGGCAGAATGCGGGTTTTAACAAAGTGGAAGAACCGGGTGATCCCCAGGTCGCAGAGGTTGTCATGGAGGGCTCGGAGTCGGTCTACTTGTACACTGGCACAAGTGCCGCGGGACAGGGCATCAGGAGGTTCGTTGAGCTTCCTGGGATGATACAAGATCTCGTAATAGGTGGAGAGCTCGATCCGCCACCGTAAGATCTTATCATTCTTAATTTTGCACCGCTGTGCATTGCCAAACATGAAGACTACCGACCGTTGGTCAGTGAGGAGAGTGAATCTCCTGCCGGCCAGGTAATGCCTCCAATGCCGCACAGCTTCAACGATGGCTTGGGCCTCCTTCTCGATGGAGGAATGGTGGATTTCTGAGGCGTGGAGGGTGCGTGAAAAGAAGGCCACGGGTCTGCCCGCCTGATTGAGGGTGGCAGCCAGAGCTACGTCTGATGCATCGCTCTTGACCTGGAAGGGGAGGAATTCATCGATTACGTGCATCGTCGCACTGGCAATCAATGTCTGCTTTGATGCAACTGAAAGCCTGGCGCGCCTCTGCCGATAGGGGAAAAACCGTGGACTGGATTAGTGGGCGGGCCTTGTCCGCATAATTGGGGACCCACTACGTGTAATAAGAAAAGAAGCCCAGGCAACGTTTCAGGGCCTTGGGGCAGTGGGGGAGGGAAAACTCCATGAGGGGGCGCATGCGTTCGGGATCTGGGCCTATGACTCCATCATGCACTACGTAGCCGAGAATGGCTGGGCGATCGGTGCTAAACATGCATTTGTCCTTGTTATAGGTTAAGTTAAGGATTTTTGCGGTATGGAGGAATTTGCAGAGGTTGGTGTCATGGTCCTGCTGGTTGTGGCCGCAGATGGTGACATTGTCGAGGTACGGGAACGTGGCCCCCAGACCGTACCGGTCAACCATTCAGTCCATCTCCCTTTGGAAGACCGAGACCCCATTTGTGACACCAAAGGGAACCCTTAGAAAGTGGTAGAGTGTACTTGCGGTCGTCCGGCCAAATGTGGAGCTGGTGGTAGGCTGATTTAAGGTCTACTGTGGAGAAAACCTTGTATTGCGCTAACTGATTGACAATTTCAGATATGCGGGAGAGAGGGTACGCGTCGAGCTGCATATACCTGTTGATGGTCTGACTATAATCGATGACCATCCTATGTTTCTCCCCGGTCTTTACAACCAGCACTTGAGCTCTCCAGGGGCTGTTGCTGGCCTCGATAATGAAGGTCCGGTCCTGGGCACAGTACCATCTGCTCCTGGTGGCGACGGGTTTGCAATCGGGGGTAAGGTTTGCAAACAGGGAAGGCGGGTCGACCTTGAGGGTCGCGAGGCCGCAGACAGTGAGGGGGGATATGGAGCCGCCGAATTTGAAAGTTAAACTTTGCAAGTTACACTGGAAGTCCAATCCCAGGAGTGTGGCAACGCAGAGATGGGGGAGGACGTAGAGTCGAAGGTATTGAACTCCACGCCCTGGACCGTGAGAACCCCCGGTTCTCCACAGAGTGGGACCCAGAGGCCAGGGAGATCTTTTGTTTAATCGGGTGTACAGCGAGGGAGCAGCGTCTTACCATATTGGGATGGATGAAGCTCTCCGTGCTCCCAGAGTCGATCAAGCAGGATGCTTTGTGCCCGTTGATGAGTACCGACGTCGTAGCGGTTGAAAGCGTTCGGGGCCGAGACTGGTCCAGTGTCACTGAGGCAAGTTGGGCAGAAGCTGAGAGATCTCGTCCGGCGATACATGGCCACCCGAGTCGGGGTCCTGAGACGTCATCCAAGAAGGCTGCCCCCATGAATCGCACATGGCCGGCTGGGCGATCTCATCAGGCGATACATGGCCAGCCGAGTCGTGGTCCTGAGACGTCATCCAAGGTGGCTGCCCCCATGAATCGCCTGGCCTGTGAGGAGAGGAATGGCAGTGGGCCCGGTTCGCCTGTGGAGACAGCGGCGACCGACCGGGCCTGGCATACTGCCACAAGGTGCCCCTTCTTCCTGCAGCCCTTGCAGGTTGTGGATCGGGCCGGGCAGCTTTGCCGGGGGTGTTTGTTTTGCCCGCAAAAATAGCATTGCCCCCCTCCCCCGGCCGGGATTTCCTGGCTGCTGCACTGCACAAGCTTGTGGGGAATTTAGGGGTGCTTTGGAATCGGCCGCGGGTGGGGTCCACCTTGTCCATGCGGGTACCGCGCGGTCGGGAACGTAGGCCTGGGCGTTGCGGGAGGCTACATCTAGGGAGTGCGCAAGTTTCCGTGCCTCGTTAAGCCCTAGCGTGTTGTTTTCCAGCAGTCGCTGGCGGATTTTAGAGGACAGCATGCCCGCAACAAAAGCATCCCGTATTAAGAGTTCGGTGTGGTCATTGGCTGAGGTTTGTGGACAGTTACAGTTTCTACCTAACACAAACAATGCGTGGTAAAAATCGTCCAGTGTTTCCCCTGGGATCTGCCGTCTGGTAGCTAAAAGATGCCGAGCGTATACCTGATTCACAGTGCGGACGTGATGCTCTTTTAACGAAGTCATTGCGTCCTCGATACCGTCCGCAAATTCAATAAGCGTGTAGATTTCTGGGCTCACCCTTGAGTGGAGAACTTGCAGTGTCTGTTTCTCCGTGGGGGCAGTCGGGGCCGTCCTGATGTACCCGTTGAAACATGCCAGCCAATGTTTAAAAGTTGTTGCTGCATTTGCCGCTTGGGGATTGATTTGTAGACACTCTGGCTTGATGCGGAGAGCAGCCATTCTTCAATTCTTGTTCATTAAATTGAAGCACGATCAATCACTACTGAAGCGAGATTGTAGTCAATTTGAAGGCTTTAATGAACAAGTAGTTACCTCAGCAGCTCCGGTACAGAATGACTGCTGTGGGTGAAACACAGACTCTTATGCTCCGCCTGTTGGGCGGAACCAGCAGGCAGGTTCTACCAATCATACTGCAGTATAAGGTACATCCCACCTAGGTACCACAATACCCCTAATATAGCCTACAACAATGGAAAACTTGAGAAAAGAGTTTGAAGTTGGAGGCTAAAAGCAGTTTAGAGTCTTCAAAAGTTCCATTTTCTGAGTGTGAAGAGAAATGGGATGATGGAAATTAGAAATTGGTTAATTTTTTGGGAAACATCTAAGGCAGCCTCCCGTTATGTTTGGCACTCGTAAAAGGAAACAAGTGTTTGTCAACGGGTACTCTAACTGGAGAAATGTTGGAAGGGATGTCGCTGACCATGAAACTTCCAAAGCTCACAGTAATGCTGTGTGTACATTTGTTCAGTGATGTAAATTATCTGGAAGAATTGATTTTGTGTTATTGGATTAGTTTGAAAAGGAGAATTCTTATTGGAGGCAAGTGCTGAGACGTGTTGTTGCCACAGTCTTTTGGGGATTACCTCTCAGAGGACATCAATGTCAACTCGAAGAGGCCATTTTTTTAGTCGGCCTTGAATATTTGATAAGCTTCTCAACGAGCACTGGAAAAGTTCTCAATAATGTGGCTCAGAGAAGACAGTTCTTTAAAGTGCCAAACCTGCAATGACTTCATCACTATAATGCAAAGTGGCTCAGAAACTAATTGACTGATGAAGTAAAAGATGCCAAATAATAGTTGATTCAAAACCAGATGTGAATCATGTGGGCCAATTCACATTAATTTTAAGATACGTGACCAGCAATAGTGATGTTGTAGAACGATTTCTCTATTTTGTCCAGCTAGAATCCCACACTTCTGAATATCTGGAGATATCGGTTTTGGATTTAATTGCTAATTTAAGTTTGGACATCAAAGAGGGTCGTGGGAGGAGCATCCATAATGACGCAAATATGGCAGGAAAATATTCAGGTCTATAAGCAAGACTAAACAATGCAAGCTCCTATGCATTATTCATCCCATGTTCATCCCAAAATCAAGCCACTCCATGAATTTAATCTTCAATGCTACAGCTGGATCATGTGAGGAAGTTGCACAATTGTTTGACTTTGATTCGAAACGTATATGCCTTTTTCAGTTTCCACACATCGGTGGAATATGTTACAATCACGCTTAGAGTGAGAAAATAGAAAATATTTGACAGTCAAAAGAATTTGTGACACCACGTGGTCCACTTGTGCAGATACTGTTTTGGCTTTGAAAATGAACTTGACTGACATAAAGGAAACCTTATACAACATAGCCGCAACAAATTCGGAAAGTTAAAACAAAATCCCAGGGCGGGATTCTCCAATAATGGGGCTATGTCCCCACTCTCACGTCAAAAAGCGTGTGTTTCACTCTGGACTTTCTTCAGGAAAGTCCAGAGTGATTCTCCTACCTGAAGGGGGGCTAGCAGGGCCTCCGAATAGTTGTCGTAGCTCTGCCTGCCGATACGGGGCCCTGCACTTCCGGTCAGGAGTCTGCGCATGGCGGAGGCCTTCGGTGGTCGCCCCGCGCGACATGGCGGACCCACACCGCGGAGCGGCCCCGAAAATATAGGCTCCCCCGTGATCGCGCGCACCCATGAATCGGTGGCCCCCGGTCGTTAGCCTGGCCGTCCGTGAGGCCCCCCCCGGTGAAGAATCCCCCCCGCCCCCCACCAGGGCAGCCATGCATGCTGCATCTGTTCATGGACTCCCTATGATTTTGGTAGAGTCCATGGACCATGTATGTAAGTTGCTTTAGATTGCACCCACTTGTTAGTTATTTTAATAACCTCTTGTTACAGTTTTGTTTGCACTTCAGCTCCACGCTCCTGATCTACGGGCACCCAGTGCAGAGAAGGGCAGGGAGGGTGGAGGACCTCCTCGCGAACCTACTACTGGGCCTGGCAAAACTCACCATCAACAGGTCCAGGCAGTGGATGACCTACCCTTCTACTGCGGTACATTCATGGTTGGCTGTTCTTTGAATGGGAGCATGCGGTGTCTGTCTTCCGTCCTTGTTGGGCACCGCAGGGTCTGGGGTGCCTTATCGACCCTTTAATCACATTTTAGTTTGATGTTTTAAGTTTCATTTGTGATTTGCTTTTGTTTGAGGCAGTATCCCTTTAAGGTGCTGACCGTATTACATTGTCCCTCAATTCATTTGATTTAGTTTAATTGGCTCACGCAAAATAGTTGAACCCCAATGCGCATACAGAGTTTACATCACTGATGTGAACCCCAATGCAAGGCTTCATGGTGAATTCTAACCATCACTCACTCTGTTATAGGTCATGGCCAGGAGCTTCTTTGAGGTGCCCCATGAGGATGCAGATTCGGGTCCCATGCATCCACTCAATACCCTTGTCACTTAACACTAGGATTGGTGATGGGGGTTGGGAATGCCAGGAAAAAATGAACCAGTGAAAGTCTCAAGTGTCCAGGTGCATAATTGTTGAGAGGAACAGGAGTGGGGATTTGCCAGTGTGAGAGGGGAGGATGTGAGGCTTAGTGGAGAGGCACTCCCTAAGGGGGCTGTGCCTGGGTGGAGGTCCCAGAGGAGTTGGGGGCTGAGGGACAGGCACTTCTCAGGAATCCTCACCACTCACTTTAGTCTTCTTCTCTTTTCAGGAGAATCGTGGAGCCTGTTGACTTGGCATTTCTACTCATAGCAATCGAGCAGCAGCAGAGAGAGAGACGTGCTGCTGCATTTGGCCAGAAGAAGCACCTTCCTGAGGACGGGAATCCTGGGCTCTTAGCTGTACAGGGAGCAGTTCCATTTCAGACTGTACCAGCAAAGGGTCTTCTGATGTCGGACTTCCTGGGCTGGATTCTCCGTTTTGGAGACTAAGTCCCCACACCCACGTGAAAACGGTAGTCTTTTACTCCAGGAAAACTGGTGCAAAACAGCCACTGATTCACCGTTTTGCTAGGTGTAGCAGGGAGGCAGCGTAGAGCTCACAGCTTTAGCTGCCAATCCAGCCCTGAGCACTTCCATTTTCCATGACCAGGCATGAGCATGGCGGCGGCCTGCAGTGGCCGCGCCGTGCTCCATGGCGGACTCAGCCCACGGACCTGGACCGCAGAAGTAGTGCCCCTCTTCAGCCACTCACATGCACCGAACTGCCCGCCCACAGTGCCCCCAACCCCGAATGAAACCCCCCCTCCCCGCAGCCTGAGTCCGCAGCCACCACACGAGGTTCCCGGACGGTGTGAGCACACGCACCCCATGCTGTCGGAAACTCGGCCGGTCGGGGATGGAGCATCATGGGGTGGGCCTCAAGCAATGGCCTGAGGCCGTGGATAATCGGTGCGCGTACGATGCTTTTCAGGGGGCAGAGTATACAAAATCCGGCGCCGCTCCTAATATTGGCATCAAAACAGACTCTCACTGCACGTCACTGACATGTTTGAGGGAGAACAGTATCTGGAGGGATGGTTCCTCAGGGGCAAGGGCTCCCCAATAAGGAAGAGGCTGATGGTCCTGTGCGGAGACCACATAATGAGTCGGAGACTCATTACAACGAGGTGCTTGCTTCAACGCGCGTGCTGATCAAGCAGCTGATTAGACAGTTAAGGATTCCTGGACCAGTCGAGGGGTGCCCTCCCGTACACCCTTCAGAGGGTGTCCCCCATAATAATGATGTGCTGCACTCTCCACTTGGAATAGGAGGAGATGGAGGAGCACCACATCTCCTCTGATGAGGAGAAAGACGAGGAGGGTAGTGAGGGACAACCCGCGGCGAAGGAGGAGCAAGCAGCTTGGGCATTGGCCAGGGCCCGATTGGGCCATTGGGCTAGGGACACCCTCGTGGTCTCTCAGTTCGGGGATGTGTAGTACCAGGAACGAGGAACAGCCTCAGCGCGTATTCACTGAGTCATCACTGGGAGCTGGCAGAGCCACAGCGCTGCCACTCTCACACCGCACAGGGTGGAACATCTAATGGCACCATAAAATGACAGGGGAGCCAAGAAAGAAGGTGAGTGATGGGACCCCACAATCCCCTTCTCTCCAATATTTTCTATTTTTATTGCACATCAGAGTGGCAATGCCAGCAACAGTCTTAGGAAAAGAAAAGGATAGAAAGAGACTGTTCTGTCTAGAATACTCATTCCCTACCTTTTTAGTATAATCAGTTTGTAGTAAAGGGTTTACTGTACAATAAGTACTGAGCATATTCAGCCAACTATCACAATGGGAGACGGAGCCAATGCTACATTTCTTTCCTTGATTTATTTCGCACATATGTCCTGAAAAGATTTAGTGTGGTGCTTCTCTTATTCTTTGGATGGGTATGAACTCTTTTCGAGGATGTGTGGGATGACAAATGATCTGTTTTCTGATCCGGTTATGTCAAAGGGAGGTTAAACTTGTCAGACCTTGTTCTCTAACACTGTTGGTAGCCATATGTGTGAAGCCATTTCTGTGTAGCTGCACGAAAATTCAATTCGATCCAACTTGTTGTCAGCCTCCCTTACAAGAAAAAGGCAAACTGTTCTGTATTTTGCCCAAATGTTTTACATTTTGTTAAATGAAGTAAAATTCCAAATGGGAAAGAATAAAATATGTTTTCATCTATTTGAAGATTCAACCATTATCTTTTCCACAGAAGCAGGAGTCAAGACATTTCCCAGGTTGCCATACTCGCCTCAGTAAACAGTGCCCAGCCAGACTCAGTTTTCACTTGGGAGTGAGTTTGGGAGGTGGGGGGAAGGTGGGGGGGTGGGGGGGGGGGGGGAGGGGGGGGGGGGGGAGGGGCGCTATTCAGGGTGGAGCCTAACCCGCCCACATTGGATGCAAGTAGGAGGTGGCCACAGAGACTGCTGACTGCAGAGGAATCTTTTAAAAGATCTGTCTTCGATGGGACTTGGTCTCATTTGTTTCCGAGAAGTTTAGGCCCTCTAGTCCGGACCCTTCAAACCCCATCTCCCCAGCCCAGCCACTATGCCACCTTCATTTTTAAAGGAATGTCGGCCCTGGGTCACTGTCCGTGTGGAGTTTGCACATTCTCCACGTGTCTGCGTGGGTTTCATCCCCACAACTCAAAAGATGTGCAGGTTAGGTGGATTGGTCATGCTAAATGGCCCCTCAATTGGAAAAAAATACAATTGGGTACTCTAATTTTTATTTTTTAAATTTTTTAAAGGGATGAGGATTTAAATAACATCACAGCTTGACAGTTCTACAGACCTTGGTCTATCCTTCGTGAGCATTTCCGTCAACTCTAATATCCCACACTGCAGGTACAGTGAAAACAGAATATGTCTGAACTCGGAACTGAGTTCAAATGGCCTGCTGAGTTGGGGTTTCCTCCGCGTGTGAGTCATGCCCTTCCCCTTTTCATCCACCAACGAAAATGGAATTTGTTGTAAATGTGAACGATTTTTCAAAGTCCGCAGACTCTGTGATAATGCAGTCCATTATGTTCTGAGGGGCAGATTATTACATCAGGGAAAGTTGGCAGTGGGTTGGCAATCTGCATATTTCTGGGTCAGGCGTTGCTGTGGATTTTTAACGCAGCCAATATTTTAGCATCCCGCCACAACCAGGAGAGTGTGATAATGAAATTAACCTGACAAATGAACGCTCTCTATTTAAAGGGTCTCTGAATGCTCCAGAACGAGAACTGAGAGGAAAGAGGACACGCAGAAGGATGGAGGGGCAACATAATAAGCATTCCTGGAGGTCATGCTACAGGCTGTAAGAAACACTGAGTGACATTGTTCCATCAGATGGGAGACAGATACCAGCCTTGAAATGGAAAAAGTTTCAGTTGGAAGTGGCTGAGGATGTGAGCAGCAGGAGTGTACCAAGCCCCTCTTGGATACAGTGGTGTGGTAACTCATATATAGATACTGTGTCACAACAGAGCAGGAAATGTGAGTGGCTTCTCACATGAGCACACCTAATCTTGCCTTCTCCTCCACAGCAGTCCTCAGACCTACACACCTTAGGGGATCAACCCATTCCTCGCGCTCAAGGCACCTTCTCACATTCTCACCTCAACAGTAACCACTGACCTCCACCTTCATCTTATGACAATTCAAACTCAGCTATTATGGTCAACCTCCGCCTAACCACCACATTGTCCTTTCATTGTCTCAAAAGATTCAATCTTTCATACTCACAACTGCATTCTCTTCTTGCAAGAGACGAAAGAGCAGAACACCAGGGAAGAACTAAGAACTGGAGGTGTCCTTCCAGTCATAGTCACCCTGAACATTGTGGAGGATGAAGCCATGGAGGTCAGCAGAATGATAAAGTGTGTAACCTTTGTCGATGGAGCAATGGGGTCTCCCAGATTTCTGGTGACAGAATTAGGTATCACACAGCCACATGGCACACAACACTCACTCATGTTGGAGGGCTATCATCACTAATTGAAATATGATCATCAACCTCATGTTAATTTTGAACTCTGTCCCCTTGTCCGTTCTAACTCATGATTTCCACAAGCCCTGCAAGCATGAAGGAGCTGCAGTAGGAGGAGGTCAGGCACTCTGAAGAAGCACCAGCATATAACTCCTTCACACTCTCCACCTCCTCAGTTATGCAAACCTTGGTTGGAATTTTTAATTCAGGTACTTTGCTGTCACATGGTAAATCACACATCACAAGTGAGCAGGTGCTGGAGATAGATCGGAAATGGAGCATTCCACCAGAAGTAGCAGGATCCACTAAGCTCTTCTCAGCTTCATGCAAATGCTAAGAATCAGGGGGAATCCACAAAGAATGCCATTCTGCAACAGTAGAAGAAAACATGTCTCACAACTTCACCGTTCCCCAGTGTTGGATTTGGGGGGCACCCAAAGATGTGATGGGGAATCCCTCTGGGAGGTTTCCAGGTAAGGGTTTATGTGGTATCTTCCCTAGGACAATTACACTGCACTGGGAACCACCCGACAAAGTGAATGAAATTGCTAACTTTGGAAGGTTCTGCCAATGTTACACTAATAATTAATCACAAAGAATAATAGAAAGAACTTCTAGCTTCAGCATAACTATTATAAATACCCTGGCCGAGCCCCACACTCTGGACTCCCCACTCCGACTAATCAACCCCCCCCCAAGCCACCTACTTCCTGCCCAGCATCATCACCAACCCCCCCCCCCCCACCCCCAGCACCCTGATGGTCCCCCCACCTCTATGCCCCCCTCTTCCCTGGCACTGTGCCCTCCACCCTGGATCAGACCCAACACCCACAACCAACCAAATCCCATTCACTTACCTTCTCCCTGGGTCCTTTATAGCGACTTGCTTTCTAGCAACCAGTGCAGTAGCAATGGGGACGTGGCCTCCCTGAGCTCACCGGTGTTGTACAGCGCTGGGGTCAGCAGGACCTTTTCACTACAGGTACCAAGAAGCTCCAGGTAGTGGAGGTTTGAACAAAGTTTTCCACAGCAGGTCAGCGTGCTTTAAACTCTTGTCATTCCGGTGAACAATCACTTACACAGCTGGGTGGAAGGTATGGCCCACAACTTTAGTCAGCATTTCCACAGGCACTGCATTTGACTGAGGAGACATTGGATAAGTCAGTTTCTGGCGTGAGTGCCTTGCGAATCAGGTTGATGTCCATCTCCATGAAAAGAGTGGCCATCCCACATGGTGACTCAAACATAGCAAGTCTGCTGGGCTTGCTGGGCCTGACCAATGACCTGCATGCTCAGTCTGCCAGTTTGAATAAGGTGCACAAAAGCATTGCTTGGCCATTCAGCCCCTCATTGAAGCGTCAAAATGTACTCACCAACTTTTGGCCAGCAGGAATTTGTGGGTGGTCCATGAGAGAGAAGCTGGAGAAAGGCCACATAGAAATTGAGGCTCTGTATAAGGCAGTCCCATTTCTCCCCCTTGTCATCTCAATCCGTGCCTCACCTGCTGCCTCCAGTCCTGATGGCTGAATCAGCCTCTACTCGTCTGTGGCTGGGGCAGGTTTTCACAAGGCCCTGTCTATTTAAAGGGACCAGTTTGGTTCAGGTTGGCTCCATTAGAAAATTGAGGTAATGGGGGCTATGATCACCAATCTTCCTTTGTTACGTGGACAATACTATTGGATTGGGCACAACCATTATCAGAGATTTTAAAAGAAATATGATGTTTAATATTGGAAATGTAGCAGAATTATACTGGTGTAATTTCCTTACAAACATTTGGTTATATCTGATGCATAAGCAGGACAAGTAACCTTTTGTGGCAGGAACTTAAAGCAAAAGTCATTTCTACTCGTTTTCTGCAAATAAATAGCTTCCCCCAAGTTCCCTCATATTTTCTGACCTTTTCCAGGGGGTCCCAAATCCCCTTATTTAAATATATGAGAACGAGGGTTAGCGGAACTTCAAATACAAATGTCCTGCTTCAACACGTGTGAGGGCGAAATTGGTTTTCATCAGCTTTACGGAGGAGATTTGTAGTAAGTCAGCAGCTGATTTTCTCACCTCACCCAATTTTCTGTCCATGGAATTTGCAGACCGATAGTCAAACACCTTTTTGGAGATTTGTTTGTCATTTGTTTCCTCGTCTCACTGTCACTTTTAATTGGCTTGAATAAACTTGGTTTGTTCTCACTGGAACGAAGGAGGTTGAGGGACGACCTGATAGAGGTCTACAAAATTCTGAGGGGCATAGACAGGGTGGATAGTCAGAGACTTTTTCCCAGGGTAGAAGGATCAATTACTCAGGGGCATAGGTTTAAGGTGCAAGGGGCAAGGTTTAGAGGAGATGTACGAGATAAGTTCTTTTTACACAGAGGGCAGTGGGTGCCTGGAACTCGCTACCGGAGGAGGTGGTGGAAGCAGGGACGATAGTGACATTTAAGGGGCATCTTGACAAATACGTGAATACGATGGGAATAGAGGGATACCGGCCCCGGAAGTGCCGAAGATTTTAGTTTAGATGAGCAGCACGGTCGGCACAGGCTTGGAGGACCGAAGGGCCTGTTCCTGTGCTGTACTTTTCTTTGTTCTTTGAAATTAAAAACACTGGCAATATCTTCCAAGACAATGGAAAATAAAAACTGGTGCAGTGAAGATTCACCTGTCACTATGCTGGAAGCCCATCTCAAACCACTGGTGTGGACCAATTTCACCTCCTCTGAAATACGCTCATGGCAGCTTGGGCTGAGAATTATAAACTGCAGCTGTAGCCAGGATTAGGGGAGATTGATAGAAGCGTCTTTGAGCCTGAAGAGGCTGGAGAGTTTGCTTAGCAATTTCTGCAGCTGGAAAACATTTCTACCAGTAACTCTATTGCCTACACATAGCTGAACATCCCTCTCACTGCTTCTGACCGGGTCAGAGCTCCAGAAGATTTTTTTGGCATCGCAGGCCCCCTTCAGCTCCTGCCCCCACTGAGAACTTTTCAGGAGTAGATATAGTATTCCATTTGTCCGTAAATAGCTACAGCCCAGGAGAGACCATAAGCATCTCTCTCTGTTAAAGACAAATATGTGGCTAAAGTTTAAGGGACACCATCCTTCATCAAGCATGGATGACCACACTCTTACTTCTTGCCATGATACACTGAAAGGATTACCAGGTTGTTTATCACATCAGTTTCACCAGATCTTAAATACTCCATCCACAGCCAACAAGTCCTGGAGTAGGATTAAACCTGAAACTCCTGACTCAGACGCAGGGCACTACCCACTGAGAGATATGAGGCGGGATTCTCCGTTGGCTGATGCCAAAATCTGGAAAGGTGATTGGACGGAGAATCGGTTCCGATGCCAAAAACATGGCGAGCGCCGATTTGACACCAAATCGCAATTCTCCATCCGGAATGCACGTACAATAGACTTTGTTTGCATGTCATTAGCGGGGCCGACCCGGTATTCTCCAGGGCCTCCACTATTTGCCTCCTCCGATGGGTCGAGTTCCCGATGGCACGGTTCATTTGTGCTTTTAAAAATCATGAAACTGGGGTTGTGGGAGAGAGAAGGTAGGACCTAGAGAGGAGCGACTGCGGGCTGCCGGGCCAGCCATGGCCGTGCTGGCTGCCGTGGGGGTGGCCCTGCCAGGGCTGGGTGAGGGGGGGAATGGGGGGAACAGGCTGAATGGCCAGGGTGACCCCCTACAGGACTGGGCCAGTGTCCATGCACGGGCAGCCATTACGGCGGCCATCTTGCTGCGCACTCACTGACCACCCACCTTGGCCCCTGGTTCAGCAGAGTGACGCCGCCTGTGTCCCACCCTCCCACTCATGCGCCAACCCCCCACCTAAACCCTCCCCCACTCCCACGCCCACCCCCACCACCCGGCTGCCACCCACCAGCGGCCCACCCGGGGGGGGGGGGGTGGCATGCGGGGACAGAGCCCATAATGCTAACCGGGTCCACCATCTAGTGGACCTGGTTGGACATAGGGGTATACATCATGCTAACATGTCAGACTTTCTCGCCCTGAAGAAAATGAATATTGGAATCCAACCAGCAATGGTGACCTTCTTGCTGGTTGCCGCAGTCCTGGGGGATGCCCTGCCGGAACGGGCAGGCCGTCGAAGACTTCAGCTGAGCAGAGAGACTGTCATAGATTATCATAGAATTTACAGTGCAGAAGGAGGCCATTCGGCCCAACAAGTCTGCACCGGCTCTTGGAAAGAACACATTACCCAAGGTCAACACCTCCACCCCATCCCCATAACCCAGTAACCCCACCCAACACTAAGGGCAATTTTGGTCACTAATGGCAATTTATTATGGCCAATCCACCTAACCTGCACATCTTTGGACTGTGGGAGGAAACCAGAGCACCCGGAGGAAACCCACGGACACACGGGGAGGATGTGCAGACTCCACACAGACGGTGACCCAAGCCGGAATCGAACTGGGACCCTGAAGCTGTGAAGCAATTGTGCTATCCACAATGCTACCGTGCTGCCCCAATGACAGTGTGACATATCTTTCAGATGATGGCACACCTGGCACCGCGAGGGTATGGGAGAGGATACGCGCTCCCGATGGCCGTCAAGGTGACGGTCGTCCTGAACTTTTATGCGACGAGGTCCTTCCAGGCGCCGATTGGGGACCTGGCCCGGGATCTCACAGACCTCTGTGCACAGGTGCATCTGTGCCATCACGGAGGCCCTATATGCCGTGGAAGATCAATACATCCATTTCAATGTGGACCGAGCCCACCAGGATGACTGGGCAGCGGGGTCCGCCGCCATCGACGGGATGTCCCGGGTCCAGGGGGTGAGCAACAGCTGATGACAGGCCAGTCTACACAGACTGAAAGGGGGTCCGCTCGATGAACCCCTTCAGTTCCCCTTCAGGCCACACCCCTTGGCAGTGCCAACCTGATGCCAAGGACTCTGAGGGGGCAGCAAAGAGGTGGGCATCCTTTTTACATTTGCCTCCAGGATGCTGAGGGGGGTCCTTCAGTGGAGGAGGGCATCGATGGGGCTCAGGCTGGGTCCCTCCAGCCCAGCACAAACCGCCACCAGCCCCCACCTCCCCTGAAGGTCTCCCATTGGCACAGATGTGGCAGCGTAGAGAGGGTACTCACCCCCTTGCCACCCCTCGGAATGCAAAGCGCCAGGTCCTGCATTAAATCGTACCCACTTGACTCCCGGCTGGGGGATTGGAGGGTGGAGAGAGTGTGGGTGTGGGGTGGGGGGAGGGGGGGTGGTTGCTGCTGGAGCATCCCAGGAAGCTGCTGAATCGGGCTCCTCGCACAATAATTACATTGAAATGAATATAAATCATAGTCAGCATGTTCTCGCCCGCTCTGGGGTCAGACCCTTATTTCAGGTTATACAATTTGAGAAATGTTATTTTTGGACCACAATGGTGTGTTTCAATGCAGCCTGGTGGCTACGGATCAGCATTCACATCCCATCACCCATTAGTATCCGATAAAACCGACGGATGCCAAGGTTCCTCCAAACAAACCAAATTCTGCATGCTCAGGCTTCAAGAATCTTGGTATCATCACATTTAAAACCACCAGCAACATGAATTCCTGTGGATCCCTCACCATCGGACCTGCACTTAGCAACCTGCAACTCAACGTTGAGGAGCTAACTACCTCTAAACGATAACTAGTCAGCACGCTCGCCCAGCAAGATACAACTAATGGGATCTGTATCCAAGAAACACACATCCCATCCGATGAAGCTGAGAGATATAAGATAGATGGCTTTGAGTTGATACGCCACACTGCCCAAACAAAGCATGGGCGGGCCACATACGCTCAATCGACTATGACAGACATAGCCTACGTCTCCTTTACTGAACACGTCAATATCATCAAGATTGGGACCTTCAAGATAGAAAATGTCTACAAGACCCAAGTGCTAGCTGGGACAAACAAGTTCTCCCTGCCCAATTGTCTATATCGGAGACTTCCACAGCCATCGCACAGACTGGGGTTATAATCAGGTTGATGCTGTTGCTGCAAAACATGCAAATTGAATCATTTTGATCCTATTCATGACCCCGAACACTTGGGAACTTTCTACTCTGCAAGATAGAGCCATGTCTACTCCCCTGACCTTTGTTGGGTTAGCTCAACACATGATACCCCACTCCCGACATCATGTCACACCTTGCACAGCTTCCCACATGGCCAGCACTGGCCAATTCTGACCTACAATGGCCTCCAACTACTTATCATCACCAGCTCAAAGAAGAAGCAGTGGAACCTGTGCAAAATCAGCTGAGAGACATACCACAAGGCACTGTAACAAAGTATGGCAATGATATCACCCTCCATATCCCCATAAATCAGGCATAGAGCCACATCTGCAGAACCATCTACAAAGTCGCCACCAAATCCATCCTACAGGGATATCGACCAGTGTACATCCCCTGCTTCATAGGGGAATTTGCTTCTATCCTTCAACACTATGAGGAAACTGGTGACCCAGATGTAGCTGACCACTTGTCAGAATCCTTGGACAATGCCCACTGGGCTAAATGGGAAGAGACCACCAGAAACCTGAACTTCACCCATTCCAACCAGAAATGTTGGCTCCTATGCCACCATGAAGCAGCCTAGCAGCCACTAACACCAAGTCAACTAACTGTAAATGACAGCAAAGTAGCGACCCATCTCTTCAATATGGGAAAGCTGGAGAAAGAAGTGAAAAAAACAAAAAATGGCTGAGTAGAAAGCCTTTTGAGGGCATTGCAGTTTCAGACCATGCCCTGAACCCTTGACTGCAGCAGCGTTAGACAACATGCAACAATAAAATCAAGCCCGACACTCCTGCCGCTATAACAACATTCTTTCTAACTTTCACAAACACCTTGGCCGACATACCTTCTGCTGGCTGTCCCAATTCCTCACAAGGATTATCTGCAAAGGAAGATTGCCTAAACTCTGCCGCATGTCCACATCATTGGCCTCCCAAAGCCAGGAAAACACTCAAATTTACCTTCAGGCTACCCAACAATATCTCTGCTCTCTGTGTACTGCAAGGTCTAAGAGTGCCTCAGCTTCATAGAATTTACAGTGCAGGAGGCCATTCGGCCCATCGAGTCTGCACTGCCCCTTGGAAAGAGCATCCTACTTAAGCCCATGCCTCCACCCCATCCCCGTAACCCAGTAACCGCACCTAACCTAACCTTTTTTCTTTGGACACTAAAGGCAATTTAGCATGGCCAATCCACCTAACCCGCACATCTTTGGACTGTGGGAGGAAACCGGAGCACCCAGAGGAAACCCACGCACACACGGGGAGAACGTGCCAACTCCACACAGACAGTGACCCAAGCCGGGAATCGAACCTGGGATCCTGGAGCTGAGAAGCAACTGTGCTAACCACTGTGCTACCATGCTGTCCAGGAGATACAGCCAGAGGGGGAGAGCATCTTGAAAACTGAACAAACTGGCTTTCAGCAAGGACGAAACACATGCGATCAGGTCCTTGCCCTAACCACCTTCAGTGAAAATGGCTTTTAAAATAACCTCAAAAGATGCACTGCCTTTCTTGATTTCACTGCTACATACGACATGGTCTAGCACTTTGGTCCTCTTCTCAAAATCTCAAGAGTCTTCTATCTGTGGGTTACTGACGCCATCAAACTATTACACTGAAGTAGATGGTTCAGGGTGCACACGGCTGGTGTGACAAGTGCCTGGGGGAACTTCCCCAGGGAACTGTCCAATCTCTACATCAATGGTTTGCTTCCAAACCTGACTCGGATGTTTATCTGACGAAATCTCCTGTGCCTCTCAGGCTCGGACATATTCCAAGCTAGAAGCAACACTAAACAACAAGGTTGCAAAGCTGGCCAACTATTGCAAGACATGGAGCCTTCGGCCCAGCAGCAACAAAACAGTCTCAGAAAATTCCACCTCCCCAATGCCTGTGCCAAGCGAGAACTCAACATCTCCTTGACTCGCAAGAGATGAATCACAATCAGCATCCCATTTAGCTTGGCATTACCCTTGACGGATTATTGATGCACAAAATCATCTGAGCAAGACAGTAACAAAGATCAAAATATGAACCAAACTCCTCAAACTTACTGGCTCTTCAAGGGGGGATTGGGGGAGGCGGGGGGCGGGGAGATGCTCAAAACTTAAGGACTTCAGCTTTTGCCATCTTTTACTAGCAGTATAGTCAACTCATCCCATATCAGTCTTGTAGATATCCTGCTCAACACAACAATGCACATGATCTCGGCACGTGTGGCAGGGTGGCACAGTGGTGCCTCACAGCACCAGGGACCCGGGTTCAATTCTGGCCTTGGGTGACTGTGTAGAGTTTCTACATTCTCCCTGTGTCTGCGTGGGTTTCCTCCTAAAGTCCAAGCTGTGCAGGTTAGGTGGATTGGTTGTGATAAATTGCCCCTTAGTGTCCAGGAATGTAAAGGTTAGCTTACGGGGAGAGGGTTGGGTGGACATGAGTAGAGTGCTCATTCGAAGGGTCAGTGCAGACTTGATAGGGTGAATGGCCTCCTTCTGCACAGTAGGGATTCTATGATCTCAGGTAACCTCTGACCACCTCAACGCCTCTGTTTCCCATCCTGAACGACAATCCCGCCTCTTCACATAAGCAGGGGGATTGAACAAGAAAGCTCGTCAACCAAAGCCTGTTGCTACAAAAGGACCTTACCAATCCACTTGATGCTCACCTCCCATTACACCAGCTTGTATGGCTAAGATCACTGTGCCACGGAATAACAACAGAGTCCCTATGGCAGCAGGATTGGAGCCACCATGTCACTATTAAAAAACACTTCCTCATCACAGATATAACAGCCTGCCCACCCGGCTTCAACCTGCCAGGCCAACATTGGGCTCTCCTCAACCATTTCCACACCGGTCAAGGCCTTTGTGCAGTAAATCAGCAATAGTGGGGCTTTGCAGGGAACCTGAAATGCAGCTGTGGTGCAAACCAATCAATGACACATCACAGCAGAGGGTCCAGAGAGCTCCATTTAGTCACCGCCTGGCTTGCCGATTACTGCACATGCTACAAAAAATGCCACTTGTGTCACTGTTTGTTCAAACAATGAAAAAGCTCCCATGTTGCCTTTGAAAGTGACGATGATCTTTTGTAAGAACGTGATTAGTTGTCAGGGCGGCCCTCGAATCCTGGCCCTGGGTCACTATCCGTGTGGAGTTTGCACATTCTCCCCGTGTCTGCGTGGGTTTCACCCCCAGAACCGAAAGATGTGCAGGTTAGGTGGATTGGCCATGCTAAATTGTCCCTAAATTGGAGAAAGAAATAATTGCCTACTCTAAATTAAAAAAACAAACAAATGAATTGTCTACCCAATGGTTTTGGTGAACTCTACTCGTCCAGCAATTGGTTAGCACGTTCAGCTGTTAACTTTAAGGTTGGTGGTTTGAGACCACCCAGTGGCGCTGTTTTCTCTTGGCGGCACAGTAGCACAGTGGTTAGCACTCGTGCTTCATAGCACTAGGGTCCCGGGTTCGATTCCCGCTTGGGTCACTGTCTGCACCTTCTCCCCGTGTCTGCGTGAGTTTCTTACGGTTGCTCCGGTTTCCTCCCACAAATTCCGAAAGACGTGCTGTTAGGTGAATTGGGCATTCTGAATTCTCCCTGTGTACCCGAATAGGCGCCGGAATTTGGCAACAAGGGGATTTTCACAGTAATTTCATTGCATTGTTAATGTAAGTCTACTTGTGACAATAATAAAGATTATTATACATTATAAATTATTATTTGACCAACAACCCAAAATATCCCCAAATGTTATGAAGACGTCTTTGTAACATTAAAAGAGGTCACATCTTTAAATTTGGCAGCATAAACATGGCAGTACAGGACATCAACTAAGATCATTCCAGATAAAATTTAGAAATAATGCAAAGCTATTTTCCAGACTTTACTCTTCTTTACAATGAATGACTAAGGTACTTTGGTGTTCCACTGAGGATGCATCTCAGAATAAATTCCATACACATTGAAAAAATATTTGCCACATAACTGATGCACGAAAGGATGCTGCCGCCTGTGTTAATTTACAATGCTTCTATATTTCCATCTGCCCTGAAAGATATGCACCGCTATTTAAAAGTTTGGCAGCAGCAGTTCAAAAAGAACTTGCTTAACATCACTTAACTAAGAATACTTGTGGAAACCCTCAATCATGTCTTTTAACTTTAAAAAAGCACTCACAATTGATATTCAAGAAGTCTTTAACCATATTCTGTATCACCATTCAAATCATTGCCTTTCAAGGAATCTCTGAGCTAGTACCAGACTCCAAACGTGAGCTCCCTTTTCTCTCCACAAATGCTGTCAGACCTGCTGAGATTGTCCAGTATTTTCTGTTTTTGTTTTTCACTTACACCCTGGTTCCACATGTCGAATAGGAATCATTTCAGAACCTTCAACTGGCAGTACTTCGCGGTTCCGCCTAAGGGCCAAGCAGACAGATGAGTTTCTCAACATGCTTTATAGCGGGTCATGTGATTGAGGTTGCCCTCAGCCCATGGAGGCTGACTCTTGACAACAAGAAACTGCAGACTGCACCTTTGGAATGAGCTCTGGAAAGCCTGCACAGATCTGGCATCCTCTACAAGAATGGTGCTTTGAGTTGACTTCCAGATTCCAGGCAAATGTTGTCCTGTGGGATGTCAATATCAAGCAGATAGACTTTAGCTGCCAGCATTCCAATGGCCACTGCACCTCTGGCCTCAGATGTGATGATAGAGTGCTGAATTTGGTGCTTTTTGAGTGCGATAGTGAGAGTTTGGTGACCGAGGGAGTATAAGGCTTCATTTTTATCTAAAGTTTAGTCTTTCTTTTATTTAGTTAATTAACTTAAAAGTTGCTGTTTGGTTTAGAAGAAGGTGAATTTTCAATCAGCTTTAAACAAGCTTCTACTTGTAGGCACTTGCAGCTGGAGCTTGTTAATTAGTTAATTGGATTAGGCCAGTTTTCAGAGGCTAGATTCACAGTATAAAAGTGATCCCCTACAGTGCAGACTTTGTTTGCACTGAGTGCTGAATTTGATGCATTTTGAGTGCTATAGTAAGAGTTTGGTGACCGAGGGAGTATAAGGCTTCATTTTTATCTAAAGTTTAGTCTTTCTTTTATTTAGTTAATTAACTTAAAAGTTGCTGTTTGGTTTAGAAGAAGGTGAATTTTCAATCAGCTTTGAACAAGCTTCTACTCGTAGGCACTTGCAGCTGGAGCTTGTTAATTAGTTAATTGGATTAGGCCAGTTTTCAGAGGCTAGATTCACAGTGTAAAAGTGATCCCCTACAGTGCAGACTTTGTTTGCACTGAGTGCTGAATTTGGTGCATTTGAGTGCTATAGTGAGAGTTTGGTGACTGAGGGAGTGCTGAATTTGGTGCATTTGAGTGCTATAGTGAGAGTTTGGTGACTGAGGGAGTGCTGAATTTGGTGCATTTGAGTGCTATAGTGAGAGTTTGGTGACTGAGGGAGTGCTGAATTTGGTGCATTTGAGTGCTATAGTGAGAGTTTGGTGACCGAGGGAGTTAGGTGAGGAGGGAGTAAGGTGCTCCTTTCATTTTGTTTCCGACATTTCCGCAAAGAGTGAGAAGAGAGCCAGGAGTTTACAGAAAGTGTAGCTGACTGGGAGCAGAGTCAGAGGGTGGAGATCTAGTTAGTCCACAGGGCAGCTATATTCTGTCAGGTAAGAGGGGATGGAGGCTAGGCCAGTTGCATGCTCCTCCTGTAGGATGTGGGTGGTGATGGATACCCCAGGGTCCCCGCTGACTATACCTGTGGGAAGTGCACCCAACTTCAGCTCCTCAAAGACCGTGTTAGGGAACTGGATCTGAAGATGGATGAACTGCGGATCATCCGGGAGGCAGAGGGGGTGATTGAGAAGAGTTACAGGGAGGTAACCACACCCAAGGTACAGGACAAGAATAGCTGGGTTACAGTCAGGGGGAAAAAAACAAACAGGCAGACAGTGCAGGGATCCCTCGTGGCTGTTCCCCTTCAAAACAAGTATACCGTTTTGGATGCTGTTGGGGGGGATGACCTACCGGGGGAAGGCCCTAGCGGCCAGGTCTCTGGCACTGAGTCTGGCTCTGGGGCTCAGAAGGGCAGGGGGGAGAATAGAAAAGCAATAGTTGTAGAGATTCAATGGTTAGGGGAATAGATTGGAGATTCTGTGGTCGCGAGCGAGACTCCCGGAAGGTATGTTGCCTCCCGGGTGCCAGGGCCAGGGATGTCTCGGATCGTGTCTTCAGAATCCTTAAGGGGGAGGGGGAGCAGCCAGAAGTCGTGGTGCACATTGGTACCAACGACATAGGTAGGAAAAAGGGTGTGGAGATAATAAACAAGTTTAGGGAGTTAGGCTGGAAGTTAAAAGCCAGGACAGACAGAGTTGTCATCTCTGATTTGTTGCCGGTGCCACGTGATGGCGAGGCTAGGAATAGGGAGAGAGTGCAGTTGAACACGTGGCTGCAGGAATGGTGTGGGAGGGAGGGCTTCAGGTATTTGGATAATTGGAGCGCATTCTGGGGAAGGTGGGACCTGTACAAGCAGGACGGGTTGCATCTGAACCAGAGGGGCAATATCCTGGGAGGGAGGTTTTCTAGCACTCTTCGGGAGGGTTTAAACTAATTTGGCAGGGGAATGGGAACCGGATTTGTAGTCCAGCAACTAAGGTAACCAAAGCGTGTAATGAGGCAGTGGGGAAGGGAACACTGACAAAGGAGAGTACTTCCAGGCACGGAGATGGGTTGAAGTGTGTATACTTCAACGCAAGAAGCATCAGGAATAAGGTGGGTGAACTTAAGGCATGGATCGGTACTTGGGACTACGATGTGGTGGCCATCACGGAAACTTGGATAGAAGAGGGGCAGAAATGGTTGTTGGAGGTCCCTGGTTATAGATGTTTCAATAAGATTAGGGAGGGTGGTAAAAGAGGTGGGGGGGGGGGGGGTGGCATTGTTAATTAGAGATAGTATAACAGCTGCAGAAAGGCAGTTCGAGGAGTATCACCCTAATGAGGTAGTATGGGTTGAAGTCAGAAATAGGAAAGGAGCAGTCACCTTGTTAGGAGTTTTCTATAGGCCCCCCAATAGTAGCAGAGATGTGGAGGAACAGATTGGGAAACAGATTTTGGAAAGGTGCAGAAGTCACAGGGTAGTAGCCATGGGTGACTTTAACTTCCCAAATATTGAGTGGAAACTCTTTAGATCAAATAGTTTGGATGGGGTGGTGTTTGTGCAGTGTGTCCAGGAAGCTTTTCTAACACAGGATGTAGATTGTCCGACCAGAGGAGGGGCAATATTGGATTTAGTACTTGGTAATGAACCAGGGCAAGTGATAGATTTGTTAGTGGGGGAGCATTTTGGAGATAGTGACCACAATTCTGTGACTTTCACTTTAGTAATGGAGAGGGATAGGTGCGTGCAACAGGGCAAGGTTTACAATTGGGGGAGGGGTAAATACGATGTTGTCAGACAAGAATTGAAGTGCATAAGTTGGGAACATAGGCTGTCAGGGAAGGACACAAGTGAAATGTGGAACTTGTTCAAGGAACAGGTACTACGTGTCCTTGATATGTATGTCCCTGTCAGGCAGGGAAGAGATGGTCGAGTGAGGGAACCACGGTTGACAAGAAAGGTTGAATGTCTTGTTAAGAGGAAAAAGGAGACTTATGTAAGGCTGAGGAAACAAGGTTCAGACAGGGCATTGGAGGGATACAAGATAGCCAGGAGGGAACTGAAGAAAGGGATAAGGAGAGCTAAGAGAGGGCATGAACAATCTTTGGCGGGTAGGATCAAGGAAAACCCCAAGGCCTTTTACACATATGTGAGAAATATGAGAATGACTAGAACGAGGGCAGGTCCGATCAAGGACAGTAGCGGGAGATTGTGTATTGAGTCTGAAGAGATAGGAGAGGTCTTGAACGAGTACTATTCTTCTGTAATTACAAATGAGAGGGGCGATATTGTTGGAGAGGACAGTGTGAAACAGATTGGTAAGCTCGAGGAAATACTTGTTAGGAAGGAAGATGTGTTGGACATTTTGAAAAACTTGAGGATAGACAAGTCCCCCGGGCCTGACGGGATATATTCAAGGATTCTATGGGAAGCAAGAGATGAAATTGCAGAGCCGTTGGCAATGATTTTTTCGTCCTCACTGTCAACAGGGGTGGTACCAGGGGATTGGAGAGTGGCGAATGTCGTGCCCCTGTTCAAAAAAGGGTCTAGGAATAACCCTGGGAATTACAGGCCAGTTAGTCTTACTTCGGTGGAGGCAAAGTAATGGAAAGGGTACTGAAGGATAGGATTTCTGAGCATCTGGAAAGACACTGCTTGATTCGGGATAGTCAGCACGGATTTGTGAGGGGTAGGTCTTGCCTTACAAGTCTTAATGAATTCTTTGAGGAGGTGACCAAGCATGTGGATGAAGGTAAAGCAGTGGATGTAGTGTACATGGATTTTAGTAAGGCATTTGATAAGGTTCCCCATGGTAGGCTTATGCAGAAAGTAAGGAGGCATGGGATAGTGGGAAATTTGGCCAGTTGGATAACGAACTGGCTAACCGATAGAAGTCAGAGAGTGGTGGTGGATGGCAAATATTCAGCCTGGATCCCAGTTACCAGTGGCGTACCGCAGGGATCAGTTCTGGGTCCTCTGCTGTTTGTGATTTTCATTAATGACTTGGATGAGGGAGTTGAAGGGTGGGTCAGTAAATTTGCAGACGATACGAAGATTGGTGGAGTTGTGGATAGTAAGGAGGGCTGTTGTCGGCTGCAAAGAGACATAGATAGGATGCAGAGCTGGGCTGAGAAGTAGCAGATGGAGTTTAACCCTGAAAAGTGTGAGGTTGTCCATTTTGGAAGGACAAATATGAATGCGGAATACAGGGTTAACGGTAGAGTTTTTGGCAATGTGGAGGAGCAGAGAGATCTTGGGGTCTATGTTCATACATCTTTGAAAGTTGCCACTCAAGTGGATAGAGCTGTGAAGAAGGCCGATGGTGTGCTCGCGTTCATTAACAGAGGGATTGAATTTAAGAGCCGTGAAGTGATGATGCAGCTGTACAAAACTTTGGTAAGGCCACATTTGCAGTACTGTGTTCAGTTCTGGTCGCCTCATTTTAGGAAGGATGTGGAAGTTTTGGAAAAGGTGCAAAGAAGATTTACCAGGATGTTGCCTGGTATGGAGAGTAGGTCTTACGAGGAAAGGTTGGGGGTGCTAGGCCTTTTCTCATTAGAACGGAGAAGGATGAGGGGCGACTTGATAGAGGTTTACAAGATGATCAGGGGAATAGATAGAGTAGACAGTCAGAGACTTTTTCCCCGGGTGGAACAAACCATTACAAGGGGACATAAATTTAAGGTGAAAGGTGGAAGATACAGGAGGGATATCAGAGGTAGGTTCTTTACCCAGAGAGTAGTGGGGGCATGGAATGCACTGCCTGTGGAAGTAGTTGAGTCGGAAACATTAGGGACCTTCAAGCAGCTATTGGATAGGTACATGGATTACGGTAAAATGATATAGCGTAGATTTTTTTGTTCTTAAGGGCATCAGGGTAGCATTGTGGATAGCACAATTGCTTCACAGCTCCAGGGTCCCAGGTTCGATTCTGGCTTGCGTCACTGTCTGTGCGGAGTCTGCACGTCCTCCCCGTGTCTGCGTGGGTTTCCTCCGGGTGCTCCGGTTTCCTCCCACAGTCCAAAGATGTGCAGGTTAGGTGGATTGGCCATGATAAATTGCCTTTAGTGTCCAAAATTGTCCTTGGTGTTGGGTGGAGGTGTTGAGTTTGGGTAGGGTGCTCTTTCCAAGAGCCAGTGCAGACTCAATGGGCCGAATGGCCTCCTTCTGCACTGTAAATTCAATGATAATCTATGATTAATCTCGGACAAAGTTTCGGCACAACATCGTGGGCCGAAGGGCCTGTTCTGTGCTGTATTTTCTATGTTCTATGTTCTATGACACCAGATCCTCAAAGCCCTGAGATATACCATTGGTTACTGAATGAAAGCCATAATCCATCATGTTGTACTCCAATTCATCTTGATGATCTAAGAGCTGCAGAAGTGCTTGCATGGAGGTAGAGGTTCTAGGTGCTCCCCGGCTGGCTATCACTTGGTGATCTGCTGCAGATGTCATTGCAGTTGCCATTGGCTGAATTGGCATCTGGAAAGAAATAAAGGGCTGGATTCTCCGCCCCGCCACTTTTCAGCCTCGACCGGCCGGCGGGATTGTCCGTTACGCCGACTGGTCAATGGGGTTTCCCATTGTGGGGCAGCCCCACGCCGTCGGGAAACCTCCGGGTGCCGGCAAAACGGAGAATATCGCGGCAGAGAATCCACCTAAAGACTTCAATTGGTGCAACTCAGAGTTGCCGGAAAACCCCCGGGATGCCAGAAAAATGCAGAATCCCGATGACGGAAAATGCAGCCTGTGGTCTCGACAGTCACACCTGCCAATTGGATCCTTGGAGATCAAAGTACCTTTTAACGGCGTCAACCAGTCGTGCTGGCTGATGCCGACGAAGGAGGAGGTAGGGGTCAGCGTGGGGGGGCCGCCACAGAAGAGACAGCATGGCTGTGGCTGGGGGGGTTGCGGTTGTCGGTGTGGTTGCCCCCCAGGGCTAGGGGTCTGTGGCAGTGTCGGGGTCAGTGCTGGGGTGGGGGGGGGGGAGTGCCGGGGAGTGGATCGGGTGGTGCCGGGCTGGGGAGTGCCAGAGAGCGGATCGGGGGTGGGGTGGGGAGTGACGGGGAGGGGATCGGGGTTTCCGGGCTGGGGATTGCCCGGGAGCGGATCGGGGATGCCGGGCTGGGGATTGCTGGGGAAGGGACTGGGGGATGCCGGGGAGTGGATCGGAGATGCCGGGCTGGGGATTGCTGGGGAGGGGACCGGGGGGGTGGGGTGGGGAGTGCCGTGGAGGGCATCAGGGGGTGCCGGGCTGGGTAGTACTAGGGAGGGGATGGGGGAGGTGAAGTGGGGTGTGCCAGGGAGGGAATGGGGGGTACCAGGCTGGGGAGTGTCGGGGAGGGGATCGGTGGTTATGCCTGGCTAGATGCCAGCTGGCAATAGTGGCGACCATGCAGCCCATGCCACTTGGCTACGGAGGAGGGTATGTACAATAATGATATGTCGTCTACCCCCACCTCCTGCAGACCGTTATGTTTGGCCATCACCCAACGATGTTGGCCGCCGTAGCGAGACCGCTGTCCTGCATGTAGACCTCTGGGAGCTGGAGCAGGGACGTGCCAGGGAGGCGGCGAGGCTGCCGCAGAGGAGCCTGCCGCAGAGGGGCAGGTGGCAGTCGCCCAGGCTGGAGAGCCGCCCGCCCATCAGGACGAAGAGGAGGAAGAGGTGATGCCACGGCGATGGAGGCGCCAGATGAGGCCCCGTGTGTACCAGCGCCGCACGTCGTACCAGGACCTCACGGACCGGGCATGCAGGAGGAGACTCAGGAAGAGCCTCAAAACCGTCGGCCACATCTGCCACCTGATGGCACACCTGGCACCGCGTGGGACTGGGGACACACACCCTCTCCCGGTGATCAAGGTGATGGTGGCCCTGAACTTTTATGCCACGGGGTTGTTCCGGTTGCCGAGAGGGGACCTGTCCGTCGGTGCACAGGTGTATCCGTGCAGGTGACTGACGCCCTGTATGACATCGCGGACCGCTACATCCAGTTCCCTTTGGACCGCGGCCACCAGGATGCCCGGGCAGCAGACTTTGCTGCCGTGGCCAGGATACCCATGGTACAGGGGGCGATCGATGGGGTGCACGTCGCCATGCAGCCACCAGCGGATAACAGGGCCGTGTTCATGAACAGGAAGGGGGCCTACTCCATGAACATACAGGTGGTCTGTGACCATCGGATGAAGATCCTGCACATCTGCACCCGGTACCCGGGCAGTGTACATGACTCATTGATGTTGGCACACTCGTTCATCCCCGCCATGTTCGAGGGCCACCGCCCCCAGCTGCGGGGCTGGTTGCTGGGCGACAGGGGTTACCTGTTGCGGTCGTGGCTGATGATGCCTATACGGAGGCCACAGAATGACGCAGAGACCCGCTACAACGATGCCCATGCAGCGACCAGGGGTGTGGTCGAGAGGTGCTTTGGGCTGCTGAGGATGCGCATCAGGTGCCTGAACCGCTCTGGAGGTGCCCTCCAGTACCCGTTGGATAGCGTCGGCCGCATCATTGTAGTCTGTTGCGTCCTGCACAATATAGCCCAGCAGAGGGTCGATGTGCTGGAGGCAGAGGAGGGGGGACGGGAGGAACACAAAGGGCAGCCTCCCCAGATGAGAATGATGTGGAGGGACATACGGGCTGGACAGAGGCGGGAGGATGCCCACCGATACCGGCTGGGCCAGCGGGCATGGAAGGAGTTGATAGCCACACGGTTCACAGACTAAGGGGGGGGTTCACTGAGCATGGGCATGGACAGCACAGTACGGCACCATCCCACCACCCTCACCCCGCCCACCACCAACCACACTCACCCCGCCATCACTGACCACACTCACCCTGCCCACCACCAACCACCCTCACCCCGCCCACCACCAACCACACTCACCCCGCCATCACTGACCACACTCACCCTGCCCACCACCGACCACACTCACCCCGCCCACCACCAACCACACTCACCCCGTCATCACCGACCACACTCACCCTGCCCACCACCATCCACCCTCACCCTGCCCACCACCAACCACACTCACCCCGCCCACCACCGACCACACTCACCCTCCCCACCACCAACCACACTCACCCCGTCATCACCAACCACACTCACCCTGCCCACCACCAACCACACTCACCCCACCCACCGCTGACCACCTGCATGCACACCACCCCTCCATTACACATCCACCTGTGGCACAACGGGCAGGGCTCACACGGTTGCCAGTGGAGCTGGTTTATTGTATGGCATGGAGGATGATGACAACCTGCTCTGCAATGAACTCCGGGCTCTACACCGTTAGACAATGTCTGACTCATGGCCACAGTAACACCCTCCACCTGGGAAGTCCCCGCATGCGGCCTGGACACTGCACCGCACGGACCCGTTGTCTGCCCGGGGGCGGGATGGAGAGGGTGACCCGGGGGGGAGGGGGGGGGGGTGGTGCGGCTGCCCACACTCACCTGAGCTCGACGTCCTATCATTCCTCACACACACACTGGCGCTCACCTCACACCACATCCCCGCACGCATTGGACAGAGACAGAGGCAGCTTCCGTAGGTGTAAAGGTGACTTTAATTACAAACTGTCCAGACATATGCCCTAGCCCTTATGACTAGTCTGTGCCCTGTACCCGTGCCAACTTACTCAGTGTCTAATTTTCTGGCCTTACGGGCCCTATCACTACGTCTAAGTCGTTCCCCAGGCGGTACAGCAGAATTGGAGGCGGATTCCTGCCCTCTGACTAGGGTCCCCTTCGGCGGCCGCTTCCTGGGGCGGACCAGCTTGGATGGGTGGGGGAGGAGGGGGGTTCAGAGGAGGGGGGAACGGTGTTGGGAGGAGGGGGAGGAGGGATGGGTGGAGTGGGAGGGGGAGGGGGGCTGGGAGGAGGGGGGAGGGGAATCAGAGGTGGGGTGGTAGGCAGTGGGGGGTCTCACGGTGCTGCCCCCCTGATCTCTGCGTCCACAACCTCCCAATCCTCGGATCCACCTTCGAGGTCCAGGGCCCACTCTTCATGAACGGTGAGGGGGTGCAATTCAGGTGGACCCCCTCCAGTCCTCTCACGCTCCCGGTTGTTATGGGCGCGCTTCTCCGGGGGGGTGGGGGTGGGGGGGTGCGGAGACAGAGATAAATGTCCACAGTGCTAGGCCGACATATGCTTGCAGACCAGCGGTTGTGTGTATGTTGGCAGAGGTTCACAGCCCATTCTGCCAATGCAGCCTACATGGGTTGGTGCAGTCGTGCCAGTCTTGGCTAGGGCTGTGCCGCCCATCCTGCGGGGGGGGGGGGACATGTGTGGGGGGTTGGTAGGGTTGGTGCCATGGGCACATAGGCTCCCTGGCTGCCCTGACTAGGTCATTGGCCTTCTTGTGGCACTCGCTGCCTGTCCTGGCTGTCACAGCCACGGCGATGACGGCCTCTGCCACCTCCCTCCACAGGCGCCGGCTGGTGTTTGTTGCGACCCTGCAGCCGTTTCCAGGGTACAGGTCCTCCCTCCTGTGCTGCACGGCGTCCTCGTTATCCCAGTCCTGGAACCTCATCTTCCCGCTTTGCTGTCTCTCCGCCGATGGCGTCTTTTCAAGAGCGATTCCACAAGGCATCAATTAGGCCGCGCGTGTCTGTGACGCCATTCCGGGTCGCGCCGTCGCATTTCGCGTGACGCCCATGCTAGCCCCTTCCGGGGAGCTGAATTCCTCAACTTTCGATCGGGCCAACGGCGGAGTGGCTCGCGTCACTTTTGACTCCGACGTCGGGACATGGCCGCGGGATCGGAGAATCCCGGCCAATGTGCCCCCACTGGTGGTGAATTTTGCAAGAGGCTTTACACCAAATTCTCCTGCAACAAGATAAGTAAATGAAGGTTAGGCTTGCAGTTTAAGTGTAGATGCCAAGAGTAAAGCGAGAAAAGAGATGTGAAAGATGAGTAAGTTTGAGCTTGTCTGAGTGGTGAATGTTTTTTAGGTTGTGCAAGGCAGTTTCCATGTATTAGGGAAAATGCGTGACTAGAGGGAAGATGAAGAGATGCAGCTACCTTTAAGCAGCTACCTTTATTTTGTCACCAAGCAGAGTGTGAAAGGTTAACAATGCCACTGTTACTTTCCGAGAGTTTGAGAGTGTGGGTGCTCATAATGAGAAAGGAAAAAAGGGAAAGGGTTCTTTGGACCTTACTTTGTCTACCCTGGTCAAACTGTTGAGTTTCTTTCAACATTGTTATGTGACTCTTGATGTGAGAAAGTTGGCAATAAGTGCTAAGGTGGTGACTCCTGAACAACTTGCTGTCTGGCACACCACGGAATCTGTGCCTCCTGTCCTTCACTTCTGCCCGAAGGGTTTGTAGGTCATCTTGCTAAAAATTGGCAGTCTATTGTCAAGATGCTGCCTTGTCATGATATCCCAAGGGAAGAGCTGGCCTGTGATCACTCATGGTTCTGGAAATAGGCAATTCAGAAGACAGTGGGAAATGCTTTGAGTGGGTAATATGCAATGGAGTTGAAAAAATAATTTTTGAAGACTCCCTTTGCTGTCCACAAGTGCATTTAGGAAGGCTGGTTACAGAGTTTGCAGTGAAGTTTCCTGCACTTAAGCGACAGGCTGCACTTTTAGAACATTAACACGAGGACATGCACCTCTTCCAATGCAACTCAACTTACCCAGTACTCCCTCTGCTGATCAATTGTCTAATTTTTCAATGCAAGGAAATTCAGGGCCAAGTTTTCTGTCCTACTATCATGGTATATTATATCCCATTCTTACTGCATCATTATGAAGCTATAAAGTCCAGCTTTATTCATCTTTCCTCATAGTGTAGTGCAGATATTTAGCCTTGCTGCCTTCTTGAACTTTCTTTCAGGCTTGTGTCCTGATGACCACAATTATTCAGAGAACTGAACGCAACTCTGTTTGGCTTGTCCTTGTGAATCCTTCTGGAAATTGTGCACATGTGTGGATAACTGCAGCAGCATAAAGCAGGCAGTAATGAATCAGCAGCCCCTTATACACATTGTTCAATTTGCCTTTCCACTGACTTCACAGCCCCCACTGACGTTAGATGTTTCACCCAACATGTGTAACTTTGTGTGCACTGAAGGCAGAATTGGCATGACTGTGTCCAAAGTTTAACAGGCTGCTGACATCCATTATATGCACTCACACGTGAAGAAAGACCACTTTGGCAAGTTACTAGAAGTGACCAGCATTCTCCGCATGCAGCACGTGACTTCAAGAAAGGACTGATATTACTGGAGAATTACAATGTTGTAAAAAAAGTGACTAGGAAATCACTGTGCACTAATGAGTAGTGCCTGACGTGTTGCACCCAACTATCAGTTTTCCATATCAGCTTTCCAATGCAGCTCAGTGAGCTGCTGCTCATAGGAACCCAAGCATCTTGTTCCCACATGAAGTATTAGGATGTGAAACATTAACATTTTATTTTGTCACCAACTGATTGCAAAGCAGCACATGATTTTGAAAATAATTATTAAACTCACAGAGCAGATTTCTCACTGTCTTATTGTGTTAACTCCTCTCACTAAAGATGTGTACCTATCTGTTTGCAGTATAAAACTTTTCTTCCTCCTGTCTCCCATCAACACTAATAAACAGAATGACAGTGAAAAATAGTTCTTTTTTTAAACACGTGTACATGTGGTTTAAAGCCAGAAAACAACACTTGAGAAAGAATATTAGGTGCAGAGTCAAGCTCATGTAATCCAAAACCATCCAAATGGTTTTACAGCTAAACTTCAGAACTGACAGGCACAGGAGATAAATTGTAGCATTAAATAGATTCACTCTCTGTTTTATGGAGCGTCCAGAACAAACAGTTCCGTGTTGGAATGAGCTTTGGCGCAAGCTGAAGATCCATGCAAGGCAAAAGCATGCCACTCACAGTGTGGAGATTACTCATACTGACAAGGGGGACTCTCCTCCACATCATCATGTTTCATTTCAGTATTCATTTCTTTATTTAAAAAATGTCTGACAAGTTAATTTTTGATCATAGCAAAGCCTAATTTACTGCAAATGACAAAGTGATTTTTTTTCTACTTGAACTCCAGAGCAAACGCCATTCCTCAGTACATGCAGAGCAGCAGCGAAGTTGATCCTAGGCAGAATGGTGCTTTGGTTAAATTAAATGAAGTAATTTTGTGCAGCAGTTACATGTTTAGCAGGTGTATTCTGTGTTAGAAAGAAGTTTACATTTTTCTGGAGTTCTCTCCTTTCCTGAAACTTTACAGTCAAATAAACTGCAATAAGAACAAAGAACTTAATAAGGTGATGTTGGGGTTGTATATTGGCATGGATAGAGGATTGGCTAACCAATTTCAGACAGAGAGTTAGGATAAAAGGAGCATTTTCAGGATGGTTACCTGTAACTAGTAGAGTGCCGCAGGGATCCGTGCTGGGACCACAATTACTCACAATATTTTCATGCTGTAAACTTCTATGACTCTATATATTAATAACTTGGATGAGGGAAGTGAATGCACTATTGCCAAGTTTGCGAAAGATACAAAATTAGGTGGGAAGGCAAGTGGTGAGGATGACACAAAGAGTCTACAGGGTGGTATAGACAGGTTATGTGAGTGGGAAAAACTTGGCAGATGGAATATAATGCAGGAAAATGTGAAGTTATCTACTTTGGTAGGAAGAATAAAATAGCTGAATATTATTTAAAATGGAGAAAGACTGCAGAAAACTGCATCACAGAGGGATCTGGGGGTCCTTGTGCATAAGTCATGAACTATTTCCCATTTTGACAGTGCCAGCATTCCACTTTACTAAACCTATTGACATAAAGTCATAAAAAGTTATCATACAAGTTCAGCAGGTAATTGGGTAGACAAATAGAATGTTGGCCTTTATTTCGATGGGCATGAGCATAAAAACAGGGAAGTCTTGCTAAAACTGTACATGCAGTAGTTAGACCACACCCGGAATACTGTGAACAGTTTTGGTCTCCTTATCTAAGCAAATATATACTGGCATTGGAGGGTGTGGAGGGATTTTCTTATGAGGAGAGGTTGAGTAGATTGGGCCTGTGCTCATTGGAGTTTAGAAGAATGAGAGGTGACCTAACTGAGACATATTGGATTCTCAGGGGACTTGACAGGGTAGATGCTGAGAGGAAGTTTCCTCTTATGGGACCAGAGGAAATAATCAAAGAGTAAGGGGTTGCCCATTTAATACAGAGATGAGGAGGAATTTCTTTTTTCAAAGGGTAGTGAATCTGTGGAATTCTTTACCACAGATAGCTATCGAGACTGGGTCATTAAGAATGTTCAAGGCTGAGACAGACAGATTTTTAATCAAAAGGGCATCAAGAGTTATGGGAATGAGGCTGGAAAATGGAGTTGAGGATTATATCAGATCAGCTGCGATCTCATTGAATGGTGGAGCAGACTTGATGGGCTGAATAGCCTACTTCTACTCTTACGTGTTATGGTCTAAATATTTCATTCCTGTAGCCATAAATAAGAGCAGTGAAAAATCTGAAGGCCTCAATTGTACAGGAAAATCCAAAGTTGAAGTTCCAGTGTGGTATTCAGGGGGCCTTGCACCGTCTTTAAATGTGACAGTTAAATTGAGACCCCTGCTGCCTGTTCAGATGGTTGGAACAGATCTCACGGCACTATTTTGAAGTAGAGCAGGCGAGCTATCCCCGATGTCCTGACCAATATTTATCCCTCAATAAGCATCACAAAAACAGATTATTTGGTCATTATCACATTGCAGTTCGTAGGAGTTTGCTGAATGCAAATTAGCTGCCATGTTTCTTAAGTTACAGCAGTGACTATGCTTCAAAAAGTACTTCATTGGCTATAAAGCATTTTGAGACATCCGGTGATTGTGAAAAGCACCACATAAATGCATGTTTTTTTTTCTTTTTTGGAATACAAACACCCAGCATTTATTGACTGTTGTTTCAGCCATTGATGGTTAACTTTGCATCGCAACTGCAGTACATTCAAATGTATGATTTATATTCTATTTTTCCTTCACTTATTTATGCAAGAGGTTTATTCAAAGTTTCCTCTGCTGATTCTTTTAAGCTATAAAAAATGTAATGGAAACACTCAGTAAGCTCATCATTCTCATTATGCTTACAATGACAGCTTTGTATTAGTTGCAGATGCTGGGTGATGCAAAATCAAATCTCCCATAGGAGGCCTGCTTACGCTGGTCACTGTACTGGGATGGACCAATGCTAGAAAGGCAACAGAGCTCTGTAAGCATTTGAAACTTTTCATCACCTCTGTTGTTTTGAGATGCTAAACCCGCACACAAAAAATAGGAATTTTTAACTCATTTTGTCGATTTCTTATCTGTAATGTTTCAATTAGGAAAAATTTGATATAGAAGAGGGTTGAATATTCCAGCTTGTCATACTCCAACTGGCATGAGGCATTTCACTTCAATGTGACATTTTGGGGACATGAATGGTTTCACAAGGGAACAGTGGAACATTGCGGTATTTGGCAGTGCAATGTTGTACATGTGGAAGCAGGTTTTTATTTACACTGGCCTTTCTCCACATAAGCATCAATTAAACGGGGTAATTGATTGCAGGAGTACTAAAAGACAGCAGAAGGCATGTCAATCTAGTTGATATAACTGAGGAGTTCCACAAGTACTGTAGTGATGATGACCAATGGATCGCCAGATGAAAAAAATTGTAAATGATTCAAATATAGCCTCAGAATATGATTTTCTTTCGTAATACAGAACCAAGGAATGTGACTCCCTCTCTTTTACTTTTTGTGTTGCTCTCTCAGTATCTGACCTTTTGTGATGAATGTCTAAGAGTTGAAATTGCAGGTACCAGGAATACAATTCAGTCATGGCATGAAGAAGATAGCCTGGAAATGCCAATGTAATTTAACAGCTCAAAGTGATAATGGAATGTCTGAGTACTCAGCAGTACAAGTAGCTGCCAGGAAATAAGAAACTTGTAAGAGGACTATAAGGTGGAAATTTTACATTAGGTTTCAAAATGAATCAGAGTGATGAGATCTATAATTTGTCAACAGTTGAATTGAATTTTCTGTACCCACTATTGCAATCATTACGAATGTGCTTAGAAACTGACTTGACTAAATATTCGCGATAAATGTAATCATTTATTCAAAGTTCCCCGTGCCAACATTCCTCCCTCAATAGAGCTCAAAATAGAGTGATTCATCCTTCAACTCATTGCTGTTTTGGGGAGATTGATGGTGAAGATTGGCTGCCAAATTTACCTCCCTAATAAGTCAGTGGTCTTGAAAGTAATTCATGACTGAAAGATTTTGAGACATTTATAAGCGATGAGATGAGACATTTTCCCAGTGGAAGCCACGTTTATTTTTGCAAATAACTTATGCAGCATCCCTGAATATTGAAAAACTTTGCATGTCATGGGCAGGTAGATTCTCATTACAAGGTTTCTTACTACACTGATCGGATTTAGTTTTAAAAATGGTAGGAGATACCATTAACTGAGTCACAAATTGGGGTGAAGTCGATTATTATAATACATTGGTACGAATATATAATTTGATCATTCATATCTTTTAGGAGGATAACTTTTAGTTTGGGGATTGAAATTTTTGAATATTAGATAAAAAGCACCTAGGTTGAAAAGTTGGGAAACAAGGCAATTGCGGGGCAACATGGTGATGCAGCGGTTAGCACCAATGCCTCACGGTGCCGAGGACCCAGGTTCGATACCAGCCCCAAGTCACTGTCCATGTGGAGTTTCCATATTCTCCCCAAGGTCTCACCCTCACAACCAAAGACATGCAGGGTGGGTAGACTGGCCATGCTAAAGTGCCCATTAATTGGATTTCTTTTTTAAATTTAAAAACAAGACAAAGGACAGCCTATATTAACATACTAAATTTAGAGTTGGAAGTGGGACAAGACTACATAATTTGTTCTTCTCTCTGGATTTTATGATGGAGAGAGAGTCTGCAGTTGCTTCATTAAGTGGTTTAAATTATTCACATGGTTTTCCAGAACAAAGGAAGGCATTTAGAAATTGGGGATAATTTGATTAAATCTCGATCTGTGACATCGCTCCTGTACCACATTGCCATGGGGATGGATTGGTGGGTGGGTTCTTTTGCTTTTGTTTTTATTTTCGGGGTCATTTTTCGCAGAAACAAGGAGTCCAGGTGGCAGCAGCTTTGAGACTGGTAGGGTGCTCATTCAGGGGGTTGGTGCTGACTCAATGGGCTGAACTGCCTCCTTTTGTACTGTAGGGATTATATGGACAGGCAGAGAGATTTGAGAATAGCTGTAAAACAACAAGACTCAGGACTAGAGGGCTATCAGAAAGCAACATTATTTTCTGATTTAAAGTCACTGAGCAAGAATGCAGGGAGGTCCATGCTATAACTAAGAAATCCACAATTATGAGGTGCTGAAGGACAGTTGGAGGCTTGACCAATCCTTGTGGAATGGCCCTAATTAATCTTATACCGCAGACAATAGTGGGACACTGAAGAGAATAAAAATGAATTCCTGAGAGCTGTGGCAGACCATCGTTTGGTTCTAAGAGAAGGGAAGGAACCCTCAATATCTTGTATATATAAGGACACACTTGGATGGAAATAAAAATAGAATGGTGAGTGCTCTGTTAAGAATTGCTCTTGCAAAATAAAACTTCCTGGTTAAAACATGAAATCTCATGACATACTTACAGATAAAATTTATTTTTTTGTAATTTATTACTGGTTTTTACTGAGATCATAACAACAATGATATAATAATGGATCTCTTCAAAGAATCTTGTCTTTTCTAAGTTATTTTGTGAAGCCTGAAGGGGACAGCAAGAAAGCAAAGATTAATTTAGACATATTAAAAGGCAGAGAGAAGAGAAATTCAGCTGCAAATCATGAAAAAAGAGAGACAGACTATAAAGGATTCGCCTGTTAAGGGGAAAAGGGTGTAGAGAGATTCAGCTGAGGCAGATAAATGGAATCTAATGTTGGCATGTTAAAGGAGAGAGCAGCACAAATTCGGCCATGGGACACTAACAACAAAGGATCTGGAGGAAATTAAAGCAGAAAGAATGCAAAGGGTTGAACTCTCAGTAAGTGAGACTGGAAGGAATCAATTGCTTCAGGTCTGGATCAGTAAGTAGGGGAACAAATACACATAGGATTCAAATATAGTGAGTGAAAGGAGTCAAGGCAGGAGGTAGTCAGCTGTTGGTGGTCTAGTGAAGTGCATTTAATTATTTGATCCTGATATTCTAAAGTTGATCCATAAAAATCTCTAACTCCTAACTTGTTGGAATTTATAGTATAGTTGAATTTTCAGTCGTATTATATTTGCACAATGCACAGATTTGCATGTATACTCCTTAATCTGGTCAAAATCACGTTGTCAAACCAGCACACCATGGAGTGACATTACCATGGTGAAGGCCTGAATTTTACGCTCCACTCTGGTGGGTTTTGAGGGGGGGAGGCATGCGATGGGGTCTGCGGGGTGGACAGGGTGGGAATGTGAAACTGCATGGATGGGATTTCCTATGGGATCTGTTGCCTTCTATATTTTGATGTGAACCACAAGCTGTTTCTTATATTGACCAAATGACCACACAACTAGCATGTTAGCTCAAAAACACAGTTTATTAATAACACAAGATTTGTATCTCTATGCAATAATACACACGGCTCCATACTAAACTACACCTAACAACTAAGATGACCTTTACTTAACTTCGAGTGACCGGCACTGTGCGAGATAAGGCCTTTATCGGGGTCCACGTGGGTCGGTTGGAAGTCTTCAGGTTCGTCTCGGCTGGGCTCGTCCTTCAGGTAGCGATCGCTGGTCCTTGAACTTGGCTAGTTGATATGCTGCAATTGGTCGCACGCAGGCATGTCCAAAAGAGACCAATCTCTAGTGCACAGGGCTTTTAATCCTTCGTCTCTTTCGCACCATTTTGGGCAGTCCTTACTCCAGGTCCAATGGATCGATAGGGTTTTCGATCACCCTCATCGATCTTAGCCAATTAGGGGACGGATACCTCGATGGCTGGGCGGGTTCTAGCTATCATTGTCCCAGGCACGTGGGCCTTTCCAAATAAGGGGGGGGGTGGTGCCAGTTAGTCTGCTATCGTTGATGGTCCTTAATGCAAATGCTATTGGCTTGGGGAAAATGGTAATTGATTCTCAATGGATGCAAGTTTCAGCCAAGTCTGGTTTCTTTGCACAATACACAGAGGTTGTGTACCTGTCTGTGACCCAAATTGACCACAATTCCCATGGTCCTTTGCAGGTGGCCATTTTACATGGCTACAGATCCCACCCGCAGGACCTTGTGGGATAGTTTGGGGAGTGGGATAAGGAGTCGACGTTTTCCCCAATTAAGACCCTTAAGTTGGCATTATTTTCCCAGCCAGCCTCAATGTTATAGGTTAGCAGGTGCATGAAAGATCTGGGGGGTAATCGAAAACTTTAAAAACCTATATCTCAGTGGGGAAATTGGGTTCCTGATGGCGGAGGACACCCTCCCATGAAGGCTCAGAGATCTCTGGACATATTCTAGGAACCCAACTGCCCTCTGACGGCTGGTCTGGTATCCCCTACCCTCCCCAGGACACTGACCTCCGTATCCTGATGCTTAATGCCTCTTCCCTGTTACTGCAGCCTTGTGCCTGGAGGCCCTGGAGCATTGGCTGGCAGTCCTCCAAGGTGGAACATTCTCTGCATGATGACCAATTCCCAGCCATCTGAATAATTCAGGCCTAAGTCTGCCAAATGTAGAAATCAGTTGATGGATGGTTTATCATTTATGGGCTGCATCTAGTTATGTGACATTGCAAATAGGTTGTAACCACAAAAACAGTAGCCAAAATTCTCCACCGGCAGTACACTCCCGGCGTCATGAAGTGACGATAATGGGGAAACCTATTGACAAGCGATGGGAATAGAGAATCCCGCCGCCAGCGAACTGCACACCGCTGAGAAACACACGACTGGGAGACCAAAGAATCGCGCTCATTTTTTTAATTTATGAAATGAAGGTTGCAAATGTATAATGGTCCAAACGGTTAAAGCCAGCCTTCGGAAAATAAGGCTGAAGTTCATTTTGATTGTTCACTACAACAAATAATTTGGGGTGACATGGAACAAGTGTTTCAATGAATTGGTAGGTAAATGCAGATAACAACCACCTCTCTAATTTTATTCTCAGTGCACATGACCTAATCCGTTAAATGGGTGGATCTTAGGGCAGCATGATGGCACAGTGGTTAGTACTGCTGCCTCACGGCACCGAGGTCCCAGGTTCGATCCCGGCTCTGGGTCACTGCCCTTATGGTGTTTGCACATTCTCCCCGTGTTTGCATGGGTGTCGCCCTGCAAGGCCAGGTGAGAAAAGTCCAGTACTGCTGTTCAAGAATCCCCTCAGTTCAGCCGAATTGGGGGGAAGGAAGCCACACTCCTTTTTTACAGCACCAGCTGCCATAAAGCAGGTACATTTAAAGGTCCCAGCCACTTTGAGAAGCCAGGAGGAAGGTAATTGGGTAGGATTGACAGGGAGGGGCAGCACGGTGGTGCAGTGGTTAGCACTGCTGCCTCATGGCGCCGAGGACCCCGGTCCGAAACCGGCCCTGGGTCACTGTGCATGTGGAGTTTTACACATTCTGTGTCTGCATGGGTCTCACCCCCACAACCCAAAGATGTGCAGGTTAGGTGTGTTGGCCACACTAAATTGCCCCTTAATTGGGAAAAAAATAATAATTGGGTACTCTAAATTAATTTTTAAAGAAGGATTGGCAGGGAGGGGAGCTGGATGGGTTGGGTGAATGGGTAGGTTGAATGTTCAGTCGGTGGAGGGGGGGTGATGGGCGGGTGTGGACTGGATGGTTAGTCAGGAAGTGTTGAGTAGTCAGGGGAGGGGGGGGTCCAATCGGGAGTTTGGGGGAAGTTCGTCAGGGGATCGGGCACAGTCAGTGAGTATGGACAGAGTGTTGGGGGGCACTTGGAGGCTCGGTAGGAGAGTCAACCGATCGAGAGGGTAACCAAGAGTAGGGGGAGCAGTAGTCAGGGTTTGGAGTGCAGTTGAGGGGTGTGGGGAAAATCCTCCAGCGTATCATGTGGGGTACTTCCAGGGTAGGACCGCTAAGAAATTGAAAGTTATGGGCCAATATCCCTTTTTGTGGTTCTGTGCCAAATGTTATTTTACTTAAAGCTCTTGTGAAGCTAGGGATCTTTTTCTCTGTTAAACTGTGTCATATTAAGGCAACATTTTGTTATTGTTGATATAATTGGCCTCAGTGTACCTGAACCAACCAGGGGAAATAGTAGACTTGGTAATGGATTGGCTATGGAGAGAACAATGGGCATGATTGCCAGTGTAGAAATCTGCAGTTCAAACCCTTTATTCTACTTTCATGTATCCTACATGGCATTGGTTATCAAGCCAATGCTCAAACTGGATTGTGTTCCTTCAGTGAGCTGTACTCCACTCCTTTACTGCTGTCCCAGGGCTGTCACTGTGTGTGTTCTTGCTCTCAGTTTGCCCTTGCTACTTCTGCTTCAATGTGCACTAACAATCACTGCAGCAGGTTGTACTCCTACATTGCAAATTATGGGCAGAGATTGCCATATTAAGATTGGTAATAAAACAGTAATTTAAATCAAATAGATATAATGAGTATTGGACTTGCAAATATCTGCATTAGTTATTGTCCTTACTATATATAAATGAAACCAGCACAGGGGCAGCACGGTGGTGCAGTGAGTAGCACTGCTGTCTCATGGCGCTGAGGTCCCAGGTTCAATCCTGGCTCTGGGTCACTGTCCGTGTGGAGTATGCACATTATCCCTGTATTAGCGTGGGTTTCGCCCCAGCAATCCAAAGATGTGCAGGCTAGGTGAATTGGACACGCTAAATTGCCCCTTAATTGGGAAAAATGAATTGGGTACGCTAAATTTAATTTTTTGAAAAATAAATGAAACCTGCGCAACTCCTGTTCTACATAACCTGGTCATGTGATTATATTACCGAATGTGAATGAGAGAAATTTACAGTCAAGAATAGTCATGTGATTATTATAGACTAATATGATTGCTAGAAGTGGCAATAACATACTGATAAGCTGGCTCAAAAATGATAAAATACATTTTAAAATATATTTTTTAGGTCTCTTGATTAATGTTGCTGTCTACTGATAACATTGGTCAAATTATGTCAACTCGATAATTTGAACTCAACTCACTTATTGGCTTGGCACTAAAATAATTCAATGGATCAAATTGTTATGAAAAAGTAGAAAATATGAATGGAAAAGCAGGTTGCTCAATGGTAAGTATTAAAGAATGTGTTCTTATGCTGTTGTTGGGAAACTAGCAATCGTAATAGGGCTAACAAAAATCTCTATTTTCAAATAGTCGCCCTGTATTTCTATTGAGCTGTAAAGACAAACACTTAATGGCAGTTATTCAAGGTCCCTAATGATGCAGAGAGTAAAGGAAATGCCCAATGTAGCACCAACCATATATAGATATTCCATCCCTGATTCCCAATCTTTGCTCAGTTTACAATCATGGTTTAGGGAGGACAGCAGAAGTGGTGAAGGAATGGAAATGTTCTCCTACCAGGAAGTGCATATGGTGGACATGAGATGATAGTTGTCAGATCAGACTCAACTGTGGAGGCATCCATAGTACTGACATGGTCAAACTCAATAACAACATCCACAAATGAAAATACCAGTAACCATGGAACTATACCACAACAAAACAATCAACGCATCAGGAAAAAAAAACATTGATACAGAGAAAGAAATAGAAAAGAATTTTAAAAACCTGGAAAGATAATAAATGACTCCATGTAAAAAGCCCCATATACAGTTGCTGATATTAAAATGAGATGCAGCATGTGTACACAGTACTTTACAGCTCCGAGAACAGGAAACAAAACTGCAAGGTTACAACTGAAATCATTTGCTCTTATAGTTGAGTCAATTAAGAGAAACATTCAAAACTCAGTTCCTAATTTTGCCCAGAGCATCATCTATGCACAGAGTTACATTTTGGTGATAGGATTGGAGATAAATGCCATTCCTTTCTTGTACATGAGCTTGAAGATTTTCTTCTTTGGAAATCCAAGAATTGCTGTGACAGATTTGCACATGACCCTGTTATAAAACTGCAGGACAGTAACCATGATCTTTGACAGAGGAGGTATGCAACTTAGTAAATACACTGTTTACTGGAGGAGTTGTTGAAAATGGACCTGGTCAAGAATACAGCAATGAAGAAAACAAGCAAAGGTACATCAAAGACCTTCAGTGCTCATTTCCTTCTAATCATTCACAATGTAAGGTTAAACTACTGTTCCTAAAATGTCAAGCCGCTTCCGTTGACATGCAGATAAGCTCACCAAGCACAATGTTATGATGGCAATTGCAGCTTTTCCATTTGTTGCAGTTGCTTCTAAATCTATCTCACAAATTGTGTACCTTGAGGCTTGTAGAGGAAAACAAGTTGTGAGTTAACAATGATGCTGAACAGTAGATGGGAACTCAACAGTTCCAGTTGGTAGACAAGGATTAGACTGTTCTCTAATCTGTGCATGCAATATTTGTAATAATTTTCTCTCAACTGCCCCGATGCTCTTCATACAATCAATATGATATTTCTAGAGCCGGGTCAATTTAAAATGTTAATCTTTTTTACTTATTTTACCACATTGATTGTTGAACACTCATGTTACACATTCCATCATCGCAGTCTTGAAGTAGTGTTTTAACGTATATGGAAAAATGCAATGGCAATTTTTTTTTTTAAAGTTAATTTCCCACTCTGTTCCACTACCAGGGAACTATATAGGGAAAAGAAAAAGCCCTTTTTGATTTGGCTCAATGCCAATATTATAATCACATGTTACTTATGCAAAACAAATGCTCCCAACACAGGTGTAAACATGCATAGTGAAAAAAAAATGGCACTTCAAATGTTGCTGAAGTGTTGCTTGACTCTGATGGCTTGTCATTATGGATAAACCATGTCTGTGGAGTTCTTTGCCTTATGTGAAATTTTTAAGTGTTTTCAAGAACATTTTACTACACAATGGCCATGAGCTCCCACACTGTTATGGCAACCATAATTTCATTTGCAACACGTCTATCCTGCTACTTATGACTATTGTTAATAAGCTAGAAGTACTTAATTTAAATGCTCTTTTCAGTGTCTCTGTCACGTGCTCTCTGCTATGCTTTTTAAATGTAAGTTAATGTAATGGTACAAACGCAGCAAACATTGACCCTGACTTTTAGACCATAATGCAAACCATTTTCCCTTGAATTACTCAAGTGTGGAAAAATACCCTTGATTTTCAAATATAGAGAAAATTGAAACCTTGTCGCAATCGCAAATCAACTTCTCTTACACCTTTAACATGACGAAACACCGCACGACCCTTCACAGTAGCATTGTAAAAAAAGTATGACACTAAGTCACATCAGGAAATACTGGGTCAGATAACCAAAACAAAACGGTAGGTTTTAAGACGTGTATTAAAGGAGGACAGCAAGGTAGAGGCTCCAAGAGCTGTGGGGGTGGCGGGATGGGACAGGTGTTGGTGTTGATGGAATTCCAGAGCATTAGGAATGCCAAGACCCCTGGAACTGCCACCAATGGTGGAACAATTATATTTTCTTTCCATCGTGTCATTTTTTTAAAAATGTGGAATCCGAGAAGCTCACGAAGATTATTTGTTCTATTTGTGTGTTGGCTACCAAATACCAGGATGTTCAGTGTAACACCCATGATCGTAAATCCCAAGGATAATGAACAGCCCAGTGGCCATTACACATCAGTACTCTCGCCAGGAATTTGTCACTTTGAATCCTGGGAGGGCCCGCAGCCTTGGCAACATTCTAACATATCTGTTATTCTAAAATACACCACAAGATTCATGGAGATATCGGGCCGACGGAGCGAATGCCGCTGATCTTGATGGGTACATTGAAGAAATGTTACGTGCAAAATTCATGATTAAAAATTGCCAGTCAGATTCAAAATGAATTTGAACTATTGAACCATGTTTTTTTTTTGAAGGGCGAACGAGGCCAGAGTGATTTGCTTTAAAACACGATGAGTGAATCACTCACCAAACCCTATGGCGAAAGGTATCTTCACTACAGGACTTATAATCGTGGCGGTGAACAGTTAATTGGAGAGAGGTGGAGAGAGCATTGTGTTTCTCTGTGCGTGAAGTCCATTAGCAATCCTCTCATGCTGTAGTTTTGTTTTATTGAATTTTGCATATAGGAAATTCTAAATTAGGTTTCATCATGTTTGCAACAAATCGCACCGGGCACGACAAAGATCCTTTAAATGAATGAAGGGAAGGTTGTGTGGGATGAAAGATTTCGATTCGGACAGATGTGTAAAGCAGCCTGTATTGTATTTAAATCCGCCGCACTTCATTGCACCCTATCACAATGTTCCGTGCGACAGGTGAGCGAGCCGAGACTGCCAGCTTGCCCATCTCACGGCATTCTCAAGTTCTGTCTGTTGGGCTGATGTTTGGGTTTGAGGGCTCTGGCCGGCAGGGTGCGCCGGCATCTCGGTGGCTCAGAGGCGATTGTGCTGCTGGGAAGTCGGCAAACTCCAGGATGCCAAATCGGCCATTAAAACTGGCCGGCATTGGCAACATCGTTATCATTGAAACCACTTGAGCAACATTTTCAGCATGTTACTTAACTCTGCGAAAATTATTACTTTGATGTTGTTTCGCTGACTAATTTCGATCAGGGCCCCGGGAATGCGCTGTGAGGCTGAATTAATTGTCAATCATAAGACAGGATTTTTAAATGTATTGTGCTTGGCCAGCTATCTGTCGTGGTTAATGAATCGTTGCCGCACAAGATCTTCGTGAAAATCCAGAAATGTAGGAGAGCCACGGAATTCCTGGGATAATCAGGCCTACTCGCTTAGCTTACTGTCTCCCGCTGGGCGCCATCAGATTTAACTTTGATTAACTTTAATTTCCCAACTGCAGCTGAACGGAATAAAGGCACATTTGCCAAAAGATGCACAAATAGATCTGCGTGGCCTCGCTGTGCCTCGTTGCAGAGTACATTGGGAATTCGAAACCATTCTTTAAATGCATGTAGCATTTACTGTACATTTTACACACGCGGATTGCAGCCGAGAATCATTCATGATTGAGCCACCACATCATTTGCAATTACTAAATGTTCTTGCAGTGAGATTAACATATGCCATCACTGACCTGGTCAGTTTGGCGCGCGATTAGCAAGATAATTCTTTATTTTTTATCAACTATTTAGACAGGCCGATTCTAAGGTCTAATCATTTTTTATCACGTGCGGACGGTTCTTTATATTGATGCTTTCAAGTGAAGGCATTTATTTGATCGTGGAATGGGGGAAATGAGCCGCTCTTTAGCCCGGCCAGAGGGGGGCGCGTCTAGTTCGTGTTCCAGCCGCTCTGGTCCCCTTGGATCACTTGCACCGTTTGCGTTTTACAATCGATCAAGAGACACATTTATCGGGATCGTTTCTACTGCAAAATGTGCAACGAGTTCCGTTATTGAATACTCGCCGACATTGTATCCCATTGCAATAACTGAGAGCAAATGACGTGTCACTTTAATCTATAAAACAATGTCGAAACGCGCCTGTGTTTCAACACAGTGACAAGTCCAGTGGGCCAGTGATGTGTGGAACTGTTAAAACGGCACTTGGTTCCGTAGACAATCTGACTGCCTTCGATACATCACTTATTTATTGCGATAATTATCTTTTAAAAATATAAGTGGTATGGCTACGTTTAAAATGAAAAGACTTTTCAATTTGAGCAAATTGGTTTTGGTGATCTTTGACAGCATGTTGCAAAGGAAGGTTAAGAATGCTTATTGAAAAGAAACGAATGGACCGTCACGAACTGCATATTCGTGTGTTTATCAGGGCACAAAATCACTGAAATACATGTGTCAAAAGAACGTGATAGAAACGGTGTCGCTCCTTTAAAAGCCGCATTATCTTATTCATTGTGCTGTTTATAATTCTAGATTTGATACACCCCGCAAAACAAATGAAGTAAAACATTCCGCGCCTTCAGTATGACAGCGCTCTCTGAGTAATAATGTTTAAACAAATAAAGACCAACATACAACTGTAGCCGTTTAATTCATCTCAATTGTGACTCGGATGACAAATTGAATAACAGTTAGGACGGCTGTAACGTGGTGTGCGCTCTTTGCTCCGAGTTCCCAACTCGAGGTGACGTCTGTATATTTACGTTAATTATACAGCATTTACTGCATTCTCCAAAGGTTTGTTTTGTATTAGAACTAAAACAACAGGTTATTGCGTTACAGGAAAGCCGAATGGGTCCTGATTGTGTGTGTGTGTGGGGGGGGGGGGAGGGGGGGGGGTGTTTATGTAACGAATGTTGTATCATTTTTAAATTTTCCGATGTTTAATATATGTCAGAATAAAATCCCCTCCGGAGTCTGAACGAATAGTACATCAGTCACAGGAGGGGGAATGTGGTCCTCCACGTGATGGTACCTCACGTGGAACCAGAATAAGAGCTCACACACAGCACAAGCACTCCTCAGCTAAAAGGGTGCATCTCGTAAAAACAAACGTGTCCCCTTCACACTAACATACCATTAATACTTGTTACATTTCACTGACCACATTTATTTCTCATCATTTCCTCCGCCTAACGAGGTTTTAAATAGCCTCCCTTCTTTAGGTCCGTCTCAGGAGAGGTTTGGAAAACAAACTTACATGCATTGGTACACGCTTTCATATTTCCTTTTGTAAATCTTACATTTCGAGCTCCAAAACTGGTGGCCCGATAGACTGGCGTGAACAAGATCCGTTCACAAAGCATCGTTCGGCTGGCAGCTGTGTGCCCGGTTTCTGCCTGGTGGTTGGGCTGTGAGGTGTGTTGGAAAGGCTGAAAGTGGCGGTACTCCTCAATAAAAACTTTGCTTGCTGGGTGAGTCAGTCACACTCTCTTCAAGCCGTGGATTTCTTTTAGATGGAAGAGAGGATCTGTCACAAAAAAATAAAACACCCTCGTTTTATCTCCCCGACTCTTCTCTGTCATGGCTTTCTTGGCGTTTGGGGTTTCTCTTTGTTTTCTTCCAGGTTATTTGGAAAGGCACAAAACCAGAGCAAAAATGAATTGGAATGAAGATGGGGGATTGGGGGTGGGGGGGGGGTGGGGGGAAGATGATGAAGCAAGGAAACAATTTACGTAAACGGAGAGACAGCAATTGTGCCTAAATAGTTGTGCGGGGACGGGAGAGTGAAAAGGGAAATGTCTCAAAATGTCAGATTGAAAACAGGACTGTCCTTTAATTGTTGCATTGACCCTAACATTTTTAACCCTATCTAAAGGCATTAAAGAGCTCAGTTTGAAGGTTTCTGATAAGCTGGTGCATCAATCACTGTTATAGAGTCCACAGTACCTACAAGAATACTCCCAACACTCAAAGGACATGTTGTGCAGTTTAGATTTCATCAACTGAAATGTTATTTTTCTAACTGCGACCGGCTTTTTATTTTCCATTGCACTTGGTGTGGACGGAGGAAGTTTGGACTTGTCCTTTGCTTCTTGAGGAGAAACTAAACTACTCTGTCATTCTGTCGAAGCAGAGATGGTCGAGCAGTATTTCTGCCCCACTTCTGGAGTTTGGCGTGGACTGGAACTGAATGTTTTCGGGTTACTTTTACCGAGCGATGCCATGTCACCTTTCGATGGATGTGTTTCACTTCCTGGGCCGCCGATGTCACAGCTTCCCTCATCTCTCAGAAACCCCCTGTATCTGACCACAAACACAAATAAAACCCTGTTTGTGTTCATTCCCTGCTGATCAAATTGGTTCAAAATAAAAACATGCCCATCTGTCAGGAGACTCTCCTCGCATCACTTCTAGCTTGGTGCGAAAAACAAACTGGTGGTTTTAGCGGATACTTAAAATAGCCCAGTTATCATATGTGCCGCCACCAAGGTCGGGATCGACTGCCTAGTTTATTGGATTTGGTGGCCTGGGCGAACTTTCTCTCGGTCCCGCTCCAGAAAGACGCTGCACATTTGCTTTGAATTAAGTTAACAACAAGAGTATGTGTGTGTGGGGCGGGTGGGGGGTGGGTACGAATGTGTCCGTGTCCAAAGAGTTTAGGAAACATGCTACGTTTGTTTTCAGAGTTCTATGTTCGGCTCAGCAGCCTGAAGCGGAGTTGACCCCCCCCCCCCCCCCCCCCCCCGGGCCACTCTGTGAACTTTGTTGAAAGTTTATTGACTTTTGCTGTCAAAGAAGTTGGTGGGGCTGGCTGCGCAGTGCGCCTGCGCCGTGCCGGGATTTCTCGCAGGACTCGGTTGAAATAGGAGGTGGTTCGAGGGGTCTGGAGGAGTCAGTCTGTGCTCGGCATCTGCTACCCCACACCCGCCGAAGCTGTGCCGTGCGAGGAGCGGGGACACGGCCCCCCGATCGCTGTGGCCTGGCCCACCCCACCAGCCACCCTCGCCGCCCGCAGCGCCAACCCAGAGCATGCCAACTTGGGGATGCGCTTGTACCACAGCCGCCGCCACCTCCACCTCTGCCATTAGTTCGAGCGAGAAAGCGGCGACACTTGCAGCGGCCGAGGAGGAGATCCCCGGCTCAGGTAATCAGCCCGACCTTTCCTACTCGCGACTCGAAGTCAGGGGGAGCTGGGAGGTAACTTGTGGCAGCGACCGCCAGGAGACTCAGAAACTTGTTTCATAGAGCGCACTGTTAATTAGACAAACAGGATTGGATTTCCATTTGTCTATATATATGTATATATATGTATATTATATACACATACATATACATTATCTATATCTATCAATAATAAGCAGTGACCCGGGTGGTTCCGGGTAATCGAGATCCACCTGGTGACATGTTCCACTTTCTGTTCTGTGTTTTGTGTGAACATTTCGGTGTTGGTTTGGGAATGTTCCTGTACACGGAGCTGGGAGTATGTTCCTGTGCACGGAGCTGGGAGTATGTTCCTGTGCACGGAGCTGGGGTATGTTCCTGTACACAGAGCTGGGGGAATGTTCCTGTACACGGAGCTGGGGGTATGTTCCTGTACACGGAGCTGAGAGTATGTTCCTGTGCACGGAGCTGGGGTATGTTCCTGTACACGGAGCTGGGGGTATGTTACTGTACACACAGCTGGGGAAATGTTCCTGTACACGGAGCTGGGGAAATGTTCCTGTACACGGAGCTGAGAGTATGTTCCTGTGCACGGAGCTGGGGGAATGTTCCTGTACACGGAGCTGGGGAAATGTATCTATACACGGAGCTGGGAGAATGTTCCTGTACACACAGCTGGGGGTATGTTCCTGTACACGGAGCTGGGGGAATGTTACTGTTCACAGAGCTGGGGGAATGTTCCTGTACACGGAGCTGGGGAAATGTATCTATACACGGAGCTGGGAGAATGTTCCTGTACACACAGCTGGGGGTATGTTCCTGTACACGGAGCTGGGGGAATGTTCCTGTACACGGAGCTGGGGGAATGTTCCTGTACACACAGCTGGGGGAATGCCACTGTACACGGAGCTGGGGGAATGTCACTGTGCACGGAGCTGGTGGAATGTCACTGTACACGGAGCTGGTGGAATGTCACTGTACACGGAGCTGGGGGAATGTCACTGTACACGGAGCTGGGGGAATGTCACTGTACACGGAGCTGGGGGAATGTCACTGTACACGGGACAAGGGGCATGTTCTTGTACACGGAGCTGCGGGAATGTTCCTGTAAACGGAGCTGGGGGAATGCTCCTGTAAACGGAGCTGGGGGAATGTTCCTGTACACGAAGCAAGGGGAATGTTCCTGTACACGGAGCTGGGGGAATGTTCCTGTACACGGAGCTGAGGGAATGTTCCTGTATACGGAGCTGGGGGAATGTTCCTGTACACGGAGCTGGGGGACTGTTCCTCTGCGTACACGGAGCTGGGGAATGTCACTGTATACGGAGCTGGGGGAATGTCACTGTACACGAGCTGGGGGAATGTTCCTGTACACGGAGTTGGGGGAATGTTCCTGTACACGGAGTTGCGGGAATGTCACTGTACACGGAGCTGGGGGAATGTCACTGTACACGAGCTGGGGGAATGTTCCTGTACACGGAGCTGGGGGAATGTTCCTGTACACACAGCTGGGAGTATGTTACTGTACACACAGCTGGGGAAAAGTTCCTGTACACGGAGCTGGGGGAAAGTTCCTGTACACGGAACTGTGGGAATGATTATTGGGAAGCTGGTTCAGCTGAAACTCAGCATAGACATGAGCAGTGACACGGGCGCTCCTCCCAGACGGCAGTGCAATCCTGCAGCCCTGCAGCACACTCGGTGTGTCCAGCAGGAGGGAATCTACCCCTACCCCGCCTGACGTGAATCTCTGGACGCATCATTGAAGCCATGGAGCCGCGGATCCCTGGGCGCTGAGTTGCTTTCAGTTGGAGATTCCTTTGGCATCTTTTTTTGATGAGGATGCGGCCGGGTTTTGACAGGATTGCGATCCGAACACGTGCAGCGATCCCTAGGTTGCACCAAATGCCGCAGCTCCAGTCCACCTGGAGTCACTGTCCATCCCACAGCCTGTGTAAAATTAGTGAAAGTATTGGTAATGAATTATTGAACCCCCCCCCCCCCCCGCCCCACCCATCGTTATTTGGGAGTGAAATGTGTTTCTTTGATTTTTAACCCAACTCGTTCAAATGCAAAGGCTGCTGCTGCATTCGGAACCCATACAACCTCCCAACAGTGGAGCCGTGTCGCTGTACATTGAGTCGGGCTATTGTGTTGTTCCCAGCTGTTTCCGGCGCAGGGTATAGTTTACTCCTATTAATTTTAATGGGATACATTTAATAAGCAACTCCAGGGCGGTTAATGAGACTGTTATTAACAGGGTTATACAGGCGGAGCACCATTTATTCCCAAACTGCCTTTGCTTTATTTTTACAAACTCGAGGCATTTCGACCTGCGATTTCAGTGGAGCCGTTAACAATAAAATAAATATATCTAAAAAGAAAGCAGAGAAGCGAAACAAAATTGAATTTTCGAAAATTACAAGTGATTCCTTTTTATTTGTTGAATTTCGTTTTTAATGAGTATCGCTTGTATCGGATTATGCCAACATGTCCAGCCGCAGCCACTGGCCAAAGCACAAATGGGATTTTAGTATTGTGCGTGTTTAAAGCTTTAACCCCAGGATAAGGTGGCAGATGCCGACTTTCACTACCATCTTATGAGGCAGGGTGATCTTTCACTCTTTTATTCTGGGGGTCAAAGACTGATTTTTATGAAAGGCCCCAAATATTAAATTTATTTTTAAAATGAAGAGTGCTAGCCGAGTGGGGAGTTTATCGGCGCTCTGTGTGCAATGGGTGAAGTATCGGGAAATATATCAGGCAAATCTCTCCCTGCCCGATTTTTGGACGGGAAACAGTTTACTGCTGAAATCTGGCCAACTGCTGTACAGGAACTCCGTGTACAGGAACTCCTTCGTCCTGTCCACAATGGATTAAAAGATTTCCCAAACGCACTCCTCTCGCCCTTATTTAAAAACCAAGTCATCCATATTGAGACTGTTTGTTTGTCTTGGTGTATTAATCAACAGTGCCCGCTGAAATGGGGGCTCTGAGCTCTTCGCTTCTCCAAACAGTTGGACTTGATGGTGATATTGTGTTAATCCAATGAATAATGATGCCCTGGAATTATTCGGGACATTGGGTTAAAAGCAAACACTGATTGATATCTCGCAGCGCGCCCAGCATTCCCATATTGCTGCGTTCAATGGAGAAGTGCCTTTCTGATGGGGCTGACCCTGCCGGAGAAACTTGGCCTGAGTCTCAGTGGAGACGGGCAGCTCCACACTGCTCTTGTATCAGTAAAGCGGGACGGGCGGAATACGTAGAGAAGGGGGAGAGATTCTAGGCAGATGCAACCTTTCAAGTTTATGATCCGATTTTGTCGAGTAAATTAATCTGGGTGGAATGAAGTTCGTTTCGATAGGATGTCAGGGTACAAGTGGCCTGTTCTCAATTACTCAGCAACCAACCTTTTCTTCAGAAAATGAAAGAGAGGTGGGTATTTAATTGCCATCGAGGCGAGATAGCGCGCCACTGTCTGCTTAAACTGAAGATAAGGATCTCTTTAGATAAACGCCAGTTAGCCGGCGAGATACAGTCTACCCACAAACGAATTGTGCAGCAGGAAACTTAGACGAGGTCCTGCACTATTTCCAGCTGGCGGGGAAACTCTCTCTTTGCAGCCCGCGCTTTACACTCAGCCTGGAATTGTTTCCGAAGGTGTACAGGTGGGAAAATGTGTTCCTGGAGGGGCGGGAGACAAATCGCATTGGGAGGGAATCCGGTCACATTTTAACACGCCTCCCTTTCCTTTACCTCTCCTCTCCTCATCCTTCATCCCATTGAACATTCCCAAAGCCATCTATTCGGATCCATTCATCTTTCGGGCAGCTCACCAGCGAGCAGCTTGCAAAACGTCGGTGCATTGTCCATCCTATTAATATAGGTGTGTGTCATTCTGATCAATTAAAGGCAAGGAGGGTCCTTTATTCCACGATTTGGCCTGAATAGAAGTAAAAGTGAAATCGGGCATATAGTTTGGTCACGTTGATTAGATTTGCGACTGTAACTATCAAAACCCAGTGCAATTAAAACATCTTTATGGGAGCAGGTGCTGAAGAAAATCACCCGCCCATCCTGTACTGAAAGGCCTGCTTTATTCGGCCTCATTGCCTGAACTCTCTGCACCATCTCTCAGTTTGTTATCTTTCGAGAGCTCAATAAAAAGGACCAAATCATCTCGGCCATCCGGATGTTCAGTCAGGTCCAGCATTTTTGGAGCTCAATCACCCGAGTTACATTTGTTCTGGTTATTGGACCCTTTTCAAATGCTTTGGATTGAAAGCAATTGTCGACGTTTCAGAAAATCTATTTTAAAATGTGACTAGATAATGATAAATAAGTTTGCTTGTTAGTGCTTTTAGAGTTCTGTAACTACGCGGGTTTCGGATATTCACAGTGTGTGTGTGTGTGTCAGATGCAATGAATATGTAACTCAATTCGCCGATTCCACTGCAGCTCTCCGAAAGCACATTCTTTTGGAATTATTTTTTTAAACGATTCAATTTTCTTTAAAAAAAATCCCTCCGCACTTTAGTGAGAAGCTGAACTAAACGGTGTATTTGCAGGATTGTAATGCATTAGGACTTGGATACTGTTCACTCAAACGGCGAACAATGCATTATAATCGTAGTTCCTGTAAACGGTATAAGTTATTTCTGACTCGTTATCGTTTGTTCCCCCCCACCACCCCCCAGAGATTTAACTACTGACCTCTCCTGGTTTGGTTGCACGATTAGCCACTATCTTTCGGGATGGTCAGAATTTTTCTGTCACGGATTCATACCGTTGGCGAGATGTCTTTCGAGGGGCGCTGCTGAAATCCCCTCGAGTGTTGGACTTTTCAATTGTTTGAGCATTTTCAGGCTTTCCATTAGTCTCACGGGCCGAGCTGCACTTTCCCCATATAATCCCCGTACCTTTATTTATGTCTCTCTGTGGTTTCTTTGATCACCAGTTTTCTCATCAAGGGTAATTTCATTTTATAAAAAAACGTTCCATTTACCCTTGAATCTGTAGTACTTTTAGTATATATATACACACACACGCACACACACCGTATATCTGGTTTCAGTGGGAATTACACTTCCGATTGTATTTGTTGATGTAGGAGATATGAGATGATATTCTTTGTATTGGCCCCAGAGACCGTACGCAAACGATATTAAACGCTAAGCCAATACACAATGTTCCCTGCCGCTTCTCTCCCCATTGCTCCAGATGTCAGTACGGCCCAATGAAGATAAATCAAACAGATTCCAGTTGCGTTGTAAAGAATCGTCAGTATCTGTACTAAACTATCAAATTTGGTTTGAAAATGCTCCAATATGTCAAACAGGACACTTTCAGGTTAGACAATTTAAAGGCCAGCGATCCATTTTTCTGCCCTTTTGCATACCCATTTTCACACACACGACTGTACTGTAACAGATTAGTGGAGGCAGTATGACTTAAAAAAAACTACTTTAAATACCGATTTGTGTTTATATTCCAAGGCACAGCACAGAAAAGTTTTCGATCGCCCTCACTCCCCCCATCCCAAAGGCTCTCCTTGAAACCTGATGACATTTTTTGGAAAATAAATTGAGTAGGGATTATGATGCCGTTTGTCCTAATTAAAGCGAAGGATGGATATTTCTCGCAATCTTAAATCACCTTGAAGCCGAGAGTCGGGACATAGACTCGTACGGTTTACGTGTTTTTTTGTTGTTGTTTAATTGGCCATTTATGTTTGCAGGACAACATTCGATAAGGTATAATGTTCGTGACATGCTCTAAATATTTGATTTAGTCCGTGTAAATGATTGATGTGATATACCGTCGTTTGCCTCAATCCGGTAATACTTTTAATGCAACTGGGATCACTGGCAGAGCACCTTTTCTTAGTTTGCAAATATTGCAACCCAGTCATGAAATCAAATAAGTCCTTTAATTTCCACCAATTACTGTTACTGTAAGAAGCAACGACATGGGATTGGTTTCGAGACTGAAGGATAGGTTAACATAATAGAACCTAATCAGCAGCTAATATAATTACACTGGCATAGCCCAGCACTGGAAGCTCTTTCATCGCGCACACGCTGACAAATTGCCCTGACTGGCTGCACTGAGGGTTATCTGCCATGACTGGTGAGAGTTAAAGGGGATTTCTGGTGTGACTTTTCTTACTAACACTAATGGAAAGTCTCACCAATTAGCAAAGCCAATCTTAGCGAAATGTCACTGTGTTTTATTCCGGGTCATCGCAGAGGAATTCTACATGATGTCAGTTCGCTTGGTTTGTCAAGTGGTTTGAAATGATTTATACCGATTACTTCCCCCGACGCGCTCCTTTTCGACTTTTTCTTTCATGAAGTAAAATGTGAAATGGTCGTTAAGTGGCAGAGCGAACTGACCTTAACGGCTCTTTCACAAATGTCCCTTTAACAAAAAAAAACAAGAAAAGTGAACGCTAATTGCTGTTTTCCGAAAGTAAATCTCCAATAACTGATGGGATCTTTCTAATGATCCGATGTGAGAGTCAATTACTTCTGCGTCATGACCATAACCCAGTAATCCCTGGTGACCCCAAGACCACAACATGCTAATTAGTTGCCTCTCCCTTTATTTTCCCAAATATATAACGGGAACCCGTGAATCTTCCCGGATTCGCTTGCGCCAAATGTCCGAGGTCAATCTCTGAAAGTGAGAAGAGGAATGACATATTAGCACCTGTAATACAACGCAGTCCGCTCGGGATTCACAGCGGGCATTGGCCGTGAGTCATGTAGTCAGGAATATTGAGGGGTAATGGATCGGGAATCAGGGATACAGCTCCCTGGTGGATGGGCCCTTTTATTTAAAAAATCTTACATTTCCCGCTACAATGGCAAGGGGATTTCGCTAATGTTACGAACTGTTGGTCAAATAGGACCACAGCAGAAATGTGCCTCCTCCAAGGTCCCTTTGATGTGTAACTGCGGTTAAAGGTTACCAGAAATAGGCGATCCGACCCACTTTCACGTGCCAGTGTTGGGACTATGTGCAGGGACCGGGCATGAGAAATAGGGATTAATAATATTTTAAAAGTGACGTTTTTCTATCTTTGACAAATGCATTCTCACTTTATACCTGCAACATTGTTTTGCTCTATTTTAACAAGACAGAAGAGTTGTTGTTTAAATACTACAATCCACCCTCGATACCGCAGTAACACTGGGAGAGATCAGGTAATCCCCGCCAATTATGGACAAGGAAGAACGACAACAGTTAACCTAATTGTCGAGGAACCTGCCCCTAATCTTTCGAACTGCTGTCACGTTTATCAATGGCTTGTGTTAAGGTGGAGGCCGTAAATGTATTAATTTGACCCCATGTTAAAAGCACAGGGAGGGGGAACTTGCCCTCCGCCGTTCCCCGCCAAGGGTTAATAAGTAATGTTGGAGGTTGTGGTGAATAGGGGCGGTTTTTACTGGTACAGATGCTTGTTCTGTGAGACATGGAAAGCAACGGTTGCTCAGGAACAAGATGCAGGTTTGTGTTTGGAAAGTGTGTTTGCACTTTATTAATAAGACACCGTGTCGCGGTGCATGCCACTTTCCAGAGATAGGTGTTTTGAAGTGGAATATTCCATTGTCATATTTGAGAATCAGTTGAACTTTTGCTAAGAATGGACGTTACGTCGTCACTCACTGCATACTTTTCGCCTTTTTACCAAGGTTTCTGCAAGTTGGCACGGTTTCCTGCAACGCAACTCCGCATCATGGGCAGTAAGACTATTCCGGCTCCAGTGCCTATTCATCCGTCGCTACAATTAGCGAACTATGCATTCCTCCAAGCTTCCAACGGCATCCCCACTCCTTCCGACCAGCTGCACAACCTGTATGGCTTCAGTACCCTCCACACTGTCCATCTCCACCAGTGGACCCTGGGTTATCCTCCAATGCCTTTGCCCCGCTCTTCCTTCTCCAAAGTGCCCGCTGTTTCCGCGCTGGTGGACACTCGCTTTCAGCTGCCCACGATCCCCATCTTCCCGCACATTTTCCAACCCAAACAAGAGTCGAGCGGCATTCCGAACAAGTCAAGGCCCAGGTTTGACTTCGCCAATTTGGCCATTGCGGCGACCCAAGAGGACCACCCTAAGCGCGGACAGACAGATGGACAGTACTCGCCCTCAGCCATTGGTTCCCTGCTGGATGCCACCAAGTTATCGCCGGAGAGGAAACCCACCAGGGGAAGACTGCCGTCCAAAACCAAAAAGGAATTTGTCTGTAAATTCTGCGGGAGGCACTTTACCAAATCGTACAATCTCTTAATACACGAACGGACCCACACCGACGAACGACCCTACACGTGTGACATCTGCCACAAAGCATTTAGGAGGCAGGACCACCTCCGTGACCACAGGTAAGAGGAAAGTGTCTCAGCTCCCTGGCCCCCTGTACTGACACAATCACACCCCTTTCACTTTAACTTCGCTGTGTTAATGTTTGCGCCAGGACCCGGCTGCCTGGAGTCTCGGCTCGAACTGCAGGGAATGTGAATCCAATCCAGGAGAGAGACTCTTTCGGTTCGAGTGGCTCTCAACGAGCTGGGACTGATATTCAAATCGTGCAATTTTTGTGAAAACATTCAGTTAAATGGTTTGTCCAGTGAGTCTATTATAGAGATGATCATGGTCCATAAGTAACAGCGACTTAGAAACTCAGTTACGTCCGAAGTCAAATAATGCATTCTTTTTTCTCTCTCTTGAATTTAGATACATTCATTCCAAGGAAAAACCCTTCAAATGTCAAGAATGCGGTAAAGGATTTTGCCAGTCCAGAACATTAGCTGTTCACAAAACACTGCACGTGCAGGTAAAAGAGCTGAAAACTTCCAAAATAAAATGCTGAGCGATGCACCGGCAAACTGGACTCAGAGTGCAACATTGAGGAACGCCCAGAATGCAGACACATTTAGAAATGTCAAATTTAGAAGCAGCACAGACTATATCCATTCCGCTGCTGTCCTTTCCTCTTATTTTATTCCAATACAGATTTTCTGCGGGATTCTGCTATGGGACAAGACCTGTGTCGTTTTCTAATTCTGAGCAAAAAAAATTAAATAAAAGCAAAATGAAAACCCTTGAATGGGTACATTGCCATGACTGGAAGGCGCTTTGAACTGTGTCGCCCTCCTTCATGTCCGACGCCGGGAACTTGATGTTGGAAGATGATGCTTTTTGTCTCTGTGTTTAACAGGAATCTCCGCACAAGTGGCCGGCGTGTGGGCAGAATGTTTCATCACAGAAACAACCTGAAAACTCACCTCCTTCCTCACACTGACAGGAATCCTCACAACTGCCGCCAGTATGCCAAGCTTTTCCGGAGAAACTGTGTGACCCGAGGCGCCACAGCCTCGCCCACAGTCCCCCAAAACAACCCTGAACTCCAAAAGGCTGCAATGTGTGCACAGAGACCTGAGTTGAGTTTGTTTGGTCTGAATTTTCCCAAAGTTTAGGGTATAGGGTGGAATAATTACCAAATCGCAGCTAGAAGCCAAAGAGAGCGAGAGAATTGTGAAGACTTTGGGACAAGGAACAGCTTGACCATGGATTGAGGGCCGCTTTCCCCTCTGGTGTGTGGGGATGGGACGGCACGGATAATGTTGCCGTAGAGATCAGGAGCTGAGCCCCAACACTTCAGCTTTGTGAGGTGAAAAATGACCAGGGCAAACAGAAAACATAACCCATCAATACACCGCGGCTGGGTGGAAACGTGCACTCCAGGCGAACAGCATTGAACTGCGTGCGAAACCCCGAGTGGCAGATTGTTCGCTAATAAATAAAAGCAGAACAAAGGAACTCACAGTCATGCAATATAAAACACTCGAAACTACATTCCAAAAAAAACCAAATTGTTCTTTGTAAATGTTTTTGGCACTTTACGCTGTTTTTTAAAACTATTTCCATGTATCACTGGATTTCTAATCTTTTTAAACGAATAAATTGCCATTTTGGGGCAGTGCGCTGACCATTCCTTTACTTCAACAATACAAAGAGGTTTTCCTTTACTTAAGGCGAGAGCGTCTTCCATGTCTGCCTTGGTCAGATAAACGCATCAAATACAGGAAATCTATTCCCAAATCTAAACCCCCTCTTTCCAGAGAGAACCACTGTTACATCTGGGCCGCAGTCTGTCACCTCCTCTCACACATTTCAGCTAGCTTTATTCATACAAAACATTTAAAGATGTTAATGGATACTTGGGGGGGGGGGGGGTGAATAGCTCTTTACTTACTGAAGGCCTCTGTGCTGGTCTTCTGTGTATCGGCTTAGGTTTACTGCCTGAAATGTACTTCACCTGGATGCAAAGGCCTTTTCTTTTTTCTCGCTGCTACCCGTTTCATGTCGCCCATCCCACGCTGGTCTGACTGGGCGCAAAGGCCCGAATGGCCATGGGTAGATCAGGGCGAGTGGGTGTACGAGGCACTAAAGTCTCCACTTCTGACAGTCTTTCCCTTTCATCTGCAAATGGAGTACACAGGCTTTGAGCATCCACTGCTGACCTGAGCTTCAGAAAACCGCAGTGCACATGTGAATTTTTTTTAAAAATTGCCCCTTTTGCTGCAATGTTTTAGTTTCTATTTCAGCTTCGGTTTTAAAAAAATGTTCTCGATCAACTGTTCCTGCCTCCTTTCCATTCATTTTAAAACAAAGCCACATTTATTTTTGTTTCCTGAAGCAGTTCAATTAGGGGAATCCAGACGCGATAGATCATCTGTTCGAAAAGGTTTGCAGTTATTTTCAAAGGGAACGTATTTGTTTTTTGATGTAATTATGACGACCACGTTATCGTTGCAAGGTTACTTCGCTGTTTTAAATAAAAATCAATCTTTCACCACTTGGTCACATTTTTATACTCTGGACAAAGTACTTCCTCCCTTTCTACCTCGCTGGAGTGCTGTGCAGTGACCACCGAGTGAAGTCTGCTGCAGGCAGCCACTGGGAACCGGTTGTCAGACTTTACCGAGGATCAGCAACAAGCCCAAGTCAGAAAGCTGCTGACACATCCACACGAACCAGACGACCAGCAGTGTGTGACCGCACTGGGTATCGGGTCCTGCACACAGCAGGGCATCTGGGGTAGCCCAGAATTATTTTTCTCTGCCCGAACCACAGTACTGACATGATCAACTTCGAACCAATCGCTGGAGTGAAGGTTCCTTGAAGAGTCCACATTCAAAATTCTGAATGTTTTTTTTTGCACAGGTCTTATTCTTGTTTCACATTTTCAGCATCGGCAGTTTTAAAAAAAATACTTTATAGTTCTCAATTCCCACTGACCGGCTGCGACCCAGTTCCAAAGCCCTGCAGAGGGCACGCCTAGCAATGAGTCAATATTTTAGAGAGGCATTGACCACATTTCCTGCACGTTTTGACGACCCGTGGGTAAAGGTCGAAAAATATAATGAGAACCAAAGGGCGCGCGGGCATTTCTTTCAACGCATTTGACACCTTGCTGGAGATGCCCTCTTACTTTTCTGTTTGTAATCAAAGTTCCCTTTAGGGAACCTTCGTGTCAGATGGCCCTAGAACCCATTCGACTCCGGATTTATGGTCTAAAGTTATCACACACAGAATAATCCACTTTGTAGTGACACTAACATTGTCGTAGAAACACACTCTTAGTTGGAGAGTCAAGGCTATTGGGTGCACGATATGAGAGGGATGAAAAGATCAATTAATTCATTAAGTATTACTTCTTATTCCTGAACTTATATTTTAAAAGCGGATTCATCTTAAAGTGGAAATGGTGGAACTGTTCACTTCGAACATAAATGCTAGAAATACATGAGGAAAGTCGTCTCGGAATTTGGCATAGATTTTCTTTTATTCATTCGGGAGATGTTGACTTTGTTGGCTGGCATTCATTGCACACCTCGAGGATGACACAGTGGTTAGCACTGCTGCCTCACAGATCCAGGGACCCGGGTTCAGTTCCGGCCTCTGGTGACTTTCTCCCCCTGTCTGCGTGGGTTTCCTCCGGGTGCACCTGTTTCCTCCCATAATCCAAAGACATTCAGGTTAGATGAATTGGTCATGTTAAATTGTACCTGAGTGTCCAAAAAGGTTAGGTGGGGTTAGGGTTATGGGGATAGGGTGGAGACGTGGGCTTAAGTAGGGGTGCTCTTTCCAAGGGCCGGAGCAGAATCGATGGGCTGAAAGGCCCCCTTCTGCACCTACATTTTATGATTCTAACTGCAGTTGAGAAGATGGTGGTGGGATGCTAGGTTGATCCCAGAGTTGAGGGGATTAGATTATGACGAGAGGTTGAGTAGACTGGGACTGTACTCATTGGAGTTTAGAAGGATGCGGGGGGGGATCTTATTGAGACATATAAAATTATGAAGGGAATAGATAGGATAGATGCGGGCAGGTTGTTTCCACTGGTCGGGGAAAGCAGAACTAGGGGGCATAGCCTCAAAATAAGGGGAGGTAGATTTAGGATGGAGTGTAGGAGGAACTTCTTCACACAAAGGGTTGTGAATCTCTGGAATTCCTTGCCCAGTGAAGCAGTTGAGGCTCCTTCTTTAAACGTTTTTAAGAAAAAGATAAATGCCTTTCTAAAGAATAAAGGGATTCGGGGAAATGGTGTACGGGCCGGAAAGTGGAGCTGAGTCCACAAAGATCAGCCATGATCTCATTGAATGGTGGAGCAGGCTCGAGGGGCCAGAAGGCCTACTCCTGTTCCTAGTTCTTATGTTCTTATGTGAGCTGTCTTCTTGAACCGCTGCAATCCATATGGTGCAGGTCCACCCACAGTGTTGTTAGGGAGTGAGTTCCAAGTTCTTGACCCAGTGACAGTGAAGGAATGGCAATATTCCAAGTCAGAGTGGTGAGTGGTTTGAAGGGGATCCTCCAGGTGATGGTGTTCCCATGTGTCTGCTTCTAGATGGTAGTGGCTTTCTCAGAACTGAAATGTTAACTTTCCCTTCCTTTCTCTTTTAACTTGATGATTAATCGCTATGTCCATCAGGGGCTGGTTTAGCACAGTGGGCTAAACAGCTGGTTTGTAATGCAGAACAATGCCAGCAGCGCGGGTTCAATTCCCGTACCGGCCTCCCCGAACAGGTGCCGGAATGTGGCGACTATGAGCTTTTCACAGTAACTTCATTGAAGCCTACTTGTGACAATAAGCGATTATTATTATATCCACATTTTTCTCTTTTCATTTTGGGTTTTAAAAATTTGTGGATTATCCAAGGCAATAGTGAAACTCCTTTTATTTAAAATAATCAAACTGTGCATTATTTGTGATTATTAAGGTGAAATATGTCAGCTGTGGACAATGGTATTTTTGTTCCCAGACAGGTCACTGGTTGCTGACATTAAACATTCTTAGATAACTATAGCAGTAGCCAGATGAAGAACAGTGCATATTTTGTCCCCTGAGCAATCGTGGTGAAACCCTAGATTGAGAAGAGCATTTCTTGCTATTTCAAGTGTAATTTTTCTTTTTATTTCCATTACCAATAATCTGACAACTATGTTTGTAATTACTAATTTATCGGGAAGATTTCCTCTGATTAGTATGTGGATCAGTATCACATGGTGTCTAGAGTATTTGTTGTCCCTAAATACAGGACAATTGTGTTTTGTGGACTTAGATTCACTAGAATTAATTTGCAACAGAATTAATTGCATTCAAGGTGGAACTTACAACTGGCAAAACAACCTTTCTTCATATCATTGTGGGTGTGGACTTGAGCACATGTCCTCGAGCTGAAAGATCAGCATTCTAACACATTGCACTGCTCAACCCCATTTCCACCAGCTACCTGATTTTTAATCTCATTAAAGTATTAATAGCTTTCATCAGTAATTTATTTAATGAAGACTGTATTCTGGTCATGTGTCTTGGAGTAAATCAGATGTTTCACAGGTTAATGGAATGCCATCCCTATTATAGCATTCATGTTATGAGATGCTATTACAAGAGTGCAGTTATCAAGTGAAGTTTAAGACTGGTATGATTGTATGGTAGCATAATTACTGTGTGCTTGGTGATATTTGCTGTGTGATATATTTGTGTATTGTATTCTGTTTGCCATCTATTTTCTACTTTGTCTTGTATATGTTGATATATATGTTTCCGACTTTTTTGGGTTACAGTCCAATTTGCCATGGCCTCAAGCACTTTTACCCGCATGTTGTAGCCTGGAGCTATGGACAGTGATGGCTGAGTCTTCAAGATTTTATTTTGCATCTCATGGCTGACCATAAATCTCTCCTGCGTTTACGACCTGCCATTGGCATGTTTTGGAAGGATGTGAGGTTGACACTCAACACTTTGATTCTGGTATGAAAGCCATTAAGTCCTGAGGTGGGACTTGAACATGGAGCTTCTGACTCAGAGATGGGGATGCTACCCTGCGCCACAAGACATCCTCCATTTACGATTCAGTACGTGTCCTATACTGCTTACTGTGTGCTAATTGCTCTTACTGTGTGTACATTTATATAGTTCAGCATGTGCAGATTTGGCTTACTGGTAGAACTTTGCATTCTGCGTTAGATGGTGGGGGTCCAATCCTCATAATGGGATTGACCATCTAACATAGACAACGTTGAGCATGTGCCATGTTGCTGGAGACATATTTCAGGTGCATTTAAAAGATCCCTCTTTCAAGAAGAGGAGTTGGACTTCTCCATTTATTCTGGCCAATATCATTTAACCAACTACCCCAAAACAGGTTAACTGATCATTCATTTCATTTGCTAATTGTAGAGCCTTGCAATGTGTAAACTAGCTGGATATTTACCTACTTAACAACAGCAATTACATTTCAAAAGAATATTCTCTACAATCTGAGAACATGAAAGGTGGTATGTGATGTGTTCTTTTCTGTTATATGTTATTTGGTGTGCTGGGTACTGTTTGCTATATACCTTTTTCTGTATGTCGTTAGCTGTGTGTTGTGCAGTGCAAACCACATAGTTTGTTGCCTATAGCATATGGTCTGTTGTATGGTGTTTGCATTGAACAGAATATGGCTGTCTAACTGTTATATACTAAATGCTGCAAGAAATCATAAAGGTCAAAATGAATTACTATCTGGAACAAGATATAATCCATACAGCTACGGTGTGCCAGAATTAAGAAGTCTTAGTGAACTGATTATCAGAATATTGAACACCATCTATGAGATTTCATTTCAGCCTTCTAAGTAAAAAGAGTCTCAATTTCTTTAGAAAAGCTCATGCATCTCCTGCTTATTCTTGGCACCTTTCCCAACGAAGTAAGTCATTCATAACTGGACGCAATAGGGGAGCATTTCCACCTGGGCACTCCTGATGCATGCTAGGAGTGCAGACAGGAAATTGCACAACCATGCACAACCATAATTTTCCACCTATAAATTTTAATAGACAGCAAATCTTTGATCAGAAGTGTAAAATCTCCCAATGTCACAAGTCCCGAAAGACATGCTTGTTAGGGGAATTGAACATTCTGAATTCTCCGGCTGGGTACATGAACAGGCGCCGGAATGTGGCGACTAGGGGATTTTCATAGTAACTTCATTGCAGTGTAATGTAAGCCTACTTGTGACACTAATAAAGATTATTATATTATTCTAGTAACATGCAATAGAACCATGCAAATTGGACAGACAGATAAAGACCACCTGGTCCATCTCATTTAAGTATGCTGAAACAAAGCAATATAGCCCGCTCTATTTATCACTCTTGAGCAGGGAGGGGAAAATCACAGAATAAAAATTCTGGGTCAAGAAAAGGTTCCTGATATTTAATATAACCTATCAACTAAAAAATGCTGAGGTATAAAATATCATTATTTTATCTAATAGCAGCCTTTAGAATGATAAATATAATCTAGATTTAGTATTATTTATTTGCTTGTGTACTCACCTACATATTTATATAACTTGAGCTTGCTATTTTTAATACCTTTATTCCCCCATTCACTTTAAAATATTTGGGTATCTAAATGGTTAAAGCCATTCTATTCCTATATTCTTCTTGAAGTCTGATCATTTAACATAAATTTCCTTTATCTATTCTTCATATCAAACTGTATCACTTCACATTTTCCTTATTTAATTTTTCCTAACAGCAGTCTGCCCAAACTACTAACCGACTTGCCAGTGTGTCTTCTTGATTTTCATAGTAACTTCATTGCAGTGTTAATGTAAACCTACTTGTGACACTAATAAAGATTATTATTATTATTTAGTTATCCACACTTCCTATTTGTGTGGTCATTTGCAAAGTTAGATACTGTGCTCTTTTCACCTGAGTTCAGATTATTTATATATTTATCATGCAAACCCATGTCACCTCGTGTTGGCTCCTAGGACACCCCTATTTTCACCCCTCAGTTCAGAGGCACCCATCACCCACTGTTCTCTGTTTGCTGCTCATTAGCTAACCTCTGAGTGATTTTTAAATTTTAATCAATGAGCCTGATTTTTATGATGAGCTTCTGGCATAGTATCTTATCAAACACTTGTTGAAAATTTATATATTTAGAATGTAATAAATTTTGTTATTACTGCATTCTGTTATTTCCTCCCATTAACAGAAGTTATTTTATATTAGCTTTGCCAGACTTGCGTTTTGAAATTCACATGCTTCTTGGTGGATATTAGTTCAGTTCTGCATTGTGTTCTCTAGATGTTCATTCACTATAAATGTTAAGCTGGCTGGAGGTTATCCTGCACATCCCTTTCTCTCTTCTACAAATACGGGGTTACACTGGCAACCCTCCAATTATCAGGATGTTAAAAAAATTGTGATGTGAGCCTCAGCTATATCCTTTTACAATCCCCTCAGCAATATAGGATACATGCTCAATCAATATTTTCAGTAGCATGTCTACATTTTCAGTTATCCTTTTTACATGTTTCACCATCTACCCAGCACACCAAATAACATTTAACAGAGAAGAACACATCACATACCACCTTTCATGTTCTCAGATTGTAGAGAATATTCTTTTGAAATGTAATTGCTGTTGTTAAGTAGGTAAATATCCATCTTGTACCATTTCATCATGCCCTATTCAAATCTTATCATAAAGCTGAGATGACAGACATATTTACTGTCCTTGACAATGCTGCATCCTTCATAAGAAACGTTTTACTCTTGCCTCTGGTCAAGTACATACTTAACTATTCATTTACCTTTTATGTGTTCCAAAGTTTACCTCTCATTTTAATCTTTTCATTGATCCAGGGAATGTCAGGTTTACTGAATGACCTTTACTTCCTGTAGAAATATTTTGTTATAATAGTTTTCTGTTTGAAAGTTTCCAGCTGTTTAACTTTTCCATCCATTCTTCTTTTAACTGGGAAACAGTGTAGTGAAAAAGTTTGGAGGTCTTCCATATCATTGGCCCAGGAGCAGGGAGATGCCAAGCCAAGAGGCAACAGTGCCACCACTGAAGGGAGAGTGCAATTACAGCATGATATGCTTAAATAAACAGTTTCCGATATAAATACAGACATGCCCCTTTAAGGGTTAATGAGTTAATTTGTTAATTTATTTAACTACTATACTCAAAATAATATAAATACAGACAAAATAAATTGTAATGAAGAACTCTGCAAGGAAAACACATGTAAGGTTTCAGTTTATTATAGAGAGGGGTGGTGAACACAAATAGAAACTTCAATTAAGAAAATGTTAATAACATGCACCATTTACTGTAGACACGAACTACAGCTAAGGCATAAATACAACTATAATGTTTTCCAAATAGGCAGATTAATATTTCTGGGGTAAAATCAGATGAGAATGGAATGGGAAATAACAAATATACCAATCACAGAGAAAAAAATAATAGATTAAATGACATTCAAGCTTATTAACAAAGCAGGACATTGGTTGATAATATAAAAGATTAGTTGAATGAGGCAGGATTAATGAAGTTAAAAGAATGAACGAGCATGAAGAGAGTTGGCTTTGAAAAGATTAGGTGAGGATCCGCAAAAGTAAAGGAAGAAATAACATAGCAACAGTCAGAAAGAAGTTACAGATGCAGGAGATTGGAAATGATAACAGTTACTCTGGGAAACACACAGCAGTCTCACTTGTATCCAGAAAACGATAAGGCAGCCCCATATCCCAGGAGAAAACCTCCCTCTGCTAGAACTATAGATTCAATTAGTCATAATGAGAATGACCTCACTTTGTCCCACCGCACACCAACTCCAGAAACCAGCACATTGAAAAAAATAGATAATGATAGGGAGGTGGAGAGTTGCGAGGGGGTTCTTGAGATAACTAAGATCTGTTTCTAAGATAGATAATTCCATTTACAAATAATCGTGATCCATCCTCTGCACCATAAACACCAGTAGCTTCATGGAATTCCATTTCACAAGGCCAGTTACTTACCGTTTTAATACAGATACAATAACGTAGCACAGTGGTTAGCACTGCTGCTTCGCAGCACTAGGGTCCCAGGTTCAACTCCCGCTTGGGTCACTACCTGTGCGGAGTCTGCACGTTCTCCCCGTACCTCCCCGTGTCTGAGATTTCCAGGTGCTCCGGTTCCCTCCCACAAGTCCCGTATGACGTGCTTGTTAGGTGAATTGGACATTCTGAATTCTCCCTCTGTCTACCCAAACAGACACTGGAGTGTGGCGACTAGGGATTTTCACAGTAACTTTATTGTAGTGTTAATGTAAGCCTACTTGTAACAATAATGAAAATTATTATTACAACCCTGAAAAATGCCTCAATTTTAGGATAAAAATTCATCCAGACATGAAAGATTTATTATCAGTGGAATGTTAAACTTACAACACTAAATGCAATTTCAATTTATCAGTAATAAAACAGAAAATGTTGGAAATATTCAGTAAGTCAGGCAACATTTGTAGAGAAAGAAACAGAGTTAACTTTTCTTTTGTCTTTTCTCTTTTCCCCAATTGCCCTTCCTTTACATTCTCCTACTATTTTAACATTACTTTTATAAGGCTGATATTTTAATTCATATGTAGCTCTTTTGGATTAATTTTAATTATTCAACCTTCCTCTTTCCCAAACCCCAGGATCTCTGAGTCCCTTCAGGTAAGAGCTACATTGTAAAGATTAGTCTTTCATTTGCAATGTATTTTCCCAGCCAATCATAGTTAAGGATATTATAGGTTTATCTAACTGTATTACATTGATCGTCAATATTTTGTTTGACCACAATTTACAGTTCTTGCTCAATAAGACCTTTAATTGGTTAGTCAGTTTTAGGCACAACAGAATTGAGTCACTTTCTGTCAGGTGCAATAAAATATATAGAAGAATCACAGAAAGGTTACAGCACAGAAGGAGGCTATTTGGCCCATCTTGTCTATGCCAGCCCAATGATACCCAGGTGCCCTCTCTAATCCCACCTTCCTGCACCCAGGCCATAGCCTTGTTTAGAGCACTTAAGGTGCACGTCCAGGTACTTTTAAAAATAATTTAGAGTCTCTGCCTGTTTTTGTTTCCCTTTATTAGATTATTCTACTATTCACCAAACATCATTCATTTTTAAAGAGGGAAGTAAGACCCACCCTGATGTATCACTACCTGTTGCTAGGAGGTGCTGAAGAGTTGTGGTGTGATTACTCAGTACCTCCACAAGACATGTGAGAAAACAGTTATGTAATTTGGCATTTTACTGCTCCATGCTCTAACTAACCTAACTACCCTTCAATTACTACTATTTCTTAATAAGTTTAATTCTGAAGATGGTTGACTTGTTTGTCTAAATGTCTGCTTGACCAAGAGTGTGATGGTGTGAGCCTAATACTCATCCGACTGTAGTGTCTGATGGCTATTTGTAGAATTATAAATTTAGAATAATGTGAACAAGGATGTGAAATACACCTGTGATTGGAGATTATCAGCGTGCCTGTTGATGTGTGGCAATGGCAGGGTTCAATAGCAGGCAGCAGCTTAAAGGGGCAGGTATCAGAGCTTGGTTAATTGAGAACACAACAAGTTAATTCAAAACCAAGAGGGCTATATCTATGCATGAAGACAGTGAATACTACATTCCAGTTACACTTTTGGAATCTCTTTATACACTGCCAGATAAGACTATAATTGATTCTATTGGAAAATTTATCTTCTACAGAATGGACTGTCAGTGGCAGTTGAACGGTAACATTGCAAACATAGCAGCACAATTGCACTTGTTTTATATTGATTTTTCTGTGTAAGTTCAATTTTATACCAAACTTTATATTACATATGGTTTATATAGCAATACATAATTGCATAAGTTCAATATACTTGCCTGCATTGATATTGATAATTTTGTACTATTTTATTAACTTTAGTATAATAACTGGCAGGTCATTTGGACCTACTGCCCTTCCTGCCAGGATTCCCAATATGTGGTCTGAATACACTGGATATAAATTTACTCTCCTATCTACCAGGAATTACATTGTAATACAGTTCATAAGGTTTCAGTTTAAAATTAATTGGTAGCTTTAATACAATTGAAACAATGTACATTAACAGAAATTGTAGCTTTGACAGCATATTTAAAGAGAAAAACTAGATTAGTGTTCATGGTGTTTCATAGAATTTACAGTGTAGAAGGAGACGTGTAGGGCAGCACGGTAGCATTGTGGATAGCACAATTGCTTCACAGCTCCAGGGTCCCAGGTTCGATTCCGGCTTGGGTCACTGTCTGTGCGGAGTCTGCACATCCTCCCCGTGTGCGCGTGTGTTTCCTCCGGGTGCTCCGACTTCCTCCCACAGTCCAAAGATGTGCAGGTTAGGCGATTGGCCATGATAAATTGCCCTTAGTATCCAAAATTGCCCTTAGTGTTGGGTGGGGTTACTGGGTTATGGGGATAGGGTGCTCTTTCCAAGAGCTGGTGCAGACTCGATGGGCCGAATGGCCTCCTTCTGCACTGTAAATGCTATGAGACCATTTGGCCCATTACATCTGCACTGGCCTTTGGAAAGAGCACCCCATTTAAGCCCACACCTCCAACCTATCCCCGTAACCCAGAATCCCCATCCAACCTTTTTATTGGACATTAAGGGCAATTTTAGCATGGCCAATCCACCTAACTTGCACATCTTTGGACTGTGGGAGGAAACCGGAGCACCCGGAGGAAACCCACGCAGACACGGGGAGAATGTGCAGACTCCGCACAGACAGTGACCCAAGCCAGGAATCGAACCTGGGACCATAAGACCATAAGACCATAAGACATAGGAGCAGAAGTAAGGCCATTCAGCCCATCAAGTCCACTCCACCATTCAATCATGGCTGATTTCAACTCCATTTCAACTCTGGACCCTGGAGCTGTGAAGCAACTGTGCTAACCACTGTGCTACCGTGCTGCCCATTGACCCTCATGTTGAACTGATAGTATCAATAACAATATTAGACAGTTCTTGCATGATGTGTATTGATTGCCTACCATATTTGGACTCAGACCCTATTAAATTGGATCTTGTGAGATGAGTAAATTAAAGTAGCTCATGACACCATAAGATCATAAGGCCATAAGACATAAGAGCAGAATTAGGCCACTCGGACCATCGAGTCTGCTCCATCATTCAATCATGGCTGATATTTTTCTCACCCCCATTCTCCTGCCTTTTCCCCATAACACCTGATCCCCTTATTAATCAAGAATCTATCTATCTCTGCCTTAAAGACACTCAGTGATTTGGCCTCCACTGCCTTCTGCGGCAAAGAGTTCCACAGATTCACCACCCTCTGATTTAAGAAATTCATCCTCATCTCTATTTTAAAAGATCGTCCCTTCAATCTGAGGCTGTGGCCTCAGGTTTTCGTCTTTCCCACGAGTGGGAACATCCTCTCCACGTCCACTCTATCCAGGCCTCACAGTATCCTGTAAGTTTCAATAAGATCCCCCCTCATCCTCCTGAACTTCAGCGAGTACAGACCCAGAATCCTCAACCGTTCCTCATACGACATAGTACCACAGTATAAGTGGATGGAAGAATATTGAGTTCCATGTATATTTTCTGGCGTTCACCATTTCCATTCATATAGGGTTGATTTTCAGACTGAGTTTCCAATCTGTGCCACCGCTGGGGACACACATTTTGACATGTAATATATAACATGTTCACAATTTCAAGACAATTAATGTTTCTCTGAGTTTAGCACTGTTATCTTAAATAAAACTACCTTTCTTCCCAAAGCCATTGATTCACATTTGGGTAATGTTCACTGACACAAGTAGACATCAAGAACCCCATTCAAGTGATCAATGAACATTAGAGGACAATTCATCATTGGAAGCCTCAGTGCTAAGTTTAATCCTGTTCATCCCTGAGTACACTTTCAATCGGAGGTGATGGGGCGATTTTCAGCCCTCGTGAGCCATCAGCGAGAATGGCGACACGGGTGCAAAATATGGCTAGAATCAGAAAACGATACTCTGTCCAGCGAGTTTTCCGATTTTCTGGACCCTTCACTGGTGGCATAGCAAGAATCCCACCATGGCGTGTTGGAAATTGCATTTAAATACATTAGCAATTTATTAATGTGCCCTCCCTCTCGGACTTTCCCCCTCACTGAATATTCATCGGTCACTGGCGTAACGTCACACGGCCGTGATTTGCAACAGCTGTATATAAAGGCGAACCTGGTGACCTCAGCTCCGAAGGGGATATCGGAAGTGAGCAGGCTGCCATCACTCTCCAGGGTGTCAATTGTAGAGGGGTGTAGCCACCTGGGTTGGCCACTTCCCGAATTAAAATAGAGAACCGCAAAGGCTGAAGGGAAATTCAGCCAACACAGGCAAAGACTAGCAAGTGCAGAAATCATGTATATTGAAACCTGCAAAACAACCAGACAGCACTGAAACCAGCAGCCATCTGCATAGTAATGAGCGATTCCAAGGCACAATGGCAACAGTTAAGGTGAATAAAGCCAAGCCAGACTCCTCGACGCCAGCAGGAGCCAAGACAAAGGAAGGCCAACGGACACTTAGGGACTGCCCAGCGATCAGGGAACCGCTCCAACATTGGAGAAATTGATCCAAGTGATCTGAAAGTAGTCCAATCACTTGGAACCAGGTACGGGGTCCGCCCCGAAGGACGGGAAGCCCCTGGGGACTATAAAGTAAAGCCCCCAAGTTCAAATCGTCCTTCTTTGACAGGGTCACTCAGCAGCTCGAACCAACCCTTGACAGTGACCTGCCTCGCTGCCGCCAACCAAGTAAGTCTCAAGTCAACGCTCGCTACGAGATAGGCGCTCCTAGCTACCAGTCCATACCAGCTTTTGAATCCTGCAGACTCAGGACCTGAACAAAAGGCCATTTGTTCCCCTGACCTGGTGGGCCAGTCCGAAGCTAAGTATAGTACTTTTAGTGATAGGAATAGTCTAGAAAGTAGAGTTTATGCATGAATAGTGATTTACTGTGTATAATAAATGTGTTTTGATTTGAATGTTACTAATTGGTGTGTTGAGTTATTGATCAGTACTTGAACTTGAACCTCATGGCGGTATAAAGATACCTGGCAACTCTAGAGCAAAGGTTAAACAAACAGAGCAAATTACGATTTAAGAGCCAACCAAAAGTTAGCAACAAGGGGCATCAGAGAGGAAGTGGGGGACCAGATCATTGCAACTCAGGGTTGGGAGGGTGGGTTCAGTCTCGGCGTCTCAGGGAGAGTGGTCACTCACAGGCCTTAGTGGCTTTTCATGTTTCTGAGCCCTTAAGCTTGATGGAGCCTGGCGACTGGTTTGCAGGCAGGGCTTTCTGTGTCCTCCTTGCTGGGCTTGTGGCGATAGCACGAGCACGGCTGAGGGGTTTCCCTTCCAGAGTGGCAGCTGGAAAGTGGGTGGGAGCAGGTGAATCCACAGGCTCAACACAGTGGGTGACGGTGAGGTCCCAAGATGGGTTCTGGTGAGATGCCAGGCAGCATAGGCAGAATGGGGGATCTCTGACAAGGAGTGGTTCCAGCCTCGTGAAGGCTGAAGACATTTATACAGGGGGTAGAATGAGTGTAGTCAGAATTAACCCCCACAATCAGGCTGCACTTTGATGCCAGAGGGCATGAGATGTCTGGAAGTTCAAGGCCACTGGTAATGGAGGCCAAGCTGTCAGGGATTATTATATGGGTGGCTGGCTGTTCACGTTGGAATGCTCATTTAATACACAGCCCACAAGTGCTGGGCGAATGAGAATGCCCTCTAAGGATGAAGTTCACTGCAAATTGCAGTTTTCACATGCATCAGGTGTGCCACGCTTGCCACAAGGGGAAGTCAGTTGTCCCTTCCTTAATGAGTCAATTGTGCCAACTCAGTCAGCAGTGCAATGCAAGTATATGCCACTGATGATCACCTAATTTTAACACAATAGTTGGAAGAAAATCAATACATCAAAATAGGTGGAAGCCTCGCCCGTAAGCATTGAACTCCAAGGCTAATACTTACGTCTCCATAACAGAGAGGCGGCACAGATGTGGCCCCCAATGCAAGGCGTTACGGTAAAGATGCCCATCAGTCCATCTGTTCAGGAGGTGACGGGTGGCAGCGTCTCGTTCCCCCATGAGGTCAGAACGCAGGCCTATTGAATGCAGTCAACGGCCCTCACTCATCAAGCTTGGTGGAGTCACGTGGCCAGCTGAGACTCTCAAGGGTTGAGGTGTTTCATTCCGGTGGAGTTGAGAGGGGCAGTTGTGGTGATTAGGCTATTGTGTGACAGGGGGGAAATGAGGCTCATTGGAAAGATGCCCTCTGCACGTGGCCAGTAACAACACCCTGCAGAGGAGGGGGAGGCTGGCCTCATTGATCATCCAGGACCAAGGTCACAGATGGCAGAGTCTCAGACAAGATAATACCGACCACGGGTATTCCAGTGCAGAACTTCCTTCCTCAAGATGTCAAAGGTGCAGTACCAGAGAAGACTGCACCTGTCCCGGAGGGTGATGGACCACGTGTGCCAGGTCATAAAATCATGGAAACATAGAATCCCTACAGTGTAGGAGATCATTCACCCATCGAGTCTGCACCAACTTTCTGAAAGAGCACCTCACCCATGCTCCATTCCCATAACCCCACCTAACCTTTGGACATTTAGGGACAATTGATCATGGCCAATTCATCTAACCTGCACATCTTTGGACTGTGGGAGGAAACCTGAGCACCCGGAGGAAACCCACGTAGACACGGGGAGAAAGTGCAAACTCCACACAGACTCCTCACCCAAGGTCGGAATTGAACCCAGGTGCCTGGCGCTGTGAGGCAGTAGTGCCAACCACTGCACCACCGTGCCGCTGCCAGGTGATGCGAGTGTTGACACCACATGGGCTGGGAGGTCGCCCATTGCTTGAGGCCCTGAAGTTTACTGCTGCACTGAACTTCTATAACAGCGGCGGCCCATTTCAGGGCTGCACGGGTGACCCATGTGTCATCTCCCAGTCAGCAGCACACAAGTGGGTAAGGGAGGTCATAGATGCGTGATTCATTAAGGCCCACATGTACATCAACTTGGACTAGGATCAAGCAAGCTAGGATGCCAGGACCATGGGCTTCACTGACATAGCAAGCACCAGGTGCAGGGTATCATCCATGTGGCTCTGCATTCCCCATGGCGGCATGGGCTTCCAATTATGAGCCACAAGGGATACCATTTCCTCAATTTCCACATCGTCTGTGACCACGAGGTATGCATCGTGCAGGGATGCACCCATTTCCCAGGGAATGTCCATGATGGCTACATCTTGGCGCGCTCGCAGATCTCAGCTGTTTTTGAGGGAGAGCAGCGGCTGGAGGGAAGGCTCCTCTGCGACAATGGGCTCCCACTCAGGAGGTAGCTGATGACACCAGTGAGGAGAACACAAACACTCGCTGAGACTCACTACAATGAGGCTCATGTGTCAACACTGACACTGACGCTGGTTGAGCATGCAATTGGACTACTCAAGATGCGGTTCTGGTGCCTGTGCCGGTTGGGGGTATCCTGCTGATACAGCCCCCTGAGGGTGTCCTGCACCGTGGTGGTCAGCTGTGCTCTGCACAACCTGGCACTGCAGTGGGAGAGCAGCTTGACCAGGAGGAGATGGAGGAGCGTTGATGTACATGTGGGCCTTCAGAACGATGTCGAGGAGGGCAGCAAAGGACAACTCATGGAGGAGGAGGAAGGACAACGGGTGATGGCCAGGACCCGCATGGAGTGCAGGGATAGGAACCCTCACATAGACTCTTGGTTTGGGAATGACCAGGACCTCTCCCACCATGGATCTGACATCTGTTCACTACTGTGGTGCCTGCAGGAGTCATTGTGATGGTGGCTACATTCATGGGCAGGGCGCTAAAGTGATTGCCCAGACGCTGCAGGAGAATGATGATAACTTGCAGTAAGAACAGAGCAATGCTCCCCTCAAACTCTGTGAAATGTCTGACTCCTGCCTGACAGAGAGCTGAACATAACCTATTACTGAATGGGGTGATATAGGGGCGCAGAAAGGCTGGTTGTCACATCTCAGTTGTACTACACCATCTGAGGTCAAGTGACCAAGTGGTTTTCGCCACCTACTGGTGAGGTGGGCAGACACGCACACCTTTCGAGCCCTTGGCATCGTCAGAACTGGGGAATACTGGCAGACATGAGAGGGCGGAGCATTGCTTTGGGGGGGGACATAAAATGTCCATTCATGAGGGAGTTGTGGGGCATTACTGGGGTGCCCGTGCCGGCAGGGGTGAGGCTTTATGGCCTAGTTAGTGTGGGAGACATAGCGCTGCCATTCGCACACTCCACAGGGAGGAACTGCTGAGTTTGTGCAGCCGTTTGCAGAGCATGTCACCAGGATATGACATCATGGAGGATCTGGAAGGTGAACAAAATTATTTTAAATACAATTGAGATATTACAATAGTAACTTTCCTTTTACTCCTGCCTAATTTCACCCATGCCATGAGGTGCCTTTGGTTTCTTACTCTTCCTCACCATTCTGCTTCATCTAGGTGTATTCCCCACAGTTGAGGTTGAAGCGTCCTGCTGACTTCCATGCCCAGTTGACTGAGATGACCTTGGCAGCAGTTTCCTGGGGGGCCTGGACTTTGAGGGTCCGGTGTCTACTTTCCGCCTGCATGGGTGTTGCAGTGCTTCCCTCCTCGGTGTGCAGGGCTGGAAGTATGCCGCTCATAGGGAGGTGTTGCCAGATGGGCTAGACCCCAGGATCTGCTGAGTGGAAGGCTCCCAGCTGTGTTCCTGACGATCTTCTTCCCATCAGCTGCCCGAGAGCCCTGTGCTCTTCCATAGGATAGAGGGGCAGCTGGAGTGAGATCCAAAAGCCCCGCGGCCTCTGGAGCTGACACTCGAGGATTCCCACTAGTACCTGCACCATGCAGTTGAAGCCCTGCAGCATGGAGCTAACTCCCTCGACCATGGAGGTCATGAGCTGAACCATGGAGCGGACATCTTCTGCTATGAAGTGTACATCCTGCACCCTTGTAGTGTCCTCCTTGTTGCCGAGGAATGATGGCACCATTTTCTCAGACAGAAGGCGATGGGATTCCTCCAGCCAGTCTTGCAGACCGAAGGCAAATGCTGTCAGTCTGATGCTCATGACTTTTCCTTTGCAGCTCTGGGACAACTGGACCCAGAGGCGTGTCATCGTCCTGGGGCTTAGCAGAATCCTGGGCTCTGACATCCTTCTCTGAGTGTCGGATCCTGGACATTCCTTCCTCCCTCCGCCTGCTATGGTTCTTCAGATGCAAGGAGCTCACCAATGAGTGACCCAGAAGCCTGCCTACTAATTAATCCTACCAAGGTGTTAGTATCTGCACTGGTGGAGGGTGCAGGTGACAGCTGTGATGCCTCCTTGATGCTCGTCTCCAGATGTCTCCCTTGGAGCTGCTCTGGTCTGTTGTCTCCCCAGGGCACGAGGATGGTCTGGGCTGACCAACTGATTGACCTGCAAGGGAAGCGAGATGGCAGTAGTGCATCGCAGGGGCCGACTGATGGGAGGATGTTAACTCACATGAGGTTTGACGCATGGCTCCATGACTTGATGGTTCTCACTTTTGTCTGCTGTCACCTGCTTCTTGCCAGCCAGTTCAAGGGTTCTCTCCTCAAAGGGCTTGGGCATAACCCCGGCAAGCTATGCCCGCTCACGCCGGTTGTGCTCGGATTTGTTCTGCAACGAGACAGATGGGGAGGGTGTAGGTGGGAATCCTGCCATGACAAATGTGATGAAGTCTGGCATGCACGGGAAGTGTGGGAGTGGGCATGTGAGGGGCCAGACCATGTGGTTGGGCGAGGGATGGTGAGATGGCTCCGTGACAAGTGTTGGGACCCTGTGAAGTGGCTGGGAGAGAGATCACTGTAGAGGTGTGATGGCTGTGTTGAGGGGTGCAGCAGGAGGCATGAGGAAGCAGACTTATCCTGGCTGCACGAAGAAGGTAATTCACCTTCTTCCGGCACTGTAGCCCCGTCCCCTTAAGAAATGGGCTGGCAGCCACTATTGTGGCCACAGCCTCCCAGGCGATGTTGGTGACCTTGCTTGATGGACATCTGATTGATCATGGATAGAAGATGTCACGTCTCTGTTCGACACCATCCAGAAGTTTGGTGAGTTTCCCCCCATCAAACGTGATGTTGTTTTCCTGGCAGCCATCCCCCTGACTGGACCTGGGACAAGTGCTGGGGAGGCATTTAAAATGAGCGCCCCACTGATTACAGTGATTATGTTTTTCCGGGGTGAGTGAATCATAGGCAAGCCGACACAAGGGCAGCGTGATCACGTGGAAAAAATAATTTTGTTAAAGAGGGTCAATATACTTCAAACTGAAATAGGTTTCATTCCTCCTCCAGCCTATGCATTTCAAAGCTAACATCTTTGGAATCATTTTTAGCCAATTAATGTTTAATGTTTCAGATCAAAGTTATGAAGGAATGGTTAGTAGAGAAAGAGAAAAACTTAAAGCAGATAGAAATAATGTAACATGAAAAATAAATTAGAGAATATAGATACAAATAATAATATAAAATAAGATATGAAGTTGTTTTATTTATTTATTTATTTATTATAAATTTAGAGTACCCAATTCATTTTTTCCAATTAAGGGACAATTTAGCATAGACAATCCACCTACCCGTTTGGGTTGTGGGGGCGATACCCACGCAAAGACGGGGAGAATGTGCAAACTCCACACGGACAGTGACCCAGAGCAGGGATCAAACCTGGGACCTCGGCACCGTGTGGTGATAACCACTGGGCCACTGTGCTGCCCTTGTTTTATTCATTTATGATGTCGCTGGATAGATCAGACAATGGGCCATGACTTAGTTCCTACTGGATGTCACACAATTTAGATCAATCCTTTAAATCCCAAACAAGGGGCCTGTGAGCAGTTTTATATTACAACTCTCCAAGGCCAAACTTGGTGCAGATCATGGAGAGTTCTTGCACTAACCCAGAATGTATTCCTTTATGTACTTGAATGGCCTCTGTGGGAGCCCCAAATCTATACTAGAATAATATTTCATAGGAGTACAAATATCTTCTCTGGTATTGAGTGACTTCAATTTGAGTTAAAGACCTACTAATAATCGCTCTTTAATCTACTTGAGCCTTGAGGTAATTCCAGGTCAAGGGGAAATGCAGCTATTCTTTATTGATAGATTTTACGCACTGTTGATTGAGTAGTTTTGAAGTTGATGACTAAGCCATTCTCTAGTAATGTAAATGAAGGATAAGTGAAGATATTAAAGAACCACAAAAAGAACTCAACAATTTGGCTGACAAATGATTTATCAATATTCATAAATTTGTATAGATGTGGCCAATGAGTGTTCTAATCATGAGATACATTTTGGCTTGGGATTTCTTTAGATATACTCCTAACTTCACCATTTATGTTTTGCTACTTATTATATTTGTTATATATTATCAGGAATCGCTCAGTTATTTAAAAGAAATCAACATGAGATGAGTTCCATAAATTCAACACACACACTTTTAATTCTTTATTTATGCCTGTGTTCCTCCATATAAAATCTCTTGTGTTTCTTCTTAAAGTCTAACCTGTAGTTTAGTAGCAATAAATGTAAGTATCCCTGTGTGTATCAGGCAGTAAATAACTTGTGTGTACTGAATAAACACAGGGACGAATGGTTGAAGTTTTTATTGGTGCTATAATGTTTGCACTATGCATTAGACTCAGTGGCCTTCACTGTTTGTTGTTGGTTGAGTGTATGGTGCTGAAATTCACAAATTTTATTGGTAAGATCATAGCCTCATGATCTTCAACTAACTGTTTTGTATTATTGAGCATAACTCGTAGGGCCAGGTTTTTATTTTATGAAAAGACTCATTATATAATTATCTTTGTTTGCAACAAATTTTAGTTAACTTTCCAGAAATGAAGGTGAAATGGCAAAACTGAAGAATTAAATATGTTTTCCCAGATTTTGTACCCATTGAGAGCATCAAACACTCCGGCATCAGGTATAGCCCAATAACATACTGGGGAAATCCTTTCCATTGTATTCCAATGTGCTTTAACCTAAATTGCAGTAGTGTATCCCTGCAGTACTCTGACTTTTTATTTTACTACACAATCCTGTGACAAAGGTTGTTATTTTAGTGATAAATGATGCTCATCAATGTGTGTTTGTACATAGCCTAACTCATTTCATAAAGGAACTTTATGGTTATCTGTTGTAGGTTGGGGTGGAGTTGACAAAGTATATTTTCAATTTATCTGCACAAGATTTTAATTTACAGAGGAGAGATAGCAAAGTATTCTAATCCACTGAGCCATCAGTCTCCATTGAACTAATTAGCATCTGATGATGCCTTAATAGCATTTATTGCATCAATGCAAACATTTTGGCAGGTTTTCTTCTGAAGCAACGATTCTGAGACCTTTACTGTCACAAAGCGTGTTGGTTCCTGCAGCAGATGCTCCGTTCACGGAGGAAGACTGGTTTCCTCTGGAGCTTTTGTAATGTCAGTCAATCTGACCGACAGGATTGGTAGCGAGATGGCACCAATACGCCATCAATCTTTGTTCTCTGTTTTCAAGCTGGCAAATTGCATTACAAATGCTTTTAAAAATGAGAACTTCTTTAGATCTGAAAGAAGACATGAGCAGAAATGTAATTCTCGAATGAATGTGAGGCTTAAAATGTTCTCTTTTGTAATGTAATCAATTGCAAAGTTTACTTTAAATTAAGATCCATAAATTAGTCTGAAAATTGCTCCTACATATGCTTTTCTACCATTTAAATAAACAACACCAGGTCATAAAGTAATTTTATTCTGCTCGGAGACTGTTTTTGCTGCTGCGCTTGGTGTCACAGTTGATGACATGGTGTTAGGAGCGCTATAAAATAAGTACAAAGCAACCAAAGTGTGATAATTATTGATAAATGATAAGCCACAGGGCTGAGACGGGATAATGGCCCAGATTTTACTGTTAGAATAAAGGTTAATAGTGCATGCTGTTATTTGTGCGTAAATGCTACAGCCACTTCAAGCAGGGGAGGGATGTGGCAGGCCAGAATTCTCCTATTCTGGGGCTATGACCATGATGGGGCGGGAACATGGAATGTTTCCAGCTGTGGAGGCTGGTGGGAAAACATACCATATTCTCTGGCCCCAACCTCATTCGTTACGTAACAAAACAAGAAATGCTGGAAAATCTCAGCAGGTCTGACAGCATCTGTGGAGAGAGAACAGACTAACGTTTCGAGTCTGGATTCACCGTGTGTTTTGTGCCGTAATCTATGATGGGGCAGGCCTGATGGCGATTAGTCCACTGTCATGTCAGGATGCCATATTGAAAATGTCCCCAACATCACTGACCCACTATGGAAGAGAGATGTTGGACCTTCTCAGAAAGGAGATGGATCTCCTGGAACATTCTGAGGTTGGCAGATGGCCCCCTCCAGGACACTGAATCTAGGAGGCTCATTTGCAGATGCTTCCCGCATCCACTACTGTATTGTTCCCAGTTCCAGGGTTGTCGGTGGCATCCATTCCAAACTCTGGAGGCAGCCCCAGGCGTTGTTCAGTTGCGTACCGCCATCTGCACATATTTCAAATGTGCTTTGCATTGGCATGTTTTCTCACCGGCATCATGGGGAATCAGGCATAGGTGGAAGATTCCGGTCAGCAATTCTATTAATGGGATGAAAATTAGTTTCACACTGGTCTCCAGCGGGTTTTCCAATCCACCATGGTGGGCACAAGTGGAATATCCAGTAGGAAATTCACGCTGACATGATTCCCATTTCTGGGCCAACCATGCCAGCCATCGATGCCACCAGAGGGGGGCTTGGAAGAATTCCGCCCGTAGTTAAACTCAGATATCCAAAGTTTTCTGTCTGAGTTGCTCCGCTGTTAGCTTTTAAATAGTGGCAATTCACTATCTGCCTAACCTTTGCAATGCATTGAATGATGTTGCTGAATTTGCACAAAAGATTTGAACTAAACTTGTCACAGAAAGTTAAGTTCTGCCCATTCCAATTTAAATGTGGTTTTGAACATGTCATAAATGTTAATTTGTATCAAAAAACCTCCCAAGCATTAAAAATGAACTTTTACAAAGTTGGATTCTCATTCCTGCAATTTTTAATTATTGCAGGAGATTTTAAAGATTTCAAGCTTTTTAAAATCTTTTCCTTTCTGCTTTTTCTCTCTCTTAACCAATCTCCATTCCCTGCACTTAATTTTTCTTCTTGTACCTGATTTGGCATTAAATTCATTCACTGTAATTTGTCTCTTTAATTCTTCCACTGTTAGTTTAAGAAACGTTGGTTCAGGATATTCACAGTTCCTTGCTCAGGTCCGAGGTATCCCGTTTCTCTTGATCAACTCACACTTCCAACAACTTGCCACGCAGAAAAATGCGAAAACCGAAACATGCAAGGATGAGTCGAATAGCAGATTCTGTTAGATTTACGCCTAAGCCCTGCACCAAAATCCGGCACATTATTTTAAATTACACCCCCTGCCTCGTTGTAATGTATCCAATTGAAATGCACAAGCATCATAATTTGTCATAATAATAATCTTTATCAGTGTCACAAGCATGCTTACATTAATACTGCAATGAAGTTACTGTGAAAAGCCCCAAGTCGCCACACTCCAGCGCCTGTTCGGGTACATAGAGGGAGAATTCAGAATGTCCAATTCACCTAACAGCAAGTCTTTCGGGACTTGTGGGAGGAAACCGGACACCCGGAGAAAACCCACACAGAGACAAGGAGAACGTGCAGACTCCGCACAGACAGTGACCCAAACGGGAATCAAACCTGGGACCCGGGTGCTGTGTAGCAACAGTGCTAACCACTGTGCAATCCTACAGGAAGTGAGCATAACTGCAGGACTAATATGGAATGCCACAAGTGAGATAATTTATACAAATCCACTTTCGCGCATTTAATGAATTTTAGTTACTGATGCATAAAACAGTTTTTAAAAACTCTCGGAAATAGAAGAGCCAACTACAGTGATGCACAATATTGCAAAGGAGCACATAAGTATCAAGATAATTAGGATCAATCCATTCACACCTTTCCTGATTTTCAAAATATATATATTTTAGTATATATTAACATTGTTTTGCATTGTCACCATTTATCCTAATTAATTATGTTTGTTTTTATCAGTAATATTTGACTGAAATAATAGCTGTGCAAACTGGCAAGGAGAGAAACTTTTTACAATTGAAGATCCCATATCATACAAACTGTTCTCAGGGGCCTCCTGCTCTGAGAAAGCTGTATTCAACTGAGAAAGTTGAAATTCAACCCAAAACTTTTGGGTAAGTTTGGTGGGGTGCTTCTCGCCGGCTTTTTGGGTGAGATTCACACCGCTATTAAACCACACGAAGGGCACGATTTAACTAAAAAAAAGGTTCGTTCTGGATGGGAATTGAGGGGTCGTTCCTGGCCCTTGTAGAGCTGGGAACGACTCTGCTATCTAACAACTCTTTATTTTGGCCCCGGTGGGGAACCCCCCGCGGTGGCCACACTTAGCCCATGGCACCCCGATCTCTCACCCCCCCCCGACGCAACCCTTGGATCCCTCCAATGTCCCAACTCACTTGTTGGGTGTCCTTGAGCACTCCCCACATCCCCCCCCTCCCCCCGCATCCCATCACATACCAGCAGGGCACCCCTGGGCCCAATTCTTGGTGTGGGCAAAATGTCAGGCTGGCACCCTGGCAATGGCATCCTGGCAGCCATAGTGGCACTACCAGGGTGCTCAGGATGGCACTGCCAGGGTGTCAGGCTGGCACCAGTCATACCAGGACTCAGGGGCCTCCGATCGCCTGGAGCTCCTCAGTGCCTCTGACAGAAAAAAAACAGAGTGCCGTTTGATAGGAGGGTTATCCCCAGCATTACAAGGATTGGGAACGCCCCTCCATTCCTGCCCACAACGGACGTTCATTAAATCGCGCCCTTAGAAATATTTTCATCACTGGAAAATTGAAGCTGTCGGCGAGATTGGCTTCTCAGAGATCAGGGTGCCCTTTTGAAACGGTGCCCCTATCTCTAAGTGAACCTGAGGGATGCCCCCCCACCCACGGGCAATATCACCCCCCCTACCCATGGGCATTACCCCACCCCCCCCAAGTGAGGACATCCCTCTATCCCTCTATGGTGTGGCTAAGAGCCTTCTCCTTTTCACACCATGCCAACCCTCCTTTTAGGGCCCCCCTCTCAGGGCCCCCCCCTCAACCCCCCCCCCCCCCCCATTGATGACTGCCCTTCACCCCCCACCCTTCACAACCTCCGTTTCATGGCATGTCCTCTCCCCCTCAGGCCCTGACCCTGGCACTTGGACACCTTCGGAAGTGCCACTCTAGCACCCTGGCAATCCCACTACTAGCATGACAGTGCCATCCGGGCACCTTGGCAGTGCCAGACAGGCAGTGCAAGATGCCTGGATGCCACAGATAGAGCCCGCGGGCCACCATGCCCTGTCCCTGACCACCAAGGAGTCTCCAATGGCCTGGGAATATCCACAGGTGCTGTTACACCTGGTTACATTTGTGTGGACCAGTACTAAACGGCGCCTGGTTGAGGCCTCGCTGGGGAGGCCATTAGTTCCCTGGTGCCGGGAGAATACGCTGCATGCATATTGAAATGAGGTGTATGGCTGGGCAAGATCCAGATCGCAACACCTGCGAAGTTTGGTAGAATCGCACGAGATATCTCAAACGTCATGATTCTCGCGATACACCTCTCACGAGATTTAACAGCCTCGTCGCATCACCCAAGTCGGACATGATGAGGCCGGTAATATTCCAATTATAAGCCCCCAAAAAGGCGCCAGTACTTCATTCCAATTGAAAAAATAACGAGAAGTTAATTAGCCAACCAAAAAATTCTGTGCAGAAAAAATAAACTTTTGGATTCTAAGAAATCATCTAATCATAGAATTCCTACAGTGCAGAAGGAGGCCATTTAGCCCATCGAGTCAGCACTGACCCTCTGAAAGAGCACCCTGTCTAGGCCCATACCCCCACCCTGTCCCTGTAATCCATTAACCCCACCTAACCTTTAACTCTGGGCATGATCTATTGGCCGATTTGCATTTGAGTGCGAGCGAGCGGTGAATCCTGGGGGAGGCCTGCAGCAGGCCTTCCGGCAGCTTCCGTGCCTTGTGGAATATACCGAAGTCCTGCGAATTGGAACACTGCCCAAAAGGGGCGGGGCCAAACCATCTCCGTGACCTCAATGCAAAAATAAATGAACAAAAATAAACATTTCAAATTTAGCATATAAATAAAGCATGCTATACGGCAAACGGAAGTCAACTATTTACCCTTGTGCATTCCCTTAGTTTATATCTGCCATCTTCTTTCTCCTGTTCTGATGCTCCCACATATTGCTATCCCAATGGTTGCAGCACAGCTAGTGGGAGGCTGCTGATTTTCAGTGGGGGATACTGCACATGGTATTGTAGAATGGCCTGAAGTGGCTTGAGAGCCATTGAAGCTCCGGCTGCAGACTACACCACATTTCCCTGGGTACAGCAGTCTGTGCTGGCTGGCTGACAGGCAACAGCAAGGGCATTGGCAGAGTGGCATCAGTGCGAGGATGCATTCTCTTTTCCTGAGAGAGAATATTAGGTTTGTGCTACACGGAGTCACAGTGACTCCCACCAGAGTGGAGTCTCGACAACCCTAGTAACCTGTTGGAGTAAGACCTTTATTATATTGGCATCCTGAATCCTGATGACCGCAACCTGTACGAGCATGGCAACTATCAGACATTGGTCAGCTTTTTGTGCTGCAATGTCAGTCAGCTGAGATATCATACATCAGAACTTGCATTATGGTTTGGCCACATGTGTGCAAAAGGTATTGGCCCCCACCTCCATGCTGAAAATAACAGTAAGACGTCTTAGAACCCCAGGTTAAAGTCCAACAGGTTTGTTTCAAATCACTAGCTTTCGGAGCACTGCTCCTTCCTCAGGATTCACCTGATATATGTGGTGATATGCCTGTGAATAATATTACATGCATTCAGCAGTACGACCTCCCACGAGCAGGTGGCATCAGTCATCAGTCATGTGATGTCCGGCCAGCGGCAGAAGGTTGTAAGGCATATATCTGGGCAGTCGCACATGAGGATAGCTCCAGGAGACTCTAATGTAACTCTGTGAAACTTGGTCTGTGTAGCAATTCTGATTGTTACTTTACCACATGTACATCAATAAATCATCATTCTGGTTAATTCACCAGCAGTTCTGTAGATTCAATGCATAGACAAGATCACAGAACACAACACGATGCATGTCCGCTTTAAAATGTATCCGCTGGCTCTAACTTCTGCTAACTTTTCCAATTTTCTGTCCACTGTTGGGAGTGCAGCCACTCAACAGTGCCATTAGCACAGTCTGTATGCAGTAATATGGTCATGAGCGGACAACATGAAGACGACGTGTTGCTGCCTGTATCACATTAAACATGTGTGGGGTGACCGCGCGTCATGATTTTGGGGACTATCCAATATAGGTTCCCTGAACATATACTGAGGGAGGACCTGATGCCCATTTCAGTCATGATAATTAAAAACACAGAACAAATCATGAATTAGGCATTGATAAAAGTTAAATGATTTTGGATTGAATTTCAATTTAAAAGCCCAGTGGAATCTGATTTTACACAGTAAAACTACTTTCAGCCATGCAAACAGACTAAATTAAGTGAAGCATGTTCAAAGAAGTAATCGTACAGGTCTTTGTTTTAACACTTTGTGTGACTGTTGACAATAACAAGCATGAAGCCAAACTGAATCAAGTTCTCCCTGTCTCAATGCGATGTCAAGTGTTGATGTGGAAGCAAAGTGAATTCAATTGAAAGAAAATACAGCCCTTCTCTCTCTGTTAGGTTGACTGTCAGTGTCATAAACTGAATTCAGCATCTTGAATCTGCTGTCCCCTCATTTGAATGACGGGGTCCTGGTAAGGGGAAAAAACACCCAAAATACCCGTGGGTGGGGGTGGGGCAGGAGATTTTCTGGAAGAGAACCTCCCAGCCAGTTTTGATTGACCATGGGCTGAGGTCCTCCTCAGCTAACATTTTGGGGCTGCACCCCCAACAGTGGACAGATGATGGTTAAAAAGTTAGCAGAAGTCCATTCCAAGCATTTATTTTCTGTGGCAGATGGAAGTGAATCAGATAATATTGGAGGGTAATTTCATCCAGGTAGATTTCAATTAAATTGAGTCTGTACAAGTATGCATCCATCCCAAAACTAGTTTGCACAACTCCTTAACAATTATAAATGATTGACTATAATTAACGGCAAAAGTTAATTGCTCTGCTGGTGGCAGCCCAGTGGCCAGACGGCGGAGAAGGGAGCAACCTTGATTAATGCTGGAGGTGGCACTCCATGTGCAGGGGGCCTCTGAGCACCCTGAAGACCCGGCTGCCCATCGGGCCGAGGACGGATCTAGAGGGGGACACCAACGATGGCCCAAGGTGTAGGAATGTTTTGGTCTTACGAGAAGCAGACGGACTGCATGTGCCACAGGAGACTCCATCTCAACAAAGAGACAGTGCGCCACCTGTGCCACGTCTGTCCTCATGGACTTGGCACCCCAGGAAGGAGCATGACACCCACTCCCAGTGGCCATTAAGGTCACCACAGCCCTGAACATTTGTGCTAACTGTTCATTCCAGGGCTCGAGTGGGGACTTGTGTGGCATTTCACAAGCCACAGCCCACAAGTGCATACGTGAGATCAAGGATGCCCTGTATGCCCGGGCAGCTGACGCTATGAACGTTGAGCAGGACCAAGCCCACCAAGATGCATGGGGTGCAGGATTCCCAGCAATTGCCGAGATTTCCCAGGCTCAGGGGGTAATTGATGGTACGCATATTGCCCTGTGTTTACCAACACTTCAGGGAGTGCCTTTCATCAACAGGAAGGGGTTCCTCTTCCTGAGTTTTCAACTCATGTGCGACCACCATCTGCGGATCATGCACGTGTGTGCACACTTTCCAGGGAGCGTGCATGACAGCTACATCCTGGGACACTCGGAGATCCCTGGTGGCTTCGAGCACCATCTCAGGATGAAGTGTTGGCTCTTGGGGGATAAGCAGTACCCGCTGAGGTCCTGGCTGATGATGCCAGTGCGGAGGCTGGAGACCAAGGCGGAGACCCGATATAACGAGGCTTATGTTGCCACCTGTTCTGTCTGTTGTGATGTCATGGTTGTGTTGTAATTCACCCACTGACCACTAAGAGTCTCATTAGTATATAAGTTAGAGTCTGTTGACCTCAGACTGACACAGGAACTGGAAGAGAGAGGTTGCTTGTGCATGTTAATACTGTTATCCATCAGTTGTTTTGTGTATAGTTTACCGAAGGTTAATGTTAATAAATGATTTATAGCTTTAGCTACAAGTGTTCTTGTACTATAAATCAGGCCATCCGACAAAAACATTACATGGTACCAAGATTGGATGGTATTAAACACTGAGAAAAAAAAATCAGACTGCCACGAAGTCTGCAGAGATTTGCAGATTTTGCAGACTGTCAGAATTAACACCATGGAGTCGTCGAAGCCACCAATTAGTCTCAGATTTCATGGTAATGTGGACAGCAACTGGTGTGTGTTTAAACAGCAATTTAATCTGTTTCTTACAGCAGTAAATTTAGGAGATCAATCAGATTCCCGTAAGGCAGTAATGCTCCTAACTGCGGCAGGTCCCGAAGCAGTTGCTGTGTTTAATACGTTAAAATTTGCAAATGATGAAGACAGTAAAAATGATAACAAAGTAATTTAAAGATTTGATATACATTGCACCCCCAGAAATAATGGAAATTATGAATGCTATGTGTTTAGATCACGATTAACAAAGACAGAAGAGTCCATAGATCATTTCATCACTGATTAAAGTTGAAAGCAAAAACCTGCAGTGGCTTCTTCAATGATTCGGGACCAGATTGTGTTTGGTGTGAAACAAATAAGCCGACGGAACGGTTTCTGAGGGAATCAGAGCTGTCTTTGGAACAAGCAGTTAAGGTTTGTCAGACTCACGAACTGACAGCACAGCATTCTAAAATGTTTCTCAGTAATGGCGGTGTCTTCTTGGAGGAGAAAATCCCAGTTGCCGCCCTTTGTCCAGAAAGGCAGGAAACGTCCCCCCAAAAAGCAGGAAAGTTCCTGCAGCTCCTCGCACTCCAACAAACAGGTTAAAGATCAGGACAAAGTATTTATGTGTAAAAGATGTGGCCAAAGGCACAAATTAAGGCAGTGTCCAGCGCTTGGCAAGTTTTGTTCCAGATGCAAAGGTAAAAAAATCACTTTGCTCAGAATTGTCACTCTGAGCTCAACCCCAGATCAGTCAGCACAGTGGAAGACACAGTCCAGTGATGAAACATCACTGTTTGTTGGAGTAATAACAGAGAGGAATAATTTTTTGGAGGCATCAAAAAATTCTCCAGCACTTAAAAAAATGCAAACTGATGCTCCATTTAAAATAAATGCGATTGATGAGGACAAATGGCTGCTACCACTTGAAGTGAATGGCACAGTGGTCCAATTGAAGTTAGACACTGGTGCCAAAGTCAATTTAATCAGCATGACTGATTTTAAAAATCTAAAAATTCAGCCGATTAGAAGAAATCACAAAATATCTCTGAAAGTTTATAATGGTTCAAACATTAAATGTTATGGTGCTAGTGACCTGAGTGTGGTGGTGAAGAACAAAGTTTATTCTGTTCCATTCTGTATTGTTTCTGAGGGCTTGGATTCATTATTTGGTGATCAGTCCTGTGAAGAATTATGTCTCGTGCAGTTGGTCTGTAGCATCCAGAAAGGACTGGATCAACACTCCAATGATTCTAAGAATATTATCAACAAATTCAGTGACGTGTTCACTGATTTTAGTGCACTACCATTCACCAACGAGATACAATTTGAAGAAGATGCATTATCTAAAGCACCAATACAAACTCTTAGTATTGAAATTGCTGAAGATGGAGATGTGCATGCCAATTTCATTTTTACACTACCACCCATATCTAAAACCACAAGTTATCAAGAAGATAGAAGAACTTACCGATGAGGTAAATACCATGATGTGCGTGAAACAAATAACTGGTGATGCTCGTACAGGCATGGATTCCACATATCTCAATGGAAAAAGTGTACAAATTGTAAAACAATCATTATAGAAAGCAATGGACAGCCAATCTGCTCCATATCTCGCGGAATCACGTACAAAGCGTTACCATTGTCACATGTTAGATCACCAGCAGAGTTACTCATGAATAGAAGGTTGTGTACCACACTTTCATACTTGGAAAAGATGGAGAATGCAGTGGTTCTGCAGGAAATGTAAAACATTAAAGCAAAACAAAAGCAGTTCAATGATAGAGCGTCTAGAACTTTGCCACCTCTGAGTAGTGATGACATTGTGAGAATAGAAGATTTAGGCAATTGATCGAGAAAAGCCATTGTCCTTGAAGAAGTAACACCTCGTTCCTACAATGTACAGAGGAAGGGTTGGTTTGAAGACGAAATCACTGCGTGCTCTTGAAAATCAGAGAAGACTTTCACAACAACGTGATGGATGATGAATCAACGTCAGCCGCAGTGTCAGATAGTTCAGCAGTTCCTCAGCATGAGAATGTCATGGAGAACATTGAATCTACAAGTTCTGAGCAGCAAGGTCAAACTTTGAGAAGATCAACCAGAGTCAGAAGAAAACCTAATCGACTCAATTTGTAGATTTGGACTATTTGTACATACTGTGCTTGCAATTCATATGTATATATGCACATTTGTAAAACCATTTTTACTAAATTTTAAAGAAAAAAATTAATACAGCTAGATTCACAGGCTAATGATATCACGTGTAAATATGCTGATGATAATGTGTTAATTTATTCCATCAAAGGAAAGGGGATGAAGCGATATCATGGTTGTGTTGTAATTCACCAACTGACCACTAGGAGACTCATTAGAATAAGTGAATGTTAGAGTCAGGTGTTGGCTGAGGAGGAGGAAGAAGCGGCAGACCTTGAGGGGATGGTGGACAAGCCCAGGAAGGACCCACAGGATGAGCTGGAGAAAGGAGGACAGGCGGCGGCAAGGGTTCGGCATGCCCGGAAGATCAGGGAGGCCGTCATCCTCGCTCGCTTCTCATAGGACGAGGCCTTGACCGTCATCTCACCCTCATTCCCCTCTTCCTCATTCCCATCTTTCCCCCATTCCCCTCGTTACCCTCTATTCCCCGCCTTCTCCCATTCTCCTGCTTCCCCCCATTCACCCTCTCCTCTCCCAAGGGTTGTGTAACATCACCTCAGGCTTGTGTCGGCACTGCCAGGACGTCAACATCGGAATTAGGAGCACACGTCGACAATTTAGATTTAGATTTATTGTCACGTGTCCCGAGGTACAGGGAAAAGTATTGTTCTGTCAACAATTCTTCCCCTCGAGCTTGCTCCGCCATTCAAACAGATCATGGCTGATCATTTCCTGGTCACAAATCCACCTCCCTACCTGTCCCCTAAATCCCTTTAACTCATTTTTTATATCAGAAATATATCTATCTCCTTCTTGAAACCATTTAATGATTCAAACTCTACGGTACAATGGGGCAGCGAGTTCCATAAATTCACTACCCTCTGCGAGAAGTAGTTTCTCCTCATCTCAGTACTAAATCTACCACCTCTCAACCAATACCTGTGGCCTCTCATTCTAGATTGCCCCACAAGAGGGAACATTTGATCTACGTTTACTTTATTAATCCCTTTTAGTATTTTATATACCTCAATTAGTCCCCCTTTCTCCCTTTGGGCAGCACGGTAGCATTGTGGATAGCACAATTGCTTCACAGCTCCAGGGTCCCAGGTTCGATTCCGGCTTGGGTCACTGTCTGTGCGGAGTCTGCACGTTCTCCCCGTGTGTGCGTGGGTTTCCTCCGGGTGTTCCGGTTTCCTCCCACAGTCCAAAGATGTGTAGGTTAGGTGGATTGGCCGTGATAAATTACCCTTAGTGTCCAGAATTGCCCATCGTGTTGGGTGTGGTTGCTGGGTTATGGGGATAGGGTGGAGGTGTGGACCTTGGGTAGGTGGCTCTTTCCAAGAGCCGGTGCAGACTCGATGGGCCGAATGGCCTCCTTCTGCACTGTAAATTCTATGAATTCTATGAATCTTCTAAACTCCAGCGAATAGAAACCCAAACTGTTTAATCACTCCTCTTACGTCAACCCTTTCATCCCCGGAATCAATCTGGTGAATCTCCTCTGAACTGCCTCCAATGCCACCACATTCTTCCTCAAATAAGGAGACCATAACTGGACACAATACCCCAGATGTGGTCTCACCAACACCCTATACAATTGCAACAACTCTTCTCTGCTTTTTTGCTCCAATCCTTTTGCAGTAAATGCTAAGATTCCATTTGCCTTTTTGATTACATGCTTTACCTGCATACTGACATTCTGTGATTCATGAACAAAGACACCCAGATCCCTCTGCCCAGATGTTTTTTGAATCTGCTTTCCATTTAAATAATAATTTGCCTGAGTACTATTTCAGCGAAAATGGGAAGTCTCACACTTATCCACATAAAACTCCATCTGCCAAATTTTGCCCCAATCTCCTAGCCTATCTACATCCATCTGTAAAGTCTTTGGGCAAGATTGTCCATTTGCCGACGCCAAAATCACGAAAGTGATTGGGTGGATAATAGGTTCTGATGCCAAACTCGCGGCGGGCGTGATTTGACGCCAAATCGCGATTCTCCGTCACCTCGACAGTGGCGTCAATGTGTACCGGAACGCACGTACAGTAGACACAGTTTGCATATCATTAGTGGGCTTGAGTCAGTATTCTCCAGGACCTCCATGATTCTCCATCTCCGATGGACTGAGTTCCCGACGGCATTGTTCATTTGTTCTTTTAAAAATCGTGAAACCAGCGTGGTGGCTAATGAAGGAGAGAGAGAGGAGTTAGGACACAGAGAGGAGCGACTGCAGGTGCATACACCTGGCAAGGGCAGTGCGAGTCAATGGTACCCCTGGCATCAGGGACGAGGCCCCCCACAGTGCCGGCCACTGATGGGACCAGAGATGCGGAGATTGTGAGGGTTGGGGTGGGGGGGAACATACGGATGCAGCACCCGCAGTGCCAACCGGGGCGACCATGTAGCCTGGTGGACCTGGTTGGGCACGTGGTACGCACCATGCAAACATGTCGGCCTTTCACCCCCTGCAGACAATGAACATTGGAATCCATCCAGCAATGGAGGGCTTCCTGCAAGATGCCGCAGTCCCGGGGGATGTGCTGTGGCTGTACGAGTGGGCGCTGCTCGAAGAGGAGGAGGAAGCTGCAGCAGCGGAGTGTGCCGCAGAGGCACAGATGGCAGTCGTGCAGGTTGAAGAACCAGCCACCCAACAGGCGGAGGAGGAGGAGGTGCCAAGGAGGCACTGCATGAGGCTTTGTGTGTACCGGCACGGCGTGTCATTCGAGGAGCTGCCGGACTGGGCATGCCGTCAAAGACACTGGCTGAGCAGAGAGATAGTGCGACATATCTTCAAGATAATGGCACACCTGGCACTGTGCGGTATGGGAGAGGACACCTGCTCCCGGTGGCTGTCACGGTCGCCCCGAACATTTATGAGACGGGGTCCTTCCAGGAGGCAGGTGGGGATCTCACAGACCTCGGTGGACAGGTGCATCCACGCCGTCACGGAGGCCCTGTATGCCCAGGCGGATCAATACATTAACTTCAATGTGGACCGTGCCCACCAGGCTGCCCGGGCAGCGGGATCCACCACCATCGCCCGGATACCCTGGGTCCAGGTGTTGATCGACAGGATGCATGTCCCCCTACGAGCATCTGTAGATGATAAGCCTCTTTAAACAAACCAAAAGGGGTTCCACTCGATGAACGTGCAGCTCTAATGTGACCATCAGCTGTGCATCATTCACGTCTGCACCTGATACATGGACAGTGTGCACGACTCCGTCATCCTGGGACACTCGATGATTCCTGACATGTTTGGGGTTGGCTCCTGACATGTTGGGTGTTGGCTCCTGGGAGACAGGGGTTATCCACTGCGGTCGTGGGGGTTATCCACTGCGGTCGTGGGGGTTATCCACTGCGGTCGTGGGTGTTATCCACTGCGGTCGTGGCTTATGACACTTATCCGAAGGCCACAGCCCGATGCGGAGACCTGCTACAACGACGCCCATGTAGCGATAATCTGTGATTGAGCGGTGCATGGGCCCTCTGAAGTTGCAGTTCAGGGATGACATTGAGAGGGTCGCCTCCATCGTGGCAGCCAGCTGGGTACTCCACAATATCGCGCAGCAGAGGGGCAATGTGCTGGAGGAGGTGGAACACCAGGCCTCATCCGACGAGGAGGACGTGGGGAGGCCGAGGGTGGGCGGGACATGGTGCCCAGGCAGGCATGGGAGGCCGCACGATGTGCACGCCAGGGCTAATGCGCACAGGACCTTCTGATCGCTGCCAGGTTCACCAAATTGGGGTGGGGGTGGGGGGGGGGGGGGTGAAAGGGTGGGGGGGGGGGACTGGCAGAGGCATGGATACCGCATGTCAGTCCAAAACCCCCCCCGGCCCCCGGCCATCTCCCGCATGCAACTACCTCCATGATACATACCTGCTGCACTGTGGGGTGGGGGCCCTGGGTTGGCAGGAACACCGGGTCTGGTCCATGGGATGGAGGATGATGACAACCCGCTCTGTGATGTGCTCTGGTGTTCATGGGCGCACTTTCCACCATCCACCTGGGAATTCCCGCATGCGAGCTGGCCATTCCATCTCACGGTGCCATTGGGTCCCTGGGGCGATGGTGGTGGTTAGTCGGGGGGGGGGGTGTAGTGGAGCCCAGGCCACCCACAGTGTCCATCCATCACCCCCCACAACATCCGCCCATTCCCTCCCACCCCCACCCCCGGTCAGCCCGGACCAGCCCACCCCTCACACCAGTTGTTTAGAGCACCGAGGCACGTTGTAACGGTGATAGCAGGTATTTAACGTGAACAAATATTTACAGATTTGTGCCCTAGCCCCTATAACTAAACTGTGCCCTATACGCATGCCAACTTAACTACTATCTGACTTTCTGGCCTTATGGGCCCTTACACTAAGTCTAGATGGTTCCCCAGATGGTATAGCAGGAGTGGAAGCGGCCCACTATGACTCCTGCCCTGTGACCTGAGTCCCCATTGATGGAAGTTTTCTGGAGTGACCCGGATTGGCCCGGCTGCTGCTCAGGTGTCCCGGGTGGCGTGGTGCTGCTCTGTTCTGCCCACTGCCCATCAGATGCACCAGGGACAGAAGGCGGGGGGGGGGGCTCTACCACCTCCTCCTCCCTCGAGGTGCCCAATGGCCCCCGGGTTACTCCATGGGTCGGGGGTGCAAGCGGGGCTATCCCCTGAGGCTCCCCCACCGCCTGATGCAGCCAGTCCTGGAGGCCCGCTCTGGTCTCGAACAGGGTCTGCATGCTCACGACCATGGAGCACAGGGAGTGGACCATTTCCATCTGTGACTGCACCACATAACGCTGCTATTGCGCCACCACCTTCTGGATTTGTGTCATATTAGCCAGTGACTGCGCCATCTCCTTCTGGGAGTGGGCGCCTCCCTCTATGTCTGCGCCACAGTGCCTGGGTGATTTCCAGGTGGCTCTAGGACATAGCTGCCTGTGAGGCAGCAACCCTGCCCTGGGCCTCGGGCAGCGCCTGCACAAATTACCCCAGGCCTGGGACTTGCTGATCCAGAATCAAAACTGTGGCCCCCTCCCATGCCTTCACCACGGACGCCACTCATGTGGTGTTGGCCTTGGTGGCACACATTGTCGGCACCACCTCCTGCTGCTGCACGTGGTTGGACTCCTCCAACTGCACCTGCAGGTACTGGATGCTCGCCGACAACCCCTCATGTAGTCCTTGGCTCTGTGATTGCAGTGCGGTGGTCCCCCTCCTGTCTCAAAGAACAAAGAATAATACAGCACAGGAACAGGGCTTCGGCCCTCCAAGTCTGTGTTGACCATGGTACCTGCATAAGCTAAAACCATATGCACTTATGGAGCCCGAATCCTTCCATTCCCACCCTATTCATATATTTGTCTAGATGCCCCTTAAATGCCGCTATTGTACCTGCTCCCACCACCTCCTCAGGCAGCGTGTTCCATATATTTACTACCCTCTGTGTAAAAAAACTTGCCTCGCACATCTGTTCTAAACTTTTCCCCACGCACTTTAAACCTATGTCCCCTAGTACTTGACTCTCCTACCCTTGGAAAGAGCATCTGACTATCCACTCTGTTCATGCCACTCATAATCTTGTAGACCTCTATCAGGTTGCCTCTCAACCTCTGTCATTCCAGTGAGAACAGACCGTTTATCTAACCTCTCCTCATAGCTAATGACCTCCATACCAGGCAACATCCTGGTAAACTGCTTCTGTACCCTCTCCAAAGCATCCACATTCTTCTGGTAGTGTGGCGACCAGAATTGTGCCCAATATTCCAAATGAGGCCTAACTAAGGTCCTGTACAGCTGCAACATGACTTGACAATTTTTATATTCCGTGCCCGACCAATGAAGACCAGCATGCCGTATGCCTTCTTGACCCCCTGACCCACCTGCGTTGCTACTTTCATTGATCGGTGGACATGCACGCAAAGGTCTCTCTGCCTGTCAATACTCACAAGAGTTCTACCATTCGCTGTGTAATTCCTACATGCATTAAACCTTCCAAAGTGCATTACCTCACACTTGTCCGGATTAAACTCCATTTGCCATTTCTCCTCTCGAACCAGTTTATATCTTGCTTTTTCCTCTGACAATCCTCTTCACTATCCGCAATGCCACCAATTTTTGTGTCGTCTGTGAACTTACTAATCAGACCAGCTACATTTTCTTCCAAATCATTTAATACACTATGAGCAACAACGATCCCTATGGAACACCGCTAGTCACAGCCTTCCATTCTGAAAAGTACCAGTCTACTGCTACCCTCTGTCTTCTGTGTCCAAATCAGTTCTGTATCCAACTTTCCAGCTCTCCTCTGATTCCATGTGACTTCACCTTTTGTACTAGTCTACTATGAGGTACCTTGTCAAAGGCTTTACTGAAGTCCATGTATACAACATCTACTGCCTTTCCCTCACCTATCATCTTTGTCACTTCCTCCAAAAGCTCAATCAAATTAGTGAGGCACGACCTACCCTTCACAAAACCTTGCTGTCCATCACTAATAAGTCCATTTGTTTCCAAATGTGAGTAAATGCTGTCTCTAAGAATCTTTTCCAATAATTTCATTATCACTGACGTAACGTTCACCGGCCTATAATTCCCTGGGTTATCCCTGCTGCCCTTCTTAAACAATGGAACAACATTGGCTATTCTCCAGTCCTCTGGAACTTCACCTGTAGCCAATGAGGATACCAAGATTACTGTCAAGGCCCCAGCAATTTCCTCCCTTTCCTCCCTCAGTATTCTGGGGTAGATCCCATCAGGCCCTGGGGATTTATCTACTTTAATGCTTTATAAGATGCCCAACACCCCCTCTTTATTAATATTACCATGAATCAGAATATCTACACACTCTATCCTGTACTCTTCATCCTCCAAGTCCTTCTCTTTGGTGAATACTGAGACAAAGTATTCATTATCTAGCCCATTTCCTTTGGTTCCATACATAGATTCCCTCCAATATCCTTGAATGGACCAACCATTTCACTGGATACCCTCTTGCTTTTTACATATGTGTAGGCTGCCTTAGGATTTTCCTTAATCCTGTTTGCCAACCTCATTTCATGACCCCTTTTCGCCTTCTTAACTCCTACCTTACGTTCCGTCCTACTTTCTTCTCTTCTTCAAGGGCTTCATCTGTCCTAAGCCTTTTAGACCTTACAAATGCTTCCTTTCTCTTTTTGACAAGGTTCATAACATCCCTCATTTCCAGGGTTCCCTGTACTTGCCATCCCTATATTTCGTCCTCACAGGTACATGCCGGTCCTGAAATCTAATCAACTGACATTTGAAAGCCTCATGCATGCTGGATGTTGATTTTCCCTCAAACAGCCTTGCCAGTCAACACTCTCCAGAACCTGCCGAATGCTGTTGTAATTAGCCTTCCCCCAGTCTAACATCTTCATGTGAGGATCACTCTTGTCCTTATCCATAAGCAGTTTAAAACTTACAGAATTATGATCACTGTTCCCGAAATGATGTCCTACTGAAAGCTTGATCACCTGGCCTGGCTCATTCCACAACACCAGGTCTAATATGGCCCCTTCTCGAGTTGGGCTATTTACATACTGTTCCAAGAAACCCTCCTGGACGCTCCTTACAAATTCTGCTCCATTCATGCCTCTAGCAGTAAGTGTGTCCCAGTCAATATAGGGAAAGTTAAAATCACCCATCACAACAACCCTATTGTTAATGCTACTTCCTAAGATCTGTCTGCATATCTGCTCCTCTATCTCCCGCTGGCTGTTAGGAGGTCTGTAGTAAATCCCCAACATTCTGACAGCACCCTTCCTATTCCTGAGCTCTCCCCATATTGCCTCACTGCCTGAACCCTCCCAAGGTGTCCTCCCTCAGCACAGCTGTGATATTCTCCTTAACAAATAATGCAACTCCCCCACCCCTTTTTGCATCCCCCTCTATCCTGCCTGAGTACGAAGTCTTACAACACCAGGTTAAAGTCCAACAGGTTTGTTTCGATGTCACTAGCTTTCGGAGCGCTGCTCCTTCCTCAGGTGAATGAAGAGGTATGTTCCAGAAACACATATATAGACAAATTCAAAGATGCCAAATCTCCGAAAGCTAGTGACATCGAAACAAACCTGTTGGACTTTAACCTGGTGTTGTAAGACTTCGTACTCAGGCAGGATAGAGGGGGATGCAAAAAGGGGTGGGGGAGTTGCATTATTTGTTAAGGAGAATATCGTACTGTGCTCACCCCAGTCCAACGCCGGCATCTCCACATCTATCCTGCCTGAAGCATCTAAATCATAGAATATAGAACATTACAGCGCAGTACAGGCCCTTCGGCCCTCGATGTTGCGCCAACCTGTGAAACCACTCGAAAGCCCATCTACACTATTCCCTTATCGTCCATATGTCTATCCAATGACCATTTGAATGCCCTTAGTGTTGGCGAGTCCACTATTGTTGCAGGTAGGGCATTCCACGCCCTTACTACTCTCTGAGTAAAGAACCTACCTCTGACATCTGTCCTATATCTATCTCCCCTCAATTTAAAGCTATGTCCCCTCGTGCTAGACATCACCATCCGAGGAAAAAGGCTCTCACTGTCCACCCTATCTAATCCTCTGATCATCTTGTATGCCTCAATTAAGGCACCTCTTAACCTTCTTCTCTCTAACGAAAACAGCCTCAAGTCTCTCAGCCTTCCCTCATAAGATCTTCCTCCATACCAGGCAACATTCTAGTCAATCTCCTCTGCTACCTTTCCAATGCTTCCACATCCTTCCTATAATGCAGCGACCAGAATTGCACACAATACTCCAAATGCGGCCGCACCAGAGTCTTGTACAGCTGCAACATGACCTCATGGCTCCGAAACTCAATCCCACTACCAATAAAAGCTAACACACCGTACGCCTTCTTAACAACCCTCTCAACCTGGATGGCAACTTTCAGGGATCTATGTACATGGACACCGAGATCTCTCTGCTCATCCACACTACCAAGAATCTTACCATTAGCCCAATACTCTGTCTTCCTGTTATTCCTTCCAAAATGAATCACCTCACACTTTTCTGCATTAAACTCCATTTGCCACCTCTCAGCCCAGCGCTGCAGCTTATCTATGTCCCTCTGTAACTTGTAACATCCTTTCGCACTGTCCACAACTCCACCGACTTTAGTGTCATCTGCAAATTTACTCATCCATCCTTCTACGCCCTCGTCCAGGTCATTTATAAAAATGACAAACAGCAGTGGCCCCAAAACAGATGCTTGTGGATCTTGGAATATTTAGTTGCCAATCTGTCCCTCTTTCAACCAAGTTTCTGTAATAGCAACAACATCATAATTCCACATACTAATCCAAGCTCTAAGTTCATCTGTCTTATCTGAAATACTCCTCGCATTGAAACTAATGCACTTCAGCCCACCAGCCCCGATGCTTTGGACAACCACTCCCTGCCTGCTCTTCCTCTTAATCTTACTGGCCTTAGTCTGTAGCTCTCCCTCAGTTATTTCTCCCACTGACCTACTGCTCTTGTTCCCACCCCACTGCCATATTAGGCAATTCAATCTGTTTTTATCGCTTCCACTTTTCTCCTTACTAGCTTTTGTTTCTATCCCCTCTTTACTACCCTCTGACTTCCTGCATTGGTTCCCATGCCCCTGCCACATTAGTTTAAACCCTCCCAATAGCGCTAGCAAACAATGCCCCTGGGACATTGGTTCCAGTCCTGCCCAGGTGTAGACCGCCCGATTTGTAATGGTTCCATCTCTCCGAGAACCGGTTCCAATGTCCCCAAAATCTGAATCCCTCCCTCCTGCACCAACTCTCAAGCCAAGCATTCATCTTGTTTATCCTGTCATTCCTACTCTGACTAGCTCGTGGTACTGGTACCAATCCCGAGATTACTACCTTTGAGGTCCTACTTTTTAGTTTATCTCCTGACTCCCTAAATTCAGCATGTAGGGCCTCATCCTCCATGCTGACTCACCTCGTCTCCGGTGAGTCCTGGGATCCAGCAGACCTCTGACTGCTAACTTCCTTGGATGTTTCTGCCTGCACCTGTGTGCATCAGCAATAGTGTGGCGCTCACCAGATTGTGCCACAGAAGCTTGTCCACTAATGTCATCCATCGAGTGTGTGTCTCTGCGCTGGTGGAAGGTGGGGATGACAGCTGTGATGTCTCGGTGCTGGTCTACTCAGAGCTCTCCTCTGAGATCGTTTCTTGGGTGGCGGGGAGAACGGGAGGTGTTGGGGGGGGGGGGGGGGGGACTCCGGCTGGCCTAGCTCCTGGGCACAGTGGTCCAAGATCAAAATCGAGACAATGGACATGTGATCAGTGAGAGGGAAGTATATATTTGATACAACTCACTTGACACAGGCCTTCTGGTTGAAAGGGCACAGGCCAATCTAGCCATTGGTGACTGCTCCCTCCTCTGTCAACCCCACGAACTCCAGGGCCGGTTTCTCATCGGGGGCAAGGACTCAGCTCTCAGTTACCCTGCACCTGTCTTGACCCTTTCCCGCCTATTATAGGCTACCTTTTCCCACGGGGACAAATAGACGGCTTTGTGAGCTGCACACGTGATGGATCAGGGGTGTCTATGGTAGTTGACTAGTGTGGATACTGCAACTGGGCATGAAGGAGTTGTGCTGGTGGGTGCTAGGTAGTGCTGAGGAACAAGCTGTGGTGAACCACTGTAATAGGAGATGTAAGGTAGGACCTGCACTACAGGTTCACTGGTAGCTCCTGCCGGCTGGCTCCGCCCACGGAGAACTGTATAAATATACATGCCCTCCAGTGCCCTGCCATTTCGCCAGCTGCAGCAGGAGGCCACGCATCTGACTGTAATAAAGCCACAGTTGTACCCAACTTTAGTCTTTGTGCAATTGATCGTGCATCAATTTATTACAGTCAGATTTTCCACAGAATGGATATCCGAATTAAGCCTGATCGCCTGCAGCTGGATCCGCACTCGCCCGACGCCAGGAAAGACTTTGCTCACTGGCTGGCATGTTTTGAGGCCTACATCAATACGGCGGACCCCGTGCCAATGGAGGCTCAGAAGATAAACGTCCTGTACTCCAGACTGAGCTCCAGCGTGTTCCCGTTGATCCAAGACGCCACAAATTACGCAAAAGCAATGGAACTCCTTAAGGAACACTACGCGCAGAAGGCGAACAGGCTCTTCACCAGGCATGTACTCGCCACCTGCTCGTAACTACCTGGTGAGTCCATCGAAGACTTCTGGCGGGCCCTAATTCCACACATCCGAGACTGTGACTGCCAGGCCGTTACGGCCGCCAAACACACAAATCTCTTCATGCGCGATGCCTTTGTGACGGGGCTTGCGTCGGACCGCATCCGAGAACGATTACTGGAAGGGGCCACGCTCGAACTGGCGGAGGTGAAAACCTTGGCGCTCTCCATGACGGTCGCATCCCGTAACGTACAATCGTACCCCTCCCGCCACGCTGCCCACCCTTCTACTCCTTCCTACCCCTCCTGGACCCCGCCGCCGACCTTCCCAATCCGCCTGCGCTGCACGCCGATCCGAGCACCCCGGGATTCCCCGCTGTTACTTCTGCGGTCAGCAGAAGCACCCCCGCCAACACTGCCTGACCTGCACTGCAGTTTGTAAAGCCTGCAGTAAAAAGGGCTGGTTGCGCGCAGTGGACGAGTCACTGACTTTCCAAGTAGAAAGCGACGCTTCAGACATCGCCCTTTCCGCCACTCTAAACCAGGCAGCCAGACCCGTGGCATTCTTTTCCCGCACCCTTCATGCCTCTGAAATTCGACACTCATCCGTCGAAAAGGAGGCCAAAGCTATTTATGAAGCTGTGGAGCATTGGAGGCATTACCTGGCCGGTAAGAGATTCACTCTCCTTACGGACCAACGGTCGGTAGCTTTCATGTTCAATAACACACAGCGGGCGGGGCAAGATCAAAAATGATAAAATCTTGCGGTGGAGAATCGAGCTCTCCACCTATAATTACGAGATCTTGTATCGCCCCGGTAAACTCAACGAGCCCCCAGACGCCCCCTCCTGAGGTACATGTGCCAATGCACAAGTGGACCAACTCCGAGCCCTACACGACAGCCTTTGTCACCCGGGGATCACTCGATTGTACCATCTGGTCAAAGCTCGCAATATGCCCTACTCCATCGAGGAAGTAAGGACAGTCACCAGGGACTGCCAGGTCTGTGCGGAGATCGGCCAGTGCAAGCCGGCCAGATCGTGCGCGCCTGGTGAAGGCTTCCTGCCCCTTTGAGCGCCTCAGTGTAGATTTTAAAGGGCCCCTCCCCTCCACCCACCGTAACACGTACATTCTCAGTGTGGTCGATGAGTACTCCAGATTCCCCTTCACCATCCCATGCCCCGATATGACGTCTGCCACCATCATCAAGGCCCTCAGCACCATCTTTGCTCTGTTCGGTTTCCCTGCCTACATCCACAGTGATAGGGGATCCTCATTCATGAGCGATGAGCTACATCAGTTCCTGTTCAGCAGGGGTGTAGCCTCCAGCAGGATGACCAGCTACAACCCCCGGGGAAATGGGCAAGTAGAACGGGAGAATGGGACGGTTTGGGGGGCCGTCCAGCTAGCCCTATGGTCCAGGAACCTCCCAGCCTCTCCCAGGCCTGGTATGGTCAGCATCCCCAAAGCGAGGAGCAGGTCTGCGTGTGCCCTGGTGTGTTGACTGGAGTGAGTGGTGAGGGAGTGCTTAAAAGCAGCTCCCCCTTACTAGCAGCGAACTGCTGAGGCGGGAGTCAGGCATATAAGACGGCGAGACAACCACTAATAGCAAGAAGCTTGTATGGGCTCATTTCTGGCACCAAGTGCTTTAAACGCAGGCTGCGATCTTGCCAATCATGCCCAAAATGACACAGAAATGATTCCGTTAAGTAGCAGCCTAAGAATCTAATAGTGAATCATAGCAACCTATGTGAATAGTTAAGATAATTAGAAGAACCATGCAGATGATACAATTGTCTTGGAATGTACATTTAACATACCAAAGAGGTGTTGGTATTTTCAAGGTAGTATTCCAATAAATCAGTTCAAGTGAACAGGATGATCAAAATTTTCATGATCCATTTTGTATTTTATAATTCTTTAGTAATACCTCGTGTTATCAAATTGGATGTATGTGAATATAATTTTCCTGTGGAGATAGGTTTCGTGGATGCCATCAGAAGAAGGTGCACGTAAGTGCAGTCGTTTGTGACATATAAGGGGCTTCTTGACAAATTCATGAATAGGATGGGATTAGAGGGATACGGACCCCAGAAGTGTAAAAGGTTTCAGGTTAGACAGGTAGCATGTTCGGCGCAGTCTTGGAAGGCCAAAGAGCCTGTTCCTGTGCTGTATTTTTCTTTGTTCTTATGACACCATAATTCAGAGGGGTCAAGTTCACATAGAACCATAGAATCCTGTCCTATCCCCACCTAACCTGCACGTCTTTAGTCTGGAGGAGAGCACGCAGAGGAAACCCACAGACACAGCGAGAACGTACAAACTCCACACAGTCACCCAAGGTCGGAATTGAACCCGGGTCCCTGGTGCTGTAAGGCAGCAGTGCTAATCACTGTGCTACCCTGCCACCCTGTTTGATTGCTTTCTGAGCACTAAGGTGTGATTGTGTTTATGCTAATCATTCCCAATCACCTATTTGCATTTTAAAGTACTGCATCAAGCAATATTATTTAAGATAACAAAAAATTAAATTGAAAATGACTTATTGTCACAAGTAGGCTTCAAATGAAGTTACTGTGAAAAGCCCCTAGTCGCCACATTCCGGCGCCTGTTTGGGGAGTCTGTTACGGGAATTGAACCGTGCTGCTGGCCTGCTTTCAAAGCCAGCGAATTAGCCCTGTGCTAAACAGCCCCTTCTGGCATATTTCTACCTGAAAAAGATGTGGAGATGCGAGTGCTTGACTGGGGTGGGCACAGTAAGAAGTCTCACAATACCAGGTTAAAGTCCAACAGGTTTATTTGAAATCACAAGCTTTCGGAGCACTGCTCCTTCATCTGATCTCAGCAAGATCCCGATTTTACCTACGGGAGTGGGCCGGTTGCATTGAAAACTGTTTGGCTCCTGGCGTGGATCTCGTTCTTGGTCTCCCTGCTATTCAGCGGCCTCGTTACGCTTGAGCGAGAGCATGGCGAGGCCGAACAATCAGTCCCATTGTATCACTCTCATTATTTCCAACATGGAAACTGATGGTTGGTTCAAATGCTGTTAACTTACTATCAACGGATTACCTTTAGCGTAACTGCAGAAATCAAACAACAAGAATAAAAGTTAGTAATCCACAAGGAACCTGTACCATAAAGACATCATTTCCAGAATTCCAATTAAATCTACAAATCCTCAACTGAAATATCGTAAGGTCAGTTCATCCAAAATATTTTTAAAAACTGATTTGAAAGAACCATAGATGTTTTCAGCACAGAAAGAGACCATTTGATCCATTGCATCTATGATGGCCCTTTGCAAAATAACCTAACAATCGGAATACCATACTTGTCCATTTATTATCCCTGCTTCAAATGTTTATCTGTTCTTTCCTGATAACGGTCTCCGACTCAATAACTCCCTGTAGTGAAGTTTCCATGCTCAAAAATGCCACAAAAATTAATTCCTGCTAACGTTTCTCCTCAATTACTAAGCAGATCAGGAGTTTCCTTAAAATGCCTTGAAAGTTTTATGTCACAGTAACTCAGTGGAAAAACCATAACAAGAATGTCAACATTTAACTGCAGTGCCTGCTATGCCTAGAGGTGGCACTATCATATATTTTTTCAATGTTTAATAAGATGTAACGTTAGGTGCTAAAACAACAGTGGCTAAACACTATGTTGACAAGTAAAACCTTCAGACCAGGTTGAGTTTGCCTGTCCAGCGATGCACAGATGCATCCTGTTTTAGTCCACAGCTATGTTGGCATAAATAAATAAACCAGGAAGGTTTTAAATGTTTTCCATCTGCTTCTCTATCCCTCTCCTTCCTATTCCCTACCAACCCTCTTTCCTCTGTTCACTCTTCTCTATCTTCCCTGCCCCTCTGTCTCGTCTCTCACTCCTCTGACACTCCTTCCTCTTTCTCTTTCATTTGATCTCTCTCCACCTTTCCTGATTCCCTTCTTAATTCACCCATTCCTCTCCTCCTCTGTTAGTTCAGTAACTTGCTCATCCTCGCAGCTACTCCTCTCATTTAGTTTCCCAGAACTAAATCAAACAATGTTTTTTCCTTCTTAGGCTGGTCACATAGTGAACTCAGTAACAGCATTGGATGCTAACTTCACACAACATCTTTTCAAATTTTAGAAGTATCTAATAATTTATCGATGCGCAATTGAAAAACCAGCATTTTATCTGAGTTGCAAATCATTATATTATAGACCAGCTCCAACCTTTCAATGCCTTGTTCTTGCTGGCATGTATATATAATATTGAACAGTGTGTTTGTGGAGAATTCTGCCTGGGAAAATGTCCAAAGGAAATATATTTGTTTCCCAGAAAAAAAGAAACAACTTGATAGATGTCTGGTGGGACAGTTTTGTAGATTTATTTAATGGCAATTTTGCAGGACGACAGTTAAAGCTTCCTTGTGGGAAAGACAAATCAGTTTCCCATCTGTTGATTCACACAATAAGCAGTTACTTGATGTCACAACTAAACTGAAAGCAATGTACCTCTTTTGAAACCTGACTAATGGTATTTAAGGAGAATTATAATTTATCACTTTATTTATAACTTCCAAAGGATAATTGGTTTTAATAGCTATTATCGAAAATTCTACTTAATCAATGTTAACAATGGTCCAAGCAATACAGAGAATCCTTGCGTTATTTTAAAGTTCTCTTTCTATTTTTAGTGTGTTCCAAAGATATGAGAGGAAGATAATTCCACATGATAACTGAACATCGTTTATTTTTTTTATCAGCATTTATCACATCATGGTGATGTTTATACATTTTCATCAAGATTTTTTAGGATTAAAAACTTATCTAGAGCACCTAGTCACTTTTACATTGTACCCTTAAATACACTTTACAATTCGCAACATGGATGCAATAATATTCTGGATCATTCGCTCTTTATAGGACTAAGTAAAGATTCAACATTTTGCCACCATGACTTAAGCATGTGCTTCATACTAAGTCAGAATTTGAATTGAATAAAAATCTGCGATTAAAAGTTTAATGATGACCAGGAGCAGGATTCTCCGACCCCCTGCCAGGTGGGAGAATCGCCGGGGGTCGGCGTGAATCCCGCCCTCGCCGTCCTCCTAATTCTCCCGCCCCCCCCCAAAGATTGCCCCGGTGTGAGTCACGCCGCCCGCTTCGGGGAATGCCGGGGTCCAGCGTGACTCAATGGGCCCAGGGGCTGACCGAATTCTCCGGCCAGCGATGGGCCGAAGTCCCGCCCTTTCTTTGCCAGTCCTGGCGGCGTAAATTAGAGTAGGTCCCTTACCGGCTGGACCTGGCGGCGTGGGCGGGCTCCGGTGTTCTTGGGGGGTCGCAGGGGGATCTTGCCAAGGGAGGTGCCTTGGCCTGGTCCGCGGTCGGGCCCACCGATCCACGGGCGGGCCTGTGCTGTGCGGGCACTCTATTGTTCCGTACCGGCGGCTGTGGTCTTGCACCATTCCCGGTGCGGAAGCAGCTCCCTCTGCACATGTGCGGGGATGACGCCAGCACGTGCTGGCGGTCCCGTGCTTGCGCCGACTCGGTTGGCGTGGCGCCAAGCCCCTTTCTCGCCGGCCGACGTGGCGCCAACCTCTCTGGGGCGGGCCTATCCCCTGAAGGTGCGGAGCATTCCGCACCTTTAAGGCGGCTCGATGCCGGAGTGGTTCATGCCACTCCGTCCCACCGGGACCCCCCGCTCCGCCGGGTAGGGGAGAATCCCGCTCCATGAAACCATTGCGGATTGTCATAAAAAAAATCTGGTTCACTAATTCCCTTTAGGGAAGGAAATCTGCTGTCCTTACCTGGTCTCGCCAACATGTGACTCCAGACTCACAGCAATATGATTGACTCTTAAATGTCCTCTCAAGGGCAACTATGGATGTGCAATACATCCCTAGCCAGCAACACCCACATCCCATGAAAGAATTTTAACAAGTATATATTTTCTGTCTAATGAATGTTTATTGCACCTGTAATATCTGCTACTTTAGTCCAATGTCAACCTGATGAGAAAATATATCACTGAATTCACAACATGGGGAAGTACTTTATTTTCCACTAGTAACATTTGGTTGATTAAAATACATTTTTTTTAAAGTAAGAAAATAAAATGCTGAACAAATGCCTGGTAATTCTGTTGCTAACTTTTGGTTGGTTCAATTGGCTCTGCTTTATTACCTTTGCTCTCGAGTCGCCAGGTATCTTTATGATACCGCTACGAGGTTCAAGTAATGATCAATAATTCAACACACCAATTATTAAGATTCAAATCAAAGCACATTTATTATACACAGTAAATCACTACTCATGCATAAACTCTACTTTCTAAGCTATTTCTATCACTAACAGGCCAATACCTAGCTTCGGACTGGCCCACCAGATCAGGGGAACAAATGGCCTTTCGTTCGGGTTCTGAGTCTGCGGGATTCAAAAGCCGGTATGGACTGGTAGCTAGGAGCGCCTATCTCGTAGCGAGCGTTGACTTGAGACTTACTTTCTTGGAGGCCGCTGGACAGTTCACTCTCAGGGGTTGCTTCGCGTTGCTGAGTGACCCTGTCAAGAAGGACGATTTGAACTTGGGGGCTTTACTTTATAGTCCCCAGGGGCTTCCCGCCTTTCGGGGCGGACCCCGTACCTGGTTTCAAGTGATTGGACTTCGTTCCAATCGCTTGGTTCGAATTCTCCAATACTGGAGCTGTTCCCTGATCGTTGGGCGGTCTTTAAGTGTCCGTTAACCTCTTTTGTGTTGGCTCCTGCTGGCGCCGAGGAGTCTGGCTTGGCTTTGTTTACCTTAAATGTTTCGATTGCTCCCGGGGATCGCTCATTACTATGTAGATGGCTGCTACATTACTATGCAGATGGCTGCTTGTATCGATGCTGTCTGGATTTTTGCAGAGTCTAATACACAGTAAACCTGCACCTGTGTTGGCTGAATTTTCCTTCAGCCTTTGTGGTTCTTCATTTTAAGTCGGGAAGTGGCCAACTCAGGTGGCTACAATTCCTTAACCATTACAAAGAATTTAAAAATCATAAAAGTTGTTTCCTATTTAGTTAGGCTGAACTTTATTTTTTTTAAAAAGCCAACAATCTTCCAAACTCTTCTAAAATATGCTGCAAAATGCTCCATATAATTGAAAAGCATTCTACAGGTACACAGCTTTCCAAGCTTATAAACAAGTGGTGTCTGGTAAATCTGGTAGCAGCAAGTCTAATGTGTTGAACACTTAGTGAGAAAACTTGGAGGCTCAGGGCTGGATTTTCTTGCTCTGTGTCTGCCAGTCCATGATTTTCTGCTGATTAAAGGGAATGTGCAGAAAATTGCCTACTGGCAAGCGCAAGAGTGGAAGTTCCAGGCTAGAATCTTTCGAGACTGAATTTTCTGACCAGGCATCCGCTAGTTTTGACTGTCTTAGTTTGCTCGTTAGTGTAAAAGAGTGAAAGCTGGCATGCGCTCTTTAGACTCATCATTAATATCCACCTCCTGACAGATTTGCAAAAGGGCAGCATAAGTGACGTTCACAGACATGTGAATGGGCTGCAATATCCTTGCTAAAGAGAAACTAGAGATGTGCGATTTCTGAACTTATACTCCTTGATTAAAAATATTACAAAAAATATCCTTACCGAATCACCTTACCGAATCTCCATAGAAACTATCGAGCAAACAAAAGCATGTGTAGCCTTAACTGTCAATAAAGCGTCTCTAATAGGTAAAGAGATGGAGGGTAAAGAATATCTTAAATTCTTTCATTCTTTTTCCATAGTTCTAAGAGGGAACATTTCAATGGTTCACTATGAGAAATGGATATACATTTGAAGCTGAGGATCTTACAAGGCTGCGGGGCTAGAGATCGTGATTAGTTTTGGATTGTTCCAGCAAAAACCTAGCCCAGACAGATTGGGACTCCTTCTATTCTGTAAATATTTTTGGTTCATAGAGAAATGATTGTGTGCATTGTTGCCATTTAGACGAGAACATTTAATAAGGCCCTGCCCTAATTTTATCTTTAATCTATTCATAACATTCTCATACTGACTGCTATAATTATATAATTAAGGTGGTGTCTTCAAAATGCAATTTAGGTTGTGAGAGAAGTATAATGAATGCTAAGTTAATACTGGCTTGAGTTTATCTGTGGTTTACCGCAGTGTCTTGAAAACATTATTGGCATTATAACCAACATCTGACAGTATGAAATGAATGCACATTCAGGACCTGGTTTGCATTGTCCATGTGTAAGTGTTAGTCCAACCAGATATAGTTCTGCACAATTTCTGCAGTGTATTTCCTATTTAGTTACTTCCAACAATTGGTTTGATCCCAGGGCATTAGCTTGGTTAACAGTGACGATGTAACATGAGGATGATATTCCCAATTGAATACACAATTGAAAACAGGCAAATAATCATTATCCATGAGGCCGAGTTTGGGATTTGCAATGAATTTGGACAAATATTGAGATCCGAACATTCTTAATTGGAAGTCTGCACAGTTTATCTCTACCTGAATTTCTAAGCCCTGATTTACCCACTCTTCTGATCTTGACTCCCTGAAGACTGAAGCACAACGTGGTTGTAGAATGCATATAATGAATTTGCTTGTAATTCAAAAACTGAGAACAACTTACTTGAGCAGCAGCACTCCAATTATCTCATATATATATATATATATATATACAGGAAATTAAGCAATCTTAATTGTCAGTACCAACTCAATTGCTTCTGATCAAAATGCTCAGTCTCTGGATGTATACTTTAAACACTGTTAATCCAAAATACAATTACTGTAGCTGTTCAAATAATAAACATTTTACTTATTAAAGCATTCAAGAACCATATAAGTTGATTTGCAATTTGTAATAAATGTATTATCTAAAAATGCAGCCATAGCTGCTGGTTATATTTGTTCATTTATTCAAGGACATATAAGTAACTTCTTGGGCGGGATTCTCCACTCCCGCGCCGAAGTGCCCACGCCGTCGTGAACACCGTCGAGGTTCACGACGGCGCGAAACGGCCCCTATCCCGACCGATTCAGGCCCCGACAATGGGCTAGGATCGGGGCCGCGTCACCTACACCCGCCAGGCCTTGTCGCCGTGTTAAGGCGGCGCCGCATAGATGACGCGGCCGGCACAGCATAACTGGCGTCACCCGCGCATGTGCGGGTTGGCCGGCGCCAATCTGCGCATGCGTGGATGCCGTCCTCTCTGAGTCCGCCCCGCAAGAAGATGGCGGACGGATCTTGCGGGGCCGCGGAAGGAAGGAGGTCCTCCTTCAGAGAGGCTGGCCCGACGATCGGTGGGCACCGATCGCGGGCCATGCCACATTTGAGGTACCCCCCGGTGCAGGATCCCCCCTCCAACCCCCGCAGGCCACCCCCCCCAGTGTTCCCGCGCTGTTCCCGACGGCAGCGACCAGGTGTGGATGGAGCTGGGGGGAACCCGCCGATTTGGCCTGGCCGCTCGGCCCATCCGGGCCTGAGAATAGCGGGGGTGCCGGAGAATCGCCATTTTGGGTGTCTCCGGCGATTCTACGGCCAGCGGCCCACGGAACTTGATGGGGCCGTTCCCGCCGCTTGGGAGAATCGCGGGAGGGCGTCGGACCGGCGTCCCGGGAAAATTTGGCGGCCCAGGCGATTCACCCAACCGGCGCGGGAGTGGAGAATCTCGCCCCTTGTCATTCCAATTTATATAAGTTCCCATTTATTTAAGGCTGAAAGGCCTTGGAGAATATTTTATGTGGTAACTGCTTCCTATCTTTTCCTTCCTAAGATAAATTCAATAATCCAATGCTCCCATCTCTCCATGATCTATGGAGCACAGATAAGAGATCGGACAAAAATGCTCTGGCACTGATTCTCCAACATGTTCTCCTGCTGAGCAAGGCTCACCATGAAATCATTAAATTTACCTAGTTTTCTTGAAAGGCAGGTATTTTCACCCATTGTAAATGGGCAGAAAACCCTGTTGACTGAATTTTCTCAAGTCTGCGGAGATATTTTCAAAACAACCTTCCACTTGGTATTTCACAGAGACATATTTCTCGTCTGCACTGCTTCTATGATGTGGTTAATGGAGGTGGCCCTCAATGTCCCAGAAATCTTCCATTATTTGGAGTTTTCCATGGAATCTGATCTAGGGATTGCTGGCTTACAAAATCATAGATCAATGTCTTCCTTTTTCCCAATTTAGCAGAAGATCATGGGCGTTAGCTTTAAATTGAGGTTGTATCCATCTCTTCAGTATTTGCATTGGATTCTCCCCCCCCCCCACTTCAAGCTGTTCCGTTCTAAGATCACATGCTGTGTCAAGCAATAAATAAATGACACCAATAATTGCATGTTATAAATTTGCATAACATCATCAAATTCCCATGGCTAGTGCAAGAATGTGTCAATTATTTTTTCTCTGAGTAGATACTTTGTTGGTTGCTATCGTCCACAGATCATAAACACATAAAACATCTATCAACCAATTTTTTTTAACATGATCTTGCCTCAGTATGAGATATTGATTGAAACAGAATATTATCCTTCTTTTTAAAAATTCCAATTTAGGGGCAAATTAACTATTGCCAATCTACCTACCCTGCACATCTTTGGGTTGTGGGGGTGAGGCCCACACAGATAGGGGGAGAATGTGCAAACTCCACACAGACAACGACCTGGGGCCAGGATCGAACTTCGTCGCCGTGAGGCAGCAGTGCTAACCACTTCGCCGCCATGCCACCCAGATAATTATCCTATGAAGTTTCAGAAAACAATGTTACCTGAAGACCATGAAAATAAATGCTGCAAAATAATTCCAATAGCATTCCACATTTCAGTGTGGGAAATGATTGATTTTAAGCGGCCACTTTTGCTTTGGACAAGCTTTTTGGGAGCCTGCCAGGCAAAACCTTAAAGAATAACGTGAGCATTTTGAACGCTTCAACATCAGTAGTTTCTGCAACTTTTTGTAGGAGTTTCCCACCCTTACCAGAAACTCCACAGAAAAAGTGTGTCAAGTAATAAGAGTGCAGAGGTGAGCAAAGCAAATCTTTCTCCTTCACATAGCACCTTGGTAGCCGATATTAATGGATTGCAGTTCAGAGTTTGATTGGTCACAATAGCTTTATGTTCGTCAGATTGGCCTCTGGGCTGCCCAATATTGCACTAGCCCAGAACTGATAGATCAGAACAGCAGGATCTTGTTTGAGGCTTGCAACTTGCCAGCAGTATTGTAATAAGGCCCAGTTTTCAAAATGTTCTGGGCCTCCCACCAACAGGAATGTGTAGTCAGCCTGTGTCCGAGGGCAGACAAGATGGCTGGGAGTTAAAATCTATCCTAGAATGCATGGACAAATACTGCGCCTTAATATCCCTTCAAACAAGGTGAAGAAAAACAGCCTGATGTCAATTCTAAATTTACATTTTATTAATTTGATTACTGTATCCCCCAGCTACTGCTCATGCAAAGTATTTTAATTACGTACTGTTAACTGAAGATACATAAAGACATAAGACATTAAAAACAAGACTCTTATTTTTAACCTCAATTAGAAGGCTGTACACTGATAAATCTATTACATACAACATCCACATAAGCGACATGCCCACCACATTGCCACAATTGTTTTCCCGCCTTGAGAACTCAGGCAAAGTCGTTCTGAGTGTAGTCAGTCATTGTGTACATTGCCAAATGCAGCAAATCCTTCTACCTACAGCTAAACTGCACCCTTGGGAGTGGCCTGGCCGCCCTTGGATGAGGCTCCACATTGAGTTTGCTGGCCCTTTTATGGGAATGATGTTTTTACTCATCGTGGATGCCGACTCAAAATGGTTGGACGCCCAACTCATGCATTCAATGACTTTGTCAGCCACGGTCGACAAGCTGCGACAGATTTTTTTAACACATGGCAATCCAGAGGTGATTGTTTCTGATAATGGCACCGCTTCCACAGCTGAAGTTTTAACTCTGAATCAAGTCTAACAGTGCTTACGACCTTCCCCCTACCACCCTGCTTCCAATGGGTTGGCGGAAAGAGCAGTCCAAAGCTTTAAATCCTCAGTGAGGAAGCAGTCCAACAGACCGCTGCTGCTCCGGTTAGCCTATTTTTTACTCTCATACAACATAACCCCTCATGCTACCACCATGGTTACATTGGCCGAGTTGTTGATGGGTCATAGAAACAAAAGTTGGTTTCTAGGTGCAGCAGGAAATTAAGAAGGCGAATGGAATTTTGTCCTTCATTGCTAGAAGGATGGAGTTTAAAAGCAGGGAGATTATGTTACAGCTGCATCGGGTGCTGGTGCCGCTTCCAGTGCCATTTGGGGGGCTGTGAGGAAGTTTGTCTGTTGTCTGGAGTACTGTGTGCAGTTTTGGTCTCCTTACTTGAGAAAGGATATACTGGCACTGGAGAGGGTGCAGAGGAGATTCACTAGGTTGATTCTCGAGTTGAGAGGATTGACTTACGAATAGAGGCTGAGTAGACTGGGACTATACTCATTGGAATTTCAACGAATGAGGGGGTGATCTGATAGAAACATATAAAATTAGGAAGGGAATAAATAAAATAGAAGCAGGGAGGTTATTTACACTGGCGGGTGTAACTAGAACTAGGAGGCATAGCCTCAAAATAAGGGGGAGCAGATTTAGGGCGGAGTAGAGGAGGAACTTCTTCACTCAAAGGATTTTAAATCTGTGGAATTCCTTGTGCAGTGAAGCAGTTGAAGCGACCTCGTTTAATGTTTTTAAGGCAAAGATAGATAGATGTTTGAACAGTAGAGTTTTCACATTCTCCCCATGTCTGCGTGGGTCTCACCCCCACAGCCCAAAGATGTGCAGGGTAGGTTGATTGGCCATGCTAAATTGCCTCTTAATTGGCAAAAAATAATTGGGGACTCTAAATTAAAAGAAAAAGATTTTTGAACAGTAAAGGAATTAAGGGTGCACAGAAGGGAAAATTGATCTGAGTCCACAAAAAGATCAGCCATGATCTGATTGAATGGTGGAGCAGGCTCGAAGGACTAGATGGCCTTCTCCTGCTCCTAGTTCTTATGTTCTCATGAATCAGTCTGGTAAACCTTTTCTGCCCTCCCTCTCGAGCAAAAACATCCTTCCTCAGATAAGGAGACCAAAACTACACACAATATTCCAGGTGGGGCCTCACCAAGGTCTTGTATAACTGCAGCAAGACATTCCTGCTCCTGTACTCACATCCTCTCGCAATGAAGGCCAGCATATTTGACTTCTTTACCGCCTGCTGTACCTGCATGCTTACCTTCAGTGACTGGTGTACGAGGACACCGAGGTCTCATTGCACATTTCTCCCTCCTAATTTATGGCCATTCAGATAATAGTCTGCCTTCTTGTTTTTGCTACCAAAGTAGATAACCTCACAATTATACTACATCTGCCATTCCTTTGCCCACTCACTCAACTTGCCTAAATCACACTGAAGGATCTCTGCATCCTTTTTACAGCTCACCCTCCCACCCAACCTGGTGTCATCTGCAAATTTGGAGATGTGACATTTTGTTCCCTCATCTGAATCATTAATATATATTGCAAATAGCTGGGGTCCCAGCACTGATCCCTGTGGTACCCTACTAGTCACTGCCTGCCAATTTGTAAAATACCCGTTATTTCTTACTCTTTGTTTCCTGTCTACTAACTAGGGGCGTCATTCTCCGACCCCCCGCCAGGTTGGAGAATCGTCAGGGGCTGCCGTGAAGCCCGCCCCCGCCGGTTGCCGAAGTCTCCGGTACCGGATATTCGGCGGGGGCGGGAATCGGGCCGCGCCGGTTGGCGGGCCCCCCCGCTGGATTCTCTGGCCCGGATGGGCAGAAGTCCCGCCGATAAATTGCCTGTCCCGCCGGCGTGGATTAAACCACCTTTTGAACGGCGGGACAAGGCGGCGTGGGCGGGCTCCGGGGTCCTGGGTAGGGGCGCGGGGCGATCTGGCCCCGTGGGGTTCCCCCACGGTGGCCTGGCCCGCGATCGGGGTCCACCGATCCGCGGGTGGGCCTGTGCCGTGGGGGCACTCTTTCCCTTCCGCCTCCGCCACGGTCTCCACCATGGCGGAGGCGGAAGAGGTTCCCTCCACTGTGCATGCACGGGAAACTGTCAGCGGCCGCTGACGCTCCCGCGCATGCGCCGCCCCGAGATGTCATTTCCCCGCCAGCTGGCGGGGCAACAAAGGAAGTTTCCGCCAGCTGGCGGGGCGGAAATCCCTCCGGCGTCGGCCTAGCCCCTCAATGTTGGGGCATTCCGCACCTTTGGGGCGGCGCGATGCCCGTCTGATTGGTGCCGTTTTGGGAGCCAGTCGGCGGACATCGCGCCGTTTGGGGAGAATTTCGCCCCGGTTTTCTATCCATCTCAATACACTACCCCTAATCCCATGGGCTTTAATTTTACACGCTAATCTCTTGTGCGGGACTTTGTCAAATGCCTTCTGAAAGTCGATATCCACTGGCTCTCCCTCATCAGTTACATCCTCGAAGATTTCCAGTAGATTTGTCAAGCATGATTTCCCCTTCGTAAATCGATGCTGACTGTCTGATCCTGCCACTGCTTTCTAAGTGTTCTGCTGTAAAATCTTTGATAATAGATTCTAGAATTTTCCCCACTACCGCGTCAGGCTTACTGGTCTATAATTCCTTGTGTCGATTCCTTGACCTTGTTTTCCCAAATTTGATGCAGTGGTTGGAGGCTAAGCAAGCTTCACAAAGGAGTACCATGACTCAGCTAAGGTCATTTGACCTTAGGGGTTGGTTTAGCACAGTGGGCTAAAGAGCTGGCTTGTAATGCAGAACAATGCCAGCAGCGCGGGATCAATTCCCATAACAGCATCCCCGAACTGGCGCCGGAATGTGGCGACTAGGGGCTTTTCACAGTAACTTCATTGAAGCCGACTTGTGAAAATAAGTGATTATTATTATTATTATGAAGTGGAGGACTTAGTATTCATCTGGAATTTCGGAGGGGGACCAGCTTGGGAAGGTTATTGTAAGGACTGGTCCATTGTCTTATGTCGTCAGCCTACGGGGCCACAAAGTGCGGAAGCATGTGGATCATTTGACAAGGTGGGAAGCTGCCACTCCCACAGCGCGGCATGTGGACCCAGTAGTAGCTATCAGTGTGCCAGCCACAGAAGCGGCAGTGGGAGACCCAAGATTTTCCCAAGGGGAATCTCGCGTGCCAGCAGAAGGAACGGAGGAGGGTGTTGGCACTGGCTTATCTTCGGAATCTGTAAATTTGCCTGCCTTTGTTGTGGACTCCGGTACCTCAAACATGGAGAAACCGTCTGCAGAGTTGCGACGCTTTGCAAGAGTCATAAATTCCTGGATAAAATGATCTTATAAACTTTGCCTGTTGGTCGCTCATGGGATGTTAATGTATTGAAATGAGTTTCCCGACCTTCCTGGGTGAGAAGCTCATTGTGTCACTGGTGGGGGAGGCTGAAAAAATCAGAAAACGTGATCTCACCGGCAAGATTCCCTTTTTCCAGCTATTGCAGGATTTTGCGCCCGTGTCGCCATTTGTGCTCAGGGCGAACGTAGGAGAAAAATGCCCCGCATTGGGTGGAATTCCTGTGGTATTTCTGATGGTGGGTGAAAGTGGACAGTCCAGTGGGAACCAAAAAGGAGGAAACTCGTGGCGTAAATACAGTTTATTTAACTCATTCAAGGGACATGGCCTTCGCTGGCTCAGCCAGCATCTATTGCTCATCCCTAATTGCCCATGAGAAGATGGCGGTGAGCTGCCTTCTTGAACCGCTGCAGTCCATGAGGTGTAGGTACACCCACAGTGCTGTTAAGGAGGGAATTCCAGGATTTGGACCGAGCAACAGTGAAGGAACGGTGTTATATTTCCAAGTCAGGATGGTGAGTGACTTGGAGGGGGACTTCCAGGTCAGTGTGTTCACATATATCTGCTGGCCTTGTCCTTCAAGATGGTAGCAACCATGGGTTTGGAAGGTGCTGCCGAAGGTAAGTTCCTGCAGCGCATCTTGTAGATGGTATGCACTCATGCTACTGTGTGTCGGTGGTAGAGGGGGTGAATGTTTGTGGAATGTTTGTGCAATGACGGGTTAATGACAGGTCAGATTTCCCACTGCCTGGTGACATGAATTCCATTTGCATCTCATGAATGCTCATTAAAATAACTGATCACCAAAATCTGGTCAGGTATTCCATTCTTATGTCACACCAGTGGGAAATCACATCAATGTCAAACCTGTTCGAAAAAGAGTGAAATGCAGAAGGAGGACTTCAGTTCACTTGAGACATTTAGTGAAGTAAAACATGCATCGCCTACCTGCCATAGTGCTGCACTGCTCCTGTTCAGCTTAACACCACTCTGCTGGGGCAGACCAGTTTGTGCCTTCCAGCTCCATGCCAAACTGGTCTTTATGGACATCATTGACCGCAGAACTCATGGACATTCACTCCAACAGACCAAAGTTCGACCAGGGATGGGGTGCAGGGTGAGGTGGGGACGTGATGAAGTCAAGGGGAGATGTGGAAGGAGGGTTGTACAAAGGTGTGGGGGTAAGAGCGAGGGGTCATAATGGCAGGCAAGAAGGTGGATAAGGATGAAAAAAATTGAAGGCCGAAGGAAGACCGAGGGAGGGAAGCTGGGAGTTTGACATGACTGCATGGAATGGTCACAAACAAGGGGGCCATAGTGGATACCACATTGTTTACTGGAAAGGGATGTACACAGACCCCAGGTGTGGTGGATAGAGGTCCAAGGGGGGCAAGGGTTTGCCTTGCAGGTGATGGACTCCATGAAGAGAATAGCCATTTGAGTACACAATGCCATGCTGAGAGTTTTATATTGGAAGGAGCTGAGAGAGGATTTACCCTGGTGGAGCGTATGAGATCAGTCATCAGATCCCTGCACTACCTCAAGCTTCTGGGGTTGCACCATGGCACAGTGGGTAGCACTGCTACCTCACAGTGCTAGAGTCCTGGGCTCAATTCCAGCCTTAGGTGACTGGCTGTGTGGAGATTGCACGTTCTCCCCATGTCTGTGTGGGTTTCCTCCAGGTGCTCTGGTTTCCTCCCACAATCCAATGATGTGCGGGTTAGGTGGATTGGCCATGCTAAATTAGCCTTATTGTCCAAACATTTAGGTGGGGATAGGGGATAGGGCATGATCTTAGGTTGGGTGCTCTTTCGGAGATTCGGTGCAGACTCAATGGGCCGAATGGCTTCCTTCTACACTGTAGGGATTCTGTGATAATAGAAATAAACAGATGGTGAGGGACAGCAAGAGAAATCAGGCTAACAGTTTGCTCAAAATAGGCTTTAATGGAGGAAAGGGAAATGGAGAGAAAGAATTTTAGATGGAGAATTAAAGAGCATGGAACGCAGGTGGCTGAAGGCAGAGACAGCAATGATGAATGAAGAGAGGATGAGGAAGATGTAAAAGGCCAGCGTTAGAGGAATGGAGAGCAGGGGAGAGTTTTTGTGCCGGAGGACGTTGCAGTGTTAGCAAGACCATGAAGGGATTTAGACTTGAGGATGAAAATTTTAAATCAAAGTTGTTTGGGAGTTAGGAGCCAATCTCAGCAAACAGGTGTGTGATACGATATGGGTGCAGAGCCTTGGACAAGATGACATTTATGAAGAATGATTGGTTAGAGGCTGCTGAGGAGAGCATTGTAATCATGAGATTTGGAGATGTGAGGTGGTTGGCAGATGTATATTGATAGCTGGTCATGGACCTTTAGCCGACCTTGTCGCAGGAGTAATTATGCAATAGCTGCTTTGGTGTGTGTGCGATTTCCTCCCATACCCGTTCCGGCTGAGGTTATCCATGAAGGCCTCGGCTTCTCAATCTTGCCACTTGCCTGAGGTGTGATGATCCTCAGGTTAAATCACCACCATTCAGCTCTCTCCCTCAAAGGGAGAAGCAGTCTATGGTCATCTGGGACTATGGCGACGTCACACTTATAATTATTTGTTACAATTATTATATTTAACAGATTGTTATGTTTTGGAACTATGTCTTTAATTTAAGGTAAAAATAAATGGGATCATGTTATCTGTTCTGAAGTCTGCCTGAATACCAAGCCTGGGTGATTTTATTGACAGACGTTAAAGGGGGTCCAGATTGCTTTACTGGGAAGAAGGTGCAAGGTGTTTACAAGTGGAGACAATGGCAGCAGCCTCTATGCTAACAGTGGATAGACTGTGAGTCTTGATAGTCCCAGAAGTGTTGAGACTGTTGGGTTGTAAACCGTTGTGCTTTAAACTATCCATTTACTTCCAAAATAAGAGAGCTGAGGTCTCAAGTATAGCTAATCAGCATTTCTACCTGGATACATGCCATGTGTTTCACAATTCCATGGATTAGGGCTGCGAATCTCCGAAATCCCGGCCAAGTGGTGACGCCTGCGTAAACACCTGGCCCAGTTATTCTCTGGATTTCAGGGTGCTAGAAAGGCGCCGGAGTGCTGTGCGCTGCTCCGGCGCCAAAAGCCAGCCCTGCACGGCTGGTGCGGATCCACGCATGCACGCGACGGATGTTGTGGCTCCGCGTATGTGCGTGACGGCCGTCTCTGCGCCGCCCCTGCGCAACATGACAGAGTCCTACAGGGGCCTGGCGTGGAGGAACATAGGCTACCCCCCCGAATGACCATGCCCGCCAATCAGTAGCCTGGCCACCGTGGAGGCCACCCCCCCCCCCTGGAGTCGGAACCCCCCCCTCCCCCACCCCGCAGCCAGAATACCGAGGTCTCGCCGGGTGGGACCATATGTGAACCACGCCGGCGGGGCTCGGGGGAACTCGGTGGGCACTCGGCCCTACGAGCGTGGAGAATCGGCACGGGGGCCGCTTTCAATGGCCCCCGACCGGTGCCATGGTGACGGCACGGGCGCGATTGGCGCCGATTCGAAAGTCGCCGGAGAATCGCTGGCTTGCCGTCGGAGAGGCGTGGCGGGATTCACGCGGCCCCCACCCGCCGATTCTCCTACCTGGCACGGACTCGGAGAATCCCGGCCATGGGCTTTGAGAGGGGAAGGAATTCTGAGATGTCACTGAAACCCCACAGACATTAGTCTGCTAAGATCTGGGATTAAAAATGCAGCTAAATGCTGAAACTTTCTATAGTTCACCACGCAGGAATGCATGTGGGAGATTGTGCTCGGATTGGCAAGACCAATTCATGAGGAGTTAAAGTGAGGCGAGAAGATTTGTCTCCTTTTACCTCGAGGAAGGAGTCTCCAGAAAAACTCACACTGTGAAAGACAATTCTGGAGTTAAACGTTTCCAGGCTGGGAAAATAAAAAGTCTGAAGTAAACCTTCAGAAGCTGTGAAGCATTTTGAACTGGTTGCAGTAGAACATAAAGGTCAGTGTGTTGGATTAAGTCCTGGAATGGCTATAAACTCTAATTGGTAAGGGAATCCTTCAATAAAATGTACATGTTGCTACAGTCCCAGGGCACCATGGGGTGCTCGCCCCTTTGTGATTCAACCTGAGGGTCACTACATTTCGTACAAAGGGAACGTTTGAGAGCACCGCTGCATGAAAGGCACATGACCTGCCAATCCTAATACAATTTGCCAGCACTTGCCCCATAGTCTTGAATGTTAAATCGTGCCAAATGCTCATACAGATACATTTTAAAGGATATGAGGCGAACTGCCTCTACCACCCTCCCAGGTAGTGAGTTCCAGGCAGTCAACAGCCTCTGGCTAAAAAGATTTTCACTTCAAATCTCCCACCCCTCACCTTGAACTTGTGTCCCCTCATAACCGACCCTTCAACTAAGGGGGTAGCTGTCCCCGACCCACCCTGTCCATGCCCCTCATAATCTTCTACATCTCAAACAGGTTACCTTTCCGTCTTCTCTGCTCCAGCAAAAACAACCCAAGCCTATCCAACCTCTCTGCATAACTTAAATGTTCCATCCCAGGCAACTTCCTGGTGAAATACCTCTGCACCCTCTCCAGTACAATTACATCCTTCCTATAATGTGATAATCAGAAATGCATACAGTACTCCAGCGGAAGGAGCATGGGGGATTTGAGGGGAAACTTTTTTAGCCAGAGCGTGATGACTGCCTGGGAGGGTGGTAGAGGCAGTTTGCCTTGATGTGTTGGGTGCTCTGGATCCGTGGAACACATACTGGCTACCAACACTTAAAATAGTACAACACTATTTTATTAAGCTGGAAACTGTTGAATATACTTTCACTGTGGGTTAACACGATGTTAGATTAAACTAAAGACCTATGTCTATCCTAACCAGTCTATGCACTCAGCACATGGTGAAGAGCTGTGCTATAAGCTGTAAGCTCTGTCCTTCTGAGAGGCTGCATCCCGAATGAGCGGGAAACTGATGCCCTCTGTCTTTATAGTGAGTGTGCTCTAACTGGTGATTGGCTGCAGTGTTGAGTGTGTTGATTGGTCTTGCTGTGTGTCCATCAGTGTGTGTGTCTGCACCATGATATACTGGTGTATATTATAACATGCCTCATACCCTTTAAAATGTATCTGGATGAGCACTTGGCATGTCTTAACATTCGAGGCTATGTGTCAAGTGCTGGCAAATGGGATTAGGATTGGCAGGTCAGGTGCCTTTCATGCAGCCGTGCAGACTCGGTGGCCTGAAGGGCCTTTTTTGCACTGTATTTTTTTGTGATTCTGTAAAGACGTTTCCTTTATAAGTAACCTCAACTGATACAGGAATTGATCCAACACTGTTGGCATTGCTCCGCATCATGAACCAGCCACACAGCCAACTGAGCTAACCAATGCCAATGTGAATGTTGCCACAATCCCAGAGGACCATAGGCTGCTCTTCCCTTTGACTGGTGGTGATTTAGCCTGATTGTCACTACACCTTAGGCAAGGGGCAAGGTTGAGAAGATGGGGCCTTCATCAATTACCTCAACTGGTACAGGAATTGAACCCACGCTGTTGGCGTTGCTCCACATCATGAACCAGCTGTCCAGCCAGCTGTCCAGATGTGACTTATGAGCTCTGTGGAAGTATCCTAACTGGCTGCTAGAGCACTATCAAATGCACAAGTGACTTCCTAGCACTGATTTCTAAACTGCCCTTTTAAATAGACCTTGTGCACCCTGAATCTTTGGCATCTACATCTCCTGAACCCCATAAGCTGACCTTCCAGTCAGCAAGCTATATCATCTGCAGTTCCATCTGTCATTACTTCCCCTCACTCTCTTTGTGTTATCCCAAGTGCTTTTACTTACAGCTCACCAAACAACCTTCCAAGAGTGCATACATCTGTGCCATTTTAACTAGGGGTGATGCAAGATGCTGTGAGGAACTCAGCTGAGGCAGACCTCTGGGGTTTGATATTGATGCTCTATCCAGAGCATCAGGAAAAGTGGATAATGTAGAATTCTAGCAGAAAATGCTCCAATTGAATCCAATCCAACTTTCAAATGAGTGACATGTTATTGTATTAGGCTGAGTGAATTACAGGAGAAAGCATGAAAAAGAAAAAGATTATATCGGCCATGATTTTGGGGGAGGTCTTCACTGTCACCTGCTCTCATGCTCTCTGTTGCCTCATGCTCGGATCCTCCAGGGTCCTCTCTTCAGAAGAACTCAAGTGTTTCTTGTTTGCATTGACCGGTGTTAGTTATGCGTTTCCTACTCCTGCAAGCAGATTGAACAGAAACCTATGTCGGAAAAAGAAATATAGAGATAGACATCTGACTTTTTATGTTCCTGGCAAGGAGCTTCATCTGCCATGATTGCACATCAGAAATTCAGACATTCATGGTGCACAGTCGCCTGATAATTGAGTTGGGCAAATAATAATTTGTCATTTGTGCTATCAATGAGTGAGATTCTCAGCTTGGATTGTGAAGTTAAAAAGAAATGTGTGTGACCCAAGTGCCCATACTTGCAGTCACCTTATGTGCATATGTTAATATGCATTAAAAGGTGCCTTGTATAGTCAGTGAATTTAATGTTTGCTGCTAGTCTCATTTAATGAGCCATAGGACAGAAATGCAGAATGCCCTGGTGAAACATTCGCAATGTAGATAAAGAGCTATTATAGAGCAGAATATTGTCAATATGTGAGGCTGTAATATGCTCAGTTTAGCTCAGTTGGCTGTACAGCTGGTTTGGAATACAGAGCGAGGCCAACAACATGGGTTCAATTCCTATACTGGCTGAGGTTATCCATAAAGGCCCTGCCTTCTCAACCTTGCCCCTCACCTGAAGTGTGGTGATCCTCAGGTTAGATCACCACCAGTAAGTCAGCTCTGCTCATCAAAGGGGAAAGCAGCCTCTGGTCATCTCGGATGATGGCGACTTTACTTTAATATACTGATAGTGAAACAATATTAAAATTCTTCTTCACACAGTATTGTAACATAATGCAAAGCTTGAGTGCATTTGCCTGGGCACTATAGCTTATTTTCTCAAAATTAACATTGATGAAATATCAGCAGTGCCTCCCCTGCAGAAGAGTCTGCTCTAAAAAGAAAACCACTATTACACGCCTTGAGTTTCCTGAGTTGGATTTAAAGTCAATAACACAGTTAGCAGTGAACAGATGGCACTAGCATTCCTTATTTGTCCATTTTCCCATCACCTTACTGTGGGTCGTTACATTGCAACTTGGTTTGGTTCGAAAACTGCTTCAGGACATTATCATTTATTTGGGGCCTGTGATTTGTTTAAATAGCGTCTCTATAACCAATATTAATGAGGTACTTGTGTCTGAACCAGGAAGTATAAGTTACAGTAGTTCATTTAATGCAAAATCATGTGCAGAAATATAAATAAAGATGGAAAATAATGATGGGATTGAAAGAGTGAAGAAAGATGAACAGAAAGAAAAAGTTCAGGAATCAATTCATTTTTTATCTTTTAAAGTTACCAACAATAATTGAAATTGGGTGGAATGAGTTTCCATACTTGTAAACATTATTTCTTTAGTGCCAGATGTTGTTTGGCAGTAATTAAGGTTTATCCCACTTTTTAAAAATTACTAACACTGGAGTGGACAAGATCCACTTCTTTCTGTGAGTTTAATAGGCATCTATAGGTTAACTATAGCGACATCATGCCATTGCTTATATTTGAATGCAAGATTTCTCAGCAAGGTACTACTTGTGTTAAGCATCCTGAAGAGCAGGGCAACTTGGGTAACAAGTTCAAAATGTTTCCATTTAATTGTGCAAGTGCGGATGCTGGAAGATACTGTTTGTTTTACTCTAAAATAATGATGAGTTCTGAGAGTCTTCATAGATTATCATAGAATTACAGTGCAGAAGGAGGCCATTCGGCCCATCAAGTCTGCACCGGCTCTTTTTTGAAAGAGCACCCGACCCAAGCCCACATACCACCCTATCCCCACAACCCAGTAACCCCACCCAACACTAAGGGCAATTTTGGACACTAAGGGCAATTTATCATGGCCAATCCACCTAATCTGCACATCTTTGGACTGTGGGAGGAAACCGGAGCACCCGGAGGAAACCCACGCACACACGGGGAGGATGTACAGACTCCGCACAGACAGAGACCCAAGCCGGAATCGAACCTGGGACCCTGGAGCTGTGAAGCAATTGTGCTATCCACAATGCTACCGTGCTGCCCAGTCTTGGTATTATTCTTGCTGTAAAATCCAAGCTAAAGCTTTTGGATTGGATTTGTTTATTGAAAAATATTTTTCTGCGAGCAGCTCAACAGATCATTAAGTACATGAAAAGAAAAGTAAATAAAAGAAAATACATAATAGGGCAATACAAGGTACACAATGTAACTAGATAGCACCGGCATCGGGTGAAGCATACAGGGGTGTAGTGTTTTTTTAAAAAAATATATATTTTATTGAAATTTTTTTCCAAACAACAATTTTTCCCCTCTTACAAAGCAAACGTAACAATAAAGAAATTTTTAACAATATACAAATAACAAAACCCCATTATCTTTTGACATAAACTAAACTAAACCCCTCCCCCCTCCCTCCTCCCCCCCCTCCCCCCTGGGTTGCTGCTGCTGGTTATCTGTCTTCCCTCTAACGTTCCCCTAGGTCGTCGAGAAATGGCTGCCACCGCCTGGTGAACCCTTGAGCCGACCCTCTCAGGGCAAACTTTATCTGCTCCAATTTAATGAACCCCGCCATATCATTTACCCAGGCTTCCAGTCCGGGGGGTTTCGCCTCCTTCCACATGAGTAGGATCCTGCGCCGGGCTACTCGGGACGCAAAGGCCACAACGTCGGCCTCTTTCGCCTCCTGCACTCCCGGCTCATCCGCAACTCCAATTAGAGCTAACCCCCAGCCTGGTTTGACCCGGGCCTTCACCACCTTCGAAATCACTCCCGTCACTCCCTTCCAATACCCTTCCAGTGCCGGGCACGCCCAAAACATATGTGCTTGGTTTGCCGGGCTCCCGCCACACCTCCCACATCTGTCCTCCGCTCCAAAGAACCTGCTCAATCTTGCTCCCGTTATGTGTGCTCTATGTAGCACCTTAAATTTAATCAGGCTAAGCCGGCGCATGAGGAAGAGGAATTTACCCTGCTTAGGGCATCAGCCCACATACCCTCCTCTATCTCCTCCCCTAGTTCTTCTTCCCACTTTCCTTTTAGTTCGCCCACCGACTCCTCCCCCTCTTCCCTCATCTCTCGGTATATCTCTGACACCTTGCCCTCTCCGACCCACACCCCTGAAAGCACTCTGTCCTGAATCCCCTGTGTCGGGAGCAACGGAAATTCCCTCACCTTTTGTCTAGTAAACGCCCTCACCTGCATATATCTCAAGAAATTTCCCCGGGGCAATTTATACTTTTCCTCCAATGCTCCCAAGCTCGCAAAAGTCCCATCTATAAATAAATCTCCCACCCTCCTAATTCCCAACTGGTGCCAGCTCTGAAATCCTCCATCCATTCTTCCTGGGGCGAACCTATGGTTGTTCCTGATTGGGGACCCCACCAGGGCTCCCCGCACCCCTCTCTGTCGCCTCCACTGTCCCCTGATATTCAATGTTGCCGCCACCACCGGGTTTGTGGTAAACTTTTTAGGTGAGAACAGTAGCGGCGCCGTCACCAGCACCTCTAAACTCGTCCCTTTACAGGACTTTCTCTCCAGTCTTTTCCACGCCGCTCCCTCACCCTCCATCATCCATTTACGTATCATTGCCACATTGGCGGCCCAATAGTAATCGCCCAAGTTCGGTAGTGCCACTCCTCCTCTGTCCCTACTACGCTGAAGGAACCCCCTCCTTACTCTCGGAACTTTCCCTGCCCACACGAAGCTCGTTATGCTCCTGTCTATTTTATTAAAAAAGGTCTTAGTGATTAGTATAGGGAGACATCGAAATACAAATAAAAACCTCGGGAGGACCATCATCTTAATTGCTTGCACCCTGCCCGCCAGCGACAGAGGCTGCATGTCCCACCTCTTGAAGTCCTTCTCCATTTGTTCTACCAGCCGTGTCAGATTAAGTCTGTGCAAGGTTCCCCAACTCCTAGCGATCTGAATCCCCAGGTATCGGAAGTTTCTTTCCACTTTCCTTAGAGGCAAGCCTTCTATCTCTCTACTCTGGTCCCCTGGATGTATCACAAATAATTCACTCTTCCCCATGTTTAGCCTATACCCCGAGAAATCCCCGAACTCCCTCAACATTCGCATAACCTCTATCATCCCCCCCCGCTGGGTCCGACACGTATAGCAATAGGTCATCTGCGTATAACGAGACTCGGTATTCTTATCTCCCTCTAATCACCCCTCTCCATTTCCTGGAGTCTCTCAACGCCATGGCCAGAGGTTCAATTGCCAACGCGAACAACAATGGAGACAGCGGGCATCCCTGTCTTGTTCCCCTATATAGTCGGAAATGCTCCGATCTTTGTCGACCCGTAACTACACTTGCCGTTGGAGCCCCATAAAGAAGTCTAACCCAGCTAATAAACCCGTTCCCGAACCCAAACCTCCTTAACACTTCCCATAAATACTCCCACTCCACCCTATCAAATGCCTTCTCTGCATCCATTGCTGCCACTATCTCTGCCTCCCCCTCCACTGGGGGCATCATTATCACCCCTAATAGTCGTCGCACGTTAACATTCAGTTGTCTCCCTTTTACGAACCCTGTCTGGTCTTCGTGCACCACCCCCGGGACACAGTCCTCTATCCTCGATGCCAGTACCTTTGCCAACAATTTGGCGTCCACGGTCAATAATGAAATAGGTCTATAGGACCCGCACTGCAACGGATCTTTATCCCTCTTCAAAATTAGCGATATCGTCGCCTCCGACATCGTCGGGGGTAGAGTCCCCCCTTCCCTGGCCTCATTGAACATCCTCACCATCAACGGGGCCAACAAATCCACATATTTTCTGTAATATTCCACCGGGAACCCGTCTGGTCCCGGGGCCTTCCCTGCTTGCATGCTGCCCAGTCCCTTAATAACCTCGTCCACCCCAATCAGTGCCCCCAGGCCTACCACCTCCTGCTCCTCCACTTTCGGGAACCTCAATTGGTCCAGAAACTGCCGCATCCCCTCCTCTCCCTCTGGGGGATGAGACCTATACAGTCCCTCATAAAAGGTCTTGAACACCTCATTTATCTTTCCTGCCCTTCGCACCGTGTCTCCCCTTTCATCTCTAATTCCTCCTATCTCCCTCGCTGCTGTCCTCTTTCGCAATTGATGAGCCAACAGGCGACTAGCCTTTTCCCCATACTCATACCTCCTCCCCTGTGCCTTCCTCCACAGTACCTCCGCCTTTCTGGTGGTCAGAAGGTCAAACTCCGTCTGGAGTCGTCTCCTCTCCCTGTACAGTTCCTCCTCCGGGGTCTCTGCAAATTCCCTATCCACCCTTAAAATCTCCCCCAGTAATCTTTCCCTTTCCTTGGCCTCTGTTTTCCTTTTGTGGGCCCCAATGGAAATCAGCTCTCCTCTGACCACCGTTTTTAGTGCTTCCCATACCACTTCCACAGGGACCTCGCCGTCGTCATTGACCTCCAGGTATCTCTCAATACACCCCCGCACTCTTGCACACACTCCCTCATCCGCCATCAATCCCACATCTAATCGCCAGAGTGTTCTCTGCTCCCTTTCCTCTCCTAATTCCAGGTCCACCCAATGTGGGGCATGGTCCGAAACCGCTATGGCTGAGTACTCAGCTTCTTCCACCCTAGAGATCAACGACCTTCCCAAAACAAAAAAATCTATCTGGGAGTACACTTTATGGACATGGGAGAAGAAGGAGAACTCCCTAGCCCTAGGTCTAAGAAATCGCCATGGTCCCACTCCCCCCCATTTGGTCCATAAACCCCTTAAGTACCTTGGCCGCTGCCGGCCTTCTTCCGGTCCTTGAGCTGGATCTATCTAGCCCCGTATTAAAGTCCCCTCCTAAAATCAAGTTTCCTACCTCCAGGTCCGGTATATGCCCCAGCATCCATCTCATAAATCCCGCATCGTCCCAGTTTGGGGCATACACATTAACCAACACGACCTCCATTCCCTCCAGCCTGCCACTCACCATTACATATCTACCTCCGCTATCTGGTACGATGTTCTTTGCTTCAAATGCTACCTGTTTCTCCACCAAAATGGCCACCCCTCTGTTCTTTGCGTCTAGTCGTGAGTGGAACACCTGTCCCGCCCATCCTTTCCTTAACCTAACTTGGTCCGCCGCCTTTAGGTGCGTCTCTTGGAGCATAACCACGTCTGCCTTTAGTCCTTTCAAATGCGCGAGCACTCGGGCCCTTTTTATCGGTCTGTTCAGGCCTCTCACGTTCCACGTGATCAGCCTCACTAGGGGGCTACCTGCCCCTCTCCCGTGTCGACTAGCCATTACCTTCTCTAGGCCAGTCCCATATCCCGCCTCCGCGCTCCCACTCGCTCTCCCAGCGTCGCACACCATCCCCGTCCACCCACTCTTTAGCCATTTCCTTTTGGATTTCCGCAGCAGCAACCCAGTTGTCCCCCCCCCTCCCCCCCCCCCCCCCCCTAGATCTCTTTCTAGCGTGATTGCTCCCCCCATATTACTTCCGTAAGTCAGCTGACTTCAACTGACCCCGGCTACTCCTGCTCACTCCTCGACCCCCCCGTGTGGGGAATTCCCATCCGCCTTGCGCCTGTCTTCCCGCCTTATTCTTTCTGGCGCGGGAACATCCCTTTACCTGATCCGCCTCTTATGGCGCAGCTCCCTTTCCCCTCCCCCTCCCCTCCCCCATTCTCCAACTATGTCCCGTCTTTCCCCCCTCACCGGCGCCCACATTTCCCCATGTCTCCCCCCTTCCCAATTTACTTCTCAATTAACTTCAACCATAACATTAACAATAACATTTCCTGCAGCATCAGTCCCTCAGTTCCGATCCAATTTCTCCTCTTTGATAAAGGTCCATGCTTCCTCCGCCGTCTCAAAATAATGGTGTCTCTCCTGATACGTGACCCATAGTCTTGCCGGCTGCAGCATCCCGAACTTCACCTTCTTTTTATGCAACACCTCTTTGGCTCGGTTAAAACTCGCCCTCCTTCTCGCCACCTCCGCACTCCAATCCTGGTACACCCGTACCACTGCATTCTCCCATCTGCTACTCTGTACCTTTTTAGCCCATCTCAGGACCTCTTCTCTATCCTTAAGGCGGTGAAATCGCACGATTATCGCCCTGGGTGGTTCTCCCGCTTTTGGTCTTCTCGCCGGGATCCGATGTGCCCACTCCACCTCCAAGGGGCCCGTAGGGGCCTCAGCACCCATCAGTGAGCTCAGCACCGTACTTGCATACGCTCCACAGTCCACTCCTTCCACACCCTCAGGGAGACCCAGTATCCGAAGGTTCTTCCTTCGCGCTCCGTTTTCTAGGGCCTCGATCCTTTCAATACATTTTTTATGAAGTGCCTCGTGCGTCTGTGTCTTAACCGCCAGGCCCAGGATCTCGTCCTCATTATCTGTCACCTTCTGCTCCACCATGCGGAGCTCTGCCTCTTGGGTCTTTAGTGTCTCCTTGAGCCCCTCAATTGCCTGTAGCATCGGGGTCAGCACCTCCCTCTTCAGCAGCTCCACGCACCGTCTCAAAATTTCATCCTGCTCAGGCCCCCATGTCGCCTGCGCTTTCTCCGCCGCCATCTTGTGCTTCTCTCTTTCTGACCCTTTGGTCGACGATTCCTCGCGCTGCAGCCGCCGCCGCCGGTTTTTTCCTCCTTCGTTGGGGGGGACTCCCTTCTCACACACCCCACACCGGGTTGCATTGTCAAATAATTCCCCGTTGGGGCTCTTAAAAGAGCCCGAAGGTCCGTTGGAGCTGGAGTAGCCGAAACGTGCGGCTAGCAAGGCATCACCGCAACCGGAAGCTTCGCAGGGGTGTAGTGTTAATCAGGTCAGTCCATAAGAGGGTCGCTTAGGAGTCTGGTAACAGCAGGGAAGAAGCTGTTTTTGAGTCTGTTCGTGCGTGTTCTCAGTCTTTTGTATCTCCCGCCTGATGGAAGAAATTGGAAGAGTGAGTAAGCCGGGTGAGAGGGGTCTTTGATTACGCTGCCCGGTTTCCCCACTCAACGGGAGGTGTAGATGGAGTCAATGGATGGGAGGCAGATTTGTGTGATGGAATGGGCTGTGTTCACTGTTGTGTTAGGTAGACTGGTCTTTCACTGGTTGCAACTGGACGCAGTTTAGATCAGAAAGGTACTCCAGACCTTGAAGTTAGTTCAATCAGGTTTATTGAACTAACAGCACAGTTAGCACAGTTCTCTGTGAGTTCGACTCTCTGCTAACTTAAGTGTGGTTACTCTGTCTGACTGAACCAGACTAGCTCTTAGCCACATAGTGGAGGTGTGAGATTGTAACAACACCCTTGACTGACTCTCTAGATGTTCATCAGTGGAAAGAGGCGGAGTGTGAGTGCCTCGTGTCTTTTATAGTCAGATCCCACCCCTGAGTGTCCTGCCTGCTTATTGGTCATGTCCTGTTCTCTGTGCCCATTAGCTGCTTGTCTGTATATCATTATGTGTGTGTCTGCAGATCATGACATCTCCCCTTTCTGTTTTTTAATGTTTGGATGACATATGTGAACGTATTTACATGAATAGGCCAATATTAACATATATACATGCAGTGGATGTGAACATATGTACATGTTAAAACAGCTGTCTAATGCGAGAACACAGAGCATAGAAAACAGAACAAATGTTCATAAGTCCAGTCTCTGTGGCTTGCGTCTGATCCTGGTCGACCGCTGGCGAGGTGGTGGTGGGAACGACAGCGCCTTGATGGGCGGGATTGAAGCCTGACTGGTGGCCTCGTGAGTCGCGGTATCAGGAGGTGGCAAAACAACAGAAGGAAACAGAGAAGAAAGCGGTTGCGGGCAGGCAACTTTGTGCAGTGCCCGTCTGTTTTGTCGCACAACAGAACCATCAGCCAGACGCACAACATACGAGCGGGGGGCAGCCTGTCGAACAACGACAGCTGGAGCTGACCAGCCTCCATCAGGGACCTTGACCCGAACAGTGTCTGATGGGGATAACACGGACAAATCGGTGGCATGAGCGTCATAGCCCTGTTTTTGCCGGTCTTGGAGTTGCTGCACCTTCTGCAGCACTGGGAGGTGATCCGGGTTGGGCACGTGTATGGCTGGAAGTGTTGTTTGCAGATCCCTGTTCATCAGGAGTTGAGCCGGCGACATGCCAGTGGACAGTGGGGTCGCCTTTTACGCAAGCAGCACAAGGTGAATGTCAGACGCAGAGTCCGCGGCCTTGCAGATGAGCTGCTTCACCATGCGCACCCCTTTCTCAACTTTTCTGTTTGACTGCGGATAGTGTGGGCTGGAAGTGACATGTTTGAACTGATACGACTGGGCAAACAGAGACCATTCATGGCTGCTGAAGCACGGGCCATTGTCTCTCATGACAGTGAGTGGGATACCATGCCTGGAGAATGTCTCCTTACAGGCCTTGATGATGGTCCGAGATGTGAGGTCTGAGAGCTTCACGACTTCAGGGTAATTGGAAAAGTAATCAATGATTAACACATAATCGCGACCATTTGCATGAAAGAGGTCGATGCCAACCCTTGGACCATGGAGAGGCCTCAATTTCATGCTGCTGGAGTGTCTCCTTATTCTGCGCTGGCTGGAAGTGTTGGCAGGTCGCACAGTGAAGGACCATGTTCGCGATGTCCCGGCTGATCCCGTCAAACACATCTGGATACTGAGCGAGGATGTCGTCAATGCCAGCTTGAAGATCCACGTTGGAGGATGTCGTTGAATAAACCCACTGCACCAGGTTTAGCTTTTTGCAGGCATACGCGCCCAGTTGGGATGCCCCGTCCGGCTTGACAATTTCAAACCTTAGCCGTGCATGGGTACTCTGGTTGGAGACGATAGATGGCAGGACCCCAGTGCCATGATGGCATTACCGTTATAGTCCAGGAGCTGTCAGGATGCTGGAAGGACCTTGGGTGTCTTCTTGATGCGTTTGAAGTCTGCCTGTAAGAGGAGGTAGACAGAAGCACCTGTGTCCAGTTTGAACTGGATGGAGCAGCGGTTCACCTGCATCACCGCATGCCATTCGTCCTCCGAATCCCCAGCGAGGATGGACTGAATGTGAGATGAGTAGTGTGGCATGTTCACGTGTGGTAATGATGTCCACTCGGTAGGCGGACTCCAGGCACTCGTCCTACTGCCAGGATCAGAATCCTGTAATCATCGTTGCACACTCTGAACGCGCCGGCGTTGGAATTGGGTGTGCTGGCCTCTGACTGGTGGTGCAGACCTGCAGAACGCTGCATAGTGTCCAGCCTTCCCGCAGTTTAAACATCGCTTGCCTCTTGCAGGGCAGTGTCCCTTTAAGTGGGTGTTGCCACAGTTCGGGCACATCATGACGTCGGCGTCGTGACGCAATGTACGTCGTCGCACATGCGCAGGGCGGTTGGCAGACGTCTGCACCTGTGCAGTGTGGATGTCGTCCGCTTCGTTATCCCGTTCACATCGTGCATGCGTGGGGTTCCGGAAAAAGGGCACAAAATGGCTGCTGTCTTCAATGCTGAGGCGCTGCATCTGGAGATGGCCTGCACACTCACTGCCTCGTGGGAGGCAAGTTTCTCATTTTCAGCCGGTTTGTATTGGGAATACTGATTTTTTTGCGTGCTCATGCACTGTACATGTTTCACTCACGACTGACAGGGTCATATGCTTGATTTTTAAGAGCTGCTCTCTCAGAGGATCAGAGTGAACTCCAAACACGATTTGGTCTCTGATCACGGAGTCAGCAATATCACCAAAGTTGCAGGACAGCGCTAGCAGGTGGAGGCTAGTTAAGAAGGCATTGAAAGATTCATCTTTACCTTGAAGACATTGTTTGAATATGTCGCACTCGAAAATTTCATTGGTGTCCACTTCACAGTGACTATCGAACTTGTCCAGGATGGTCTGAAACTTTGTCTTGTCCTGGCCTCGGTGAAGTTAAACGAGTTGAAAAGTTTGATGGCTTGATCACCCGCTGTTGAGAGGAGAAGCGTGATCTTTCTTGCATCAGATGCACCCTCGAGGTCTGAGGCATCGATGTACAGCAGAAACTTTTGCTTGAATATCCGGCAGTTGGCACTGAGATTGCCGGAGGTCCTGAGCTGGTGAGGAGCCTGAATCTTCTCCATGGTGCCGGGATACATTTGCTGGTCGTCACGGAACGGACTGATGTAAGCCACCTTAAATTATTAGTCTCCTGGTATCATGTTGTGCTACGTACACTGGTCTAACACTGGCTGCAACTGGATGTAGCTTAGATCAGAAAGATACTCCAGACCTTGAAGTTAGTTCAATCGGGTTTATTGAACTAATAGCACAGTTAGCACAGTTCTCTGTGAATTCGACTCTCTGCTAACGTAAGTGTGGTTACTCTTTCTGACTGAACCAGACTAGCTCTTAGCCACGTGGTGGAGGTGTGAGATTGTAACAACACCCTTGACTGACTCTCTAGATGTTCATCAGTGGAAAGAGGCGGAGTGTGAGTGCCTCGTGTCTTTTATTGTCAGATCCCACCCCTGAGTGTCCTGCCTGCTTATTGGTCATGTCCTGTTCTCTGTGTTCATTCGCTGCTTGTCTGTATATCATTATGTCTGCATATCATGACATTCACGTCTCTCTGAAGTTTATTGCGGTCTTGGGCTGAGCAGTTGCCATACCAGGCTGTGATGCAGCCAGATAGGATGCTTTCTATAGTGCATCTGCAAAAGTTGGTAAGAGTTAATGTGAACATATCGAATTTCCTTAGTTTCCTGAGGAAGTATAGGCGCTGTTGTGCTTTCTTGGTGGTGGCATCGACGTGGGTGGACCAGGACAGATTTTTGGAGATGTGTACCCCTCGGAATTTGAAACTGCTAACCATCTCCACCTCGGCCCCGTTGATGCTGACAGGGGTGTGTACAGTACATTGCTTTCTGAAGTCAATGACCAGCTCTTTCGTTTTGCTGGCATTGAGGGATAGATTGTTGTCGCTGCACCACTCCACTAGGTTCTCAATCTCCCACCTGTATTCTGACTCATCGTTTTTTGAGATCCGGCCCACTATGGTCGTATCGTCAGTAAACTTTGTAGATGGAGTTGGAACCAAATTTTGCCACGCAGTCGTGTGTGTACAGGAAGTATAGTGGGGGCTAGGTATGCAGCCTTGCTGGTTTTGAGGACTATTTTCCATTCTCGCCTGCTAATCATGATACCAATGCCCTCCAGGAGAGAGAAACTGATTTTGTTTACTTTTGCTGGGCATTAACTGAGAACAGCCAGAAATTCCAAGCCTACTCTGTGATCTCTGCCTGTGACATAGAAGCTAATCAAAGTACTAATAAAAACAAGGCAGCACGGTGGTGCAGTGGTTAGCACTGCTGTTTCAAGGCACCGGGGTCCCAGGTTTGATCCCAGCTCTGGGACACTGTCCGTGTGGAGTTTGCACATTCTCCTCGAGTTTGCATGGGTTTCGCCTCCACAACCCAAAGATGTACAGGGTAAGTGGATTGGCCTCGCTAAATTGCCCCTTAATTGGAAAAAATGAATTGGGTACTCTAAATTTATATAAAACAAGAAAGTACTGATAAAAAAAGAGTGTTGAAGTCTCCTGGAATTTTTGAGAGTTACCTGGATTGATACTTTTCCTTCTAGAAATCTTTCCAAGCACTGGTACAAAAGCTGTCAAACGTTCTGGAATATGCTTGAGCAAAACAAAAAGAGGGTGTTGTGAAATTATCATAAATGTAAAGAACTGTGAGGGTTAATGTAATGTCGAAATCAACCACGAGAGGGAGCTAAATGTACAACTATATAAAGCATTGATGCTAAGCCTTGGGGGTGAGAGGTTGATGAGAAAGCTAGAGTACAGACTGAAGGAAAAATAGTGTGAGTGAGAGCAGATCATAGTTAATGTAATAGTGTAGAGATTAGTAATAGATTAGTGTAGATGTTATGTTTATTATCAACTGTGTATTATATAGGAGTAAATGTCGAATCCAATTAAGTAGTGTTAATAAATCTATAGCTTTGTTCAATTTAAAAGCTATTTGTGGGCTCTGTGAACACAACACCAACCATCATAAAATTAGCAACACAAAGAACACGACAGTTGTGTCAACCACTCATAGGAGGCTGCACTGCACTCCTCTACATGAATGCTTTAGCAGCCAATACTTGTGATTGTAAAAAGAAAGAGGGAGAGAAATATGTATTTTTAAATTCACCTTTATGGAATGTGTAGTTCGCTGGTTAGGTCAGCATTTGTTGCCCATCCTTAATTGCCATTGAGAAGGTGGTGTTGAGTTGCCTTCTTGAACTGCTGCAGTCCATGTGGTGTATGTACACCCACAGTATCATTAAGGAGGTGTTCCAGGATTTTGACCCAGCAACAGTGAAGGAATGGTGATATATTCCCAAGTCAGAATGGGGAATATCTTGGAGGGACCAGGTGATGGTGTTCCCAGGATCTCCTGCCCTTGTCCTTCTAGGTAGTAGTGATTCTGGGTATGGAAGTTGCTGCCGAAGGAGCCTTGGTGAGTTCTTGCAGTGCATCTTGTAGATGGTACACACTGCTGCTACTGCGCATCAGTGGTGGAGGGTTTGAATGTTTGTGGAAGGGGTGCCAATCAAGCGGGCTACTTTAGCTTGGATGGATTTGAACTTCTTGAGTGTTGTTGGGGCTGCATTCATCCAGGAAAGCGGGGACTATTCTATCACACGCCTGACCTGTACCTTGTAGGTGGTGGACAGGCTTTCAGGAGTCAGGGGGTGGGTTACTCACCACAGAATTCCTAACCCCTGACCAGATCTTGTAGTATTTATATGGATAGTCCAGTTTAGTTTCTGGTCAATGGTAACCCCCAGGATTTTGATATTGGGGGATTTAGTGATTGTAATGCCATTGAATTTCAAGGTGCGATGGTTTGATTCTCTCTCATTGGAGATGGTCATTTCCTGGCATTTGTATGGCGCAAATGTTACTTGCCACTTGTCAACCCAAACCTGGAGATTGTCCGTGCTTTTTGCATTTTCACATGGACTGCTTCAGTGTCTGAGGAGTCATGAATGGTGCTGATCATTGTGCAATCAACAGCGAACATCCCCACATCTGCCTTCTTTTGGAAGCTGAAACAGCTGAAGGTGGTTGTGCCCAGGCCTAATACTCCGAGGGACTCCTGCAGTGATGTCCCAGGACTGAGATGACTGAATTACAACAACCACAACCATCTTCCTTTGTGCTAGGTATGACTCCAACCAGTGGAGAGTATTCCCCCCTGATTTTCATTGACACCAGTTTTGCTAGGGTTCCTTGATGCCATACTCGGTCAAATGCTGCCTTGATGTCAAGGGCAGTCACTCTCATCTCACCTGTGGCTTACAGTTCTTTTGTCCATGTTTGAACTAAGGCTCTAATGAGGTCAGGAGATGAGTGACCCTGGTGGAACCCAAACTGAGTGTCAGTGAGCGCGTTATTGCAAAGGAAGTGCTGCATGATAGCACTGTTGATGACCCCTTCCACTAATTTGATGATCAAGAGTAAATTGATGGGTGGTAATCAGCTGTGTTGGATTTGCCCTGCTTTTTGTGTACAGGACAATTGTACTGGGCACTTTTCCACATTGTCGATCGATGCCAGTGTTGTAGCTGTACTGGAACAGTTTGGCTGGGGGCACAAGTTCTGGAGCACAAATATTCAGTACTATTGCTGGAATTTTGCCAGGGCTCATAATCTTTTCAGTATCCAGTGCCTAGGCTTCTTCTTGATATAAAAAACAAGAATTTTCTTATAAATAAATTTAGAGGACCCAATTCTTTGCTTTTTCAATTAAGGGGCAATTTAGCGTGGCCAATCCACCTACCCTGCACATCTTTTTGAGTTGTGGGGGTGAGAGCCACACATACACGGGGAGAATGTGCAAACTCCACACAGTCAGTGACCCGGGTCAGGATCGAACCTGGGTCCTCTGCGCCGTGAGGCAGCAGTGCTAACCATAGCACCACCCTGCTGCCCTTACATAGAAGCATCGAAAATAGAAGCATGGGAGGCCATTTGGCCCTTGGAGCCTGCTCCACCATTCATTATGATCATCGCTGATCATACCCTGACCCCGCCTTCCCACAATATCCCTTGATCCCTTTAGCCCCAAGAGCTATCACGTGGGGTGAATCAAATTGGCTGAAGACTGGCATCTGTGATGCTGGGGACATCTGCAGGAGACCAAGATGGATCATCCACTTGGAATGTCTGGCTGACGATTGTTGCGAATGCTTCATCCTTGTCTTTTGAACATATGTGCTGGGCTCCTCCATCAATGAGGATGGGGGTATTTGTGGAGCCTCCTCTTCCAATGAGTTGTTTAATTGTCTACCACCATTCATAGCTGGAACTGGTGGGACTGCAGAGCTTAGATCTGATCTGTTGATTGTGGGATCTCTTAGCTATGTCTATCATTTGTGACTTATGTTGTTTGGCGTGCAAGTAATCCTGTGTTGTAGCTTCACCATGTTAGCATGTCATTTTTATGTATGCCTGCTGCTTCTCCTGGTATGTCCTCCTGCACTCTTCATTGAAACAGGGTTGATCCGCTGACTTGGTGGTAATGGTAGAGTGGGGGATATGCTGGGCCATGATGTTGGCAGATTGTGGCTGAGCACAGTTCTGCTGCTGCTGATGGCAACATCGCTTAATGGATGCCCAGTTTTGAGTTGCTGGATCTGTTCTGATTCTATCCCATTTACTTGCAGTTATAGTGCCACACAACATTATGGAGGGTATCCCCAATGTGAAGACGGGATTTTGTCTCCACAAGGACTGTGCGGTGGTCACTCTTACCAATACTGTCATGGACAGATGCATCTGCAGCAGGCAGGTTGGGAGTATGAGGTCAAGTATGGTTTTCCCTCTTGTCGGTTCCCTCACCACCAGTGCAGTCCCAGTCTAGCAGCTATGTCCTTTAGGACTCAGCCAGCTTGGTCAGTACTGGTGCTACCGAGCCATTCTTGGTGAAGAGCATTGAAGGCCCCCACCCAGAGAATATTCTGTGGCCCTTCCCATCCTCAGTGTTTCTTCCAAATGGTGTTCATCAGCTGTCGGTGGATGCTACATGGTTATCAGCAGGAGATTTCCTAGCCCATGTTTGACCTGAAGCCATGAGACCTCATGGAGTCCAGATTCAATGTTCATGGGGTCAGGACTTCCAGGGCAATTCTTCTCCCAACTGCATACCACTGCTGCCACTTCAGCTGGATTTGTCTTGTCGATGGGTATGTCCTGTATAAGGCCCAGGGATAGTGATTATGTTGTCTGGGACATTATCCATAAATTATGATTATGCCAGGCTGTTGCTTGACTAGTCTCTCCCAATTTTGGTAGAAGCCCCCAGATGTTAGTAAGGGGGACTTTGCAGGTTTCATACAGCTGGGTTTGCCGTGTGCTCAGGCCATTTCTTTTCCTTCTTATTGACTTTGTAGCGGTTTACATTTAAGAAACAACGGGCAGAATTCCCCAGTAATGGGGGTATGTCCCCACGCCTGCGAAAAAACGCGCGCAAATCACTCTGGACTTACCTGTAGTGCTCCTCGCAGCCCTGGCTGTCAATACAGTGCCCTGCACTTCCGGTCGGGGGTCCGCGCATGTGCATGGCGGCGGCCTCAGTCGGCCGTGCCGCGCGACATGACCGACCCACACCGCGGACCGGCACCGACAACATAGGCTCCCCCCAGATCGCACCCGCCCTCTGATCGGTGGCCCCCGATCGGAAACCTTGCCATCCTGGAGGCCACCCCAGCGACGGAACCCCCCGCCCCCCATTAGAGCAGCCGCGGACTGTGTCCGCAGCCGCCACGCCGAGTGCCCGCCGGATAGAACCAAGAGCGAACCACGTTGGTGGGAACTCGGCCAGTTGACTATGGAGAATCTCCGGCGACCGAACGCAGGAGTGGCGCCGGACTCGATCGCAGGTTTCAAGCCCATTCTCCTCTCCTGCGCTAATTCCAGCACGGAGGCTCGGAGAATCCCACCCAACCACATTGCTGTGGTTCTGGAGTCACATGTATTCCTGACCAGGTGAGGACAAAAGGCTTTAGTGAACCAGCTGAGTTTTTTTGTGACAATCGGCAATGGTTTCAAGGTCATTATTAGACTTTAATTCCAGATATTTATTGGATTTAAATTTCAAAGAGTATTACCTGTGTCTCTGGATCACACAGTGACAATACCATTCCACCACCACTACCTTGGAGAGAAGAGATAGGGAAGCGGAGAGAGTAGAGGGAAAAGTGAGGTTAGAGGAAAAGAGAGGCGAGAGGAGGGGTGGGTGAGGTGGGGGGCAGAGAAAGTGAAAGAAAGTGTCTTTCATATTTTCTTCCTCAGTTAAACCTGACAATCATCACCTTTAGTCCTTTAGGACTTGACCAGCTCGGTCAGTAGTGGTGCTACCAAGCCACTCTTGGTGATGGATTCTGCAAAAAGGAGACTTTCTAAATTCCATTTTGAAAAGCAAGAAAAGTAAAAACTGTAAGGCTGCCTCCTACAGAATCATTTAAAAAAATCTCTTATCAAGGAGTCCACAATGTTTATTCAGTGTGAAATTTTACCTCATTGTTCATTACCCTGTAGGAACCACTCAAGAGATGTTTTTGAAAATGACAGCAAGGAATAATGACATTCAGAGTGGCCGCCACACTCTGTCTACCTTTATTACTATCAGTGAAATATTTCTATTAGGAACATTCAAGCAACATGGCCAATTCAATTAATCCCTTCCTTCCCTTCACTTGGCGCTTGTATATTAATTTCCAAAAGTTTTGCCTTTGAGGCTTATCTGTTACAAATTAGTTTTGACTCTTTTTAAAAAAGAACATGATTTCCTGCCAACTTAGATTATCTGCAAACTCCGAACCATTTATTTGTGATTTTAGAATAAAATATGAATAAATGGCTTGTTTATTCCCACGTGGCTCTGACATTTATTGCAGTAATTTGACAATGCATGGAATGTTCTGAAGCAGAGTTCACCTATCTCTGTGCACATCATTACTGTTTTCTCAGCTGCATAGAAACATAATTTACTACTGTCGGTTCCAGAGAGATAGTCACTCTGTACAACAAAGGGGAGATAACATGCTCAAGCGGAGCAGAAAAAATTCCAAAGTATGCAGTTCCAGAAAGAACGTAGACATTCACTGTGTAAGCATGGATTAAAAAGGTGTGGAAAAGACAGTAACCGGCAATCAGTTGTACATCTTGAACTGCAGTTCAAATTCCTGAGTATTTGATGGAAACATTTAGATATATAGGAATCATAGGACTTAGAAACAGGAGTAGGCCTTTCAGCCCTTCGAGCCTGCTCCACCATTCAGAACGATCTGGCTGATCTGGCTCTGGTCTACACTTCTCTTTCCTGTCTGTTCTTTGTATTTATTCACTCTCTTGTTTATCAAAAACTAAACTCTGCCATGAAGAAACTCAATGACTTGTGGGAGGAAACCGGAGCACCCAGAGGAAACCTACGCAGATGCGGGGAGAACATGCAGACTCTGTTGGAGATTGGCTTTAAGTGGTAATTGTTCGTTTCACGCCATGCCGCGATCCTGTTTTCCTCAATGTGAGTGGGCCGGTTAGATCGCAAACCAATCAGCACCCAGCGCGGTTCGCGATTCTGGCCTCAATCTAACGGCCACGTTGCACTCTCACTGAAGCGAGATGCGGCCGTAGAATTACGTCCAATATCTCAACTATTCAGCACAGTGGTTAGCTCTGTTGCTTCACAGTGCCAGGGACCCAGGTTCGATTCCCGGCATGGGTCACTGTCTGTGTGGAGTCTACTCGTGTCTGCGTAGGTTTCCTCTGGGTGCTCCGGTTTCCTCCCACAAGTCCCGAAAGACGTGCTGTTAGGTGAATTGAACATTCTGAATTCTCCCTCAGTGTACCCAAACAGGCGCCAGAATGTGGTGACTAAGGGATTTTCACAGTAACTTCATTGCAGTGTTAATGTAAGCATACTTGTGACACTAATAAAGATTATTGTTATTATTATTATAGTTCATTTTTCCTTATAATCTTTGGGACGATTGACATGTTTGCTGGAGGAGTAAGGGTAGGTGTGGGGAAACATTTCCCTCCCTTCTGGCCCACAAGCAGCATTGAAAAGCACTTGCGTGTTCCCTGCATCAGCCCTCAACTCCATTTAGCTGTTAATTTTCGAGAAGCCTTGGAAACTTTGGAAATTTAATTGCGCGCAGTGTACGGAACAAGGTAGATGAGCTTGTGGCCCAGATTGTGACTGGCAGGTATGATGTGGTAGGCATCACAGAGACATGGTTGCAGGGGGTTCAGGACTGGCATTTAAACATCCAGGGATTCACAACCTATCGAAAAGACAGGGAGGTGGGCAGAGGGGGCGGGGTTGCCTTGTTAATTAGGAATGAAATTAAATCAATAGCACTAAATGACATAGGGTCAGATGATGTGGAGTCTGTGTGGGTAGAGTTGAGGAACCACAAAGGCAATAAAACCATAATGGGAGTTATGTACAGGCCTCCTAACAGTGGCCAGGACCGGGGGCACAAAATGCACCACAAAATAGAAAGTGCATGTCAGAAAGGCAAGGTCACAGTGATCATGGGGGACTTCAATATGCAGGTGGACTGGGTAAATAATGCTGCCAGTGGACCCAAGGAAAGAGAATTCATTGAATGTTTACAGGAGGGCTTTATGGAACAGCTTGTGATGGAGCCCACGAGGGAACAGGCCATTCTGGACTTAGTGTTATGTAATGAGCCAGACTTGATTAAAGATCTTAAAGTAAGGGAGCACTTAGGAAGCAGTGATCATAATATGGTAGACTTCAATCTCCAATTTGAAAGAAAGAAGGTAGAATCAGATGTAAAGGTGTTACAGTTAAATAAAGGTAACTACAGGGGCATGAGGGAGGAACTGACGAAAATCGACTGGGAGCAGAGCCTAGTGGGAAAGACAGTAGAACAGCAATGGCAGGAGTTTCTGGGAGTAATTGAGGACACAGTACAGAGGTTCATCCCAAAGAAAAGAAAGGTTATCAGAGGGGGGAATTAGGCAGCCATGGCTGACAAAGGAAGTCAGGGAATGCATCAAAGCAAAAGAGAAAGCCGATAATGTGGCAAAGAGTAGTGGGAAGTCAGAAGATTGGGAAGGCTACAAAAACAAACAGAGGATAACAAAGAGAGAAATAAGGAAAGAGAGGATCAAATATGAAGGTAGGGTAGCCAGTAACATTAGGAATGATAGTAAAAGTTTCTTTAAATACATTAAAAACAAACGGGAGGCAAAAGTTGACATTGGGCCGCTCCAAAATGACGCTGGTAATTTTGTGATGGGAGACAAGGAAATAGCTGAGGAACTAAATAAGTACTTTGCGTCAGTCTTCACAGTAGAAGACATGAGTAATATCCCAACAATTCCGGAGAGTCAGGGGGCAGAGTTGAATATGGTAGCCATCACAAAGGAGAAAGTGCGAGAGAAACTAAGAGGTCTAAAAATTGATAAGTCTCCGGGCCCAGATGGACTACATCCTAGAGTTCTAAAGGAGCTAGCTGAAGAAATAGTGGAGGCGTTAGTAATGATCCTTCAAAAGTCACTGGAGTCAGGGAAAGTCCCAGAGGATTGGAAAATCGCAGTTGTAACCCCCTGTTCAAGAAGGGAACAAGGAAAAAGATGGAAAATGATAGGCCAATTAGCCTAACCTCGATTGTTGGCAAGATTCTAGAATCCATTGTTAAGGATGAGATTTCTAAATTCTTGGAAGTGCAGGGTCAGATTAGGACAAGTCAGCATGGATTTAGTAAGTGGAGGTCGTGCCTGACAAACCTGTTAGAGTTCTTTGAAGAGATAACAAATAGGTTAGACCAAGGAGAGCCAATGGATGTTATCTATCTTGACTTCCAAAAGGCCTTTGATAAGGTGCCTCACGGGAGACTGCTGAGTAAAATAAGGGCCCATGGTATTCGAGGCAAGGTACTAACATGGATTGACGATTGGCTGTCAGGCAGAAGGCAGAGAGTTGGGATAAAAGGTTATTTTTCGGAATGGCAACCGGTGACGAGTGGTGTCCCGCAGGGTTCAGTGTTGGGGCCACAGCTGTTCTCTTTATATATTAACGATCTAGATGACGGGACTGGGGGCATTCTGGCTAAGTTTGCCGATGATACAAAGATAGGTGGAGGGGCAGGTAGTCTGGAGGAGGTGGGGAGGCTGCAGAAAGATTTAGACAGTTTAGGAGAGTGGTCCAAGAAATGGCTGATGAAATTCAACGTGGGCAAGTGCAAGGTCTTGCACTTTGGAAAAAAGAATAGAGGCATGGACTATTTCTAAACGGTGGCAAAATTCATAATGCTGAAGTGCAAAGGGACTTGGGAGTCCTAGTTCAGGATTCTCTAAAGGTAAACTTGCAGGTTGAGTCCGTAATTAAGAAAGCAAATGCAATGTTGTCATTCATCTCAAGAGGCTTGGGATATAAAAGCAGGGATGTACTTCTGAAGCTTTATAAAGCATTCGTTAGGCCCCATTTAGAATACTGTGAGCAATTTTGGGCCCCACACCTCAGGAAGGACATACTGGCACTGGAGCGGGTCCAGCAGAGATTCACACGGATGATCCCAGGAATGGTAGGCCTAACATACGATGAACGTCTGAGAATCCTGGGATTATATTCATTGGAGTTTAGGAGGTTGAGGGGAGATCTAATAGAAACTTACAAGATAATGAATGGCTTAGATAGGGTGGATATAGGGAAGTTGTTTCCATTAGCAGGGGAGACTAGGACCCGGGGGCACAGCCTTAGAATAAAAGGGAGTCACTTTAGAACAGAGATGAGGAGAAATGTCTTCAGCCAGAGAGTGGTGGGTCTGTGGAATTCATTGCCACAGAGGACGGTGGAGGCCAGGCGTTGAGTGTCTTTAAGACAGAAGTTGATAAATTCTTGATTTCTCGAGGAATTAAGGGCTATGGAGAGAGAGCGGGTAAATGGAGTTGAAATCAGCCATGATTGAATGGTGGAGTGGACTCGATGGGCCGAATGGCCTTACTTCCGCTCCTATGTCTTATGGTCTTATGGTCTAAACCTGATGAGCTAGTGTTATAACTAGAACTGAGAAAACATCTAAGACATGACCATATCAATATATTTAAATCAGTCACTCATCACCTGGGTGCATGTTTGTTACTGACACTGTTGGCTGACCTCCACTAACATCAGATACGGTCGGTTAAAGGTGGGTTTTAGAGCTTTCTCCATTTTCACCTCTCCAACTTCGTCTCCTCACGACCCTCACGAAAACTCATGGCGTTCACCAATCTTTCAATCATTGCATGTGTTTTATGTCCTTACGTTTCTGTGAACCACCTTGGAACATTATTCAATGTTGAAGTTGAAAAATAGATTAAACATTTTCTGTTTTGCTGCTGTTGTTGTTGGATGTACAACACTTGCTTATTTTGCTTTATGAAATTCCAATCTGTTATTAGATTTTTGGTAAAATGTTGCAAGAAAATCATCCAAGGTAGTGATGTCTGCAGTGAAACCACAGATACCTTTCTGTGGGTCCAGTTACTTCATAACAGCTTTTAATTATTTGGTCTATTTCCATTTCTTTACATCAGTTCAATCTATGGTTTATTTCCAGTTTACATGACCCATTAATGACAATAAGCTTTCAGTGCTATTTTCTAGGAATTTTCTCCTTACCTCCTCCAACACATTGACTATTCCCATTCCATTCTGAGGGCCCGTTTCTGCTCCCTGTATTATATTTTGATGACCTGTTTCCACTCCTTGCAAGTAGGCTTATTCCTTATTGCCTATCTGTGTTCCTCATGACTCAGTTTCACTCCCTATATATCTGATTGCTTTTCCTTATTTTTACTGCCTGTCCATTGCTTCCCTGCCTGTGCCCAGTTTTACTTCAAATACTCAATTGCACTTTCTGTCGCACACTGTAACTTCCTGTAAATCATTTTCACTTTTTATGGCACAGACCTCTATTCCTCTGACCCAGGCTTTACTCCCACAGGCCATGATTTCAGTCTTTCCATTCACAAGTAACCTCTGAAGTCTATTTGTCAAATGTTAGTATTTCAAAATGAGAAAGTAATAGCTTCGGAAAGGATAAGAAAACTGAAGGGGTTGTAGTTAATCAAAATCAAAACAAAAGTGTTTCACACCATCTCTTCTACAGATAGAGACGTTGGGGTCAACTTTAACTGATCATGCCAGGTGTAAAACTGTTTCCCATTTCTCACCTTGCACCAAACATAGAAATCAACCCCCATATTTCTTGTATATTTTCAACTTCGATCTGAATTGGGATCGACTGATTAAGATAAATGTTTCCTCTCCACTACTTGTAAGGGTTCTTATTGAAATTAATTTGAAAATAGATTTTTGACAGATGCGACCCATGGCACAAAGCCACCTGTTATTTGACAGACATTTTAAATCTTGAGTGACAACAATGATGGCCGATGTGGGGAATACAAATGTCACACTATTTTACTATGGACTGCTCTGTCAAAGTCAGGATGGATTGTTTTTTTTAAATAATCTTTATTGTCACAAGTAGGCTTACATTAACACTGCAAAGACGGTACCATGAAAAGCCCCTAGTTGCCACATTCCAGCACCTGTTTGGGTTCAACGGAGGGAGAATTCAGAATGTCCAAATTACCTAACAGCATGGTTTTCAGGTCTTCTGGGAGGAAACCGGAGCACCCAGAGGAAACCCACAAAGACACAGGGAGAATTTGCAGACTCCGCACAGACAGTGACCCAAGCCGGGAATCGAACCTGGGACCTGGCATTGTGAAGCAACAGTGCTATCCACTGTGCTACCATGCAAATTGTTAAAGCAGATTATAAGTTTAACTTAACAATTAGCCCTACCTTCTTTATTTTAAAGTGCTTGATAGTGACACTGGGGAGTTGAAATTCATTTGTGCATGTTCCTGGGCCTCAACTGTATGAATGTTGCAATTGCCCGAAGACTGCCCTAAACTGGCTGTGGACGCCAATGAAAAATCCTGATGAAGCTCACCAGATGGGGCCTGTCAAATCTTATCGGGCCGACATGCTAAGCTCTGGGTCAGGTGGGAGGGAAGACAATGTGAGAGGAAGGTGCAAGCCAGCAATGGCCTTTGTGTATTAATGGATACATAAGAAAAATCTGTGTCCGACTGCTCCTTCGATGGTCTCCATATGACCCTTTGAGTGCATTGAAGACCTGGGAAAATGAGTCAGAGAGCTATGATTAAACTGAACTAATTCGAGAAAATGAATCCTGAAATGGACACAGAATCTTCATTTCAATATTGAAATGAGAGCTGCACTTACCTCAGGCAGATACGAGGACCTCTCAAAAGAAGGCCCGAACGAATTTGATAGTGACAAGATGCACTTACCAATTGGCTTGGGCTGTCACATGGCTACATTGTGTCATCAACATGCCAAAAAATGGTCATAGCAATGTTGAATTTCTCCATGTGCGCATAAAATAGAAAGTTGTTAAAAGTGTACGGAATAAGGTAGATGAGCTTGTGGCCCAGATTGTGATTGGCAGGTATGATGTGGTAGGCATCACAGAGACGTAGTTGCAGGGGGTTCAGGGCTGGCATTTAAACATCCAGGGATTCACAACCTATCGAAAAGACAGAGAGGTGGGCAGAGGGGGCGGGGTTGCCTTGTTAATTAGGAATGAAATTAAATCAATAACACTAAACGACATAGGGTCAGATGATGTGGAGTCTGTGTGGGCCGGGTTGAGGAACCACAAAGTCAAAAAAACCATAACGGGAATTATGTACAGGCCTCCTGACAGTGGTAAGGACCAGGGGCACAAAATGCACCACGAAATAGAAAGGGCATGTCAGAAAGGCAAGGTCACAGTGATCATGGGGGACTTCAATATGCAGGTGGACTGGGTAAATAATGTTGCCAGTGGACCCAAAGAAAGAAAATTCATTGAATGTTTACAGGAGGGCTTTTAGGAACAGCTTGTGATGGAGCCCACGAGGGAACAGGCCATTCTGGACTTAGTGTTATGTAATGAGCCAGACTTGATAAAAGATCTTAAAGTAAGGGAACACTTAGGAGGCAGTGATCATAATATGGTAGAATTCAGTCTGCAATTTGAAAGAAAGAAGATAGAATCAGATGTAAAGGTGTTCCAGTTAAATAAAGGTAACTACAGGAGCATGAGGGAGGAACTGACGAAAATCGACTGGGAGCAGAGCCGAGTGGGAAAGGCAGTAGAACAGCAATGGCAGGAGTTTCTGGGAGTAATTGAGGACACAGTACAGAGGTTCATCCCAAAGAAAAGAAAGTTATCAGAGGGGTGATTAGGCAGCCATGGCTGACAAAGGAAGTCAGGGAATGCATCAAAGCAAAAGAGAAAGCCTATAATGTGGCAAAGAGTAGTGGGAAGTCAGAAGGTTGGGAAGGCTACAAAAACAAACAGAGGATAACAAAGAGAGAAATAAGGAAGGAGGGGATCAAATATGAAGGTAGGCTAGCCAGTAACATTAGGAATGATAGTAAATGTTTCTTGAAATACATTAAAAAGAAATGGGAGGCAAAAGTAGACATTGGGCCGCTCCAAAATGACGCTGGTAATCTCGTGATGGGAGACAAGGAAATAGCTGAGGAACTAAATAAGTACTTTGCGGCAGTCTTCACAGTAGAAGAGATGAGTAATATCCCAACAATTCAGGAGAGTCAGGGGGCAGAGTTGAATTTGGTAGCCATCACAAAGCAGAAAGTGCTAGAGAAACTAAGAGGTCTAAAAATTGATAAATCTCCGGGCCCAGATGGGCTACATCCTAGAGTTCTAAAGGAGATAGCTGAAGAAATAGTGGAGGTGTTAGTTATGATCTTTCAAAAGTCACTGGAGTCAGGGAAAGTCCCAGAGGATTGGAAAATCGCTGTTGTAACCCCCCTGTTCAAGAAAGGAACAAGGAAAAAGATGGAAAATTATAGGCCAATTAGCCTAACCTCGGTTGTTGGCAAGATTCTAGAATCCATCGTTAAAGATGAGAATTCTAAATTCTTGGAAGTGCAGGGTCGGATTAGGAAAAGTCAGCATGGATTTACTAAGGGGAGGTCGTGCCTGACAAACCTGTTAGAGTTCTTTGAAGAGATAACAAATAGGTTAGACCAAGGAGAGCCAATGGATGTTATCTATCTTGACTTCCAAAAGGCCTTTGATAAGGTGCCTCACGGGAGACTGCTGAGTAAAATAAGGGCCCATGGTGTTCGAGGCAAGGTACTAACATGGATTGATGATTGGCTGTCAGGCAGAAGGCAGAGAGTTGGGATAAAAGGTTCTTTTTCGAAATGGCAACCGGGGACGAATGGTATCCCGCAGGGTTCAGTGTTGGGGCCACAGCTGTTCTCTTCATATATTAACGATCTAGATGACGGGACTGGGGGCATTCTGGCTAAGTTTGCCGATGATACAAAGATAGGTGGAGGAGCAGGTAGTATTGAGGAGTTGGGGAGGCTGCAGAAAGATTTAGACAGTTTAGGAGAGTGGTCCAAGAAATGGCTGATGAAATTCAACGTGGGCAAGTGCGAGGTCTTGCACTTTGGAAAAAGGAATAGAGGCATGGACTATTTTCTTAACGGTGACAAAATTCATAATGCTGAAGTGCAAAGTTGCAATGTTGTCATTTATCTAAAGAGGCTTGGAATATAAAAGCAGAGATGTACTTCTGAAGCTTTATAAAGCACTAGTTAGGCCCCATTTAGAATACTTTGAGCAATTTTGGGCCCCACACCTCAGGAAGGACATACTGGCACTGGAGCGGGTCCAGCGGAGATTCACACGGATGATCCCAGGAATGGTAGGCCTAACATACGATGAACGTCTGAGGATCCTGGGATTATATTCATTGGAGTTTAGGAGGTTGAGGGGAGATCTAATAGAAACTTACAAGATAATGAATGGCTTAGATAGGGTGGATGTAGGGAAGTTGTTTCCATCAGCAGGAGAGACTAGGACCCGGGGGCACAGTCTTAGAATAAAAGGGAACTTTAGAACAGAGATGAGGAGAAATTTCTTCAGCCAGAGAGTGGTGGGTATGTGGAATTCATTGCCACAGAGGGCGGTGGAGGCCGGGACGTTGAGTGTCTTTAAGACATAAGTTGATAAATTCTTGATTTCTCGAGGAATTAATGGCTATGGAGAGAGAGCGGGTAAATGGGGTTGAAATCAGCCATGATTGAATGGTGGAGTGGACTCGATGGGCCAAATGGCCTTTCTTCCGCTCCTATGTCTTATGGTCTTATGGTCATGGTTTTATAAAAAGTATTTCTCCCCATTGAAATGCTGATCAGCAAACTAATGATGTCTGTGTATTAACATATCATAAATATCTGGTTTCTCATCAAGTTAAAACTGGAGGAAGAAGTTGAAAAGCAAAGTACGCATCTTTTGTAAAGAATACCTAGGCTCAATTTTATGCGCCCCTGTCAATAGGTTTGAAGGTGGGTCAATGGGAGGAGTTGGAGGGGGCTTATTAAATCCAGCGAGCAGCCTGCCTGCGGCCTACCTGCCTGCCCCTACCCCCATCGCAATTACACCAGCAATGGGGCTGGCCTTGGGCTGCTGACTTGCCAGTGGGCCAATTAAGGCCCTGAAAGTGGTCAATTAAAGCCCACATAGTCATCCTATCCCGTCGCTGTTGGGAATAATCAGGTGGAAAGAGAGTCCCAAGCCAACCGGTCACCTCACCAGGTTCCCTGCATGGCTTGCTGGTGAGTGGTGGCAGAGGTCTCTATTCAAGGGGACCCACCAGATCCTCCCGCACCCAAATTGCCCTCCCCCATGTCCTCTCAGACACCAGCCCTCCACCCATTTGCTGGAGTCTGCCAGCTTGGCACTGGCAAGGACCCTATACACATATTCAAATCTTGATCCAATGCAATACACCTCTTGAAATTCTGAGGCAGTTCTTCCAGATCCACAAGAATGAAAATCCCATCTCAAGTCGATTAAATGTCATTGGCTGTTAAATGGCTGCAGTGCTCCCCTCAGCAGGTTCCCGCCAGCCTTTTATCTGGGGGCACGTACGTGTGGGGAATCCATTGCCTCATATAATTCGGCCCCCTAGTTTACTAATTGCCCCAAAGAGTCCTGGAATGAGATTATCATAGAATTTACAGTGCAGAAGGAGGCCATTCGGCCCATCGAGTCTGCACCGGCTCTTGGAAAGAGCACCTTACCCAAGGTCAACATCTCCACCCCATCCCCATAACCCAGTAACCCCACCCAACACTAAGGGCAATTTTGGACACTAAGGGCAATTTAGCATGGCCAATCCACCTAACCTGCACATCTTTGGACTGTGGGAGGAAACCGGAGCACCCGGAGGAAACCCACGCACACACGGGGAGGATGTGCAGACTCCGCACAGACAGTGACCCAAGCCGGAATCGAACCTGGGGCCCTGGAGCTGTGAAGCAATTGTGCTATCCACAATGCTACCGTGCTGCCCCTAATGTGGCCCAAGAACATTTAGAATCGCTCCTGGACATGTCCATTCTGATGTGCTACACTCCTGTTATTGGAAGTTAATCAAGTTAGGTCTCACTACCTCCACTTTTATAATGTGGAGATATTATGTTCACTTTGATCTGGTTCCTTCAAATCACTATACTACACTTCCTAGTTTCCCGACTGATATAAAGATTACCTGAGTGCAAGTTAGTCAAGACAGAGACAAGTACAGTTCTGTGGATAATGTGATTAATTAGTCTGGGAAGTGGTTGCAATCTCAGCCAGAAAATTGACTGAGGTTATACTGGAAATAAGATTCAGTAACAGTTAGCAGAAGGCCATGCTCCCTCCCTCTTTTTCTCTGAACACACTCTGGCTTGGCTACTGCTCCCATCAATAACAAGCTTCATCCAAGAAAGCAACAAAACTTCAGATTTATTTACTTATTCCAGACTCTGATATTTAGAGTAGAAATTGTATACAGCCTGTAACAGTCACAAAGTGCAGACTATGTCCAATGTGCCTGTATCGCAGCCTGTTTCATATATGCCTTTAAAAAAAAAATTAAAACGCTACTTGCGATATCATAGGCAGCAATTTTTAATAACCAACAGAAGGTATAATCCAAAGTTTTACTTTCTTTCTCCAACAGCCCCCACTCTCAACAGATTTTTGAGTGAATAAAATCAAATAAACAGAATCTGGAGAGGCAAAGGTTAAACATTGCTTTTATCAGTGACAGAAATGACGCTTGACCCAGTACCCGTTAGACTAAACAACCCTTGTTACATGAGGTTCAGTGAACCAAAGTCTTTTTAAAAATAACATTTTTCTGTGCTCTTAGGCTAAGGGTTGCTCTTAATAGAAAATGAGAGTTAACTCACTTTGTATTTGTTGACCGCATTAAGCACTTCCAGGTCAAGGCACTGTGTCGACTAATGGTATGTGCTCTGTCATTGACTTCATAATGCAACCTCCTATCGAACCCCATAACCACTTGCCTGCTAGAGCGGAGAATATGTCAAAATGTGCTTATGTTGGTGAGTTAGTAGCGCTCCACTTGACTCTACTCCAGTTGTGTTCACTATGAGCCTATGTCATAGTTGCAATGGCAGCAGTTTTAGTGAACATCAGACTTCAGATGAATGCTGCATCGATGCGGCTGTTACAGACATTGAAATGATACTTGGATACATAGATACATAGAAGATAGGAGCAGGAGGAGGCCTTTTGACTCTTCGAGCCTGCGCCACCATTCATCACGATCATGGCTGATCATCCAACTCAATAGCCTAATCCTGCTTTCTCCCCATAGCCTTTGATCCCATTCTCCCCAAGTGCTGTATCCAGCCCCCTCTTTAATATATTCAAAGTTTTAGCATCAACTACTTCCTGTGGTAATGAATTCCACAGGCTCACCACTCTTTGTGTGAAGAAATGTCTCCTTAATGGGCAGCACGGTAACACAAGTGGATAATATTGTGGCTTCACAGCGCCAGGGTCCCAAGTTCAATTCTCCGCTGGGTCACTGTCGGTGCGGAGTCTGCACGTTCTCCCCATGTCTGCGTGGGTTTCCTCCGGGTGCTCCGGCTTCCTCCCACAGTGTAGGTTAGGTGGATTGGCCATGATAAATTGCCCTTAGTGACCAAAAAGGATAGGAGGGGTTATTGGGTTACAGGGATAGGGTGGAAGTGAGGGCTTAAGCGGGTCGGTGCAGACTTGATGGGCCGAATGGCCTCCTTCTGCACTTTATGTTCTATGTTCTTATCTCCATCCGCAATGTTTCACCCTGAATCCTTAGACTGTGACCCCTGGTTCTGGACACAGCCATTATTGGTAACATCTTCCCTGTCTTGTCCTGTTAGAATTTTATAAGTCTCTATGAGATCGCCCCTCATTCTTCTGAACTCCAGCGAGAACAATCCCAACCTAGTCAATCTCTCATCATATGATAGACCCGCCATCCCTGGAATTAGTCTGGTAAACCTTTGCTGCAGTCCCTCGAGAGTAAGAACATCCTTCCTCAGAGAAGGAGACCAAAACTGCACACAATACTCCAAGTGTGGCCTCACCAAGGCCATGCACAATTGCAAAAACACATCCCTGCTTCTATACTCAAAACCTCTTGCAATGAAGGCCAATATACCATTAGCCTTCTTTACCACCTGCTGCACCTGCATGCTTACCTTCAGCGAATGGTGCTCAAGAACACCCAGGTCCCGCTGCACACTCCCCTCTCCCAATTTACAACCATTCAGGTAGTACCACTGGTCGGGGAAAGCAGAACTAGGGGGCATAGCCACAAAATAAGGGGAGGTAGATTTAAGACGGAGTGTAGGAGGAACTTCTTCACCCAAAGGGTTGTGAATCTCTGGAATTCCTTGCCCAGTAAAGCAGTTCAGGCTCCTTCTTTAAACGATTTTAAGAAAAAGATAGATGCCTTTCTAAAGAATAAAGGGATTCATGGATATGGTGTTCGGGCCGGAGAGTGGAGCTGAGTCCACAAAGATCAGCCATGATCTCATTAAATGGCGGAGCAGGCTCAAGGGGCCAGATGGCCTACTCCTGTTCCTAGTTCTTATGTTCTTATGTTCTAATCTGCCTTCCTGTTTTTGCTTCCAAAGTGAATAACCTCACACCTATCCAAATTATACTGCATCTGCCATTGATTTGCCCTCTCGCCCAACCTGTCCAGATCTTGCTGTAGGAGCCCTGCATCCTCGTCACAATTCACCCTCCCACCTAATATGGTATCATCCGCAAACTATGAGATGTTACATTTTGTTCCTTCATCCAAATTATTAATATATATTGTGAATAGCTGGAGTCCCAGCACCGATCCCTATGGTACCCCACTAATTACTGCCTGCCGATATGAAAAGGACCCATTAATCCCTACTCTTTGTTTCCTCTCTGCCAACCAGTTTTCTATCCGCCTCAACACATTTCCCCCAATCCCCTGCGCTTTAATTTTGCACAATAATCTCTTATGCGGGACTTTGTCAAATGCCTTCTGAAAGACCAAATATACCATATTGACTGGCTCCCCCTTGCCGACTGTACTAGTTACCTCTTCAAAGAATTCCAACAGATTTGTCAAGCATGATTTTCCCTTCATAAATCAATGCTGACTCTGACTGATCCTGCCGCTGCTTTCTAAATGTTCCGCTACAGAGTCATTGATAATGGATTCAAGCATTTTCCCCACTACCGATGTTAGGCTTACTGGTCTATAATTCCCTGCTTTCTCTCTACCTCCCTTTTTGAATATCGGAGTGATGTGAGCTACCCTCTGATCTGCAGGGATAGTGCCAGATTCTATAGAATCCCGGAAAATGACCACCGTGCATCTGCTATTTACAGAGCCACCTCCTTAAGCACACTGGGATGCAGATTCTCAGATCCTGGGGATATATCCGCCTTCAATACCATCAGTTTTCCCAGCACCATTTCTCTAATATGATCAATTTACAGAACCATGTTTCCTATTGCCTGGAATAATATGTTCCCACCACACATGCTACCGGTTAAATTGTGGGAGTAAGACAAGAGTATTTAAGTTTGAATTGGCAAATGGTCATTTTTAGATTGATATCTGGAACTCCTTATTCAAATAGAAGGTGATCAACATTTGAAATTATGGTTAACACACTAAATGTATTGAAACAATTGGATGCTACAATGGGGGACTGGCAGGGTGCCTCTCGATAGGTTAAGTAATATGGACTAAACGATTAGAGCTTGGGACCAAAGATCCAAAACTTAATTTTTGAAAAATTGTTTCTTCAGCAAGGATCTCAGCAATACGACTGTGTTATCAAAGAAGATCTGATATAGAATGCCCACATTCATGACAGGCAAACCAGCAGTAGTTGCCCATCCCTAATTGCCTTAGGTCACCTTTTTGAATCACTGCAGTCTGTGTGATGTAGGTACGCCTATGGTGCTGTTAGGGAGGGAGTTCCAGGATTTTGAGCCAGCGACAGTAAATGACTGAAAATATAGCACTAAATTATTATGGTAGGTGACTTGGAGGGTAACATGCAACTGGCTGCATTCCCATTTGCACCTGCTGCCCTTGTCCTTCTCGGTGGTGGAGGTCACAGGTTTTGGAGGTGTTGTCGAAGGAGCTTTGATAAGTTGCTGCAGTATGTCTTGTAGATAGTATGCATTGTAGACAAAGTGTATCAATGGTGGAGGGAGTAAATGTTGAAGACGGTGCTGAGATTTTATGCAGTATTCCACATCTTACTCAAATATTGGTAAAACTCTTCTTAGATTTTCCCCTTTTAAGTTACCCCTTTCCTCATTTTCTTTGTGCTGTTACTCAGAAAATATAACAAAATAAACAAGTTGTGCAAATTTTAAAATCCAAGGATTCACCTGTCACTGCAGTACTGGCCTTGGTGGGTGAGGGAGGGGAATAAATTGAGCAAGGTTCTTGCTTCTGATTCCAATCACAGAACAGTGATTGCAATTATACATTGCACCAGATGTATGCTTTACATCCTTGCACTTGGATATTCTAAGGGAGTGAATGCAAGTGTATTTGCTGCAGCAAATGCTCATATCACATTTGGATTGGCTTGCAATTTAGCTGAAGTTAATACAGATGTAAAGGCAGATTTTTCCTGCTGTATACAATGCCTATGCTTTTGATGTGAATTTATTTATTGAGAAGTGAAAAGTTTCATTCACCAGACTTTCAGCTGTGTTCCCACAAACAGAAATTGGCTGCGAAAGCTGTACATTATTCACACAAATGTCTTCGTAGAGTCCTCTGCTTAGAATCTACCATTCCTGTTTAAGTGATCAGCTACTGTAATATTGTAAACTTTAACTGTTCAAAGCACCGTCCTCCTTCTTGACACAGTGCACACAGACAGAACATGTCAATAAAAAGACATAACATTTTCTGGATTACTAAAGCAGACACAGTTTATGATAACAAATGTGCTCTCGTGTATTGGAGCCAGCTGCAAGCAATTGCAGGAAGACTGAGTTTGTGCGGCTGTCTTGGTTTAGCCCCTGTACGTATTTTTGATAAAACAGACTTTCATCATTTCATTTTAATCATAAGTGATTTCAATTCATGTGAAGGCAAACTGATATCAAGGAACATGAACTTGGAGCTGATGTTTTTTAAAGGCCACTTGAAATAAATTCTATGATCTACAATTTATATTGATAAAATATTTTCCATAACGCTAGATATTCACAAATATATGGTTTCGGCATAGTCTGAAGGGCTGCTCCCTTATCAAGGGGAAGATGGGGTCATGGTTGTCAAACTTGTGAATTTCAGTCCTGACAGCGTGTTCTGCAGAGCACACTGGCTGCATTCACATCACCAAATTCAAATCATACAAAGATGATCCCTCTTGAACAGCAAACACCATAACAGCATATGGACATTGGGGTAAAATGGGCAATATCAACTAGACTGTCCATTCTACTGTTTTCGTACTTTCCCTTTCAATTGACTTCAATGAAAATATAAAATAAGGGGTGATGAGTAATAAGTGGCGAATTCAATAACACCCCCATGTCGCAATGTTGCCCAAGGTTAAAACTATCTGCATGGAGGGCGGCACGGAGGCACAGTAGTTAGCACTGCTGCCACACAGTGCCAGGTTCAAGTCTGCCTCTGTTGACTGTGTGGAGTTTGCACTTTCTCCTCCAGATGCTCCGGTTTTCTCCAACAGTCCAAAGATGTGCAGATTAGGTGGATCAGCCATGATAAAAGAATTGCCCCATAGTGCCCAAGGATGTTCAGGCTAGGTGGGGCTGCGGGGATAGGGTTGGAGAAGAAGGGTTCAGGTTAGGTGGGGCTGCGGGAGTGTGCCTAGGTAGGGTGCTCTTTCAGAGCATCGGTGCAGACTCGATGGGCCAAATGGCCTCCTTCTGCACTGTAGGGATCTATGGTTCTATGAGGCAACTCTTAAATGATTATTCCTGTCAAAGGGTTGTTAGTGATTTTCCATGCTGGCTGACTATTCTTTGGTACTGTTCTAGATATGATGCTTGGCAAAAATGGTAATAGTTCCCTCATTTAAATGGTTGAAAATCTGGTTGTCCTATTGATGGCAAATAACATTTGAGCTACACATGTGCCAGGCAATGACCATCTACAACAAAAGAGAATCTAACTTTTTCACTTTGATATTCAATGGCATTATCATTGCTGAATCCTTCGCTATCAACATCCTGGGGGTTACCATTAAGCAGTCATTTAACTGAACCAGCCACATAAATACTATTACAACAGCAGGCCAAATTCTGACATTCCTGTGGTGAGTAACTCATCTCCTGAATCCCCCACCCCCAAAGCTGCTCCAACTGCAAGGCGCATGTCTGGAGTGTGTTGGAATACTCTCCAATTGCCTGGATGAGTGCAGCTCCAACAACACATAAGAAGTTTAGAACGGGGTGGCACAGTGGCGCAGTGGTTAGCACTTCCGCCTCACAGTGCTGAGGACCCGGGTTCGATCCCAGCCCTGGATCACTGTCCGTGTGGAGTTTGCGCATTATCCCTGTGTTTGTGTGGTTCTCACCCGCACAACCCAAAGTTGTGTAGGCTAGGTGGATTGGGCACGCTAAGTTGCTCCTTAATTGTTAAAACAAATGAATTGGGTATTCTAAATTTATTTTAAAAAATGTTTTAAACCATCTAAGACAAAGCAGCCCGTTTGATTGGTCCCCTGCCCATCATTTTAATCATTCCCTCCTTCTTCTGCCAGTACTGCAGCCACCTAAAATGGCTGATTCCTGATTAATTTGGCCAAACCCCGATGTAAAATGGCGAACTGAAAAGGCTGATGGGAAAATCAGCCAACAGGACTCAAACGGACAGCTGCAGACAGAACAGTGTATTCGGCTCTGGGGAAGTCGGTCCAGACCGATACCCGCAACCATTAGCAGCACATCAACCCAGCCATCTGCAGTTTAATCGGCTATCCCCGGGAACAATTGCTACAAATTAGCAATTGAAAGCCGATCCAGACCTCTCGGCGCCAGCAGTGGCCGAGACAAAGAAAGGTGAACGACCACCCCCCGATCAAGGAATCGCCCCATTATTGGAGCATATCGAACCCAGTGATTGGGACCAAGTCCAATCACTTGGGACCAGGGTCAAGGTCCGCCCCGAGAGGCGGGAAGCCCCAGGGAACTATAAAGATAGGGGCCAAGTTCAGATCGACCCTTCTTCTCCTACTCGCAACCTTCGAGACCCTTCGACAAAAGAACAAGTAAGTCTTACTCCAGCGATCGCTACCAGATAGGTGTTCCAGACTATCGACCCGTACCAGCCTTTTTGAATCCCGCAGGCCAGACCCAATTGGATAAGCCATTTGTTTCCCTGACCTGGTGGGCCATCACCAAAGTTAAGTATTGGCCTTTAGTGGTAGGTAATCGTCTAGAAGTAGGATTATTGTATAAGTATTTATTGCTGTATATAATAAATGATCGTTGATTTAACATTTACTAAGCGGTGTGCTGCATTATTAATCATTACTTGAGCTTGAACCACGTGGCGGTATCAGAAAGATACCTGGCGACTCGTGAGCAAAGGTGACAGAATTAGAGCTAATAAAACTAAGGCCATTAAGAGCAACAGTACGCAGTGCCTGCAGTATGTGACATGTACAAGGTGCACTGCAGCAACTCACCAAGACCCCTTTGACAGTATCTTCCAAACCCACAATCTCCACCACATAAGAGAACAAGGACAGCAGGCACATGGGAACATTACAGCCAACAAGTTTACGTCCAAGACACATCTTGATTTGCAAATTTATCCTGATATACGTTCCTTCACTATCCCTGGGTCAAAATCCTGCAACTTCCTTCCCAACAGCATGATGAGTATACCAACATCACGTGACTGCAATGGTTCAGGAAGGCAGTTCACTGCCATTTCTCAAGGGCAATAAGGAATGGACAATGTTGGCTGACCTTGTTGGTAATGCCCACAACCTGCAAATGAATAAAAAATACAGAGAAAGTGAGTCAATCCCTATTTCAAACTCAATATTTGGTTAGAGTAATGGTAACTCTATGGGAGAGAAAAGTTTACCAGGTTCAAAAATGGAAAAAGAAATTCTCTTGTAATAATATTCCTCAACTTGACAATCTCAACAAGTTATCCAAGGAAAAGTCAATTCCCTCAGTGAGACATTGACGGAATTCTCTCATCTGGGACTAAGTCCAGTGGAAGGGGTGGGAACAGGGTGTGTTTTCCACTGAGGAGGCAGGCAGGAAACCACACCATATCTTCCAGCCGTGGCCAAATTAATTTTGCAGACGGGTGTTTTGCGGGGGATTCCGCAGGGCAGGCCTGATGGCGCTTAATCTGGCATCATATCGTGGTGCCAAATTGAAAAGGCACCAAACATTACTGAACCATGATTGATGGACGTCCTGCAAAATGAAGATGGGACTCCAGGAACACTCTGAGGCTGGAATCTGAACCTTCTCGATGGTGATGAATCTGGAAGATCTACCTGCAGATGTTTCCCGTACCCACTGCTACAGTGTCCTAGGATGCAACGCTACTGGCAACTTTCATTCTGAACTTTGGAGGCAGCCCAGGGCATTGTCTGGTTAGTCCTGACATCTGCATGCCACATTATTCCAGATGTTTTATGCTGACATGTTTTCCTGCTTGCAACATGGAGAATTGGGCATGGGTGGAAGATTTTAGTCGGGCCTTTATCTGTATCCCATCAGTGGGAAGCAAATCAGTTTTGCACTGTTCTCCATTGGGTTTCCCGATCCACCGTGGTGGGCACCAGCAAAAGATGCTGTGGGAAATTCATGCAGGCATGAAACCGAGTTTTGTACTCCTGCCATATTATTCCCCCTGCCCGCCATTGAACCTGTCGACAGGGTCATGGGAGAATTCCACCTGTTGCATTTTTTGTACTTTTTACAAAAAAATTGATCTTCTATTTTAAATAAATGCAGAAATTGTGAGAACTCTAAATGAGTTAAAAGAGAAATAATGTCAAATGCTTTGGAAAGAATCTTTAATTAAGACTGTTGGGTGCATGTAATAGTGAGATAGAGAAACAATGACCCAGGTTTTCACTCCCAGCTCAGGTGCTTAGAGATTCCCGACTCTGCAATCCTGACCTGGCTGCCTGTAAGTTCTGATTTTTGTTTTGCGTGTTGAACTGGTTTAGAGGTTGGAGTGAGTGAGCCTGGAACGGGGGATTGGCTCAAATGGTAGAGTGCTCGCTTAGCATGCGAGAGGTAGTGGAATCGATGCTCTCATCCTCCAATTTCTCTTTTGGGCGGCACGGTGGTACAGTGGTTATCATCGCTGCCTCACCGCTCCAGGGTCCCAGGTTCAATTTCGGCCTCAGGTAACTATCTGCGAGTTTCCTCCGGGTGCTCCGGTTTCCTCCCACAGTTCAAAGACGTGCAGGTTAGGTGGATTGGTGATGCTAAATTGCCCTTAGTGTCCAAAAGGTTAGGTGAGGTTACAGGATCAAGGAGATAAGGTCGAAGTGCAAGCTTAAGAAAGGTGCTCTTTCCAAGGGCCGGTGCAGACTCGATGGGCCAAATGGACTCCTTCTGCACTGTAAAGTCTATAATCTAAGAGGCTTCCGGGTGGAGGTGGGCTGGGTGGAAGGTGCCTCTGTGCCCTGGCACTTTGTTGAATTAAATTTTTTAAAAGACTGGAACAAAAAAATCTTCCAGTCCTCACCCCTCCACCCTCCCTACAAACTCCCCATGCCTTGTCCATGCCAATGTATGTCACCCCATGTTCCCCACCTCATTACCCATGCGCCCTTAATACCCACATGTCAACCCTTTATCCTCTATCCACCTCCCAAGGTGTCATACACTTTATGGCCACCCCCTCTCACATCTCCATGGTCTTTTTGGGCCTTTGCATCAACTTAGTGTCAAATCATGTCCCCCATCCATCATCCTATGCCCTTACCCCCTCCATGCCAACTCACCCAGTATCCTTGGAAACTTCTTGGACAGTTGTGACAGTTATTTGGAGGCTTGGTGATACCAATGAATTTAAGCACATTTTACACACAATTATGTTTACTTTTAACAATCTCAAAGGGTGTCTTATCTCTCCCAAAGATGTTCTGGGACCAGATCAAAAGGAGTATCCTGCCTATCCAAACAAATCCTCCTAGTTCAGATCAGCTCTTACCTGGTCTAATCTGCATGCACCATGTTTCACACTCCTGGCTGCCTAAATTCCCTCTTCAGCGGAGGCAGCTAGTCAGTTAAATAGCGGGCAGCCTCCATGAAGTATACACATGTGATCCCTGGCCCGATTCTAGCCTTGCCCCAGTGAAATTAGGATGTGCAATTTTCAGGAGCGGGACTTAGGATTTCTGGGCTGCCTGTCATTTTGCCATGATGGACAGGCTCTCCATTGTGTTTAAAATCGAGGTCAAGATGCTGCAACTGTTCCTCTTATTCCTCCTCCGGTGTCGGTGTCTTATCTGCACAACTCTATTTTGCCATCTTCAGCCCTCTGTTCGCTTCAAATGAAAAGATCTGCTGGATCCCAATCTAATTGACTCACTGATACAGACATTCCCAGCAATTCCGATTAAAGGTCTTTTTGCAAAAAATCAACAAGTTCTTAAATACAAATCTCTTGATGGTCTGTTATCAATCTTATTCTTGTCAAGTCCATGTGCCAATTTTCTTCTTTCTCATTGGTTATGGCTTTGCGATTTACTCATTGTAATTTTAAAAAAAGTTTCTATTTTTGGTATTCACAAATCATACCGATGAAAACGTCTGATCACATTCCACCAAAAAAAGTCTACACATGCAATCTGAGAATATATAATCTCTTCCTTGCCAGCTTCTCATTCATGCCAGAGCATAGATTTCAGATCAATATTTTACACAATAAATATCAAATACATAAAAGTAAAATTAAATCAACTCCATTGTTTCTGCTGTAACTTTGCTGAATATGCCTACGATGACGGTCCTGATTTTAACCCAAGATCGCTATCGGGCATGTGGGTTTTATGTTTCAGTTTAAAACTTATCTATATCAACCAAAATAGATTTGGGCTATTTTATCTCCCAGGCCTCATTATGGTCCAACTGGTGAATTAAAACTGAATTGATTGACTGGGCAAGAACACTCGACTTCTGAGGAGTAATTTCTGCTGGGTCAGCAAGAGGTCGTTTTATCTGCATCTCTTAAAGGGATGGATTTGTGATCAGTTCTGGTTTCTACACATGAACATGCGAATTGTGAGCTGGAATAGGCCACTCAATAAGTATCTTCCTGCTAGCAGCGGAAAACCACGGGCCGCTGATTTTTAAACAGTGCAGCCCAACCTCTTTTGATATGGCCAGTTTGGGAAAGTCCATTCAGGATAGACATTTAAACAGTACATTTAGATGGAAAATAACAGGTAACTTATTTAACAAGTGTTTTAAAATTATGACACTTTTTTTAACAGGTTTGTTTGCTCCTCCTTTAAACAGGCATTACTATTCTTGTTAATTCTTTTAAAATAATTTTTTAAATGTTATTATTAAAGGTGATTATTTATACGTGAACATAGGTTTGGTTATTTGGTTTATTTAAATATGTGAAACTATTTAAATTTGCACTATATTATTGAATAATTTTACGTGTGACATGCTTAAAAATGTTTGTGTGTTTTAATTTAGATTACGGTCATAACATTTTTAAAGTGCTCAGGACTTTTTGCTGACCTTGTAACATTGATTTTTTAAATTAATGTTTATAGAATCACTGCAGTGCATAAAAAAGCCATTCATCCCATCTAGTCTGCATAGACACTCCGAATGAACACCCTACCCAGGCCCATGCCCCTGCCATATCCTCATAATCACACCTAACCGTTAGACACTAAGGGGCAATTTAGCCAATTTAGGCTAATCCACCGAACCTGCACATCTTTGGACTGCAGGAGAAGACATGAGGCACCTGGAGGAAACAGCTGCGGCATGATGGAACAGCATTGTGGTTAGCACTGCTGCCTCACAGTGCTCGGGACCCCGGTTCAGTACCGACCTTGGGTGAGTGGGAGCGGGTGCGCAAGTGATTTCTGGGAGGTCAGTTTATCCTTTAAAAACACTTACCTTCACAGGAACAGGCCAGTCGATTTCAGCGGGAGCGGTGCGCAAGTGATTTCTGGGAGGTACGTTTATCCTTTAAAAACAGTTACCTTCACAGGAACAGGCCAGTCGATTTCAGCGGGAGCGGTGCGCAAGTGATTTCTGGGAGGTCAGTTTATCCTTTTTAAAAAACACTTCTATTCTGTTTTATTTTTTTCGACCCGCGGACTTCTGGGAAGACCCCCCCCCCCCAACCAATAAATTCTGGTGGAGAGGAAACCCGAGACACTACACGTGTAGTGTCTCCCACCTGCCCTCCTCCTCTAACCTAATAATAAGACGCATTGGTGTGAGGTAAGTGCCATATTATATTATTATTATATTATATTATTAGCATTGTGCAGGTCAAGGTTTGGAGGTGGAGGAGCAGTCTCTGTCAGGGAGAGAACCTGAGAACATCTAAGACACTCGGATGGTAAGAAGGTAAGTGATTTTTACTCATTTTTACTTTTATACCTTTTTCAAATTGTGTGTGTCGGGGGGAAACTGAAGTGACATCACAGAAAAGCTGTGGCCTGAGTGGCTGGTTGGGAATCTACACTAAATTAAAAAAATTAAGCATTGGTAACTAATTAAACATAATTACTTAATTATAATTTAGAGGGGTATCTAAGCCAGAGATCGGAGAGAGTACTATATTTAGCTTTCGCATTTCTATTAGAAATCTAGTGCCAGGAGACAGATAGTTAACAGTAACTTTGAAATGTTTTAAAGAATATATTTTAAAAAAATTTATTTTTTAAATTTAAATTTTAATTAATTGACGCAATGTCAGTTAGAGGGGTGCAGTGCTCTGACTGTGAGATGTGGCAGGTCCGGGAGGCTTCCAGCATCCCGGATGGCTTCAACTGCAGAAAGTGCACCCAACTGGAGCTTCTCACAGACCGCATGGTTCGGTTGGAGCAGCAATTGGATGCACTTAGGAGCATGCAGGTGGCGGAAAGCGTCATAGATCGCAGTTATGTAAATGTGGTCACACCCAAGGTGCAGGCAGAGAAATGGGTGACCACCAGAAAGGGCAGGCAGTCAGTGCAGGAATCCCCTGTGGTTGTCCCCCTCTCAAACAGGTATACCCCTTTGGATACTGTCGGGGGGGATAGCCTATCAGGGGAAAACAGCAGCAGCCAGAGCAGTGGCACCACGGCTGGCTCTGATGTTCAGAAGGGAGGGTCAAAGCGCAGAAGAGCAATAGTAATAGGGGACTCTATAGTCAGGGGCACAGATAGGCGCTTCTGTGGACGTGAAAGAGACTCCAGGATGGTATGTTGCCTCCCTGGTGCCAGGGTCCAGGATGTCTCCGAACGGGTAGAGGGCATCCTGAAGGGGGAGGGCAAACAGGCAGAGGTCGTTGTACATATTGGTACTAACGACATAGGCCGGAAGGGGCATGAGGTCCTGCAGCAGGAGTTCAGGGAGCTAGGCAGAAAGATAAAAGACAGGACCTCTAGGGTTGTAATCTCGGGATTATTCCCTGTGCCACGTGCCAGTGAGGCTAGAAATAGGAAGATAGAGCAGCTAAACACGTGGCTAAACAGCTGGTGTAGGAGGGAGGGTTTCCGTTATCTGGACCACTGGGGGCTCTTCCGGGGCAGGTGTGACCTATATAAGAAGGACGGGTTGCATCTAAACCGGAGAGGCATAAATATCCTGGCGAGATTTGCTAGTGTCACACGGGAGGGTTTAAACTAGTATGGCAGGGGGGTGGGCACGGGAGCAATAGGTCAGAAGGTGAGAGCATTGAGGGAGAACTAGGGAATAGGGACAGTGGGGCTCTGAGGCAGAGAAGACAGGGAGAAGTTGCTGAACACAGCGGGTCTGGTGGCCTGAAGTGCATATGTTTTAATGCAAGAAGTATTACGGGTAAGGCAGATGAACTTAGAGCTTGGCTTAGTACTTGGAACTATGATGTTGTTGCCATTACAGAGACCTGGTTGAGGGAAGGGCAGGATTGGCAGCTAAACGTTCCAGGATTTAGATGTTTCAGGCGGGATAGAGGGGGATGTAAAAGGGGAGGCGGAGTTGCGCTACTGGTTCGGGAGAATATCACAGCTGTACTGCGGGAGGACACCTCAGAGGGCAGTGAGGCTGTATGGGTAGAGATCAGGAATAAGAAGGGTGCAGTCACAATGTTGGGGGTTTACTACAGGCCTCCCAACCGCCAGCGGGAGATAGAGGAGCAGATACGTTGACAGATTTTGGAAAAGAGTAAAAACAACAGGGTTGTGGTGATGGGAGACTTCAACTTCCCCAATATTTACTGGGACTCACTTAGTGCCAGGGACTTAGACGGGGCGGAGTTTGTAAGGAGCATCCAGGAGGGCTTCTTAAAACAATATGTAGACAGTCCAACTAGGGAAGGGGCGGTACTGGACCTGGTATTGGGGAATGAGCCCGGCCAGGTGGTAGATGTTTCAGTAGGGGAGCATTTCGGGAACAGTGACCACAATTCAGTAAGTTTTAAAGTACTGGTGGACAAGGATAAGAGTGGTCCTAGGATGAATGTGCTAAATTGGGGGAAGGCTAATTATAACAATATTAGGCGGGAACTGAAGAACAAAGATTGGGGATGGATGTTTGAGGGCAAATCAACATCTGACATGTGGGAGGCTTTCAAGTGTCAGTTGAAAGGAATTCAGGACTGGCATGTTCCTGTGAGGAAGAAGGATAAATACGGCAATTTTCGGGAACCTTGGATAACGAGAGATATTGTAGGCCTCGTCAAAAAGAAAAAGGAGGCATTTGTCAGGGCTAAAAGGCTGGGAACAGACGAAGCCTGTGTGGAATATAAGGAAAGTAGGAAGGAACTGAAGCAAGGAGTCAGGAGGGCTAGAAGGGGTCACGAAAAGTCATTGGCAAATAGGGTAAAGGAAAATCCCAAGGCTTTTTACACGTACATAAAAAGCAAGAGGGTAGCCAGGGAAAGGGTTGGCCCACTGAAGGATAGGCAAGGGAATCTATGTGTGGAGCCAGAGGAAATGGGCGAGGTACTAAATGAATTCTTTGCATCAGTATTCACCAAAGAGAAGAAATTGGTAGATGTTGAGTCTGGAGAAGGGTGTGTAGATAGCCTGGGACACATTGAGATCCAAAAAGACAAGGTGTTGGGTGTCTTAAAAAATATTAAGGTAGATAAGTCCCCAGGGCCTGATGGGATCTACCCCAGAATACTGAAGGAGGCTGGAGAGGAAATTGCTGAGGCCTTGACAGAAATCTTTGGATCCTCACTGTCTTCAGGGGATGTCCCGGAGGACTGGAGAATAGCCAATGTTGTTCCTCTGTTTAAGAAGGGTAGCAAGGATAATCTAGGGAACTACAGGCCGGTGGGCCTTACTTCAGTGGTAGGGAAATTACTGGAGAGAATTCTTCGAGACAGGATCTACTCCCATTTGGAAGCAAATGGACGTATTAGTGAGAGGCAGCATGGTTTTGTGAAGGGGAGGTCGTGTCTCACTAACTTGATAGAGTTTTTCGAGGAGGTCACTAAGATGATTGATGCAGGTAGGGCAGTGGATGTTGTCTATAAGGACTTCAGTAAGGCCTTTGACAAGGTCCCTCATGGTAGATTAGTACAAAAGGTGAAGTCACACGGGATCAGGGGTGAGCTGGCAAGGTGGATACAGAACTGGCTAGGTCATAGAAGGCAGAGAGTAGCAATGGAAGGATGCTTTTCTAATTGGAGGGCTGTGACCAGTGGTGTTCCACAGGGATCAGTGCTGGGACCTTTGCTCTTTGTAGTATATATAAATGATTTGGAGGAAAATGTAACTCGACTGATGAGTAAGTTTGCAGACGACACAAAGGTTGGTGGAATTGCGGATAGCGATGAGGACTGTCAGAGGATACAGCAGGATTTAGATTGTTTGGAGACTTGGGCGGAGAGATGGCAGATGGAGTTTAATCCGGACAAATGTGAGGTAATGCATTTTGGAAGGTCTAATGCAGGTAGGGAATATACAGTGAATGGTAGAACCCTCAAGAGTATTGAAAGTCAAAGAGATCTAGGAGTACAGCTCCACAGGTCATTGAAAGGGGCAACACAGGTGGAGAAGGTAGTCAAGAAGGCATACGGCAAGCTTGCCTTCATTGGCCGGGGCATTGAGTATAAGAATTGGCAAGTCATGTTGCAGCTGTATAGAACCTTAGTTAGGCCACACTTGGAGTATAGTGTTCAATTCTGTTCGCCACACTACCAGAAGGATGTGGAGGCTTTCGAGAGGGTGCAGAAGAGATTTACCAGAATGTTGCCTGGTATGGAGGGCATTAGCTATGAGGAGCGGTTGAATAAACTCGGTTTGTTCTCACTGGAACGAAGGAAGTTGAGGGGAGACCTGATAGAGGTCTACAAAATTATGAGGGGCATAGACAGAGTGGATAGTCAGAGGCTTTTCCCCAGGGTAGAGGGGTCAATTACTAGGGGGCATAGGTTTAAGGTGAGAGGGGCAAGGTTTAGAGCAGATGTACGAGGCAAGTTTTTTACGCAGAGGGTAGTGGGTGCCTGGAACTCGCTACCGGAGGAGGTGGTGGAAGCAGGGACGATAGTGACATTTAAGGGGCATCTTGACAAATACATGAATAGGATGGGAATAGAGGGATAAGGACCCAGGAAGTGTAGAAGATTGTAGTTTAGTCGGGCAGCATGGTCGGCACGGGCTTGGAGGACCGAAGGGCCTGTTCCTGTGCTGTACATTTCTTTGTTCTTTGTTCTTGTTCTTTGAGTGTCTGTGTGGATTTTGTATGTTCTCCCCATGTCTGTGTGGGTTTCCTCCAGGTGCTCTGGTTTCCTCCCACAGTCCAAAGCTGTGCAGGTTAGGTGGATTGGCCATGCTAAATTGCCCCATAGTGTCCAGGGATGTACAGGTTAGGTTCTGGGGATAGGGCATGGGAGTGAACCCAGGTAGGGTACTCGTTCAGAGGGTCGGTGCAGATTTGATGGGCTGAATGGCCTCCTTCTGCACTGTGGGAATTCTATGGTTTTATTCCATGCTTCTAGGGCCGTGTTTTCCAAACTTTTTTGCCCAGGACCAACCGGCCATCCTTCGGGACCCACGCCGGCCGACCTTGGCGACCCACAATGGCCGACCTTTGTGACCCACGCTACCTGAATTTCGCGATCCACGTCGCCCAAACTTCATGACCCACCATTTTCACTTACCTTTAATGTGACAGGTGAGCCTGCTTGGTCCTCACGATCTCACTTGCTTTGTTATTCAATGTTATATTTCTGCTAAGGCTATTGAGCTGATGATTTAAGATCTCACTGCATCTGTTGAAAAGAGGTTTGTTCTCGAACTCGCCATGCTTAATCTTGATATGACTTTGACATTTTGAGGGTTTTAATCTTTCATTTGCCAGTACTGCCCTGCATATAGCACACATGAATGTTGCATCCTGATTTGCAGTGGCACAATTAATAACCTGCACCTCAAGAAATCATCTTTTTACTGCTTTGTTCCTGTTTTCAGCTTCTTTTCATAGGGTGTTCACCAGAAGCCCTGGAGCTCAAACCAGCACTGCTGGCAGCTACAAAATGGAGGAATCTCTCTTGCGCCCAGAGCACGTGACGTCAGTGTAGGGAATATGTGACCTGCTCTCTGACGCCGCTTCTGGAGAGGCAACTCCATCGATTTTTAAAAAGAATCTGCTCCTGCTGATGTCATGAAGAGGTAGTCTGCTTCGCTGGGCTCCGGGCCTGCGCATTGCTGAGTGGGGGGTTGCCTGTATTTCTAAAAGCCCGTCGCGACCATTGGACACTTATTCCAGCAATAGGGAATGCCGTGACCGATGGTCCCGCGACCCTCCCGACACCCGCTCTCGACCCATCAGCAGGCCGCGACCCTGACTTTGAAAATGACTGTTCGAGGAAACAAATGCATATACGGGGAGAATGTGCAAACACTACGCAGTCACCAAAAGTCTGAATTGAACACAGGCCCCTGGTGTTGTGAGGCAGCAGTGCTAACTAGTGTACCACTGTGGTACCCATGTAAAATATTTTTCAGCCTTTTTTCTTCAATTATCTTATTCATATATAATCATCTCAATTAAATGTTGTGTTCTGATGTTTCAGTAAGACATTTGTAGAAGCTTGTAAAGTTTAATGTAACACATTTATTTCCCAAATTTTTTTTATAAATACAAAACTTGAAAACCAGATAACATTTAACTTAATGTTTAACTTTATCAGCTGAAGAATGGCATAAAACTACCTCAACGTTTACAAATTTCTTGCAATAACATATATTTTCTTACGAAAAAACACAACAGGCCCCTCAATTTGTAATCTCCTGATTGAAAAGTCACAATTTTTTGATAACACCCAACGGCAAGAGGAAGCCCAGAAAAGGAGCTTGAGAAAGGAATACATGCAACTTAGCGTCCAAGGACCAATCCCACCTTTTGGAACTCAGCATAAATGCAAGTCTTTGAAGTCTTTCCTTTGGAGGGCAAAGGGGAGTACTGCTCTTCATTCACCCTCTCAGCCCAACAACTCTCAACAATTGCCTTCATGGTATTGATGTGTTGGGTGTTCTGGATCACATACAGGTCACCAACACTTGAAATAGGGCAACACTATTTTATTAAACCATTAACTGTTTAAACATACTCAGACTTTGGGTTAATACAATACTAGCTTTAAATAAAGACCTTTGCCTTGTCCTAACCAGTCGATGCACTCAGCACATGGTGAATGTCTGTGTTGCAGGCTGTGAGCTCTGTCCTCCTAGCTAGCTGCTACTCGAATCAGCGGGAAGTCTGATGCCCCCTGTCTTTATAGTGCGTATGCTCTCACTGGTGATTGGCTGCGGTGTTGTGTTCGTTGATTCGTCCCACTGTGTGTCCATCAGTGTGTGTCTGCACCATGATATACTGGTGTATATTATGACAACCCCCTTTTATAAAAAAATGTACCTGCGTGACAATAAATAGTGTGTGGTGAATGTTCCTGACTATGTGTGTGCAAAATATTTACAGGACTATGTACATAAAAACTAAGCTATTTACATGGGAAGGTGCCTGGTGCAGAAAAACAGTGTGTCACAATAATAACGAGATGAACACTATATACAAACCACTTGAACGATGAAACGGAAGAACAGAACAGATCATAAAGTCCATAAGTCCACAAAGTTCACAAATTAAGTCTCTGAGGTGGGCGACGAATTCTGGTTGACTGCCTCAAGGGTGGGTCGGGAGCCGCCGGCTGAGGAGCGGGCTGGACTGCGTCAGAGTGAGGAGGATGCAGAGTGACCGGAATCTCTGCATTGTCCAGGTCAGGGTCAACAGGAGGGCGTGGCAATGGTGGAGGATCATGTAGCGAGCGTGGAACGAGACGAAGAGCAGGTCAATTGCGGCGCAGAATGGAGCCATCCGGTAGATGAACCAGGAACGAGCGGGGAGCCACCTGCCGAAGAACCACAGCAGTAGCAGGCCAGCCACCATCCGGAAGATGGATGCGGACATTGTCATCTGGAGCCAGAGCAGGGAGATCAGCTGCACGGGAGTCATGAGCCGCCTTGTGCTGTGCACGGGACTGTTGCATTCGTTGAAGGACCATAACGTGGTCGAGGTCTGGGACGTGAATAGACGGCACCGTTGTCCTCAGGGTGCGAACCATGAGCAGCTGGGCTGGCGACAGGCCAGTGGACAGCGGGGCCGAGCGATAGGCCAGCAGGGCGAGGTAGAAATCGGACCCAGCATTGGCAGCCTTGCAGAGGAGCCGTTTTACTATGTGGACGCCCTTCTCCGCTTTGCCGTTGGATTGGGGGTACAGGGGACTGGATGTCACATGCACAAAGTTGTACCTCCTGGCAAAGTTGGACCATTCCTGGCTTGCGAAGCAGGGGTCATTGTCCGACATCACAGTGAGTGGGATGCCGTGTCGAGCAAAGGTGTCCTTACAGGCATGGATGACTGCAGACGATGTGATGTCATGTAAACGTACCACCTCCGGGTAGTTAGAAAAATAGTCTACAATCAGAACATAGTCCCTGCCCAGCGCGTGGAAGGGGTCGATGCCGACCTTGGACCAAGGGGACGTGACCAACTCATGGGGCTGTAGGGTCTCACGTGGTTGGGCCGGCTGGAAACGCTGACAAGTGGGGCAATTGAGCACTGTGTTGGCGATGTCATCATTGATGCTGGGCCAATACACTGCCTCTCCACGGCGGCACTTCTCCACGCCAAGATGGCCCTCGTGTAGTTGTTCCAAGACGAGCTGGCGCATGCTGTGCGGGATGACACTGTGGTCCAGTTTCAGGAGAATACCATCGACTACCGCCAGATCATCTCTGATGTTGTAGAACTGCGGGCATTGGCCCTTGAGCCACCCGTCTGTTAGGTGGCGCATGACACGCTGTAGCAGGGGGTCAGCCGCTGTCTCGCGGAGAATTTGGACGAGGCGTTCATCCGTGGCAGGTAAATTGGAGGCCACGAAGGCCACATGGGCGTCAACATGGCAGACGAATCCCGCTGGGTCACACGGAGTGTTGACTGCCCTGGAGAGACCATCGGCAACGATTAGGTCTTTGCCCGGGGTGTATACCAGCTGGAAGTCGTATTGCCGCAGCTTGAGCAGAATACGCTGGAGGCGAGGCGTCATGTCGCTCAAGTCTTTTTGTATCATATTGACCAGCGGGCGATGATCGGTCTCGACAGTGAATTGGAGAAAGCCGTACACATAATCATGAAACTTGACGACACCGGTCAACAGGCCCAGGCACTCCTTTTCTATCTGCGCGTAGCGCTGCTCCGTGGGGGTCATGGCGTGTGATGCATATGCTACGGGGGCCCATGATGAGGCCTCATTGCATTGCAGGAGCACTGCCCCAATGCCAGATTGGCTGGCATCGGTCGAAATTTTTGACTCTTTCGCTGGATCAAAAAACGCCAATACCGGGGCCGTGGTGAGTTTGGTTTTGAGTTCTCTCCATTCGCACTCGTGGGCAGGAAGCCATTGGAAGTCTGTCGTCTTCCTGGCCAGGTTCCTGAGAGCCGTGGTGTGAGAGGCGAGGTTAGGGATAAACTTCCCAAGGAAGTTGACCTCGGAGGACCGCCTTCTTGTCCTCTGGCGTTTTCATGGCTGTGATAGCACCCACCTTGTCCGCATCCGGCCGCACACCCAACTGGGAGATGTGGTCCCCAAGGAACTTGAGTTCCCTCTGACCAAAGGAGCATTTGGCTCTGTTGAGGCGTAGGCCCTGCTCACGTATGCGTTTGAACACACGCTGGAGGTGACTGACATGCTCCTGATGGGTGGTGGACCAAATGGTTATGTCGTCGACATAAACGCAAACACCTTCACTGCCTTCCATCATTTGTTCCATGATCCTGTGGAACACTTCTGAAGCCGATATGATCCCAAATGGCATCCTGTTGTAATAATATCTGCCAAAGGGGGTGATAAAGGTACACAGTTTCCTGCTGGATTTGTCGAGCTGGATTTGCCAGAATCCTTTCGAGGCGTCAAGTTTGGTGAAAAGCTTGGCGCGAGCCATCTCGCATGTGATCTCTTCGCGCTTGGGGATTGGATAATGCTCCCTCATGATATTGCGATTCAGATCCTTGGGATCAATACAAATTCTGAGCTCGCCGGAAGGCTTTTTTACGCACACCATGGAACTGACCCAGTCGGTTGACCCGTAACTCTGGAGATCATTTCTTGGTCTTGGAGGTCCTGCAGCTGCTGCTTGAGGTGGTCCTCGAGGGGTGCTGGGACTCTGCGAGGTGCATGCACCACAGGCATGGCGTTCTGTTTGAATAGGATCTTGTAACTATATGGGAGCGTGCCCATGCCTTCGAAGACGTCGCGGTGCTGGTTGATGATGGCGTCGAGTTGCGCCCTGAAGTCAGCGTCCTGGAAGGCAGACATGTCATCAGTAGAGAGATACTGGACTCTTTGAACGAGGTTCAGCAGCTTGCACGCCTGTGCGCCAAACAGGGAGTCCTTCGAGGAGCCCACGATCTCGAAAGGAAGGATGGCTTTTTGTGACTTGTGCGTCACTTCAAGTTGGCACGAGCCGGTAGCAGGAATGATGTTGCCATTGTAGTCCAATAGCTGGCAGGCCGATGGAAGGATGGCTGGTTTGACACGAAGGCTTTGGAAAGCAGACCACGCCATGAGATTGGCGGAGGCACCAGTGTCCAGACGGAATCGTATTTGGGACCGGTTGACCGTCAGGGTGGCACACCACTCATCGTCTGGATCGATGCTGTATACCGATAGCGGCTGGTGTCTTTGCTTCGTAAGGCGCCTTCGGGTCCTCGGTGTCACTGCTGTGTGGGAGGTCCGCATCGGACTCGGTGACCGGGGGTTGAATTGCCCGAACATTCCTGCGAGGTTGGCTGAAGCGATATGAGTTGGCAGGCTGAGCTGCTCGACAGAAGGCAGCATAGTGGGCAAGTCATCCACATCGTAGGCATTGTCGAGATGTTGCGGGGCATTGCCGCTTTAAATGGGCGGAGCCACAGTTGCCGCCCGTTGTGACGTCACCATGTTCGCTGCACCACCGCGCATGCGTGGTGCGGTCGTGCGTGGTGCGTGCCTGCGCATTACGTTCCTCAACGTTGTCGTTCCCTCGTTTGGTGCGTACAAGCGCGGGAGACCGTGAAAAGCGTGCGAAATGGCCACCCTCATCCAGGCTGAGGCCCTGGAGGTACTCAATCACTTGGACCCGTTCCGCCTCGTGGGAACCTTGCCGCGCCGTTTCTGCCGCTTGTATATGGGAATACCGACTGGTGGCGTTTTCATGTAAGACACAGATCTCGATGGCGGTCGCTAGGGTGAGTTGCTTTACTTTGAGAAGCTTCTGACATAGGGGGTCCGACTGGACACCAAAAACGAGCTGGTCGCGTATCATGGAGTCGGAGGTGGGCCCATAGCTGCAAGATTGCGCAAGGATGCGGAGGTGAGTTCGAAAGGATTGGAAAAGTTCATCCTTACCCTGCAAACGCTGCTGGAACACGTAGCGTTCAAAACTTTCATTCACCTCTATGCTGCAGTGTCAAACTTGAGGAGGACCGTCTTGAACTTCGTCTTATCTTCGTCATCTGCGAAGGTGAGAGAGTTGAAAATGTGGATGGCATGGTCCTCGGCCGTGGAGAGGAGAAGAGCAATCTTCCTGGTGTCCGAGGCGCCCTCCCTGTCCCTGGCTTCGAGAAAGAGCTGGAAGCGCTGTTTGAAAATCTTCCAGTTGGTCCCGAGGTTGCCGGCGATGCGGAACGGCGGCGGCGGGCTGATGTTGTTCATGTTGCAGGATGACGGAATGCTGGCGGAAGGCAGATCTCTTGCAGGTAGGTCTAAGAAGTGCTAGTATCCCACCAATCCTGGTATCATGATGTGTTGGGTGCTCTGGATCACATACAGGTCACCAACACATGGAATAGTGCAACACTATTTTATTAAACCATTAAATGTTTAAACATTCTCAGACTGTGGGTTAATATGATACTAGCTTTAAATAAAGACCTTTGCCTTGTCCTAACCAGTCGATGCACTCAGCACATGGTGAATGTCTGTGTTGCAGGCTGTGAGCTCTGTCCTCCTAGCTAGCTGCTACTCGAAACTGCGGGAACTCTGATGCCCCCTGTCTTTATAGTGCATGTGCTCTCACTGGTGATTGGCTGCGGTGTTGTGTATGTTGATTGGCCCCACTGTGTGTCCATCAGTGTGTGTCTGCACCATGATATACTGGTCTATATTATGACAGGTATCACATCTTTCACTACTCAGGACATGGCCACATTACACCACCTTTCATGCTCATTACAAATGGTCACTCATCTCCTCCTTGCTCCCGTCACACCAGGCAAAATCACCATTCTGCTCTCATATGCTAATTTTTGCATAATCAACAATTTCTTTCAGAAATCTTCCCTCATTTCACGATCCATGGGCGGAACCTTCCCTCTATGTAGGGACTGCTGGTCAAGGTGAGAAAACTGGCAGCAGCTCTTCAGCTGCACAGTCGAGTGTTCTCTCCATATATTAGTGCACTCTGTGTAAAATAAATTTGGGGGCGTGGCTTTCGCCATCACACTAGCAGGGTGGGGCCTGAAAGAGTCGGTGATAGTGAATGGGCACCATCTTTAAAGGGCGCACCAATCTGCAATAAAAATATACTCACACCCACGGCCCCTTGGGCATGGGGCCCCCACCATATATAAGGGGAACGCCCCCAAAGGGGCTCCCTGAAGGCCGTCCCTTGGCACTGCCAGGTTGGCACTGATAGCGGGCACTGACAGTGTGCCAGGGGACATTGCCAGGTCACTGCCTGGGCATGTCTTCCTCCCCCCAGGAATTAATTTACCTTTGCGGCCGCAGCAGTTTCCCCTAAGATGCTTCAAGATTTAAAAACATCTTTTGTACCTTGCTGATGTGATGTCATAACGGCGAGGTATGAATGTTCAGTGAGGGGGGGAACATATTGTGGGGAGCCCTAGAATTATATGTTAGTTTTTTTTTAATTATTCAAATTAGGTGCCTGTCCTTTAGGGCGGGAATCTCTTCACATCATGTGTGAAGTGGAAAATCGGGAAATTAATTTGTAAAGCTATTTCTTTTGATGCTAATGTGGTTAATTCTGTGTTTAAAATAAAGTTTGTTTTCACATAAAAGATATCTATTGGTCAGAGTCATTACTCCTGGGTTGAAGTATCTTTTCCTCACAATTAAATAAAATCGTTTGGGTTCTTGTCTGGTATCCTAAGAAATATTAATGTCTGGTCCAATATCCTCATACACAGTGTGGCAGTGCCATGTGTTGACTTCACTCAGGATGCCAGTACATTTGCTCCTTCAACCAGCTCCATCACCAATACCTCATCTGGAAGCCAGCTGGACCAGACTGCCAGGACAGAGACCAAACTGCACCAGTCTGAGCCTCACGCTCCTTCAAGCACACAGGAGTCAACAACTACGGTCACCTCAAGAATCCACACATGAGCAGCAACAACATTCTACCAGCTCTGTTAAAGCCACTGGGTGAGCATCTCAAAAGGGCAGCTGTGTGATGAAACAAGGGAAAGAAAAACTATGGGTTGATCATGTGGGTCTCAAGATATTAGTTCAATCCTTAATTTGCTTCTGAACACATTTTACATATTAGGAGCTTACTATACAGTTTACTTTCATTGAAACCAGGTAGTCTGTACTTGACAAAATCTTCACCTATCATTGGCTCTCTATCCAGCCCCACCACTTCCCCCCCCCCCCCCCCCCACAACAGTATAAATCTGACCCTATTTCCAGTTCTCTCCAGTTTTGACGAAGAGTCATCCAGACTCGAAACCCCCTTCTCTCTCCACAGATACTGTCAGAACTGCTGCTGCCCAGTATTTTCTGTCTTTGTTTCAGATTCCATAATCTGCAGTCATTTACTTTTATTATAGTCTGTATTGTTGGAATGTTAACAAAATAAAGGTTGAGTGAATCATTTGGCTGTTCTTCAATGCAGAATGAAGTAAATAGTGGAGGGGGGTGCATTGGGGGAGTGGTGCATGAGAGTTAATGGGGGTGGTGGTAACAAAGGCAGTTAATGCCAAGAGACTTTCGCTCATTCTTCAGGCAAGTGGTTGAGTACTTCAACGAAAGAGCTGCGAGAATCATTCTTCCCAGACATGAAAGGAATTGCCTTAAATTTGCTTCTTGATGCACCCCAGAACAATTTGAGAAAAGGAACTCTCAGTTTGGAATGTCTAAAAAAACTGAATAAACTCAGCCCTTAGCTTTCTATATTCCAAGGATTGCAAGCCCAGTTTATGCAATGGCCCCTCATAATTGAACCTTAGGAGCCTTTTAACGTTCTAATGAACCTGTCTGCACTCTTTCAGTGTGGCGTACTCTGTCTGCCATCTAATCAGGACTTTACAAAGCTGTCGGAAAATGTCCTCCTTTTTACGAGGTATCCTTTTATTTATAATGGTCAACATTCCATTAGTGTTTTTTGATTTATTTTTGTATCAATCTTCTGCATTTTAATAATCCGTGTACGCTGGCCACTAAATCGCTTTGGACCTCCAATGTACCCACCCTGTTTCCAGTCCAAAATGTATGACGTAATATTTATCTGCATTGAAATCCATCTCCCACCATTTTGACCACTCGCTTAATCTCCCAATGTCCCTTTGTCATTTTATGCTCCCATCTACAGTACTTGCCATGCACTAGTCTTTATGCCGTTGGGGGATATGGAGACATGGATAAAAAGCTTCCCATTATACTGGGCGCGGTTTAACTAAGTGGGAACAAAGTCCCACAGTGAGCGCGTTTAGCCACGTGTTTCCGGCACTCATAGCACCGAGAACACAAGGCTATAAAACGTGACTCAGGTTTGATAAGGGGCCTCAGCGGGGAACATGCGGCCAGGGCCGCACATAGCCCCATTATGTACACTGAGGAGCTCCGCTCATGAGAACTCCTCAGTGTAGCATGAGATCGGCGTTCTGAAATCCAAGGCCCCAAAGTGACCCCCAACCCCTCCCAAGCCCCAAAACACGATGGGAATGTCCCCATCCCCCGTACCCCGCAACATCCATACAGGGCACCCCTGGCCTGTTTGCACCAGTGCAAAAAATGTCAGCTTGACATCGCCAAACTAGCATTGCCCCTGTCAACTTGCAGTGTCACGTGGGCACCTTGCAAGTGCCAGGCTGGCACCCAGGTGGCACTGCCAAGGTACCCATGTGGCACCAGCAGTGCCAGGTGCCACCCTGCCCAAAGGGCATGCACCTGGCGCCTCCAATCCCCGAGAGACCCTCACTAGTGCCATTCCACCTGGTCCCCCTTTCTGGAGACCAGTACTGAATGTCGCTTGCCCGAGGTCTGCGAGATGAGAGAAATTGATCCCACGCCTCGGGTAACACAGGAACCTGCACAGTAAAGTGAGAATAGTTGTCTTGCTTTAATATGCAGATTTTCTAAAAAGTGATGCTGCCCACAATGGGTGGGATTTACATCGCAATGTCTCGTGAGATCGCATTAGATCCCAGGAGCGGGATCTCCCAGCTTCTGTCGACCACGCCGCACGTGCTGAGCTGCTTTTCAGGCACTGTGGGGGCCAATAAATCCCACCCTTTCTCTCTGTGGCAGTCTTCTACCTCGTAAAACAATGCTTGTGGTGGTCAACTCTGTGTTAAGCTTCACCTGATGTGGTACAGGAGACTCACCCTGGCATAAAAGCCTTTGCCACATTTGCTGTAGATGAAGACAGTGAGCTGAGAAGGTGCACCATTCACTGGCCTCTGTTTTCTCTGAACCCGCTTCTCAGCCTGCTGAGCTTTTAGTTTCTGCTTTCTCTTCCAATGCTCTTCTAAACAGTCAACTGCCAGAGATTACAGTCATCAGTGACTATCTCCTTGTTGTCAGTGTCAAAATCTGTCACTTTCATATCTCACTTGCAGCAGAGATATGTGGAATCCTCGGAGGTCAAAACTCAATAGCCAATTCATCGATAGAAGGTCTTTGGGTGTACAGACAGCACCCATCCAATGAACATGACTGAGCCAGCACAGACATTGCTAGCTTAGTAATGAACGTATACTGATGGAATGTTCCAGGACCTCTGAGTTGATGACCTGGTCCTTCCGCAACATGTCCAGGATAAGTCTGAGACAGCGAAGGTGAAACTATTCCGCCTTTTCTCCCAGCTGGCATATGTTGTCCTGGTCAAGAGGAATGCATTGAGGATGCAAGTCCGGTGGACTCTCAGTTTAGTGTTCTCGTCAGGTTGCTGTTGTTCCACACTCTCTTACTCAGCTTGGGCAGAGCATGTACAACTTTGCATTGGGTGTCTTTCTTTCAGCATCAGGTGACTTATGGCTGATGTCTGTGGAGCCTAGATGTGTGAAGCTATCAAAAACCTCCAGCGTAACATTGTCACTGCTGACTGATGGCAATGTGGCATCATCCTGGATCATGGTATTTGTTTCTGATGGTCAAACCAAATTCTTGACAGGTGGGAGAGAGTGTATCCATTTGTCACTGAAGGTGTTGCTCAGTGTGGAATGTTAGTGAGCATCGTCAGAGCAGAGCAAATCTCTGACGAGGTCTTGGCACACCTTTATCGTGAATGTTAGGCGAGCAAGGCTGAACAGCTTTCTGTCAGTTCTGCTGTGTGAGCAAACACACTCTGTAGGTGACCTGAAGACACTGACAGCAGCAAAGAGAATAAATTGTAAAAGTGTGTGGGTGCCAGAACATAACCCTGTTTGACCACACAGCAGATTGCAACGTGTTCCAACATTGTCCTGTCATATCTGATCTTACTTATTGTGTTGTCGTGGAGAACAGGAGATCACATTGAGTAGCTTTGGGAGGAAAGCCAATTTTCCCCAGCAGATTAAATAGGCTGCCTCAGCTCACATGGTTAAATACTGGTGAGACTGATTAAAGCATTGGCCCATAACTTCAGAGTATCGGTGGAAAGCCACAGCCCACCGATACTGGAAGAGAAAATTGCACAGTTACCTGCACTCAGATATCGTGGCGAACCTTCCTGTTCCAGAGGCAGCCTCGAGCCTCGAGCATGACAGCCTACACAGGCTCCAGCGAGGTGCAGTTTTGATGCAGTCATGCCCCTTGTGACGCATCATCTACGGGAATGTCCATTGAGGGCAGGCATTTAATCTGCAGGTTTATATTGAAGGCAGAAAGCAACAAGTTTTACAAGTGTAAAAGGGATGTCAAAGTTTTTGTTAACAGTATTTTAGGCTCTTTCTTTTATTCAGGCATTGCTGTTGTTGTTGGTTCTTTGGAAGTAATTTTTAATTTTTTATGATTAAAGGTGATTATTATTTAGAAGTGAACATAGGTTTTGCTATTTGTTTTAAATATGTGAAATTTTTTAAATCTGCACAATATCGTTGTATAACTTTACTTGTAAAGTTTAATGGAAAACATTTATTAACAAAAGCAATTTTATAAATACCAAACTTTGAAATTAGTTAACATTTAACTTAAAATCTACTTTTATCAGTTGAACAAATACATTTTGTGCAATAACAACCTCAATTTTTACAAATTTCTTGCAATAAAATATACTTTCCAACTTAACACAATGAGCAATAAAATATATTTTTCCATGTAAACACTGTCTATTTTCAAAGGAGAGGGGAGGGAACTGGGTGGGGAGGGAGGGAGAGGAGGGAAGAGGGGGAAAGGGAGAGAGGAGGAAGGTGTGGGAGACAGTAGTGAGATGAGGAGAGAGAGTGGGTCTAGACATATCAACTGTTAATTTTACAAGCTCAAAGTCCGAAAACAACTGCTGCTGAAGCACAGTATCCTGGCACCCATCTCCTCTGATATAATTTCGGGATGTCCTTTGCCCGTACACTCTTAAGGGTGAGTAATTGATTTGCTTCCTCACCAGGCGGAGATGTAACCTGACACTTCTTTCATGATCCCTGTGCCTACGCCAAAACGTCAAAAGAAGTTCAGGCATTTTAAGGAGCACAACTACAGAATTTGAATCTGCACTGGATTCTGCAATACCTGTCAGAGAGATATTTCATATTAGCTTACAGGAGGCTTGCATACGTCAACTAAGACATTAAACTTTGTTCAAGCATTTGAAGTAATCATAGAAGCTTGTAAGGATGAACATTACATCAGGGAGACTTTTAAACATCACAGCTTAAAATACATTGCAACATCCAAATATACTTTAGCTCTGAATCAGCTGGGAGGACAAACGTGCTAACATTAGTGTCATTGAAGGTGTCAATAACACCAGTATCGAGGCCATGATCATCCAAACCCAACTTTGCTTCCACCCATATGCTTAGGATGTCAGCATCCCAACTGCCAAAGCAAGTCTTCTTCACCCAGCTCAGGGAAGCAGCTCAAACAAGACGAGGACAAAGGAAACTCATCAAAGATACCTTGTACGCTTACATAGAACATGTCAATGTCTGGGAGACCTTTGCTCAGAAGAGAAGAGACCTACTTGGAGGAACCTCCTGATTGAAAGGTCACAATTCCTCAGGAACACATGACGGCAAGTGGAGGCCCAGAAAAGGAACCTGAGAAAGGAATACCCATGACCTAGAGTCCAAGGGCCGATGCCACCTTTTAGAAACTCCTGCCAAGTGATTGAAGATGCGGCTCTAGGATCAGTACATCAGCTAGACAAGGGCCCACAGAACCAATGACCAGTTATATGGCGTATCTTCGGTGGACAATCATACCCGTTAATGAGTGATCGCCAAAGATTACAAACACTCCAAACCAATTCTATCCATTATAGTCCTTTGAATGGAAGAACATCCTCATGACAAACCTAAGTTTAAAAAAATCTTTCTCTCACTTTTTGTGACTCCAAACTTATTTATACAGTAAAGTACACTTTTAATGGAATTAACAGCCTCATGACAAGCCAAAGGTTTTACAAAATAAAAATATATCTTCCTTCGCATTTAAAACATGTTTACAAACACTAATAATATTAAACATTAACCTACCAAAAAATGCTCTCCCATGTCTCTTCCTCTGCTCGGTGATCCTGGACTGAGAAAAAAAACGCAAATCAAAAAAGTGCAAAAACGTATCTAACATAAGGGGAAGTCGGCCAAGTTAGCGCCGTGTCTGGGTTTTTAATCAAGCCGCTTCAACGCATAGGTGGAGGGAACACAGGTGAAAAAACCAGAGCGGGAGTTTAAATGCGGCGCCCTTCTGGAGTGCATGCCTGTGCGTCTACACTTAATGCTGGTCTCGCCGCGCATGTGAAGGGGGACAATCAATTCAAGTCCGTAAACAGACAGAACAAAGAAAGAACAAACAACAATACAGCACAGGAATAGGCCCTTCGGCCCTCCAAACCTGCGCCAATCACGTGACCTATCTTGACTAATGAACTTTATTTATTTGTGTTATACGTGATATATATTGATGATTTGGATGGGAATATAGGAGGCATGGTTAGTAAATTTGCAGATGACACCAAGATTGGTGGCATAGTGGAAAGTGAAGAAGGTTATATAAGATTGCAACAGGATCTTGACCAATTGGGCCAAAGGGCCGATGAATGACAGATGGAGTTTAATTTGGATAAATGTGAGGTGGTGCATTTTGGTAGGTTAAATCAGGGCAGGACCTACTCAGTTAATGGTAGGGAATTGGTGAGAGTTACAGAACAAAGAGATCTAGGAGTAAAGGTTCATAGCTCCTTGGAGGTGAAGTCACAGGTGGACAGGGTGGTGAAGAAGGCATTCAGCATGCTAGGTTTTATTGGTCAGAATATTGAATACAGGAATTGGTACGTCTTGAAGACTTTGGTAAGACCACACATGGAATACTATGTTCTGTTCTGGTCACCCTATTATAGGAAGGATATTGTTAAACTAGAAAGAGTGCAGAAGAGATTTATGAGGATGCTACCAGGACTTGATGGTCTGAGTTATAAGGAGAGGCTGGATAGGCTGGGAATTCTTTCCTTAGGAGGCTTCGGGGTGATCTTATAGAGGTCTATAAAATAATGAGGAGCATCGATAAGTTAGATAGTCAACATCTTTTCTCGAAGGTAGAAGAGCCTAGAACTAGAGGGCATAGGTTTAAGTTGCGAGGAGAGAGATACATAAAGAGACCAGAGGGGAAATTCTTTCACACAGAGGATGGTGAGCATCTGGAACGGGCTGCCAGAGGCAGTGGTAGAGGCGGGTATAATTTTGTCCTTTAAAAAGCAGTTACACAGTTACATGGGCAGGGTGGGTATAGAGGGATATGGGCCAAATGCAGGCAAGTGGGACTATCTTAGTGATATAAACTGGGCAGCGTGGACCAGCTGGGTCGATGGGCCGGTTTCCATGCTGCAAACATCTATGACTATGTATCCTTTTATACCCCGTCTGTCATGTGCCTATACAGATAACTCTTAAAGTCGCTAACGTATCTGCCTCAACCACCTCACATGGCAGTGCATTCCAGGACATCACCACCCTCTGTGTAAAATCTTCCCCCACACATGCCCACTGAACCTATCCCCCCTCACCTTGAACTTGTGCCCCCTTGTAATTGTCATTTCCACGTTGGGAAAAAAGCCTCCAACTGTTCACCCTATCTATACCCCTAATAATTTTATACATTTCTATCAGGTCGGTCCTAAGCCTCCGGCTCTCTAGGGAGAACAATCCCAGTTTATTTAATCTCTCCTCATAGCTAATACCCTCCATACCAGGCAACATCCTGGTAAACCTTTTCTGTACTTTCTCCAAAGCCTCCACGTCCTTCTGGTAGTGTGGTGACCAGAATTGGACACAGTATTCCAAATGTGGCCTAACCAACGATCTGTATAACTGTAACACAATTTTCAAGCTTTTATACTCGATACCCGCTCCTATGAAGACAAGCATGCCATATTCTTTCTTTACCATCATTTCCACTGTGCTGCCACTTTTAAAGATCTGTGGACCTGCATGCCCAGATCTCTCTGTGTCTCTATGCTCCTGATGGTTCTGCCATTGGATCTACCAAAATGCATCACTTCGCATTTGTCCCGGTTAAATTCCATCTGCCATTTCTCTGCCCAATTTTGCAGCCTATCCTGTTGTATTCTCTGACAATCTTCATTCCTATCTGCAACTCTTGCAATCTTAATATCATCTGCAAACTTGCTAATCAGACCCGCTACTTTCTCTTCCAAGTCATTTATATATATTACAAAGAGCAGAGATTCCAGTACTGATCTCTTTGGAACACCACCAGGTACAGCCTTCCATTTGGAAAAACACCCTTCCACCGCTATCCTCTGTCTTCTATGACCAAGACAATTCTGAATCCATCAAGCTAGTTCACCCCTGACCCCATGTGATTTAATCCTTTGCACCAGCCTGCCAAGGGGGACCTTATCAAATGCTTTACTAAAGTCAATGTAGACAAAATCCACAGCCCTTACCACATCAATCATTTTTGTCACCTTCTCAAAAAACTCAATTAAATTAGTGAGCCATGACCTTCCTCGTAAAAAACTATGCTGTCTGTCGCTAATAAGACCATTCCCTTCCAAATTTGCATAGCTCCTGGGCTGGATTCTCCGCAGCATTTCGGTACGGCGGCAGAAAATCCGTGTTAAACTAGAAAGAGTGCAGAAGAGATTTACGAGGATGCTACCAGGACTTGATGGTCTGAGTTATAAGGACCGTTCCCGACCGAATCGGGCCCGTCGTCGCTCCGGTGATTCTCTGGGCCCCGGAGAATCACTCGTCTGCAAAATATGCCACACAGCTGGGGGGCCATTGCCAGAGGCCCTCCCAGTGATACTCCAATCCCGACCGGCCGAGATCCCGATGACATGGAACTAATGTGGTATGGCCGGTCGGGACTCTCGCGCGGCGACTATGGACTCAGTCCGCAGCAGCTGCCCTGGTGGAGGGGGCGGAGGTATCAAGCACCGGGGGGTGCCTTAAGGGCGGGCGGGGCAGCGATCGGACCGCTCCGATGCAGCGGCGTGCGGCCGATTGGGGTGGGGGGTGGCTATATTGTCCGTGGTGGTCCGCGGTTCGAGTTCGTCATGGTGTTCAGCGCAGCCGCTGGAGGCCGGTATCGTGCCCATGCACGGTCTCGGAACCGGAAGTGCGGGAGCCCGTATCCACAGTCAAAGCTGCGTGAAGCTCCCCGGGCCCATGCTAGCCCCCATAAGGTAAGTGAATCAACCTTTATGTTTTGCAGGAAACAGGGGAGTGAAACGCCAGCATTTTTATGCCGGCGTGGGGGACATAGCCCCATTTTTGGAGAATCCAGTCCTCTATCTCTGAGACCCTTTTTCAACAATTTCACTATCACTGACATCAAGCTCAGTGGCCTGTAACTACCCGGGTTATCCTTGCAACTCTTCTTAAAGTTTGGCTCATTACCTAGTTGCCACATAGTTCATAGCATTTCTTGTGCAGCTGCCAGACTGTGAAACAAAAACTTGGATTTAAAATAGCATTCAGCCAAGATCTGCTGTTTGACAAGGACACCAGGGTCAAATATTTTTTCCACAGTGCTCACTAAAGAGATGTCATCATAGTTTTTGCAATTGCTGTGGTCGCTTCTTTTACAAGATCGTAATGTTTTCACCACACATATCTAAGTCATTATCTGTGTTATGGAAGTTATTTATAAATTGATGAGGCTCCAACACAAATCCTTGCAGGACACCCCGAGTCATTTCTTTCCTTGAAGTTAATTGAGCAAACTATCCAGCAGGGCATACAATAGTTAAGATCATCTGATTTGCACTCTGTCTAAGCCACGTTTCTACCTCACTGTACACTATAGGCAGCACGATGGCACTGCTGCCTCATAGCGCCAGGGACCTAGGTTCAATTCTGACTTGGGTCACTGTCTGTGTGGAGATTGCACCTTTTCCCTGTGTCTGTGTGGGTTTCCTCAGGGTGCTCCGGTTTTCTCCCACAGTCCAATGATGTACATGTTAGGTGGATTGGCAATGCTAAATTGCCCCTTGTTGTCCAGGGATATGCAGGTTAAGTTACGGGGTTGCAGGCATAGGGTGGGAACCTGGTTAGCATGCTCTTTCAGAGCATTGGTGCAGGCTTGATGGGCCCAATGGCCTCCTTATACACTGTAGGAATTCTATGATTCTACTCAGAATTAAATATATTTTTGACCTAAAGGTTAAAGTGAGCGAGAATGGCACGTGACATATGTAATTAATATACTCCTCTGTGATGTGTCTTGTCAGTGGGTAATGATGCATGCTGTATCATCCACTGATGTGACTGAAGATTATGTACCACTGACTTGAATGCGTGAAAGCCTTTGCCTCACACCTGCTTTAATGACCAATGCTATTTAGCATTTTGGTCCAAAGTGTAATATGAAGTGTCTTGCCCTGGGACGGCTTGGTCAAGGACTTGAATCTTCTTGAGGTTGAGGCAGAGACTGATTCTTCAATATGCGTCCTCAACGGTGTCAAGCATGGCTTGGAGATTCTCTTCTGAGGGAGGGGGAATGGCAATGTCATCCGCATACTGAAGTTCAACGAGTGATGTCAGTTTTCTTCTTGGATTTCAACCAGTTAAGGCCATGTACAATGGTTGTTATTGCTCCTGGCATTTCTGCTGAAGTTGTCGAACAGTGAAAATTATGTCTGCTGTTCCACAGATTGGCCAGAAGCCTCACTGGCTTCCGGAAGGATTTCTTCAGAGACTGGGAGAAGGCTACTCCTCTATGACCATCAAACTCCACAAGAAGCAGCGAGGATTCGGGCGATGTACTTCCTGGAGAGTAGAGACATTCCTTGGTAGTTCCCATAGTCCGCCTTGTCTCCTTTCTTGAAGATGGTGGTGATGATGGCATCCCTGAGGTCGGCAGGAATTTCTCTTCCGTCCCAGATTTTCAGGAGCAGCTGATGGAGATGATGGGTGATCTCTTCTACTCTAAGTTTGAAAATCTCCACTGAATCCCATCCACTCCTGCAATTTTTTTCCATTTTTCATGTGTTTAATGGTGGCTTTGACTTTGCCGTCGCTTTGTGGGAGTCCAAGATCATCTTTGATAGGGAGTTGGGGGATTTTCTCAAACACGTCCTCATCTATGATTGTAGCATGGTTTAGTTCTTTGAAGTATTCCCTCCATCAAAGGCTGATGTTTTCTCTGTCTCTCAGGAGGGCCCCGTCCTTAATCTGCACCGGTTTGAGGCCTGTGGTCTGGGTCCACATATTGCCTTGGTGGCACTGAAGAAGCCCCAGGTGTCATGCTTATTGACCACCATTGATTCTTGATTTCCCTAGTTCTTCTTTGTACCTCCACCTAGCCTGATTGATAAGCTCTCTTCTTTGTCTTGTTGGTTATGTTGTTTTTCCAGATGGGGGAGCTTTCCTCTTCTTTTCGATGAGGTCTTGGATGGTGAGGTCGTTGTCATCGAACCTGTGTTGCTGTTTCCTGGTCTTAGAACTGATGGTTTATTCACAGCTTAAGATTATGGTTGTCTTTAGCTTTTTCCAGTTTTCCTTCATTCCATTGGAATAGAGATTTTGGAGAAGTCATTGTTAGACGTTCACTGGCATGATGGGCTCTTGAAGCCATTCAACGTTGATCATTTTTTGGAGCTGTTTCTTCATCTTCTGCTGCTTCTGGTGAAGTTTGATGGACATAGAGGAGCGGATGAGCCGGTGGTCTGTTCAGCAGTCATCTGCACTGGTCATTACTTTGGTGATGAGGGCATCCTTTATGTCTCGGGATTGAACCATGATGAATTCAATCATGTACCAGTGCATTGACTGTAGATGTCTCCAGGAAGTATTGAACTTGTCTTTTTGGCGGGACAGTGTGTTAGTGCTGACAAGCTGGTGATCTGTGCATTTGGAGATCAAGAGAACTTCATTGAAGTTGCAATTCCTAACTCCTTCCTTTCTGATGATTCATTTCCAGAGTTGGGAGTCCTTTCCATCCTTGATGGTGAAGTCCCCAAGGAGGATGATCTTATTGTCCTTAGTAAAGTTGAAGAGTATAGTGTCCAGGGTGGAGTAGAAGCTTTCTTTGGACTGAGCATTGGCATCAATGGTTGGGCATAGGCACTTAAAACCGTTGCCTGCTGGTTCTTGGTAAGTTGTAAACGAAAGGTCATGAGGCGCTCGTTGATGCCCACTGAAAGTTTTGAGAGTTGGTTGCCGAGTTTGTTCTTGATGGTGAATCCAGTTTCATGTATCCTTAGCTGATCCTCGGGTTTTCCTCTCCAGAAGAAGGTGCAACAACTGCCATCTTCCCTCAGCTGCCCTTCGCCTGCTCTTCGGTTTCTTGCAGGACAGCGACGTCAATATTAAAGTGATTGGGTTCACGGGCAACAACGGCAGTTCTCTGTTCCGGCCAATTGCCTTCCTCATTATCTATACGGGTTTGTACATTCCAGGTTCTGAAATTGAGTTTAACTTTGATTTTTCTGGGCAGCACAGTGGCGCAGTGGTTAGTACTGCTGCCTCACAGCGCTGAGGTCCCAGGTTCGAACCCAGCCCCGGGTCACTATCTGTGTGGAGTTTGCACATTCTCCCCGTGTCTGCGTGGGTCTCAGCCCCACAACCCAAAGATGTGCAGGGTAGGTGGATTGGCCACACTAAATTGCCCCTCAATTGGAAAAAAAATAATTGGGCTCTTTAAATTTATTTTAAAAAAACTTTGATTTTCTGACTTCAGCTGGATGAATCTGTTGGGTTTTCCAGCCCAGTTAGGCACGGAACAGACTATTTTAAGGGAACATTTTCAAGCCCTTTCTTCTTGCGGGGTGAGCAGAATGGACTCTGAAGAGGCGTGCTCAGTTGAGAAGAAAGCTGTTGAAACAATCTCCTGTTCCTATTCCAAGAGCGAGACGAATGAATCAAACTCCACCACCTGTGTGCCAGTCCAAAGCAAGGGACTTCCACATCTCATGGTCACTTCTTGCCGCAGGGTTTGTCTGTATAGGCGATGTGCTGGTTTCCTCTTGGTAATCGCCTGGTGTGGGACATCTTTTAATGTGGGTATGCCATTACTCATCAGTAGACACACGGTCCTTAGAGGATAGGCCCAGTTCCAGTAGCAAGGGAACCTCAACGACTGAGGATCTCCCTACTGCTGCAGCCTTCATCCAACATCGCTGCCATTGGTAACATCCATGTATCTTCCGCCTGATCTGCCGTTGATCAACAATGAGCTGTGGTGCTGTTTGTAAACCTGGGGACCACAGCATTAGGATGGATAGTTCAACAATCTAACCTTCAGAAGTTCCATGTGTTATGGAATTTTTTCTCTTTGCTGTTATTTTCATTTGAATAGCATTTGTGAAAGAAAGTATTAAAATGTAACTTTAGAGCGCATTGACAAAATAAATGTTGCTTCTGTTCATTATTTAGTGGAAAAATATTCTCACTGCCTCTGGATGGTTAAATGCCACCACAAGTTCCAATAATCCAGAGAGGAGAATAAAAATATGTTTACAAATTACAGCAATATTAACTGCTGATAAAGAAGAACAGACTTGGTGCGTATTGTTCATGCATTTGGACTATAATCCCTAAGATGATTTGGGCATTCCTTCGGGTAATTTTAAGATGGAAGAAGTGTTGATATTTTTAAGATTGATTGTCATATTTGGTTGCAGTGGGCACTATTTGAAGCTTTTCCATCCTTAATTACTTCAAGACTAACAAGATTTCTGGAATGTTTACTCAGCTAAGGAGGAGAGTGAATATCCACAGGAATGAAATTTGATGAAGTCTAAATGCAGTTAATATTAATTTGATTGGTCTGCATACCCTGCAGTCTGCACAGGCACAGGCTCCAGCCTCTGGTCTTTTTGGTGGAATCAGATCACATGACCAAAAGTCTTTCAGGATTTGAAGCAAGATTACAGCAAGTGACAAGTCGCCTCAACTTAAATTTCTATAATAATTATACAAAACAGTTTTAAGTAGTTGAAGAGGATCTTTATTGTAAGTTGCAAGTTCCAGCAAGCTTTGAACATCTGCCACCATTTGTGTAAAAGTGCTTCAGCAAATTTAAAGTATATCTTATTAGCTTCAACTTTTATACACTGTAGGCTAATAACTTTAATTTTTTGTTATTCTTTAAAGCTTTTTTAAAAACTACAGAATCAAGCTTAGTCACAATCTGATCTAGGGCCGGATTCTCCAGTTCCCTAGTGTGGTAGGCTATATTAGGGGTATCACGGTACCTAGGTGGGATGTACCTTATACTGTAGTATGAGTGGTGGAACCTGCCAGCTGTTTCCACCCAGCAGGCGGAGCATAAGAGTCTGTGTTTCACCCACAGCAGTCATTCTGTACCAGAGCTGCTAGGATAACTACTTGTTCAATTGGACTACAATCTCGCTTCAGTAGTGATTGATCGTGCACCACCTAGCTGCATGTTTGTTGGCGGTATTCCGTTCCCTTGTGTTGGGATGCTGTCTTCCCGCGCTTGTCAATGGGATTTCTCATTGCAACCACTCCACGACACCGGGAAACCCATGGGCAGGGGTGTGCTCCTGGCGGGAAAACTGAATCGCAACAGCCATATAATTATGGGCAGCATGGTGGCACAGTGGTGAGCACTGCTGCCTCACAGTTTCAGAGACCCAGGTTCGATTCCAACCTCGGGTGACTGTCTGTGTGGAGTCTGCAATTTCTCCCCGTGTCTGCATGGGTTTCCTCCGAGTGCTCCGGTTTCTTCCCACAATCCAAACATGTGCAGGTTAGGTGGATTGGCTGTGCTAAATTGCCCCGATGTGGGGTTACGGGGATAGGGTGGGGTTTGAGCCTAGGTAGGGTGTTCCTTCAGAGGCACAGTGCAGTCTCGATGGGCCGAATGGCCTCCCTCTGTACTGTAGGGATTCTATGATTCTATGAATTCCGGCCCTCATCTTTGTTTTTCAATTGAGCTCGTTAAGGGTTGTTCTGGGCATGAACACGTTTCCAATCTTTTGTTAATATCCCCATATTCAGTCAATATTAATTCAAACACTCACAGATTAAGTATTACATAGGACAGGGGACAAAATCCTCTTCCCTGATAAATGCCTCAGGTGCAGCATCAGGGAAACATCCCCTATTGTGAAAGCGATGGTTCAGTGGATAACTGACTTGCCCTTGAGACAGTTCAAATCTCACACCGATGACGAGACTTCATAAGAACATAAGAACTAGGAGCAGGAGTAGGCCATCTGGCCCTTCGAGCCTGCCCCGCCATTCAATGAGAATATCGCTGATCTTTTGTGGACTCAGCTCCACTTTCCCGCCCGAATACCATAACTCTTTATTCCTTTATTCTTCAAAAAAAATCTATCTTTATCTTAAAAACATTTAATGAAGGAGCCTCAACTACTTCACTGGGCACAGAATTCCATAGATTCACAACCCTTTGGGTGAAGAAGTTCCTCCTAAACTCATTCCTAAATCTACTTCCCCTTATTTTGAGGCTATGCCCCCTAGTTCTGTTTTCACCCGCTAGTGGAAACAACCTGCCCGCATCTATCCTATCTATTCCTTTCATAATTTTATATTTTTCTATAAGATCCCCTCGCTCCTTCTAAATTCCAATGTGTACAGTCCCAGTCTACTCAAACTCTCCTCGTAATCCAACCCCTTCAACTCTGGGATTAACCTTGTGAATCTCCTCTGCACATCCTCCAATGCTAGTACATCCTTTCTCAGGTAAGGAGACCAAAACTGAACACAATACTCCAGGTGTGGCCTCACTAACACCTTATGCAGCTGCAGCATAATCTCCCTAGTCTTAAACTCCATCCCTCTAGCAATGAAGGACAAAACTCCATTCGCCTTCTTAATCACCTGTTGCTCCTCAGGGATGCCTGTCATAAAATAGAAACCTTTAACCCCACATCAGACCCCACCATTTCTTTGAACGAGTTAGACAACAGACAGTCATGTACGGTCTGGACGAGCAGGAAGAAGTGAAACTCATAGTGATGAGCCTTGACCCATCCGTTAGTTCAGCCCTTCCCGACCCACAAAATGTAGGAGGAGGTAGCCTCCAGGATATGAAAACAGCTATCCTAGATGCAATTGGCTATAATAGAGGAGATCCCGTTGAAGGACTCAACAGATGTAGACAGAAGAAAGGAGAGCATCCAACAGCGTTTGCTGGATGTCTCTGGATACACTTCACAGCAGTATTTGGAGATTTAGCCTGCGCCCATTTAACTGCAGACAATACGGCCAAATGGACCCGTATTTTAGTCTCCCATGCCACAGAAGCAGGTCAAAAGGCCTGTGCCAATTATGACCCCTCAGGCCCTGCACACAATGAAGTGTGGGTTCTGAAGAGACTCTCTAGAGCTTGGGAACAATCCCGACATGAAAAGGCAGAGCAGGAGAAGGTAGAAGCAAACATGAATCCAGTAAGGACACATCAAGACCCCAAATGGGTGAATAAAGGTAGAAATAACACGCAGCACCCTAAAGCGCAGGGATGCTACAATTGTGGACAGAAGGGACATTACGCCCGAGAATGCAATGCCCCCCCCGAACCCGCAACGGAATCAGCCCACAAATGCCCCACATAGAAACAATGCCAGACCTATCCACAGCGTTAGCGCCCGTTCAGATAATTTGGCCATGAATGGCACCGATTGATGGTGTTCGGACTCCCCAACTTGGGTCTGCGACACACTTTGGGATAAATCCGGAAGACCGGTAGTTGCAGGCACAGTCCGGGGACACCTCGTAGAGTTCCTTTGGGTCACAGGAGGGTCCCGAACCATGTTAATCTCCTTCACGATGTACCAGCGAGATATATGGCCCACTACAGACACTATCACTCTTAGTGGATTTACAGAACACCTCCAGCAAGGACACATTATAGCCTAGTGGATATTCAGATCGGTAACATTAGAACCAAGCAGATTTACCCCAGACAGCAGAACACATCTTGGGGATAGATTTCATGAGCTCACACAACCTTTCTTTCGACCCTGTAAATAAGTGTGTGGAAAACGGCGAAAGCAGCACGAGCCCCCGTCTCACAGTAGGAGACTACGAACACAGGATCAGTTCAGTGGGAGATGACTGGTTTCATCCACAAACCATTACTACGGACAAAACAGTTAGGGAAGTCTTGAAGAAACACAAAGCATCTTTTGCCCAGCACAAGCACGATTGTGGTAAAATTCCAGGAATGGTCTCCATTACAGGTCCCGATCCTAAGCCCCAGAAACAATACGGTTTTCCACAGCAAGCCGAGGGAGAAATAGCCAAGGTAATTCAAAGTTTATTGGATCAAGGTGTAATTCAGCCCATAGCCTCAACGAACAATGTCCCGATTTGGCCCCTAAGAAAACCAGATGGTTCATGGAGACTGACCATGGAAATGGCTGCCACAGCACACGGATGCCGTAGATGCATTGAAACGCGCCCTAAGTACAGCTCCCGCTTTGCAGGCACCAGGCCCACACTCCCCATACGCAATAGAGGTAGCGACCACCGACCGATAAACTTTGAATTACCTTGGCTATTTCTCCCTCGTCTTGCTGTGGAAAACCGTATTGTTTCTGGGGCTTAGGATCGGGACCTGTAATGGGACCGAACCCTTTCAGCCGTATTTCTCCAGGAAAGGCACGATCATTTAGGACCCGTAGCCTATGTCTCACGAGTGTTAGATCCAGTAGAGCAAGGATTTTCAGCCTGCGAAAGGCACTTGCTCGCAGTTTTTTGGGCTGTTCTGCACTTCGCGTACATAACAGGACTCAACCCCGCAAGCATTTTGACCGAGCACAGCCCAACACATCTATTGTTAGACGGTAGGCTAAAAGACGGTCCAGTAAGCCAAATTAGAGCAGCGCTCTGGACCCTACTCCTACAAGGACGCGACATCACGCGTGAAGAGGACAAAGACGCACACGTTTCTGGCTGATAATTTACAATATGCAGGAACCCCACATGAGTGTGAGATCATTGCAGCCAAGCACAGCACAGGACCCTTTATTCCCAAATCATTACCATCAAAGACAGGCATCAGATCACAGAGAACCCAGCCCGCAGATAGAGCTCTAAAAATTTATGTAGATGGCTCCTCCACCATTGATAATGGAAAAAGGATTACAGGATGTGGCATTTCTGTAGAGGACACGCAGGGAAGCACATTAGAGGAGATATCGTTAAAATTGCCCGGGCATTTAGGTTCGCAGGCAGCCGAGTTAGGAGCCATTCCATACATTGTGCAGCACCCAGATTCATTTCCGACCCCAGAAGACATATAATCAGTTTATATATTTGCAACAGGTTGACAAAAATCCTGCCCCTGTGGGAATCTAGAGGGTTTATATCCGCCGACGGTAAACCCCTACCCTCAACGCCATTACTAAAGCACATACTCAAAGAAGCTAAAGATCGCAGATATGTAATCATAAAGGTTGGAAGCCTTCGTCGTTCCTTCCCACCCGGTAACGTAAAAGCAGACGCCCTAGCAAAAGCAGGCTCACGACATGGTCACTTTTGGCAACCCCCTGAGAGTGTCCCAGTCCACGCGGTCCAGGTCTCACAGACCAGTAATCAAGATTTGGCTCAGGCACAAAAGGAAGACGACGCGGTAAAGGAAATTTTAAAAGGAGACTTCCCAGCTCCCTATGATAGGTTCAAAGACACTTTAACGGTACACGACGGAATCATTTTAAAGAATGGTATTTATGTGGTCCCCACCCCAGACAGGAACTAGATTATTTGTCAGTTCCATGACGGACACAGGCACCAAGGGATAGAATCCACCCTTGCCCACGTCAGACCTCTCTGCTGGTGGCCCAACTTAAAAACTGATGTAACCCACTACATTGAAAATTGTTTAATTTGCACCCAGAACAACCCAGACAGATACGCAAAGAAAGGTCAGGTAAGACACACCCGCCCTGTTAATGGCCATGGACAAACTTACAATTAGATTACATTGGTCCCCTCTCCCCCTGCAAAAATGGATTTATATATGTGTTGGTCGTGATCGACTCTTTCACTAAATGGGTGGAAGCATTTCCTTCCAGGACAAACACGGCTAAAGCGACAGCAAAAATTCTAACCCAGCAAATATTTACTAGATGGAGACTCCCCGTAGTATTGAGTCGGACCAAGGTTCACACTTCACAGGAAGAGTAATGAAAAACGTCCCAACAATTTTCGGAATTAAACAGAAGTTTCACATTTCCTATCACCCACAGTTCAGCGGCATTGTGGAATGCATGAACCGAACCCTAAAGACAACACATAGAAAGATGGTGCAACAACATATTACAACATGGGACACAGTTCTCCCATTTGCACTGATGTTTATTAGAAACACGGTATTGAGTTCAACAGGCTATACCCCCCACACCCTCATGACCGGACGACCCATGAAGGGTACTGAGTATTTATTTGGACTTGCTTTGGCCAGCCCCACAGTCACCGTCCTTACCCACGAAAAAGAGGTTGAACAAATAATGGGAAATATTAAAGCAGCACAGCTCGCTGCAGCTGTTCGACTAGGCGCCAGGAAAAAGCAGAGTAAGGCCTGCTTTGATAAAACAGTACACCCGGTAGATTATACAGTCGGACGGCAAGTCATGGTCTCGCTGTACAATCTGAGTTCATTCCTCTCCCCCAAATTTGCAGGACCCTTCTCAATTTCTGACAAAGTAAGCCCCTCAGTGTATAAGATTACGTATCCGAATGGAAAGTCAGGATGGTTTCATATAACCCAACTTAAGGTTTATGGAACTCAGTGCAGCCACTCACACCACATTTCACTGGCAATAGCAGACAACGACGACCCGCCCACTGGCAACCTAATCCAACCTTCCCCCAGCCAGGACAGCACATCCACAGACACGACTTTGACTCCGCCCCCAGAGACGAGTTTCCACCTCACACTTGATTTGGCCGCTAGCGATAGCGATAGCAACAGCGAAACCACAACGGACATACTTCAAATCCCCTACCAATGGCAAAACAGACCAGGCCCCAGTCATGACAGCCCCAGTGACACCGACCACAATATGTTTGGCCCCTCAGAGACCATTTATTTGCCACTACCAGAACCTGACCCACCTCCCTACGATAGCCATCCATCCTTGCCGCTACCGCCCTACAGGATAAGAAACAATGGCACCGCGATAACTCTTATCGACTGATAAGAAACGACAAAATGGATCCCACATCGGCCCACGCCGCCTTGGCACAGAAACTCCAGTCACGAGTTTGGCAAGCGGGAGATGGTGATGACTCAGAGTCTGGCTCCCACCATGCTAACCCCTTTATGACCTTTTTCGGGATGGAACCCTGAGGTGTCCAGATGATGAGAGAAAGGAACCGATTGAGATTTACGGTGTCCTATTCCATGATGTAGCCTGCCCGCTTTCTTTCTTTAGTTTGTTGTTTTAATGTTGAATGTTTGTCTCTTGTACGACTTTGTGTGTCGATCTCATGCCAAATTTCTTGATGCAATCATACCTACTCTTTTGACGCCAAAATGAAAGTTAAAGGAACAAGTTTATCGAAAGTCCATAGATATTCAAATTCTATCCGTTCTTGTAAGGTCACCCAGGCATTAACCCCCGCCCTGCCTGAGGACCCCCGATGTATTTGGTTAGCCAAGCTCGGGAAGTGGAGCAACGGCACTGATCACCCCCCTACCTGGGGATTCCACCCATTCTTGCCCTGCCGTGGCTCATACGCACCCCATTCGGAAAGTTCTTTCCAAAACTCTTTTACTCTTCTTTTAAAGGGTGGTTTAAAGAATGCACTTTGCCACAGTTTTTGTTTGCCTGCTGGCAACCCTTCAGTCGCTAACCCCCAACTGCTATTTACATGTTCAAACACTTGGTTGAAACAAAAAAACGCCCTCAACACTGGACGGAGAAATTGGCCGCCCACTCAGCGCATCGAACACAGGCTGCGAGATTGCTCGCGCTGTGACACAATTTCTTTCTCGGATGTCTTGTCTCCCAAACGGTTGTTTTTTTTTAAATGAGGGAGTCACATATGGTGACAATTCTTAATGGGAAATTGATGTTAAAGAGAAACAGACAGACAAACGAGATATGAAACAACAAGATAATAACAGATATTATGCTTGTACCCCCAGGAAGATACGAATATACCAGGAGACCGAGGAAGACAAAGACAAAATGAAGACGGACCTGATGACCTGCATCATGATCGTCGTTGGATCATGACAGTTGCGCGCGCTATCAGCCCCTCTATCCTTCACCACACAGGCCCTAAACATGACCACCCAACACGATACCCCTAGCCCGGACACTACACCACACATAGAAACAGTCACTGATATCCCGACATAGTGCGAAAACATCATAAAGTGGTATTCCCTTTCTTACACGGTAGAAGCCCTATTTATTATAGCAATACTTTGTATTGTCGTCCAGACACTTAGACTTCGGAAATGGCGAAGGAGAGCCTCCCGCTCCACAGTATATACACGCAGAGCCCCTTTTCTCAGACTTCAACAGACCCCACATTCTTTTTGAACCCTTTTCTCTGCATAATACATTCTGCGGTTTTCAAGACAAATTACTTTCTCTGTAAATGGCATAAGTGCTAAGTAGGAATGTGATGATGCTATTGTTTATTTTGTACTGTAATATAAGTTATTTTGGTTATTAGGTAGCATCGTGAGTGTAATGTAGTTAAGGACAGTTCGAGGTTCCCCTTTGTGTAAAGAAATTGAAATGTATGATTGAATGTTATAGTGCCCCCTTAGAATTTTTTATAGATGTGTGATGCGTTAAAACTTAAGTAAATGTTCCAATCCAGAGGACAGAGTAGGATAGAACCTGTCCTTGATTAAGGGTACCCAGCACACCAGAGAACAGAAGAAGATTCAGTAGTGTGATCCATCATGCTTCGCGTTTAGGATCACGAGGATGGACTGTAGCCATCTGGGATGGCCACTTACAACAAGAAACATGGACGTTCGCAAAGCCTAAAGGGAAATATGGACAGTGTAATATTCAGGCAGGCACAGAGCCTGAATGTATATTTGTGAGCAAAGAATTCAGACAGCATCGAAACCCCCAACCGATTAGCATTTTAATGGCCCATCTCCGTCAGACAAAGGATTGATACACAGGTAACTGATACAAGTCCAGACACATCGGCGCCACTCCCTTTACTCAGGAAGCATAAACAGCAGGGTCAATGATCGCTTAGGACACACCCAGTTATCAAGGCACCCACCCCTTTATTGGCTCAGATCGAAGGCAATGATCGAGAACTGCCCAATTAATTGGGTCCAAACCTAAGGACCGCCCAAAAGACCGCAAAACTCCCCAAGGATAAAGAGAGACACTGCCATGTGCTCGATCTCTTTTGGACCTCGTGCTCCGGCAACGTCCATCTCCAGTCGCAGCACCATGACCAGGAGCAAGTCCAAGTTCAACGCTCGCTACCAGACGGATGGGCCCAGCTGGACAGCAGTTACTGCTCCAGACCCAGTAGATCCATATTCGAACAAAGGCAACTGTTCCTCTGACCTAAGCCAGGTGCCTGAAGTTAAGTACAGGTTGTCATAGTTGTTAGGTGTAGTTTAGCTCGTAGTGTTTATGTTGCATGTATAAGTTAATCTTGTGTGTAAATAAAGTATTATTGAACTTGAACTAACTAACTGGTTGTTGGGTCATTGATCGATATCCGGTTGAACCTTGTGGTGGTATCATTTGATACCTGGCGACTCTGAAAGCAATATAATATCGATATCTAGATAAAAGAAAGGCAACCTTATTGACTGCCATATTTATAGCGAGTAAATGTAGCAACACCATCCACTCTGTCCTTCCGAATAATTTGATACCCTTGGATATTTAACTCTCAGTCGTGACCATCCTTTAACCATGTTTCAGTAATGGCCACTAAATCATAGTCATTCACGATGATTTGTGCCATCAACTCTTTGACCTTATTCTGAATACCACGAGCATTCAGGTAAAGTACCCTTATGTTGGCTTTTATACCTCTGTTTTGAATTTTAACACCTCTATCAGTAACCTCTCCTAAGTTATTTTTCTTTTTAACTTTTCTCCGAATTTTCCTTGTCGTTGAACCCATATCTTCATGTAACAACCTGCTGCATCGCTTTCCATTTATGTTTTTACTTCCCGTTTTATTCCTTTTAGTATTACTGGGCTTATTCACTGAGCTCACCTCAGTCACTGTACCCTGTACTGTTGTCCTTTTTGATTTTTGATTATGGCTTCTCTGACTTACACTTTCCCCCTTACTGCCTTTTGTTTTGTCCCCATTTTACATCCCTCCGACTTCCTGCATTGGTTCCCATCCCCCTGCATAATGCATTGGTTCCCATCATAATGCAGCCTAACATTTCAATACAGCACTGAGAGAGGACTGCACTGTCAAAGGTGCCGCTCGTCAAATGTGACCTTAAATTGCAGTTTCCTGTTCCCTCTCAGGTGGTTATTGAAGATCCATAGTACCATTTCAAGAAGTGCAGGGAGTTGGTTTGGTGTAGCGTTTACCCGCGAGTCAACACTGCTGAAATAGATAATATGGTAATTTTCTCATTGCTCTTTGCGAGATCTTGGTGTGTGCCAATTGACTGTTGTGTTTGGCTACACAGCAAAAGTACATTGTTGGTTGCAAAGTGCTTTGAGATGGTCTGACGAAGGCCCTTTATAAATGTAAGCCTTTTCTTTTACTTCAGATTTTATACTTCTTACAGGAAGCATTTTCTGAATGAGGCTGCCAATTTAGTGCCAATTTGTGATAAATTATTCATTGTAGGCTGAATTGGGGCTACACAACATAACCTAGTGTAGTACATATATAACCAGTAGACAAAAAAGGATTTTGTTCCACCTTTCCCCATGTTGTCTTTAAACAGATTTTTGATCCACAAAGGTGTTTAAAGGGGCATACATAAAAGTGGAGTTAATGTCACACCTAGATCAGCCATGATCTTTCTGTATGGTGGACCGGGCTCTAGGCGTCCCCTCCCACTCTTATTTTGTTTGTTCTAATGCTCTTTCAATGAGTTGATGAACAGTGACCTTTCACACAGGGTGGAGGTAATGAGCTACCTTCAGTATGCAGTATGGAAGTTTGTAAGTGACCCATGGGCCAATAGACACCTTGGTTTTCTCTCCATTGCTTTCATTCATTACCTTCATCTTGAATTAAAGAACTCACTTCCTGGACAACTGTTGAGAAACAATGCATAAACACAAGATTCAGAAGTGTTATTTTACTGACTCGGGTAAAGCATTCATGAGTTTATATTGTTCCAGAAAATGTCAAAGAAGTTGTGTAAAGTTCAACACGGGTCAGGCAGGCATCTCAACACCCACTGACTCCCTCTCCCATTTTCATAGAATCATAGAATCCCTACATTGCAGAAGCAGGCCATTCGGCCCATTGACTCTGCACCGACCCTCCAAACGAGTACCATACCCTATCATTGTAACCTCACCTAACCTTTGGACACTAAGGGATAATTTAGCATGGCCAAACCACCGAACCTGCACTTCTTTAGGCTGCGGGATGGGAGGAAGCCAGAGCACCTGGAAGAAACCCACGCAGACACAGGAAGAACTTGCAAACTCCACACAGTCACCCAAGGTTGGAATTGAACCTGGGTCCCTGGCGCTGCGATGCATCAGTGCTACCCACTGTGCCACCCTAATCTAAGATGGCCTTGGGAAGAAGGAGAGAGCAGCATAATAACTTTGATTTTAGCTCTATGTAGTCCTGTTTCTGTTGCAAGGAGGGAGTTAAAACCTCCCTTCCCTCCATCAATTTGCTATTACACAATAAATGTGTATATGAATTATATTGTGTAAATTATTGCTTCTTGACAAGTAGATTAGACTTTGTAAGATAGTTGGCTTCAGATAAAGCTAATAAAATCATGTCATAAAAATGCTGCAGTTTCCTTCTTGTTACATACCAGTAGTTTGGCTGGTTTCTAAATTTAATTCAGACAGTAGGGAATGTTTAAGCAAATTATTTATTCAAATAAATGATATTAACTTCAAATATACTGAGCTATATAACTGTACTTTTTCTCACTTTAGGTTACACTCTATGACCTTGGATTTTGTTTGGCAGTCTCACTGTAACCTCACTGTAATGGTATGGATCCAACTGCTTCACGTCTCTACTGCTTTTAGGATTTTCCAGCCTGCCTTATAAGAGTTGAACCTCTGGCTGCCCGTTAGGAATATAGAAGCAGGGTAAATCATTTTGCCACTTTGAGCCTGCTTAGCCATTCAATAAGATCATGGTTGATCTGATTGTTGTCTCATCTCCACTTTCCTGTCTTCCCCCAGAACCCTTGACTCCCTTGCCGAACAAAAATCTGTATAACCCTGCCTGAAATAAATCCGAAGACCCAGCCTCCACAGCATTCTGGGGAAGAGAATTCCACACACCAATAACTCTTGGGAAGAAATGTTTTTCCTTATCTCTGTTGGCCTTACATTGCAGATCCCATTGGAGGAACAGGATTGCATTTGAGACTTCTCTATTTCTAGCCATCCTGAATCCTTGCCTTGTTTGGGAGCTGGCATAATGCAATGGGCTGGAGCACCTGATTGGTGAAAGTGGACCCCAATCAGGGGAATGGACCAGGCTGTGGGAAGGTATACAAGAAAGGATATTTTGTACATTTCTTACACAGTGCTGGATTTTCACTCTGAAGGCCTTTACAAATGGTGGGTGGAATCCGATTCCAGGATTCCCGACCCCATTCCTGGGGTTTCCAAATTTTGGGAGTATCTTTTAAGGGAGGGAGCTGGTTCAGATCACCAGCCCACATCCTGCACTCCCAACGTAGTTGACTCCATTGCAGAGGTAGGCATGTCCTGTTCCTTCACAATTTTCATGGATTCAGGCCAGCTGTCCAAAAGCTGGTGGTTCAAAGAGATGAATCATAGGGAAACTTTTGGAAGGTGAGTTCAAATGGTCCTTCTCATTACCCCCTTCCAAGGTAGGGGGTGGGAGAGAGGGCATGGGGATATGACCGTGGGCTGGGTGGAGATGACATCGGGAGTGTGTGAGAATGAGGGGGTGGTAATGGTAAGCGCCAGAGGGCCTTACTTTTTCATTATAACTTGGAAAAGTCTCACAACACCGAGCCCGCCATTCAAACAGCCTGCCTTGCCAAATGGCAGAACAGGGGCAGCACGGTAGCCTTGTGGATAACACAATTGCTTCACAGCTCCAGGGTCCCAGGTTCGATTCCAGCTTGGGTCACTGTCTGTGCGGAGTCTGCACGTTCTCCCCGTGTGTGCGTGGGTTTCCTCCGGGTGCTCCGGTTTCCTCCCACAGTCCAAAGATGTGCAGGTTAGGTGGATTGGCCATGATAAATTGCCCATAGTGTCCAAAATTGCCCTTAGTGTTGGGTGGGGTTACTGGGTTATGGGGATAGGGTGGAGGTGTTGACCTTGGGTAGGGTGCTCTTTCCAAGAGCCGGTGCAGACTCGATGGGCCGAATGGCCTCCTTCTGCACTGTAAATTCTGTGAAACCTACGGCTGCTATCAAACTCCTTCCCAGGTCAGCTGGCCTGATTGCAGTCGGCACCATCTACCGCAACTCTGAAAATCCGGTCTTTCCTGGAACTTTCTCCCGAGGTGGGTGGGCCAAGCTAGGAATGTCCACAACCCTTGTTACCCGCCTCGAGGATGAAAATCTAGACCTGAAACTGGATTGATTGGCACAGGCATTGATCAGTGTTTCAGCTCTACTTTGCCACCTATGCAACATAATTTTACCGCCTTGGGTGCAAAGGTTATTCTGTTGATAACTGCACCAAAGAATGAAGAGTTATTTTTGTATCAACCCAAATAACCAAATTTACTTAACGACCCACAAATGACGAAATTACCAATAAGATTTCACTTTTTGTTGCATTTACTTTAACAGAAATCAGAACCAGCACAAATTGTATTTGAATTGAGGGGCAAAGTGCAAAAGGTAACTTCTAATTTAAATAGTCAGTTTAACAAAGTTGGCCTGTGCGACTATATCCATTGGCTGGCAGCTCTTGGAGAGTGGAAATACTGATGTTAGCTCATTTGGCTGCCTGATTGCCAAAAAATTGGGCAGGGGCAATCCAGAACAGTGGGGTAGCCCCAGCGTTGAGGCCTGCCGTTAGGGACACCTCCACCCTGACAAAATTCAGCTCATTATTCCAGTTGCAAGGCTTGAAAAAAAGGTCAGTTCAGATATGAATATTTGGTATGCTGATTCTGTCCATGTTGTTTTCACATGGACATTAATGTGCCATTAAAGGTTAGGTTAATCCCTTCGTGACAACAGCACATGCAGGAAGCATTTTCAGCATTTGTACATGTACTTCACTGCTCAGAGTTTCTAACCTGGTATCTAACAACAATAATACACACTTCTGTTTTGCTTTACACTCTTTGTTAATGTAATCCACCAAAATTACTTTTATTATTGTAGCTGGGACATGTGCTGCTTGTTCCACGGATTTATCTAGCATAACCTCTTGCTTGCCTCACCTGTCCATTTATTATTTTTATTCCTTTATTTGCCAAATTTTCTTCCAGCTCCTTCTCAGGGCATTGGATTCGAGCTGAAGTATGGTTCCCTGGCCACTGCACAAGTCACCATTCTCAAATGTTGTCAGTCGATTCAATAAAGATATCACAGCCGAGCCAATCTGTCCTCACTCAACATCCAACACATGCACTCCCAACAAGAGTCACTGGATACGGATTAGTAGCCGGAGTCTTTATTTTACCCTTCATGACTTGGATACTGAGTGCAACTGAATGGCAACTGAAGCCCAGACTGAAATCAGCTAACTCACTCTAAATTGCAAATTGAACTTGGGACTTCAAAATGTTTATAGATTAGCTAGAATCATAGAATTTACAGTGCAGAAGGAGGCCATTCGGCCCATCGAGTCTGCACCGGCTCTTGGAAAGAGCACCCTACCGAAGGTCCAAACCTCCACCCTATCCCCATAACCCAGTAACCCCACCTAATCCCCATAACCCAGTAACCCCACCCTACGGGCAATTTTGGACACTATGGGCAATTTAGCATGGCCAATCCACCTAACCCGCACATCTTTGGACTGTGGGAGGAAACCGGAGAACCCGGAGGAAACCCACGCAGACACGGGGAGAACGTGCAAACTCCGCACAGACAGTGACCCAAGCCGGAATCGAACCTGGGACCCTGGAGCTGTGAAGCAATTGTGCTAACCACCATGCTACCGTGCTGCCCCAAACTTCATAGAAGTTTACAGCATGGAAACAGGCCCTTCGGCCCAACCAGTCCATGCCGCCCAGTTTTTACCATTAAGCTAGTCCCAGTTGCCCGCACTTGGCCCATAACCCTCTATACCCATCTTACCCATGTAATTATCTAAATGTTTTTTAAAAGACACAATTGTACCTGCCTCTACTACTACCTCTGGCAGCCCATTCCAGACACTCACTACCCTCTGAGTGAAGAAATTGCCCCTCTGGGCCCTTCTGAATCTCTCCCCTCTCACCTTAAACCTATGCCCTCTAGTTTTAGACTCCCCTACCTTTGAGAAAAGATGTTGACTATCTACCTTATCTATGCCCCTCATTATTTTATAGACCTCTATAAGATCACCCCTAAGCCTCCTACGATCCAAGGAAAAAAGTCCCAGTCTATCCAGCCTCTCCTTATAACTCAAACCATCAAGTCCCGGCAACATCCTAGTAAATCTTTTCTGCACTCTTTCCAGTTTAATAATATCCATCCTATAATAGGGTGACCAGAACTGCACACAGTATTCCAAGTGTGGCCGTACCAATGTCTTGTACAACTTCAACAAGACGTCCCAACTCCTGTATTCAATGTTCTGACCAATGAAACCAAGCATGCCGAATGCCTTCTTCACCACCCTGTCCACCTGCGACTCCACCTTCAAGGAGCTATGAACCTGTACTCCTAGATCTCTTTGTTCTATAACTCTCCCCAACGCCATACCATTAACTGAGTAGGTCCTGGCCTGATTCGATCTGCCAAAATGCATCACCTCACATTTATCGAAATTAAACTCCATCTGCCATTCGTCGGCCCACTGACCTAATTGATCAAGATCCCGTTGCAATCCTAGATAACCTTCTTCACTACCCACTGTGCCACCAATCTTGGTGTCATCTGCAAACTTACTAACCATGCCTCCTAAATTCTCATCCAAATCATTAATATAAATCACGAATAACAGTGGACCCAGCACCGATCCCTGAGGATCGCTGAGGATTTAGGGCAGCACGGTAGCATTGTGGATAGCACAATTGCTTCACAGCTCCAGGGTCCCAGGTTCGATTCCGGCTTGGGTCACTGTCTGTGTGGAGTCTGCACGTCCTCCCCGTGTGTGCATGGGTTTCCTCCGGGTGCTCCGGTTTCCTCCCACAGTCCAAAGATGTGCGGGTTAGGTGGATTGGCTGTGATAAATTGCCCTTAGTGTCCAAAACTGCCCTTAGTGTTGGGTGGGGTTACTGGGTTATGGGGATATGGTGGAGATGTTGACCTTGGGTAGGGTGCTCTTTCCAAGAGCCGGTGCAGACTCGATGGGCTGAATGGCCTCCTTCTGCACTGTAAATTCTATGATAATCTATGAAACCACTGGTCACAGGCCTCCAGTTTGAAAAACAACCCTCTACAACCACCCTCTGCCTTCTGTCGTCCAGCCAATTTTGAATCCAATTGGCAACCTCACCCTGGATCCCGTGAGCTTTAACCTTCTGCAACAACCTACCATGCGGTACCTTGTCAAAGGCTTTGCTAAAGTCCATGTAGACAACGTCTACTGCACTGCCCTCATCTACCTTCTTGGTCACCCCCTCAAAAAACTCAATCAAATTTGTGAGACATGATTTTCCACGCACAAAGCCATGCTGACTGCCCCGAATCAGTCCTTGCCTCTCTAAATGCTTGTAGATCCTGTCTCTCAGAATACCTTCTAGCAACTTACCTACTACAGACGTTAGGCTCACCGGTCTGTAGTTTCCAGGCTTTTCCCTGCTGCCCTTCTTAAACAAGGGCACAACATTCGCCACTCTCCAATCTTCAGGCACCTCACCTGTGGCTGCCGATGATTCAAATATCTCTGTTAGGGGACCCGCAATTTCCTCCCTAGCCTCCCACAACACCCTGGGATACATTTCATCAGGTCCCGGGGATTTATCTACCTTGATGCGCTTTAAGACTTCCAGCACCTCCTCCTCTGTAATATGCACACTTCTCAAGACATCACTATTCATTTCCCTTCGTTTCCTAACATCCATGCCTTTCTCCACCGTGAATACCGATGAGAAATATTCATTCAGGATCTCACCCAACTCTTGTGGCTCTGCACATAGATGACCTTGTTGATCCTTAAGAGGCCCTACTCTGTCCCTAGTTACTCTTTTCCCCTTTATGTATTTGTAGAATCTCTTTGGATTCTCCCTTGCATTATTTGCCAAAGCAATTTCATGTCCCCTTTTTGCCCTCCTGATTTCCCTCTTAACTCTATTTCGACAATCTCTATACTCTTCAAGGGATCCACTTGATCCCAGTTGCTTATGTACGTCATATGCCTCCTTCTTCTTTTTGACCAGAGTCTCAATATCTCGAGTCATCCAGGGTTCCCTACTTCTACCAGCCTCACCCTTCACTCTAAAGGGAATGTGCTTCCCCTGCACCCTGGTTAACACATTTTTAAAAGCCTCCCATTTACCAGCCGTCCCTTTGCCTGTCAACAGTCTCCCCTAATCTACCTCTGCAAGCTCCTGTCTGATACCATCAAAATTGGCCTTGCCCCAATTAAGAATTTTAACTCTTGGGCCAGACCTATCATTCTCCATAGCTATCTTAAAACTAATGGAGTTATGGTCACTTGTCCCAAAGTGACCTCTCACTAGCACTTCTGTCACTTGCCCTTCCTTATTTCCCAAGACGAGGTCAAGTTTTGCCCCCTCTCTAGTCGGTCCATCCACACACTGAATGAGAAATTCCTCCTGAATACACTCAACAAATTTCCCTCCATCCAAGCCCCTAATGCTCTGGCTGTCCCAGTCAATGTTGGGAAAGTTAAAGTCCCCTACTACTACCACCCTATTATTCTTGCAGCTATCTGTAATCTCCTTACATATTTGCTCCTCAATTTCCCGCTGACTATTTGGGGGCCTGTAGTACAGTCCTACCAAGGTGATCTCTCCCTTCTTATTTTTCAGTTCCACCCATATAGACTCAGTGGGCGAACCCTCGGATATATCCCCTCTAAGTACTGCCGTGATGTTCTCCCTAATCAAAAACGCCACTCCCCCTCCTCTCTTACCTCCTGTTCTATCCTTTCTATAGCATCTGTACCCCGGAACATTGAGCTGCCAGTCCTGCCCCTCCCTTAGCCATGTTTCAGTCATAGCTATAATATCCCAGTCCCATGTGCCCGTCCATGCCCTGAGTTCATCCGCTTTGCCCGTCAGGCCCCTTGCATTGAAATAAATGCAGTTTAATGTAGACCTTCCTTGCTCTCTGCCCTGCTTTCTCAGGTCATGCTTTACACACTCTCCCTTCCTGCCTTTTGTTTCTGTCCCCACTGACTTCCTACATCGGTTCCCATCCCCCTGCCACATTAGTTTAAACCCTCCCCAACTGCACGAGCAAACACACCCCCGAGAACATTGGTTCCGGTCCCACCCAGATGCAGACCGTCCGATTTGTACAGGTCCCACCTCCCCCAGAACCGGTCCCAATGTCCCAGGAATTTGAAACCCTCGCTCTTGCACCATCTCTCAAGCCACGTATTCATCCTAGCTATCCTGTCATTCCTACTCTGACTATCACGTGGCACTGGTAGCAATCCTGAGATTACTACCTTTGAGGTCCTACTTTTTAGTTTAACTCCTAACTCCCTAAATTCAGCTTGTAGGACCTCATCCCGTTTTTTACCTATATCGTTGGTGCCTATATGCACCACGACAGCTGGCTGTTGACCCCCCCCCTCCAGAATGCCCTGCAGCCGCTCCGAGACATCCTTGACCCTTGCACCAGGGAGGCAACATACCAACCTGGATTCTCGTTTGCGTCCACAGAAACGCCTGTCTATTCCCCTTACAATTGAATCCCCTATCACTATAGCTCTGCCACTCTTTTTCCCGCCCTTCTGTGCAGCAGAGCCAGCCACGGTGCCATGAACCTGGCTGCTGCCACCTTCCCCTGGTGAGCCATCTCCCCCAACAGTTTCCAAAACGGTAAATCTGTTTTGGAGGGAGATGACCGCAGGGGATCCCTGCACTGCCTTCCTACTCTTCCTCTGTCTGTTGGTCACCCATTCCCTATCTGCCTCAGTAATTTTAATCTGCGGTGTGACCAACTCAGCTAGTCATTAGTTAAGATCCCCACTTGCCTGGTTTAGTACAGCTCCACAAACCTCAAGAAGCTCAACACCATCCAGGACAAAGTAGCCCACTTGATTGGCACCCAATCTGGCACCTTCAACATTTAATCCTTCCACCACCGACACACAGTGGCAGCAATGTGTGTCGACTAAAAGATGCACTGCAGCAACTCACCAATGCTCATTCCAAAGCACCTTCCAAATACAACCTGCACCACCTAGAAGGAGAAGGTCAGCAGATATTTGGTGATGCTATCACTTGCAAGCCACACACCACCTTGACTTGGAAATGTATCGCTGTTCCTTCACTGTCACTGGGTCAAAATCCTGGAACTCCCTCCCTAACAGAACTTTGGGTGCACCTACACCACAAGGATTGCAGCGATTCAAGAAGGCAGCTCACCACTACCTTCTCGAGCAAATAGGGATGGGCAACAAATGCTTCACACAAATGTGTGGCACTCACACCCCAGAAACAAATAACTATATTTTTTTAAAGCAGCAAGAGCATCAGGGGTAAATCTTTTCCTGTTTACTTCCTCCGCTTGTCTAGGATCACAATCACAATCTTAATTCAGTGAGTTCATTTTTTTTGTTATCGGGAATGACTGAGACAAAGGGTTGTTGCAGCTTTTGACTGAGAAGTTAAAGCTCTCAGTTATAAGAAAATACAAGGTCTGAAAAAGCATGGGGCATTGGGATTAATTTTGGTTTATTTTGGCACAGACATGGTCAACGTACTCAATGGTATCTTTCTCTATTCTAACAATGCAACATTTTCTCTTCCGCATTATATCGCTTCACTGCCTGTTTTAAATGTCTGTCCTTCATCTCATTCAGTATTTTAATCTTTCAAGTATTAGAATTATAATCAGGCACCACATGGTAGAATGACGAGGGCCAGTAGGTTACTTTGTGGTTTTGGTGTAAAGCTTCTTAATAAAATAAAACAAAGGATCCAACTGCCTTAAATCTCTGTGGCTGCCTGATACCATTTTCAACACGTTAATTTATTCAACAATTTCCTTATGCTTTACCTGTCACTTCATGAAGATGTTACATATATTCAAAGAGTTGTTTAAAACTTCCTGATTTATTCCACGGTTTTATTTACAACAGTTTAACTGAAACATAAATAAATACTTTTCTAAAAAAAGATATAAAGTTCAATTCATTGTAACTTGTAATGCACACCACAATTAATCCTGGACAGTTCACTCATGTGGATCCTATTGTGCTCGAGAGAAATCCGTGTGGTGCTGATATTCAATCAGCCAGAATACGGAAACTGTAGGCTGAAATTACATCCATTTCAGTTAGCCCCAAGTAGATGGAATCATCGTGAAATTGTAGGGACTATTAGAGAATTGGATCATGACGTATAGAACATGAGGTTCATAGTTGTGTTTTTCAACTTCATTTGGCATCGTGTGGCAGCCTGTTCTTGAAATCAGTGAGATGAAATTCAGAGGAGTTCTATCATGGGTGAGCAATCCATTGCAGCACAGTACTATCAAGGTGGTGAAGTGGAAAATGCTGAAGCATTAACGTGTGATGATAATTCTGGAGACTCCAGTTGAGTTGTAATGTAGGACATGATCTTTGGCCTCGTTGCGCTCTCGCTCAAAAAAATGAGGCCGGTGAATAGCGGGAGAGGTCAAAAACGAGAACCGTGCCAGGCGCCAGTTTGCGCTACAACCAGCCCGCTCCCCTAGGTGAAATTGGGATCTCGCCATGCGAGAAACCAATCATCACCACTTAATCTCTATTACCATACAATTAACGGGGAGCCACCCCATAACCAACTGCCTCCCATCATTCAACGGCCTCCCCAGGAAGTGCTCACGCTGGCACCGATTAGTACTGCGTTTTAAAAACGTGAACCTGGCGGAAGGGCTTCTGTGGGGAGCTGAGGAGGGGAGGAGCCATCTTTTCTCACAGGAAAAGAGCCCAGGGACACTGGGCTTGCTTGCTCGATGGGGGTGTGGGGACCCTCCGCATGGGTGGGTCACCATGGGAGGAAGGCACTTGGGGGGCAGGGGGGGTAACAGGGGTGAATAGCTCGCGGCACCACCATGCCAACCCCTGGATTGTGTGTATCCGTTCCGCGGGGAAATCCTTGTCTCTGCTTGTCTGCCCTCCCTACCACCTATAACCCCTGCCGACTGCCAAGGCCTCTGGCTGCGCGGCTGAAGGCTATTGCTGATAGGGAATTGTCAATTGTGGTTAAGTGAGCACTTCATACAACCCAAGTTGATTCCAATGGTTTGGCGGGCCATGTAGCATGTGGAAGTCAATGCCTAGCATCCCAATCAGACCGTGACGTCTGGACAGTATACCTGAACACTGCGGGAGGCAACACCACACATGCAGCAACAAACATCCGAACATCCAGGGATGGGACACAGCTCCGAGGATATGTCCACGACTGGAGAGTGGGTGAGTGTGACGAGGAGTGGACCAGCGCCTGATCCAGTTAATATTGTGATCCGGGATACAGGGTCTGGGGTCTGGTGAGAGGGGCCTGCTGCGGCTGCGTGTGCATGGGCAGGGCATTCTGGGTGGGCTCAGTGGAAGAATGGAGGGTCCCAGGGTGGGAGCCACCGCTGCTTTCAGTCTAACACCCTCTCCCAGTGCTTTACAGATATTGAACACTATGACAGGGATGTTGGACACAGAAGTTGCCCGAGTGGTGCTGGTGCTATGCGATGCGGCCAGACGCCAGAGACGGCAACAGCAGCAGTGTCCAAAGATACTCGAGGCGGCGGATTATGTGGCAGATCAGTCCTACACCCTGAGGACCTGGCTGTCCATCAGGCCAGGGAGGGACCCAGATGGGGAGTCCCACGATGACCCGTGGTGTACAGGTGCCACTGGTCATTCAAACAAATGACGGACAGCAGGAGGCTCGGCCTCAACAAGGAGTCGGTGCAACACCTGTGCCATGTCCTCATGGACTTGGCACTATGTGGAGCAGTAGACACCTGCGCCCAATTGTCGTCAAGGTAACCGCAGCCCTGAACTTTTACGCCTTGGGATCATTCCAGTGTCTATCAGGCCACAGCCTACAGGTGCATCCAGCAGTTCACGATAGCCCTGTATGCCCGGGCGGAAGACTACATCATCTTTGACATGGACCAAGCCCAGCAAGATCCCCGGGCAGTAGGTTTCTCCTCCATCACCAGGATGCCCCAGGTCCAGGGGGTAATAGATGCCACAAGTGTTGACCTGCGCTGACTGGGCCATCTGGGGGTGCCCTATGTTAACAGAAAGGAGTTCCACTCCTTCAACATACAGCTCGTGGCGCCCTCCAGCTGAAGATCATGCACGTGTGTGCATGCTTCCTGGGGAGTTTCCATGATAGCTACATCCTGGGGCAGTCGGTCATTCTCACCCTCTTCAAGGAGCACCCCAGGATGGGCGGATGGCTCTTTGGGGTAAGGTGTTTACGCTGAGGACCTGGCTAATGATGCCAGTACAGAGGCCGAAGACCGAAGCGGAAACCCGGTATAACAAGGCCCATGCAGCCACCCGGGCTGTCATTGAGTGGTGCATCAGACTCCTCAAGATGCAGTTCCGATGCCTCGACCGCTCTGTTGGTGCACTCAAATACACCGCCCGGAGGGTTGTCAGCTTTGTGGTGGTCTGCTGTGTCCTCCACAACCTGGCACAGCAGCGGGGTGACGAGATGGATGTTGGTTATGAGGAACATGTGGCCAACTCTGAGGAGGAAGAAGAAGAGGACGAGGATGATGAGGAGGCGCCGGATCAACAGGGGCTGGAGGACAGGCTGCAGCGGTGGGGATCCGGCAAGCCCGGAGGGCCAGAGAGGCCTCATACTAACCCAATTCACTTAGGATGTGGCCTGGTCCGTCATTGCTACCTTACTCATCCCCCACTTCCATTTCCCACCGTCCCACAGTATGTGTCACATCACTCAAGGGTGCTAGGACTGTGTCGGCACTGTCAGCAGGTCATTGTCAATGGCAGGGGAGTGATGATAACCTGCAGAGAGCTGAGCGCCGGTGTGCCTCAATCTATGCTATAGTCTGAGCCCTGCCTGTCTGCTGAGTACTCGCTCACACCCATCACCTGCGGAAGAAAGTGACAGCGGCTTCCTACTTGTTGTGCACAAGGGTGTTTAATGTTCACTACAGGTCCCCACTCTCCCGATAGTGCCATCCCCCTCCCCCTGCCCCAACCCCCTACCTCCACACCTTCCATCACCCCCTACCTACTTCCCCACTCCCCACCCCAGCCTTTCCCCCCTTCCACCAGTGCCCTCAGTGACCCCGATGTGCTTTGCACTCCTAACTCTACCACTAAGTCTAGGTGTCTCCCCAAGATGCACATCTGAGGTGGAGACTGAAGCTGCCTACCTCGTCCTGTGGCCTTCGATGCCCCTGGCAGGTGTCCTCTGGGGCTCGGTTGCTGGAGGGCCCCGGCTCACTTGTTGGCGGCACATGCAGAGCCATGCCGCCCTGTTCCATGTGCTGGCCCTGAGATGCGGCCTCATCAGAGGAGTGGAACCCGGGGAGCTGGTGGCCACTACCACCTCCCCAAGGAACGGGTCCTCCCGGTCGGTGCCCATAGGGCACAAGGGTCTGCCTTGGGATGGAGGGGCAGCTGGTTCGAGTCTCGGCTGCCCCTGCATCATCTGGCTCGGCCAGTCCTGGCGGTTCCCCATGGTTTGCACCATCGGGTCGACACCCTCGACGATGCTCCTCAGTGACTGGGACATTCTCTGCAGTACCTCGGCAATGCCCACCTATTACTGGGACAAGCTCTGCAGTGCCTCGACCATTCCCATCTGAGACCATTCCCATCTGGGACATGTCCAGCAGAACTTCATCAAGGACGTGTGATACTGGGTAACATACCCCAGCGAGGCAGGCATCCCCCATCGAGACCCTCGGCCTTGGCCGTCACTGACTGTGCGATGCCTTGGATACCTTAACTAATGTTGCTGGCGTCATGCACCAGGCTCTCCACTGCTGTCTCCACCCTAGCAGTGTTGGCCTTGGTGCCTCTCATTTCCTGTGCCCGGAGCCTGTAGGACTCCTCCAATCGGCTATGGATCTGCAGGAATGACGCCTGTATCTGCGATGGTGGAGGGTGGGGTTGACAGCTGTGCCCCGTGTCTACGGCGGCATCATCAGAGGTCTCCTCCAAGGTGTTCTCCTCGGAGTCAGGAGAGGGGGCTGCCTGGGATGGGCTGGCACTGTCGGCTGGAGCACCTGCGAGAGAATGGACATATGGTCAGTGGGAGGGGTGGGTCAGGACGTCAATAACAACTTAAGTTTGACAGGTCGCCTGGGTTGAACCCGGTGGTCCTCACCTCTGTGGCGTCCGCCAGCCTCTGCGTGGGTGACCACCGTGCCCAGGTCACCCCGTCGCCTTCAGGGCCTGCTCCTCGAAGGAGGTAAGGATTCTCAAGTCCGGCATCCCACCGCCAGTCTGGGTCGTTTTCCGCCGATTGTGGGAGAGCTTTTGCTGCGGAGGCATAGAGGGGGCATCGTTATCCATATGTGCGGTTCACAGTTCTGGTGGATGGTGTGAAGGGAGGTTTAGATTGAGGGGGTTGAAGGACGCCATTGTTGTGAGCAGGCTGGGGCTGGCTGAGCAAGTGCAACTTAAGTGCTGCTCGACCTTGTTAGTTAGGGATGGGGGGGGGGGCTGGCGAGCATGGTCCTGGCGAATCAGCTGGCAAGCCGTCATTTGCGGCAAGAAGCTCGTGAGGCCTCGTTACCTGGATCAATTAACGTTGAATTGCGTGCCGGCCTCGCTGGGCCGAGTGGCAGGACCCTCGCAGCAATTCCCACTCACTACTACACTTGGAAATCTTTCCTGAAAATCCTGCTCACAGTCATTTATCCGTAGATCAGTGCTCTATCTACCACACACCTAAAATAAGACATCAGAATGTCTATACTATGTTTTATGACACTCCTGGCAGTTTTATAGGCTTCATTATATTTGTTCTTGTGGTTTGTCAGTGGAAGCTTCAATGAGTCATGAGTATAGAGAATATCCTTGGTCATGTACTAACCAACCCGATATCTATTTTTTACTTCTGAGGGTTGGAACTGTAATATAATAAAATCTTCCCTGGATGTCTGCCACTAACATGCATGAACTTGTTATTGGTATTCACACATCACTTATTTGCTGCATACAAATGGAAAGGAAGCTCCATAAATTCACAAAATAAATGGAGACTGCAGCTTGGGCTTTGAGTGGTGTATGAGTCCCATCAATCATTGCCTACGTTTTGGGTGTGGGTGGAGGATAGCTCACCACAGGGATGGACAGTTCGGAAGTAGCAGCGTTCTGCAATAAAGTCATAATCATACACGAAAAAAGGCAAGCAAATATTCGAGCAGCTCAGAGAAGACATGCCTATGTTTGCTAAATCACTTCACAAAGGTGTCAACCAAGAGGGCCTCATCAGTTCGACACATAGGAGAGTCTCTTCCTGAGAATTATGGCATATATATATCATCACTCATGGTAAAGCACCAAGTCCTTTTAAGGAATGTTCAGTCAAGACTGTGGGCATTTCAGTGTCATTCCTCATCAATGCAGCCATGTGAGTATGTATACAATATACTGAGCAACAAGCTCCACTACGATTGATACTTTCATAACTTTCTCTCACTCCTGTGATGGAAACACTTCGAGCCTGTGATGACTCTATCATTCAGAATTTTGGAATGATCAGAGATCCAGGGCGAAATTCTCCGGAAACGGCGCGATGTCCGCCGACTGGCGCCGAAAACGGCGCCAATCAGACGGGCATCGCGCTGCCCCAAAGGTGCGGAATGCTCCGCATCTTTGGTGGGCTGAGCCCCAACATTGAGGGGCTAGGCCGACCCTGGAGGAATTTCCGCCCCGCCAGCTGCGGAAACGGCCTTTGGTGCCCTGCCAGCTGGCGCGGAAATGACATCTCCGGGCGGCGCATGCGCGGGAGCGTCAGCGGCTGCTGGCAGTTTCCCACGCATGCGCAGTGGAGGGAGTCTCTTCCACCTCCGCCATGGTGGAGACCGTGGCGGAGGCAGAAGGGAAAGAGTGCCCCCACGGCACAGGCCCGCCCGCGGATCGGTGGGCCCCGATCGCGGGCCAGGCCACCGTGGGGGCACCCCCCCGGGGTCAGTTCGCCCTGTGCCCCCCCCAGGACCCCGGAGCCCGCCCACGCCACCTTGTCCCGCTGGTAAGGTAGGTGATTTAATTTGCGCCGGCGGGACAGGCAATTTATCGACGGGACTTCGGCCCATCCGGGCCGGAGAATCGAGCGGGGGGGCCTGCCAACCAGCGCGGCGCGATTCCCGCCCCCGCCGAATATCCGGTGCCGGAGACTTCGGCAACCGGCGGGGTCGGGATTCACGCCAGCCCCCGGCAGTTCTCCGACCCGGCGGGGGGTCGGAGAATGTCGCCCCCAGTGTGCTACAAAAATGTCACCCGAGACTAGTTCATATTCTCTGTAGCCAAAGACAAAAACCTTATGGGGGTAAACATTTTTGTTAGGCTTGGCTTAGCTTCAAACATGAAGACCCCACCGCCGATATATTAATATGATCGGTGTCACAGACAATATACAATGGTATCTACTCTTATTTATCAGATTGGGGGAGACTAAGGGGTCGTGCGTGCATATTTGACTGTGAATCTTGTTATGCAAAGCTGTTGAGGGCAAAATCAGTGACAGACAGCATACTCCGAAATGTAAGCCAGCATCGAAAAACTGAGTGGCTTTGCAAAATAGAGGAGGAGCTGTTCCTGTACTAGAGAGTATGTAAGGAGCTCATATTGTTTGATGACAATTGCAGACAGAGCACACAGACCTCCAGCAGTTATCAAAAGAGTTTACAGCAACAGGTATTGCATCTTGTCCATAAAGGACATCCTGGTATTATTAAGATAAAACACTGATCCCGCGAAGCAGTCTGGTGGCCATCAATAGATCACGACATAATATCACTGCTCATCAGAAACTGCAGAGCTTTTACACTCAAGTAGAAAACCAGTTAAACCTCTACAACTGGCCTCATGGCCAACAAGGCCATGACAACAGCTCCATACAGACACAAGTGTATCAGCAGCCCCCAGCAATTCACATTTTTCTTGGTTATTCATGATCTAACAATAAACGAGAAGGAAATGTTATCACAAATTCCATAAACACCACATTGGACATTGACATTCTGGATATGTTGCCAACAAAATTGCATTTGCTGGAGTCTATCACTGTGGATAATCAACCACAGTTTGTTTCTAGTCAGTTCATGGGGTTCTGATGAAGCTATGGAATTCATTGTTACCTGACATCGCAATGCAACCTGCAATGCAGTGGTGACATCGAACAATTCGACAGGGTGGTAAAGGACAGTCTGTGAGCGAGTATGTCAGAGGGAATACATTTTTTGAACAATCCATTCATATCCTAGTTCACACATTCATAACGTATTTAACACATTCTCGGGCAAGATTCTCCGGTGTTGGCGCAATGTCTGCCGACTGGCGCCCAAAACGGTGCAAATCAGTCGGGCATCGCGCCGCCCCAAAGGTGCGGAATGCTCCGCATCTTTGGGGGCCGAGCCCCAACCTTAAGGGGCTAGGCCGGCGCCGGACAAATTTCCGCCCCGCCAGCTGGCGGAAAAGGCCTTTGGTGCCCCGCCAGCTGGCATGGAAATAACATCTCCGGGCGGCGCATGCGCGGGAGCGTTAGCAGCCGCTGATGGCATTCCCGCGCATGCACTGTGGAGGGAGTCTCTTCTGCCTCCGCCATGGTGGAGACCGTGGCGAAGGCGGAAGGGAAAGAGTGCCCCCACGGCACAGGCCCGCCCGCGGATCGGTGGGCCCCGATCGCGGGCCAGGCCACCGTGGGGGCACCCCCCGGGGCCAGATCGCCCCCCCAGGTCTCCGGAGCCTGCCCGCGCCGCCTTGTCCCGCCGGTAAGGTAGGTGGTTTAATCTACGCTGGCAGGACAGGCATTTTAGCGGCGGGACTTCGCTAAATCATGTTTAACCAGCTTTCTGAAGTTTTTTGAAGAGGTACCAAAGATGATTGATGAGGGTGATGTACATGAACTTCCAAAAGGCATTAGATACAGTGCTGCACAACAAACTTGTGAGAAACATTATAGCTCACACAATGAAAGGGACAATAGCAACAAGGATAAAAGATTGGCTGAGTGACAAAAAACAGAGAGTAATGCTTTCAGACTGAAGGAAGGTTTGTTATTGAGTTCCTTTGCTTTTCCTGACATATATTAAACACCTAGGGCTGGATTCTCCGATTCTGGGGCTATGTCCCCACGCCGACGTGAGAACAGTGGTGTTTTATGCCAGACAAAATGACCCAAAACGACCACCGATTCCCCATTTTGCTGGGGGCTAGCAGGAAGGCAAGTGTAGAGCAGTCGACTCTGGCTGCCGATATGTCCCGGAGAATTGCTGGGTCCACGGCCGCTACATGGCGGAGGCCGCTCGCGGACCCGGCCCGCGAAATAGTGCCCCCCTTTGGCCTACCTGTGCTCCCCGGACCAGCCCTCACAGTGTCCCCAGCTCCGAATAATGTCCCCCTCCTGCCCGCGGATCAGCCCTCCCCCGACTGTGGCGGTGCTGGGTCTGCAGCCGCCACGCCGAGTTCCCGACGGGAGAGACCATTAGAGTCGGGAACTCAACTGGCTGGGGGTGGAGCATCGGGGGGCGGGCCTCAGGCAATGACCTGAGGCCATCGATACATGGCACGGCGTACACGCAGAGTGTGCAGCTTTCGTGGGGGCGGTACATCGGAAACTTGGATTCTCCGGCCAGTCGCCGAACGCGATTTCGGCGTCGCCAACCGGAGAATCCAGCCCCGAGATTTTTGTGCACAGGGCACAATTTCAAAATCTGTGGATAAAATGAAAATTGGAAGCATTGTGATCTGTGAGGAGGAAAGTGAAGAATGTGAAAAGGATAAAGAAAGGTTGGTTGAGTGGGAGAAGAATTGACAGATTAAGTTCAATATGGAGAAATGAGAAGTTATTCATTTTTGTAGGAAGAACATAGAAAAATAGAATAATATAAAATAAAGAGGGCAATTGTAAGCCCGCGTTATCCATCAGCATAAACTGCGACTCAGGCCCGAAATCTCACGAGAGTTGGGAAACGCGATTCTTGATGGCGAGGTGTCATTTCCTGATTTTTCACACCCATCGCCCATGACATAACGTGGGATCCTCATTTCGACAAATTTTAATAAATATTACTATAAATACATATTCCCTGCAATATGTTCCCGACTCACTGAATATTCATACTTCGCCGACGTGACATATTGTGGCAGCCCTGATGATTGTGGGAGGCGGCAACGGGTGGGGGGGGGCGGGGGGGATGCCGGCACCCCGGTGATTGGGTGAGGGGAGGAGGTCCCCCATCTGTGTCCGTGGGGGACATCTTTTTAGCACAGAGGACATCCCGGTCTCTGTGAAGCTATTGCTCTCTTTGGTTGTTTCTAAATATGGCGGCCAATATGGCCGCCTTCCTTAATTCTAATTATGTTTGCTTTAGAGTCATCAGGTATCTTTCGATACCGCCACAAGGTACAAACCCGAATACTGATCAAAGAGTCGGTACACCAGTTAGTTAGTTCAAAGTCAATACTAATTATTTACATACACAGCAATATCTACTCATGCACGAAATACTACAGACTAAACTATCACTACTGCTAAAGCCTATACTTAGCTTCGGCCGCCCACTCAGTCAGAGGAACAATGGCCGTTGTTCGGTTCTGAGGCTGCTGGGGTCGAAGTGGTAGAGGGGAACAGCTAAGGTCGTCTGTCTGGTAGCGAACGTTGACCTTGGACTTACTTGCTTCTGGTGTAGCTGGTGGAAGGGTCTCTCCGCTGTGAGTGCCGATTCCAAGAAAGCGATTCTCTCTTGGGGCCTTCTTCTTATACCTGAAGGGGGCTTCGCGTGCTTTTGGGCGGGCCTTGAACTTGGCCCCAATCAATTGGGCCATTTCTTGATCATTCGCTTTGATCCTGACCAATAAAGGGGTGGGTGCCCTGATGGCTGGGCGTGTCCTAGGTGGCCATTGGCCTGCTTTGTTTTCTGCTTTCGGTTTGGGGAACTGGCGCCGCGAGGTCTGGGGCCAGGTCGGTTACTTAAGTATCTTCCTTTGTTCCCGGAGATGGGCCATCCATATACTAATAGGCCTACAGTTTCAGTCTCGTCTGGGAGCTGTTACTCCAATATGCAGCCAGGCTCTGTGCCTGCTTGCTTTCTTAACATTGTCCATTTTTCCCTGCAATCTTTGCAAATGTCCATTTTGTATTCTGGAAGTGGCCATCCCAGATGGCTACACTCCCTCCTTGTGATCCTCAACGTGAAGCGTGAAGGATCAAATTACCGCGTCGTCTTCATTCTCCTCCGAAGTCGGGCACCCATAAGCACTTGATAGGCTCTACACTGCTCTGTCCTGTGAATTGCAACTTTTACCTAAATAATTTTATGTACGTACATCATTATAAAATTCTACGGGGCGCTATGACATTCAGGCATGCATTACAAAATAAAAAAATTGGAACCTCTAACTGTCCTTAACTAAACTAACCTCAATCAATCAAAATAATTTACAACATTTTAAACTGTACAATAGTAGCAACACAGGTCTCTGGCTTGGCAGCCAAGCACAGAGTTTTACATTTCTTTATTCAAACGAAACGAACACACAAGAAGAAACGGATGTACTTTAATTCACTTAAAGTGGTTGGGGGGTTTGTTGAAGTCTGAAAATAGGGGACCTGAGGGTGTATACCGGGGTGCAGGAGGCTTTCCTCTGCCATTTCCTGAGTGTAAGGGTCTGAACGACACTGCAGAGTATCACCAGTACTAACAGTGCTTCCACAACGTAGGACAGGGATTACCAGGTGATGAACTTGTCACACCAGGTCGTGTATCGGTAACTATCTCAGGGTTTACTGTATGGCAGGGGTGAGAAACATTCTCGGCCTGTGTGGTAGGGGTCAGGGGGGCAGCGTCCGCGCGCAACTGGGGGGATCCCGCTAAGATCCAACTGTAGAGCATGATGGTTGTCTTCATCTTTCCTTCTTTCGTTCTTCTTCTTTTCTTCTTCTTGAGGTTTCTGTGGTTCTGGAGTTCTATGGACACAAGCATAATTTCTGTTTTTATCTTGTTTAAGATCTCGTGTATCTGTCTGTCCTTTATTGCCAATTGCCAATTATAATTGGTCACCATCTGTGACTCCCTAACTTTTTTTTAAAACCAAATATTTGGGGACAAGACATCCGAGAAAAATACTGACAGAGTGCGAGTCGTCTCGCAGCCTGTGTGATCTACCATCCTAGTGTTTGAGGATGTAAATAGCATCTGGAAGCAACCTAAGGGTTGCCTTAAAGAAACAAAAGAGTTTTGAACTTAAAGAACCAAAATGGGGTGCGTATGGGCAAGAATGGGTGGAATCCCCGGGTAGGACGGTGGCCAGTGCCGAATGTGCTCTATCCGAGCGTAGCTGACCAGAGGGGGGTCCTCAGGCAGGGCGGGGACCAGTGCCATTTCTCCACTGCCTGAGCGACCGGCAAGAACGGTAAGACTTTGTGGTCGTCGTGGGGGCTGCCTCTTATGATTACCTACGAATTAGAAGAGTAGCTATGATTGGTTTCTGTGGACAAACTAGTTCCATTAACTGCCATTGGGCGTTAAACGAGTGGTGGCGTGGGGCCATGAAAACTTCAAGTGGACCAACAACATTCAACATTCACAATAACAAACAAACATACATAATAAACATGGTGCAGGTTCCATCAGAAAGGACACCGTAAATAACATTTGGCTTGGGGTGTAACTAGCATATGGGGGTCAGTGTAGTGTGACCGAAGAAGAGAGGTAGGAGGAGAGAAACAAAAATGAAGTGGCATTACTGAGGTGTCCCTGCCATGAGAAGTGGTGGGTAAGCATCACAGTTTGCATGGGGCAGCTGGGACCTTGCAGCTGCTAAGGGTGGTGTTCTCTTACAAATCTCGGGGCTAGTCTAGCTGGTGGTGGGGGTCTCCTGCAATCTCGGGCGAAGTGTCCTGACTGCCCACAGTTGTAACATGATCCCTGGGGCACGTAAGGTGGAGCAGGCTTTCTGGTGCATTGTTCCCTTGGGTATGGTTCCCTGGGTGGGGGGTTGGGGCTGTTGATGTCGTTGCTGGTTCGGGGGGCATTTGTGGGCTGATTCCGTTGCTGTTTCAGGGGGGCTTGACATTCTCATGCGTAATGTCCTAATTGGCCGCAATTAGAACACTCCTGGGATTTAGTTTGCTGTGGGCTGTTTCTTCCCTCATTTACCCATGTGGGGTTCTGGTGCGCCCTAACTGGATGCATGTCTGCCTGCTCTTTCTCTGCTTTAACAAATGCTGTTTTGCCTTGGATGGACTGTTCCCAAGTGCGGGACAATCTCTTTAAAACCCATTTTTCATCGTGGACCTTGTCTGAAGGGTCGCAATTTGTGCAAGCTTTCTGTCCTGCCTCTGTCGCATGAGAGACTAGGATGCAAGTCCATCTGGCCATATCATCTGGGGACAAATGGGCACGGGCTATCTCTCCAAATACTGCTGTAAAATGTATCCACAAGCGTCCTCTGCAAACGCTGTGGTGTGCTCTGTCTTCTTTTGCCTACACTTGTTTAGGCCTTCTACGGGGACTCCTTTGTGATAGTGAATCGCATCTAGGATCGCTGTGTGCATTTCTTGCCTCCTCCTACATTTTGTGGTTTGGGAAGGGCTGCCACGACTGAAGGGTCGAGGCTTAAAACTGTGAGCTTTACTTGCTTCTTTTCATCCAGGCTGTACATGGTCACCTGCAGTTTTATTCTAGCAAAGAACTGGTGGGGGTCCGATGTGGGTAGGAACGGTGTAATCTTATCACACGCGTCCCGTAATTGGGTGATGGTTAACGGGGTAGTGTATAGGAAATCTGAGTCTCCTTCTGTTGCGGCCCTGCGATGTGTGGTTACAGGGTTCATAGGGGTGTGTTCTGCTTGTGCAGCCGGGGGTTGCGGTGCTTTTTGTTTCTGGGGTTTTTCCTGTGTACATGTCCCATGTACATATCTATGGGCAGTCTCATTTAACTCCTGCCAATCGGGGCCATTTTCCTGGTCTAACCGGGGTCCAAACGTACTCTGAAGCCCATTCTGAACAGAAAGCAGAGATTGCAATTCTACAATTTGCTTCCGGCACTTTGCGTGATCTACCGAGCTCTGCCTTTGTTCCGTTGTGGAAGTGTGGAGTGCTCGTAGGGCTGCTTTTAAGTCATTGCACTGTTTCTGCAACTGCTCGACCTGTTGCGTGTCTTGCTAGGCTTTGTCATATTGGGTCTGAAAGCTGCTCAAATGAGCGAGACAAGACTGTTGTGCCCGCTTGGCATCCTCCACCTCCTTGTCCCTCGCCGCTAACTGCTCTCTCATTCCCTGTTCTCTTTCTCATATCCACTCACATCTCCTTCACTACTTTTGTCTCGCTCCTCAATCTCTCTACAGAGCGTCCTAACAACCTCCTCTGTGCCTTGCAATTGTGCCGAGCAGGACATGATTGCCATCGGCTTGCGAGCTTTTCCTAAGCTCTTCTTATGGATCTCTGTCAGGTTCTCCCACCAAGTATACCCTATACTTCCAGGACCTATTTCATCGTTGGCGCAGAATTTACTCCAAAGGGGCCATCCTTTCCCTTTGAGATATTTTCTGATCTCTTCTTCCCATACGGGACACTGTCCTACTCTACTGGTCGCTGCGACTTCGAATTCTTGAGGGCTCATAAGGCGTTCCATTGCCTTCATTGCCATTTTCTCTCTCTCTCTGGGTCCTCTACTGAATTTGGAACAAGGGGTGTTAAAGTGGTGATGTAAACACAGGTACAGCTTACGCTATTTTCCGGCCGACAAATCTCCCGACACTTTTACGCAACAAAATCTCTCAGGTTTACCTTATATCCCTGTTAGTATGCATGCATTAACACACTTCCGAATCTTGGAGGTTTGATCAGTATCGTTCTTACACTTGTGGTTTTTCTGTTTCCAATTGGACTCCAATTCAAATTTGGGTTCTCTCGGAGTGACAAGGCCACTTCTAGGTCGAGTCCCGTCAGATGTCGCCAGTAAATGTTGCTCTCTTTGGCTGTTTCTAAATATGGCGGTCAATATGGTCGCCTTCCTTAATTCTAATTACGTTTGCTTTAGAATCGCCAGGTATCTTTCGATACCGCCACAAGGTACAAACCCGAATCAAAGAGTCGGTACACCAGTTAGTTAGTTCAAAGTCAATACTAATTATTTACATACACAGCAATATCTACTCATGCACGAAATACTACAGACTAAACTATCACTACATTTTGCTGTTTTTCAGTTAAAAGTGCAGTGTAGATTAGTGTCTGATTGGCTGAAGCTGCCCCCAACCTAATTGCTGAGAGGCAGTTATCTGGCAGTCACCTGAGGCCTGTTAAGGGGCACAAAGGTACACATTGTATTCTTCGCTTTGAAGTTTTAGTGTGAGTCATCCTAAAGTCTGTATAAAAGACAGACAGAAAGCGCACATTAGTAAGCATTGCGCAGGTCAAGGACACACAGCCTGAGTGAGAGAGATACAGACCGAGTGAGAATTTGGTAATTTGGTGCAGTGAGGTAATTCGGTGAAGAGTGGGAGAAGGTGCTTTTTCCCTACTGTTTTGTTCTCTCTCTTTCTTCGGGCCTAATTTCGGGAGCCGTTCGGAGGAGGAGGAGTAGTCTCTGTGAGTATAAAAACCTAACGGAAACTTCCTGTTTTCCAGTTTTTTCCCCAAAAGTGACGTCAGAGGGAAGCTGTGATCTGAGTGGTTGATAGCAAATCTGCCCCAAATTTAAAAAAAAAACACAGCTAAACTCATAAACTTAAATTAAACTAATTAATTAATTAGTGATGGCTGGTCAGGTGATGTGCTTGAGCTGCTTGATGTGGGAGCTGGCAGATCCCATTGCGAGCTGCAGCGACCACATCTGCAGTAAGTGTTGGCTGCTCGAAGAGCTCCGGCTCAGAGTTGATGAGCTGGAGTCTGAGCTTCAAACACTGAGGCACATCCGGGAGGGGGAGACTTACCTGGACACTGTGTTTCGGGAGGCAGTCACACCTGTCAGAGTAAGTAGTTTAAATCCTGCCAGTGGCCAGGGACAGCAGGGTGTGACTGCAAGTCAGGCAGGTAAAGGGAACCAGCGGTCAGGAACTCAGGAGCCTCAGCCGTTGACTCTGTCCAACAGGTATGAGGCACTTGCTCCCTGTGTGGATGGCGAACAGGGCTGCAGGAAGGATGAGTCAGCTGACCAAGGCACCATGGTTCAGCAGGCCATTCAAGGGGAGGGAGTAAATAGGCAAGTTGTAGTTGTAGGGGATTCTATTATCAGGGGGATAGATAGTATCCTTTGTGAGCAGGATAAAGAGTCCCGCATGGTATGTTGCCTGCCCGGTGCTAGGGTGCGGGACATCTCTGACCGGCTTGAAAGGATACTGGAGAGGGAGGGGGAGGATCCAGTTGTTGTGGTCCATGTCGGTACCAACAACATAGGCAAGTCTAGGAAAGAGGACCTGTTTAGAGATTATAAAGAGCTAGGATTCAAATTAAAAAACAGGTCCTCAAGGGTCATAATCTCCGGATTACTGCCCGAGCCACGTGCAAATTGGCATAGGGAGGCAAGAATAAGGGAAGTTAACACGTGGCTGAAAGAGTGGTGTGGGAAAGAGGGGTTCCTTTTCATGGGACACTGGCATCAGTTTTGGGACAGGGGGGACCTATACCGTTGGGATGGTCTCCACCTGAACCGAGCTGGGACCAGTATTCTGGCGAAAAGAATAAATAGGGTGGTCAATAGGACTTTAAACTAAAGATTGGGGGGGAAGGGAAAGTCAGGGAACCAAGAGGTGAAGTAATCAGTGGGAAGCGTAGCTGCTTAGGAATACAAAAAAGCACGAAAAGATAAAACTCAGGAGAGGTTACGATAGTCCCCATCCCACAAAATATGACAGTGTATGGAAAGGCTCAGTAAACCAAGGTCCACCACAGTAAGAAAACAAAAAGGGACAGTCAATAGAGAATTAAAGGTGCTATATTTAAATGCGCGCAGTGTACGGAACAAGGTAGATGAGCTTGTGGCCCAGATTGTGACTGGCAGGTATGATGTGGTAGGCATCACAGAGACATGGTTGCAGGGGGTTCAGGACTGGCATTTAAACATCCAGGGATTCACAACCTATCGAAAAGACAGGGAGGTGGGCAGAGGGGGCGGGGTTGCCTTGTTAATTAGGAATGAAATTAAATCAATAGCACTAAATGACATAGGGTCAGATGATGTGGAGTCTGTGTGGGTAGAGTTGAGGAACCACAAAGGCAAAAAAACCATAATGGGAGTTATGTACAGGCCTCGTAACAGTGGTCAGGACCGGGGGCACAAAATGCACCACGAAATAGAAAATGCATGTCAGAAAGGCAAGGTCACAGTGATCATTGGGGACTTCAATATGCAGGTGGACTGGGTAAATAATGCTGCCAGTGGACCCAAGGAAAGGGAATTCATTGAATGTTTACAGGAGGGCTTTTTGGAACAGCTTGTGATGGAGCCCACGAGGGAACAGGCCATTCTGGACTTAGTGTTATGTAATGAGCCAGACTTGATTAAAGATCTTAAAGTAAGGGAGCACTTAGGAGGCAGTGACCATAATATGGTAGAATTCAATCTCCAATTTGAAAGAAAGAAGGTAGAATCAGATGTAAAGGTGTTACAGTTAAATAAAGGTAACTACAGGGGCATGAGGGAGGAACTGACGAAAATCGACTGGGAGCAGAGCCGAGTGGGAAAGACAGTAGAACAGCAATGGCAGGAGTTTCTGGGAGTAATTGAGGACACAGTGCAGAGGTTCATCCCAAAGAAAAGAAAGGTTATCAGAGGGGGGATTAGGCAGCCATGGCTGACAAAGGAAGTTAGGGAATGCAACAAAGCAAAAGAGAAAGCCTATAATGTGGCAAAGAGTAGTGGGAAGTCAGAAGATTGGGAAGGCTACAAAAACAAACAGAGGATAACAAAGAGAGAAATAAGGAAAGAGAGGATCAAATATGAAGGTAGGCTAGCCAGTAACATTAGGAATGATAGTAAAAGTTTCTTTAAATACATTAAAAACAAACGGGAGGCAAAAGTTGACATTGGGCCGCTCCAAAATGACGCTGGTAATTTTGTGATGGGAGACAAGGAAATAGCTGAGGAACTAAATAAGTACTTTGCGTCAGTCTTCACAGTAGAAGACATGAGTAATATCCCACCAATTCCGGAGAGTCAGGGAGCAGAGTTGAATATGGTAGCCATCACAAAGGAGAAAGTGCTAGAGAAACTAAGAGGTCTAAAAATTGATAAATCTCCGGGCCCAGATGGACTACATCCTAGAGTTCTAAAGGAGCTACCTGAAGAAATAGTGGAGGCGTTAGTTATGATCTTTCAAAAGTCACTGGAGTCCGGGAAAGTCCCAGAGGATTGGAAAATCGCTGTTGTAACCCCCCTGTTCAAGAAGGAAACAAGGAAAAAGATGGAAAAGTATAGGCCAATTAGCCTAACCTCGGTTGTTGGCAAGGTTCTAGAATCCATTGTTAAGAATGAGATTTCTAAATTCTTGGAAGTGCAGGGTCAGATTAGGACAAGTCAGCATGGATTTAGTAAGGGGAGGTCGTGCCTGACAAACCTGTTAGAGTTCTTTGAAGAGATAACAAATAGGTTAGACCAAGAAGAGCCAATGGATGTTACCTATCTTGACTTCCAAAAGGCCTTTGATAAGGTGCCTCACGGGAGACTGCTGAGTAAAATAAGGGCCCATGGTATTCGAGGCAAGGTACTAACATGGATTGACGACTGGCTGTCAGGCAGAAGGCAGAGAGTTGGGATAAAAGGCTCTTTTTCGGAATGGCAACTGGTGACGAGTGGTGTCCCGCAGGGTTCAGTGTTGGGGCCACAGCTGTTCTCTTTATATATTAACGATCTAGATGACGGGACTGGGGGCATTCTGGCTAAGTTTGCCGATGATACAAAGATAGGTGGAGGGGCAGGTAGTATGGAGGAGGTGGGGAGGCTGCAGAAAGATTTAGACAGTTTAGGCGAGTGGTCCAAGAAATGGCTGATGAAATTCAACGTGGGCAAGTGCGAGGTCTTGCACTTTGGAAAAAAGAATAGAGGCGTGGACTATTTTCTAAATGGTGACAAAATTCATAATGCTGAAGTGCAAAGGGACTTGGGAGTCCTAGTCCAGGATTCTCTAAAGGTAAACTTGCAGGTTGAGTCCGTAATTAAGAAAGCAAATGCAATGTTGTCATTCATCTCAAGAGGCTTGGAATATAAAAGCAGGGATGTACTTCTGAAGCTTGAAAAAGCATTAGTTAGGCCCCATTTAGAATACTGTGAGCAATTTTGGGCCCCACACCTCAGGAAGGACATACTGGCACTGGAGCGGGTCCAGCGGAGATTCACACGGATGATCCCAGGAATGGTAGGCCTAACATACGATGAACGTCTGAGGATCCTGGGATTATATTCATTGGAGTTGAGGAGGTTGAGGGGAGATCTAATAGAAACTTACAAGATAATGAATGGCTTAGATAGGGTGGATGTAGGGAAGTTGTTTCCATTAGCAGGGGAGACTAGGACCCGGGGGCACAGCCTTAGAATAAAAGGGAGTCACTTTAGAACAGAGATGAGGAGAAATGTCTTCAGCCAGAGAGTGGTGGGTCTGTGGAATTCATTGCCACAGAGGGCGGTGGAGGCCGGGACGTTGAGTGTCTTTAAGACATAAGTTGATAAATTCTTGATTTCTCGAGGAATTAAGGGCTATGGAGAGAGAGCGGCTAAATGGAGTTGAAATCAGCCATGATTGAATGGTGGAGTGGACTCGATGGGCCGAATGGCCTTACTTCCGCTCCTATGTCTTATGGTCTTACTGCTAAAGCCTATACTTAGCTTCAGGCGCCCACTCAGTCAGAGGAACAATGGCCATTGTTCAGTTCTGAGGCTGCTGGGGTCGAAGTGGTAGAGGGGAACAGCTAAGGTCGTCCGTCTGGTAGTGAGCGTTGACCTTGGACTTACTTGCTTCTGGTGTAGCTGGTGGACGGGTCTCTCCACTGTGAGTGCCGATTCCAAGAGAGCGAATCTCTCTTGGGGGCTCCTTCTTATACCCGATGGGGCTTCGCGCTCTTTTTGGCGGGCCTTGAACTTGGCCCCAATCAATTGGGCCATTTCTTGATCATTCGCTTTGATCTTGACCAATAAAGGGGTGGGTGCCTGATGGCTGGGCGTGTCCTAGGTGGCCATTGGCCTGCTTTGTTTTCTGCTTTCGGTTTGGGGAACAGGCACCGCGAGGTCTGGGGCCAGATCGGTTACTTAAGTATCTTCCTTTGTTCCCGGAGATGGGCCATCCATATGCTAATAGGCCTACAGTTTCAGTCTCGTCTGGGAGCTGTTCCTCCAATATGCAGACAGGCTCTGTGCCTGCTTGCTTTCTTAACATTGTCCGTTTTTCCCTGCAATCTTTGCAAATGTCCATTTTGTATTCTGGAAGTGGCCATCCCAGATGGCTACAAAGCTGGTGTTGTGGGCTCTATCAGGCTCGTCCCACTAGAGTGGCAGCAGAAACCATGCCCCAAATTCTCTGTGCACAGCATCAGAGAACCTGGAGGGAAGTATCGGCTGTGCAGCTGGAGAGCTGAATGCTGGTTTTCTCAAAATGAGACTCTGACAAATTCAGCCCAAAGGATACAAATCTAAAGGGCAAGCAGGAGCAGAGGAACTTGGATATCTATGTGCATATGTATTTGAAGGTGGCAGAATGGGTTGAGAGTGTGGTTAATAAATCATACAGTGTATGATTTATTTATGAATACTTTATGAAGAGGGGCAGAGAGTACAGGAGCACGGAGATTATAATGAACTAGTATCAGAAACTAGTTCAAGCTTCAGCTGGAGTATTGCGTCCAGTTCTGGGTGCTGCACTTTAAAAAGGATGTGAAAGATTTGGAGAGAGTGCAGAGAAGATTCATGACAATGGATCAAGGGATGAGGAACTTCATTTCCGAAGGTAGATTGAAGAAATTGGGATTATTTTCCTTGGAGAAAGGAAGTCTGCGAGGGGGTATGGTGGTGGCGGCATTCAAAATCATGAGGATGTGGAGAGAGTAGATAAGGAGAAAGTGTTCCCACTCATGAGTAAGAACAAGAAGCATGATTTTAAAGCAATTGGCAAAAGAAGCAAAGGCAACATAAGGAAAAACATTTTTATGCAGCAAGTAGTTAAGGTCTGGAGTACACTGCCGGAGAGTGTGGTGGAGGCAGGTTTAATCGAGGCATTCAAAAGAGAATTAGGCTGTTTTGCGAATAGGAAGAATGTGCAGGGTTATGGGGAGAAGACCCTCAGAGGGGCACAAAGTAAATTACTCATTTGGAGAGCCAGTGCAGACACAATGGGAAGAATGGCCTACTCCTGTGCTGTAACAACTCTGTGATTCTATCAGGCTGCAGTGGCACAGCCCAATGTTTTGAACTTTTGCTGCTCTTCAGTTCAGATGTTATTGTTTCACTTTGTGTTTCGTAATCGTTTAAACTGCAGGGAACGGGCCACATGGCGTGCAGCTGAGTACAGCTGTAAAATGTCACGCCACGGATTGAAAGAATTTAAATTCAATACCCGTAATTTCTCAAATGTCAAGTTTCTGATGTGTTCTCATTAGAAGACGTTCCAAACAGAGGCTGAGTGCATCCTACAGGAAATATGGGAGAACTCTTGGAAACTCTCCAGTACCCGCTGTTGCACGCCTTCTCGTTTGACTTAAGAACAATATTACTAGCAACAGTTGATGGATTCACATTCGAACTGCAGATCAGTGTGCTGCACTGAAGCTAAAAGAAGAAATAAATTACAGCACAATAATTACTGCATGTATCAACAATATTGACTACAGATAGAAACACATTTCAGCTTAGCCTCCAAGGCGGTTTCAGTGAACTACATGCAATGAACTCATGGTTAGCTGCCTGTACCATTGCCTTCTCTCTTGGTAAGTGTGTTCAGTTTTTCCACATGATGGAGATTTGGAGGTCAGGTTGTGATGACATGGAAATACTGTCCTCTGTCTCACCACCTCTTGGTGCAGCATATTGGAACATGAATTCTCCATCCATGTTGGAATTTTGGCCCCTCTGCTTTTGAAAAAGGAAGTGGAAATAATGGGGCTAGTTTTAGCTTACCAAGTTTGCATTAATGGGGTGCAAAGAGCCTCAAAATGGAGTGAGTGGACTTATTGTCCCTACCGCTGTTATTCTTACAGGAACATACTGTTTCAGATGACAGGCTCTTATCTCTGTGCAAAGTGGGGCCCTGTGACATGCATGGGTAGTCCATGACTATTTTAAGACACAGCCGGTTAGAGCTTGAGCCGTACAGAAGTACTGATGGTAACACTGAACTTCTCTCCTGGACCCAACAAAAATAATTTGAACTACCTCTGCCCTGGTTTCTTTCCCCGTCAATGATTACAAACTCCCTTGCTGGCCTTACTTAGCTGCTGGTCAGAGGGTTTCCTGAAGTTGCACTGATCTGAATTCAGTGAGCTGCAATGTGATGTCCACCTGGAGCCTGCAGATCAGCAACTCTATTTAGATGAGGTCCAAAGAATCAAAATGGGTCTGGCTCCTGTTGGAACAGGCAGCTGGTCTGTCTTCCACTGATCAGCTACCTACAACAAGAACAAAAACATATACAGCACATTTAATGGAGCAAAAACGCCTCAATCCTGCTTTGCAGGACTGCTGCCAAACAAAATTTGGTACTAAACCACGTGGAGATATTAGAACAGGTGACCAAAAATTCATATAAGTAGTAGGTTTTTAATGTCTTAATATAGGAGCGAGTGGAGGCAGAGAGGTATGGGGCTGGGGGTGGGGGTGTGTGAAATTTCAGAGCTTATCATATCAGACATTGTATAGTGCAGAATGAGGCCATTCGACCCATCGAGTCTACACCGGCCCTTGGAAAGCGCACCCTACTTCAGCCCACACCTCTACCCTATCCCAGTAACCCCAACTAACCTTTGTGGACACTATGGGCAATTTAACAATCCACCTAACCTGCACATCTTTGGACTGTGGAAGGAAACCAGAGAAAACCCACGCAGACAAGGGCAGACTCCACACAGACAATGACCCAAGGCGGGAATCGAACCTGGGACCCTGGATCTGTGGAGCAACAGTGCTAACCACTGTGCTACCGTGCTGCCCTCGGGCCTCGACAATTGAAAGGACAGCCACCAAAAGCGAAAGGAACTAAATTGGAGATACACAAGAGGCCAGAATTGGAGGAGCATACTGATCTCAAAGGGTTGTAGGGCTTGAGGAGGTTTTAAAGAATTTGATTAATTTTAAAGTGCTGGGCCAGAAGGGAGTAAAGGGATGATGCATGAGTGGGGCTTTCTGTGGGTTAGGATATGGACAGTAGAGTTTTGGATTACCTCCTCTTTGATCTGACAGATGGAAAGGAGAGCAGATTAAAGGTGAGGAGAAATGCCAAAGTCAAATTGCTGTCACTTTTGCACTCAAGAGAGTAATCAAAAGTACAATTAGTAATTTGTTTCCAGTCATGTTTTCCTGCACTCAGGGGCATGTTGAGTAAGCAGATTTACGGGAATCCTCTGATCTGTGTACTTTGTTGTTAGAGCTACAACATCAATGTTTGTAGTATGAAAAGGTTTTTACAATCTATTTAGTCGAGTAGATTTGGGGCCTCAGCAGGGATCGCGCGGCTGAGGTCGCACTTAGTCCTGTTTCTGCACTGAGGAGTTCCACTCACCAGAACACCTCAGTGCAGTGCAATACAATTGAGTGCACCATTTTAAAATAACATCCTCATCTCTCAACCACCCGTGCGACTCCCAACGCCCCCCCCCCCCCTCGCCCAATTAGGGGGCCCTCAGGAACCCCTGCACCCGCACAGGGCACGCCCAGGCCTGATCCGCAATGCAGGAAAAATGCCTGCCTGGCACCGCTGGCCTAGCAGTCTGGCAGTGCCACTTGGGCACCGTGTCATAGATCATAGAATTTACAGAGCAGAAGGAGGCCATTCGGCCCATCGAGTCTGCACCGGCTCTTGGAAAGAGCACCCTACCCAAGATCAACACCTCCACCCTATCCCCATAATCCAGTAACCCCACCCAACACTAAGGGAAATTTTGGACACTGAGGACAATTTAACATGGCCAATCCACCTAACCTGCACATCTTTGGGCTGTGGGAGGAAACCGGAGCACCCGGAGGAAACCCACACACACACGGGGAGGATGTGCAGACTCCACACAGACAGTGACCCAAGCCGGAATTGAACCTGGGACCCTGGGGCTGTGAAGCAATTGTGCTAACCACCATGCTACCGTGCTGCCCAATAATAGCTTATTGTCCCAAGTAGGCTTCAATGAAGTTACTGTGAAAAGCCCCTAGTAGCCACATTCCGGCGCCTGTTCAGGACGTCTGGTACGGGAATTGAACCCGCGCTGCTGGCCTTGTTCTGCATTACAAGCCAGCTGTTTAGCCCACCATGCTAAACCAAGCCAGGCTGACACTAGCAATACCAGAGTACCACCCTACCCAGATGTCAAGCACTTGGGGGCCTGAATGTCGCTTGCCCGAGATCTCCAAGGTGAGGGAGTCAGATCCCACGCTTTTGTAGATCGTGGGAACGCATATTATAGCTGTCTCACTCTAATTTGCAGATTTGTTAAAAGTGATCGCGCCCTAAATGGGTGGGATTCACTTTGCGATGTTTTGCGAGATCAAATTAGACCTCACGAGGCGTGGCGGGCCAGGTAGATCCTGAAAGAGGGATCCCCGGCATCTAACGCTCACATTTCGCTGCACGTGCCGTGCTGCCCTTCAGGCATAACGCGGCTTGCTCAAGGTTGCCATATTACAAATCAAATTATTACACCTAATTGGTATGATTTAACAGGAAAGTGTCATTTTGGGCAGGTTTGGCAGGGTATTTCCCGTTGGCTGTTCCGTTGAGATCCACATCAGAATTTACCCACACTAAGGGCGGATCTTCCGTTCACGCTGCATCAGAAAAGCATCTCACCACGGTGCAGCGTGGCCAGTGAAAGCCGGGAGACCCGGCTGCCGGGATCTACCTGACTCGCAACGCCTCGTGAGATTCAACGCAATCTCGTGAGAGGCTGCAAGGGGAATCCTGCCCACAATGGTCGGGATCAGTTTTTGGAAATCTGCATATTAGAGCGAGGCTGCTAGCCTTACTCTAATGTGCAGATTCCCAAGGTACCTGAGGCTTTGGGATTCAATCCCTTCACCTCAGGGACCTTGGGTGAGTGCCGTTTGGTACTCAGGGGGAGGGGTCTCACAGGGGATTGGAGACCCCCAGCTGCATGCCGGCCTGGCAATGCCAGGGTGTCCAGGTGGTGCTGGCAAGGGCACTGCCAGAGTCCTAGGTTGGTGGTGCCAAGCTGGCATTTTTTGCATGTGCATGATTGGGCTGGGGGGAGGTTGTTTTGGGTCTAGGAGATTTTAAATGGCGTCTGGTCTCTCGCTACAATGGGGAGTTCCGATGTGCGTATCCAACCCCCCACCCATGGGCAATACCACTCCACCCCGCACACATGGTTATTACCTCACACCTGCTATGGGTCACTGAGGGCCCCCACTTTCACTCCCCTTTTGGTCCTCTCCTTCCAGAACCTCAACCCTTCACCCCCCTCAACCTTTATGAGGACCCTTCAGACCTGCCCTTCACCCCCTCCCCACCCTTCATATCCCCCTTTTCATGGGCATAGCTCCCTTAGGCCCAGGTCCTAGGCAGTGTCACCCTGGTACCATGGCGCTGCCACCCTGACAGTGCCCCATTCAACCTTGGCAGTAACAGGGTGGCAGTGCAAGGTGCCAGCCTGGCTGTGAAAAGGTACCGAGGTGCCAGAGGGACAGCGATGATGCCACCCAGCCCTGACCACCCAAATGTCTCCAATGGCCTGGGAGACCCCCTGCGGTGCCGTTATGCCTGGTACACATTTACGTAGACCAGTACTAAACGACGCCCGCCTGATCTCTTTCTGGGGAGCCAGTCCCAGGAGGTCTTTAGATTGGATTTACACCTCACACATTAGGTGCAGATCGCTCTTAATTGGTCACAATTGGCATCTCGTCATGTCTGGGCAGGATCCGGAGCCGCAAACAAGATTGGGAACCGATTTTGCCTATTTCGGCCTCTCCCGCGATTTAACTGGCACACCTGGATCCGTGCCTGGCACAATGCGTCCATTAAATTGTGCCCCTTGTACATTACTATTTTATGCGGCACCTTATAAAATATCTTCCAGAAGTCCAGATACGCATCTACAGGATCCCCATTATCCATATGTTACAAACTTTGAAGATCTCCAGCAAATTAGTCAAACATCGTTTACCCTTCATAGAAACAGGCTGACTCTGATGGATTACTACATCCTTAATAATGGGTTCCAACAATTTCCCAATGATAGATGTCAAATTTTTAAAGAATTGAATGAATTCACCTTGAAGACGAAGGTGAAGGAATGTAATTTTGTAGGTGGATTACCATTTTGCTAATTGCATGAGTCAGCTTTAATTGCCGAGGAAAGATTTCAATATTTAAGCTGAAGTTTAAGATTCTAGATTTATCATTTTCAACAAATGTTATCTATGTTGTCAGAATGGCACTGGATGATTGTTCTTTTATGTTCAAACCCAGGAGGCTACTGAGTACAGTGGTTCCTGACTGCATTTTAACCAGCTGCACACCATCTCCCATTCCAAATATCAACTGATGGGCATTTGTTAAGCAAACATGCTATTGGAACCCAAATAAATGAATAGTTCAATTAAGAACATCTAAACAATTACTCACAGCTCTTGTGATTTTCCTGCTGTCTATTTCAATTTACAAATTTATTTTGTCTTATTCTTATTTGAAGGGGGAGTTTTAAATGAGACACAGCAAGTTGAAAATTGAGTAATTTGTGCCAAAATGACAACACAAATAAACACGATGACTATCCTGTACAGACCACGGTTCGCTGTGTATTGTGCAAACTCGCAAATGGACCAAAGGCCACTACTTTTGGACCTGAAAAGTGCCCAATCTACGACAAATTACCCTGGAAAGCCAAAGTGCCTCAAACATTTCAACAGCAGGTTATGCAACAATTTCATGCCGCTACGATGCAACGGCTGTGCCAATGGTATTTCCAATACCAGGATGGTGCTGTCTGTCCAAAAAGGTGTTCTGCCTACCAGAAAATTGAACAATATCATATATGGTTTGAGTGCTGCTGCAATGACAGTATGTTGGCTGTTTTTCTCGATTGGCTGATCAAATCAAAGAGCAAATTCCTTCGTTGTATGTAATAGATGGAGTACAAACCATATTCAACCAGCCCACACATTCAAATTGCAAAACAAAACGCCTACTGTCAGATGTAATTCCATGATTGGACAGCACATGCTGAACAATTCTGAGCTAATAGCTACAATAACAAACAATTTAAGATAACCAGCCAAGATTGTACACTGGCTTATTAACACTTGCAACATGCACTCAGATGTCGGGACCCATTCTCTGCAAATAATAGAACATAGAACATAGAACATAGAAAATACAGCACAGAACAGGCCCTTCGGCCCACGATGTTGTGCCGAACCTTTGTCCTAGATTAATCATAGATTATCATTGAATTAACAGTGCAGAAGGAGGCCATTCGGCCCTTTGAGTCTGCACCGGCTCTTGGAAAGAGCACCCTACCCAAACTCAACACCTCCACCCAACACCAAGGGCAATTTTGGACATTAAGGGCAATTTATCATTGGCCAATTCACCTAACCTGCACATCTTTGGACTGTGGGAGGAAACCGGAGCACCCAGAGGAAACCCACGCTGACACGGGGAGGACGTGCAGACTCCGCACAGACAGTGACCCAAGCCGGAATCGAACCTGGGACCCTGGAGCTGTGAAGCAATTGTGCTATCCACAATGCTACCGTGCTGCCCTTAAGAACAAATAAATCTACACTATATCATTTTACCGTAATCCATGTACCTATCCAATAGCTGCTTGAAAGTCCCTAATGTTTCCGACTCAACTACTTCCACAGGCAGTGCATTCCATGCCCCCACTACTCTCTGGGTAAAGAACCTACCTCTGATATCCCTCCTATATCTTCCACCTTTCACCTTAAATTTATGTCCCCTTGTAATGGTTTGTTCCACCCGGGGAAAAAGTCTCTGACTGTCTACTCTATCTATTCCCCTGATCATCTTATAAACCTCTATCAAGTCGCCCCTCATCCTTCTCCGTTCTAATGAGAAAAGGCCTAGCACCCTCAACCTTTCCTCGTAAGACCTCCTCTCCATTCCAGGCAACATCCTGGTAAATCTTCTTTGCACCTTTTCCAAAGCTTCCACATCCTTCCTAAAATGAGGCAACCAGAACGGTACACAGTACTCCAAATGTGGCCTTACCAAAGTTTTGTACAGCTGCATCATCACCTCACGGCTCTTAAATTCAATCCCTCTGTTGATGAACGCGAGCACACCATAGGCCTTCTTCACAGCTCTATCCACTTGAGTGGCAACTTTCAAAGATGTATGAACATAGACCCCCAAGATCTCTCTGCTCCTCCACATTGCCAAGAACTCTACCGTTAACCCTGTATTCCGCATTCATATTTGTCCTTCCAAAATGGACAACCTCACACTTTTCAGGGTTAAATTCCATCTGCCACTTCTCAGCCCAGCTCTGCATCCTATCTATGTCTCTTTGCAGCCGACAACAGCCCTCCTTATTATCCACAACTCCACCAATCTTCGTATCATCTGCAAATTTGCTGACCCACCCTTCAACTCCCTCATCCAAGTCATTAATGAAAATCACAAACAGCAGAGGACCCAGAAGTGATCCCTGCGGTACGCCACTGGTAACTGGGATCCAGGCTGAATATTTGCCATCCACCACCACTCTCTGACTTCTATCGGTTAGCCAGTTCGTTATCCAACTGGCCAAATTTCCCACTATCCCATGCCTCCTTACTTTCTGCATAAGCCTACCATGGGGAACCTTATCAAATGCCTTACTAAAATCCATGTACACTACATCCACTGCTTTACCTTCATCCACATGGTTGGTCACCTCCTCAAAGAATTCAATAAGACTTGTAAGGCAAGACCTACCCCTCACAAATCCGTGCTGACTATCCCTAATCAAGCAGTGTCTTTCCAGATGCTCAGAAATCCTATCCTTCAGTACCCTTTCCATTACTTTGCCTACCACCGAAGTAAGACTAACTGGCCTGTAATTCCCAGGGTTATCCCTAGTCCCTTTTTTGAACAGGGGCACGACATTCGCCACTCTCCAATCCCCTGGTACCACCCCAGTTGACAGTGAGGACGAAAAGATCATTGCCAACGGCTCTGCAATTTCATCTCTTGCTTCCCATAGAATCCTTGGATTTATCCCGTCAGGCCCGGGGGACTTGTCTATCCTCAAGTTTTTCAAAATGCCCAACACATCTTCCTTCCTAACAAGTATTTCCTCGAGCTTACCAATCTGCTTCACACTGTCCTCTCCAACAATATCGCCCCTCTCATTTGTAAATACAGAAGAAAAGTACTCATTCAAGACCTCTCCTATCTCTTCAGACTCAATACACAATCTCCCGCTACTGTCCTTGATCGGACCTACCCTCGTTCTAGTCATTCTCATATTTCTCACATATGTGTAAAAGGCCTTGGGGTTTTCCTTGATCCTACCCGCCAAAGATTGTTCATGCCCGCTCTTAGCTCTCCTAATCCCTTTCTTCAGTTCCTTCCTGGCTATCTTGTATCCCTCCAATGCCCTGTCTGAACCTTGTTTCCTCAGCCTTACATAAGTCTCCTTATTCCTCTTAACAAGACATTCAACCTCTCTTGTCAACCATGGTTCCCTCACTCGACCATCTCTTCCCTGCCTGACAGGGACATACATATCAAGGACACGTAGCACCTGTTCCTTGAACAAGTTCCACATTTCACTTGTGTCCTTCCCTGCCAGCCTATGTTCCCAACTTATGCACTTCAATTCTTGTCTGACAACATCGTATTTACCCTTCCCCCAATTGTAAACCTTGCCCTGTTGCACGTACCTATCCCACTCCATTACTAAAGTGAAAGTCACAGAATTGTGGTCACTATCTCCAAAATGCTCCCCCACTAACAAATCTATCACTTGCCCTGGTTCATTACCAAGTACTAAATCCAATATTGCCCCTCCTCTGGTCGGACAATCTACATACTGTGTTAGAAAAGCTTCCTGGACACACTGCACAAACACCACCCCATCCAAACTATTTGATCTAAAGAGTTTCCACTCAATATTTGGGAAGTTAAAGTCGCCCATGACTACTACCCTATGACTTCTGCACCTTTCCAAAATCTGTTTCCCAATCTGTTCCTCCACATCTCTGCTACTATTGGGGGGCCTATAGAAAACTCCTAACAAGGTGACTGCTCCTTTCCTATTTCTGACTTCAACCCATACTACCTCAATAGGGTGATACTCCTCGAACTGCCTTTCTGCAGCTGTTATACTATCTCTAATTAATAATGCCACCCCCCCACCTCTTTTACCACCCTCCCTAATCTTATTGAAACATCTCTAACCAGTGACCTCCAACAACCGTTTCTGCCCCTCTTCTATCCAAGTTTCCGTGATGGCCACCACATCGTAGTCCCAAGTACCGATCCATGCCTAAAGTTCACCCACCTTATTCCTGATGCTTCTTGCGTTGAAGTATACACACTTCAACCCATCTCCGTGCCTGCAAGTACTCTCCTTTGTCAGTGTTCCCTTCCCCACTGCCTCATTACACGCTTTGGCGTCCTGAATATCGGCTACCTTAGTTGCTGGACTACAAATCCGGTTCCCATTCCCCTGCCAAATTAGTTTAAACCCTCCCGAAGAGTACTAGAAAACCTCCCTCCCAGGATATTGGTGCCCCTCTGGTTCAGATGCAACCCGTCCTGCTTGTACAGGTCCCACCTTCCCCAGAATGCGCTCCAATTATCGAAATACCTGAAGCCCTCCCTCCTACACCATTCCTGCAGCCACGTGTTCAACTGCACTCTCTCCCTATTCCTAGCCTCGCTATCACGTGGCACCGGCAACAAACCAGAGATGACAACTCTGTCTGTCCTGGCTTTTAACTTCCAGTTAATAGGAATACATTCAAGCCTTGGACCTTTTTTAAATTACCTGGAAGCCTGAGGAGCCGAGAGTTTCTTTTTGCTTTCTACATGGCAATACAAACAAAGAACAAAGAACAAAGAAATGTACAGCACAGGAACAGGCCCTTCGGCCCTCCAAGCCCGTGCCGACCATGCTGTCCGACTAAACTACAATCTTCTACACTTCCTGGGTCCGTATCCCTCTATTCCCATCCTATTCATGTATTTGTCAAGATGCCCCTTAAATGTCACTATCGTCCCTGCTTCCACCACCTCCTCCGGTAGCGAGTTCCAGGCACCCACTACCCTCTGCGTAAAAAACTTGCCTCGTACGTCTACTTTAAACCTTGCCCCTCTCACCTTAAACCTATGCCCCCTAGTAATTGACCCCTCAACCCTGGGGAAAAGCCTCTGACTATCCACTATGTCTATGCCCCTCATAATTTTTTAGACCTCGATCAGGTCGCCCCTCAACCTCCTTCGTTCCAGTGAGAACAACCGATTTTATTCAACCGCTCCTCATAGCTAATGCCCTCCATACCCGGCAACATTCTGGTAAATCTCTTCTGCGCCCTCTCTAAAGCCTCCACATCCTTCTGGTAGTGTGGCGACCAGAATTGAACACTATACTCCAAGTGTGGCCGAACTAAGGTTCTATACAGCTGCAACATGACTTGCCAATTCTTATACTCAATGCCCCGGCCAATGAAGGCAAGCATGCCGTATGCCTTTTTGACTACCTTCTCCACCTGTGTTGCCCCTTTAAGTGACCTGTGGACCTGTACTCCTAGGTCTCTTTGACTTTCAATACTCTTGAGGGTTCTACCATTCACTGTATACTCCCTACCTGCATTAGACCTTCCAAAATGCATTACCTCACATTTGTCCGGATTAAACTCCATCTGCCATCTCTCCGCCCAAGTCTCCAAACAATCTAAATCCCACTGTATCCTCTGACAGTCCTCATCGCTATCCGCAATTCCACCAACCTTTGTGTCGTCTGCAAACTTACTAATCAGACCAGTTACATTTTCCTCCAAATCATTTATATATACTACAAACAGCAAAGGTCCCAGCTCTGATCCCTGTGGAACACCACTGGTCACAGCCCTCCAATTAGAAAAGCATCCTTCCATTGCTACTCTCTGCCTTCTATGACCATCCAGTTCTGTATCCACAGTTTAGATGCAACCCGTCCTTCTTATATAGGTCACACCTGCCCCGGAAGAGCTCCCAGTGGTCCAGATAACGGAAACCCTCCCTCCTACACCAGCTGTTTAGCCACGTGTTTAGCTGCTCTATCTTCCTATTTCTAGCCTCACTGGCACGTTGGCCAATAAGACCATAAGACATAGGAGTGGAAGTAAGGCCATTCGGCCCATCGAGTCCACTCCACCATTCAATCATGGCTGATTTCAACTCCATTTAGCCGCTCTCTCTCCATAGCCCTTAATTCCTCGAGAAATCAAGAATTTATCAACTTATGTCTGAAAGACACTCAACGTCCCGGCCTCCACCGCCCTCTGTGGCAATGAATTCCACAGACCCACCACTCTCTGGCTGAAGACATTTCTCCTCATCTCTGTTCTAAAGTGACTCCCTTTTATTCTAAGGCTGTGCCCCCGGGTCCTAGTCTCCCCTGCTAATGGAAACAACTTCCCTACATCCACCCTATCTAAGCCATTCATTATCTTGTAAGTTTCTATTAGATCTCCCCTCAACCTCCTCAACTCCAATGAATATAATCCCAGGATCCTCAGACGTTCATCGTATGTTAGGCCTACCATTCCTGGGATCATCCGTGTGAATCTCCGCTGGACCCGCTCCAGTGCCAGTATGTCCTTCCTGAGGTGTGGGGCCCAAAATTGCTCACAGTATTCTAAATGGGGCCTAACTAATGCTTTTTCAAGCTTCAGAAGTACATCCCTGCTTTTATATTCCAAGCCTCTTGAGATGAATGACAACATTGCATTTGCTTTCTTAATTACGGACTCAACCTGCAAGTTTACCTTTAGAGAATCCTTGACTAGGACTCCCAAGTCCCTTTGCACTTCAGCATTATGAATTTTGTCACCATTTAGAAAATAGTCCACGCCTCTATTCTTTTTTCCAAAGTGCAAGACCTCGCACTTGCCCACGTTGAATTTCATCAGCCATTTCTTGGACCACTCGCCTAAACTGTCTAAATCTTTCTGCAGCCTCCCCACCTCCTCCATACTACCTACCCCTCCACCTATCTTTGTATCATCGGCAAACTTAGCCAGAATGCCCTCAGTCCCGTCATCTAGATCGTTAATATATAAAGAGAACAGCTGTGGCCCCAACACTGAACCCTGCGGGACACCACTCGTCACCGGTTGCCATTCCGAAAAAGAACCTTTTATCCCAACTCTCTGCCTTCTGCCTGACAGCCAGTCGTCAATCCATGTTAGTACCTTGCCTCGAATACCATGGGCCCTTATTTTACTCAGCAGTCTCCCGTGAGGCACCTTATCAAAGGCCTTTTGGAAGTCAAGATAGATAACATCCATTGGCTCTCCTTGGTCTAACCTATTTGTTATCTCTTCAAAGAACTCTAACAGGTTTGTCAGGCAAGACCTCCCCTTACTAAATCCATGCTGACTTGTCCTAATCCGACCCTGCACTTCCAAGAATTTAGAAATCTCATCCTTAACACTGGATTCTAGAATCTTGCCAACAACCGAGGTTAGGCTAATTGGCCTATAATTTTCCATCTTTTTCCTTGTTCCTTTCTTGAACAGGGGGGTTACAACAGCGATTTTCCAATCCTCTGGTACTTTCCCTGACTCCAGTGACATTTGAAACATCATCACCAACGCCTCCACTATTTCTTCAGCTATCTCCTTTAGAACTCTAGGATGTAGCCCATCTGGGCCCGGAGATTTATCAATTTTTAGACCGCTTAGTTTCTCTAGCACTTTCTCCTTTGTGATGGCTACCATATTCAACTCTGTCCCCTGACTCTCCGGAATTGTTGGGATATTACTCATGTCTTCTACTGTGAAGACTGAGTCAATATGAGTTGACTTACCAACCAATCAGTACCCCTTTCTTCCTGTAGTATAAACTGTTGTGATTGTTTAAATTTGGCATTCTTGCATTTTTCCAGATGTGTAAAAGATGAAAAATGTTGGCGAACATCTCTCTTTTCAGCAACATTCAAGTTCTGTACTACCAAGTGACTGTTTATATAATTTTTTGTTTTGATAAATCTCTTGAATGCATATAAGGATGCTGTGCAATGAATTCATGAGATAAACTTTGAAGTAATTATGTTTTTATTCTCAATATTTAATGACCATGGAACAGGTTCGCATTATTACATAAACCAAAGACACCCTGATGTTTCTAAATCAGATAAAAATTAATTATGAAAATGTGATAAGTGACTCAGAAACTGTTAACAGTTGTTCCTTTAGTAAATCCAGTTTGCTGTATATACTGAACTTTAAAAACATTTAATCTACAAGAAAATAAAAGGCTTCAGATTATATACACTGATTAAAAAGTAGAAAATTTCAGGCTTATGAGAAATTAAATTATCTCTGTTTATTTTATGTTTGCCAAGGGCAATTTATGTTGGCAGTTTGAGTATTTCTCAGAGCAGTTTCTTCGTAAAGTTTCTTGTTTCTGAAGGGAGAGAGTAGGAAGGTAACAGTCGTGAATCATTTTTCTGATGGGCTCTGCAAGCCTGGATTCTTTTTTTGTGGCAGCTCCCTATTAATGGGTTCTGCAATTGTGCCTGTAAAAATATAATAGTGGGTGTGGGTGGGGAGGTTTCAGTTGTGTGGAAAATTAGAAAATCAAATCTAAAGGAGAAGGTAGGAGTACAGGTCAATGATGAAGTGAATTGATACCAAAAATAAAAGGAGAGGACGGAACATGTGCAAGTAATATTGCAGCAAGTAATCAGACAAAGGAAGGAAAATTTGATAATAGAAGAAACTGTCATAATATACACCAGTATATTATGGTGCAGACACACACACACACACACACTGATGGACATGCAGTGGGACCAATCAGCATACACAACACCACAGCCAATCACCAGTGAGAGCACACGCACTATAAAGGCAGGGGACAGGAGAGTTCCCGCTCATTCTAGTAGCAGCCAGCTCGGAGCACAGAGCTCACAGTCTGCAACACAGACATTCACCATGTGCTGAGTGCATCACCTGGTTAGGACTAGGCAAGGGTCAACAGTTAAAGCTGCTATTGCATTTACCCACAGTTCAAGTATGTTAATATAGTTAACCTTATAATAAAATAGAGTTGCACCACTTCCAGTGTTGGTGACCTGTTTGTGATCCAGAACACCCAACACATCATGGTACAAGGAGTGGTTGCATACTAGCACTTCTGAGACCCACCTGCAACTAATCAGCATTCCGGCATCCTGAAGCATGGAGAATATCAACCCGTCGCCGCCGCTCAATTGGAAGATTTTTAAACAGCGCTTCCAGATCTTCCTCGAAGCCACGGACAGGGAGAACGCCTCGGACACCAGGAAGATTCCTCTGCTCCTCTCCACGGCCGGGCAACACGCCATCCACATCTTCAACTCCCTCACATTCGCAGACGACGAGGACAAGACAAAGTACAAGACAGTTCTCCTCAAATTCGATACCCACTTCAGCACAGAGTCAATGAAAGCTTCGAAAGATACCTGTTCCAGCAGCGCTCGCAGGGTAAGGACGAGACTTTCCAATCCTTTTTAACACACCTCCGCATCCTTGCGCAGTCCTGCGGCTACGGGCCCACCTCCGACTCCATGATACGCGACCAGATCGTATTTGGTGTTCCGTCGGACCCCCTACGTCAGCAGCTCCTCAAAATTAAGCAACTCACCCTAGCGACCGCCATCGAGACCTGTGTCCTGCATGAAAATGCCACCAGCCGGTACTCGCACATACAGGCGGCTGAAACGGCACGGCAAGGTCCCCACGAGGCGGAATGGGTCCAAACAATTGAACACCTCCAAGGCTGCAGCCTGGATGAGGGCGGCCATTTCGCACGTTTTTCGCGGCCTCCCGCGCTTGTACACACCAAACGAGGGGACAGTGACGTGGAGGAACGTGATGTGCAGGCGCGCACCACGCAGGACCACACCGTGCATGCGCGGTGGTGCAACGAGCGTACTGACGTCACGACGTGCGGCAATTGTGACCCCACCCATTAAAGCGGCAATGTCCTGCAAAATCGCGACAATGCCTACGATGTGGCAGACGTGGCCACTATGCTGCCTGCTGTCGAGCAGCTCAGCCTGCCAATTCGCATCGCTTCAGCCAGCCTCACAGGAACGTTCGGGCAATTCAACCCACGTTCACCGAATCCGATTCCGACTTCCCGCAGATCAGTGACACCGAGGACCCGAGGGAGCCTTTTCGAATCGCTGTTATAACAAAGAACAGGCTGTCCCCGAATCAAAACCACCAGCCGCTGTCGGTGCACAGCATTGATCCAGACGATGAGTGGTGTGCCACCCTGACGGTCAACCAGAATTCGTCGCCCACCTCAGTGACTTGACTTTTGAGTTTTACAATGTTGGACTCTTTGATCTGTTCTGTTATCCTGTTTCATCGTTCCAGTAGTTTGTATATAATTTTCATTTCGTTGTTGCTGTGACACCCTATTTCTCTGCACCAGGCAACTTCCTGTGTAAATAGATTAGCCTCATGTACATAATCATGTAAATAACACGCACACACATAGTCAGGTACATTCACGACACAACTTATTGTCACGCAGGCACATGTTCTTTATATAAAAGGGGGGATGTCATAATATACACCAGTATATTATGGTGCAGACACACACACACACACACACACTGATTGACATGCAATGGGGCCAATCAGCATACACAACACCGCAGCCAATCACCAGTGAGAGTACACACACTGTAAAGATAGGGGACAGGAGAGTTCCCGCTCAGTCTAGTAGCAGCTAGCTCGGAGCACAGAGCTCACAGCCTGCAACACAGACATTCACCATGTGCTGAGTGCATCACCTATTTAGGACTAGGCAACAGTTAAAGCTGGTATTGCATTTACCCACAGTTCAAGTATGTTAATATAGTTAACCTTATAATAAAATAGAGTTGCACCACTTCCAGTGTTAGTGACCTGTTTGTGATCCACAACATCCAGTACATCAGAAACTTAAAGGCTTTGTGACTGAATGCATGAAGTGTTCGGAACAAAACTAATGAATTAACAGGGCAGATAGAGACAAATGTATGATTTGGCAGTCATTACTGACACATGGGGCGTGATTCTCCGAACTGGAGAGTAAGTGCCGATGCCGGAGTGAAAACCGGAGTGTTTTACTCCGGCGCAGAGGCTGTTCTCAGACCCCGATTCACACTCCCCTGGGGGGCTAGGAGCGGTGCCATGTCATTTACGCGTGCCAGGCCTTGGCGCTGCGTAAAAGCTGCGCCGCGTAAATGACTGGGCCGGTGCCGCGTAAATGACGTCAGCCGCGCATGCGCGTGATAACCGGCGCCAACCCGTGCATACGTGGTTGACGTCCTCCCTGCAAGATGATGGCAGATCGATCTTGCGGGGCAGTGGAGGAAAGGAGGTCCTCCTTCAGAGAGGCCGGCGCGCCGATCGGTGGGCACCGATGGCAGGCCAGACCCCTTTTGAGCAACCCCCCCAGTGCAGGAACCCCCCTCGCGGGTGTTCATGCCGGCAGCGACCAGGTGTGGATGATGCCAGCGTGAAGCCGTCGTTTTGGGCAGGCCGCTCAGCTCATCCGGGCCGGAGAATATCGGGAGAGCGGAGAATCGCCATTTTGGGTGTCCCAGGCAATTCTCTGGCCTGCGCCGCGCAGACCTCGACGGGGCAGTTGTCGCCGCTGGGGTGAACCGCGGGAGGGCGGCGGACCGGCGTCGCAGGTAAAAATGGCGCCCCAGGCGATTCTCTGAAACGACGCGGGAGCAGAGAATCGCGCCCATGGTTACTAGGAGACCAGGCCGGGTAGTTGAATATCCAAGGGTTCTCAGTATTTCAGAAGGATAGACAGAAAGGTAAAGGAGGTGGTGCAGTTTTTTTGGTAAAGGAAGGGATCAGTGCTGTAGTGAGAAATGATATCGGCACTGGAGATCAAGACAGGGTTGCCATCCCCAAAACAGGTCTGTGGCTGCCATGCCTGTGTGTTACCTGGGAGTAAGTGGTGAGGGAGCGTATAAAAGCAGCTTCCCCTTGATAGCCATGAGCTGCTGAGGCACAAGTTGGGCAAATCAGACGCGAGGAAGCCAGCAATGTCAAAAATCTTGTGGGGGCTCATTTTTGGCAATAAATGCCTTTGAATACAGGCCGCGATCTTGCCAATGCAGCCATCTCGAAAGTCCCCAGCAGGCATGACCAAAACTGGACTTTGAATTATTTTCTGTTGAATCGCGTCCATTAAATTTAGTTGAGAGATGGCTCAGTGTAAGTTCTCATTACTTTAATGGCAGCGAACACAAATACAGCAAAGCAAACAACAGTAAGCAGAGTTGTGTTTGGTGTTTGATTTCTAGCAAGGAATCCACCAAACGATTTTCGCTTTGTCCAAACCAGGATCTTTATTGAATCACATGTAATAAGATACGATCTGTTACGCAGAGCAAGTTATCATGGAGTTTCTTTGTACTCTTCTGGAATTACCCCTAGTGCACATCTGTCATCTTGTAAGTCTTATAACCATCTCATGATGGCCGGATGTGACCTCACTTATATTGGACTGCCTTGTCACATGACCACTGCCTTGAGACTGCATTATATGCCTGTACCACCACCTGTTGGTTGGAGGTCGCACCACCAGCCATCTATGATATTGTTTACAGGCATATCACCACATCCCCCTTCCTCAGAAAACATTACATTTGTTTACAACCAACATTAATCTTTTACCTTTATACATTCATGATATGTCTAACAATATGAATAAGTTTAACGAGGGTGTCCATTAACATGATATGCCTGGCCAGTGTCCGTTTCTTTCGCACAGGTCATGGTGCCTCCCTCACGGGATCACCTGTGTGATCATTTGGGCTGTTGCCAGCCTTTGTGAAGATTGATTTGCAGGCCAGCCTCTTGCTTCTTCTCCTCTTTGCTCTGTGCCTTTGGAAGGCTTGCATCCATGATTGGCACGGTTGCGTCACCAGCCTCTTCCTTTTGCATTTCCTGCCAAGACACTGTTTGCTGCTTCTCTTTGTTTCTGGTTTGTCAGCAATACCCTGATCTTCTCCTTTTTTACTTTTGTCTGTGGGATGAGCTAACCTGCCCAGTCTTCTCCGCTTTTTTCTTCCTGTTCTGACAATGGTGTGACAAAGTCGCGTGTGTATTTGTTTAGACTTGGCAGCCTCTGGTTCTCTGCTGGTCTTCCCCCTGTGCAGAGTTTCAGGTGGATCCTGAGGGGCCGACGCGTCATCACTGGGTTGTGTGACCATGCCCACTTCTGCGGCCTCAACGGAATGTTGGAGTACATTGCTTTCTGGTGCCTGGGTGGATGTTGAAACTACGGCAACAGGTGCCACCCCTTCTTGGCTTGCTTGATTTCATAGAATTTACAGTGCAGAAGGAGGCCATTTGGCCCATCAAGTCTGCACCGGCTCTTGGAAAGAGCACCCTACCCAAAGTCAACACCTCCACACTCTAGCCCCATAACCCAGTAACCCCACTCAACACTAAGGGCAATTTTGGACACTAAGGGCAATTTATCATGGCCAATCCACCTAACCTGCACATTTTTGGACTTTGGGAGGAAACCGGAGCACCCGGAGGAAACCCACGCACACACGGGGAGGATGTGCAGACTCCGCACAGACAGTGACCCAAGCCGAATTCGAACCTGGGACCCTGGAGCTGTGAAGCAATTGCGCTATCCACAATGCTACCGTGCTGCCCACTGAGCATTGCTCAGTGGCTCTTCTTTACTGGAGATTACAATGCTCTCTGGTCATGATGATCCAGGCGTTGAGTCAAGAATGTATGAGTCATCCGTTGAGCTGCATAGCGAGATTGTCATCAGCTCCTCCTCTGGTTCATTCTCGGAGTTGCCAATCACTTCAACATCTGAGGTGCTGTCATCGTATTCATCATCGATGTCTTCCCACTCATCCTCAGTGTCCTCAAGGATCTCCGTTGTTTCAGTCTTGGAGTTGTCAAACTCTCCAACATCAGAGTTGCTATCATGATCTCCATCATTAATATCTTCCCACTCATCCTGAGTGTCCTCGATGATCTGGGGGTTGACTACAGGAATCTTTGCAGAGGCCTGGAACGAGTCATCAATCACCTCTGGAGCAAGTTTCTCCAAGATTGGGATGATGTCATTGATTTTGAGCTTGGTCAGTGGTGTCAGCAGCTATGATTTGAGTTTTTATCTTTGAGTGCGCCATCTCCGAGCTCCCACTCTTCTCAGAGTCCAGTACGGTCTGGGCGTCCCCCGTGACCACCTCGTCATTCCGTCCAAACCACTGGAGTAGCGCTTCTTGAGCCTGTTCATTGAGCCTGCCTTTGCTCCTGCGAAAAAGATCTACAAGTAGTTCAAGGCAGCACGGTAGCATTGTGGTTAGCGCTGTGGCTTCACAGTGCCAGGGTCTCAGGTTCAATTCCCTGCTGGGTCACAGTCTGTACGTTCTCCCCGTGTCTGCGTGGGTTTCCTCCGGGTGCTCCGGTTTCCTCCCACAGTCCAAAGACGTGCAGGTTAGGTCGATTGGCCATGCTAAAATTGCCCTTAGAATCCAAAAAGGTTAGGAGGGGTTATTGGGTTAGGTGGATAGGTGGAAGTGAGAGCTTAAGTGGGTCGGTGCAGACTCGATGGGCCGATGACCTCCTTCTGCACTGTGTGTTCTATGTTCTATGTTCCATGTTCATATTGGTCGTCATCTGTCTCACCTTCCACGCCATTGTTTTCTGTATCCTCTTCGAAGTCTTCAAACATATATTCGTAGTAGTCATCCTCGGATTCAGCATCATCTGCAATGAGTTCGCCTGTAAAATACAGCATTGCACACGGAATTATGTGTTCACGCAGAAGGCCGCCAAGTTCAAAGTCAGCATTCAGTTTGGCTGCCGAACTTTGGCTTAACTTTCCACGGTGTGAAATTTCAGGAGGAATTAAGAAATTAAAGAACGATTCAATTGGTACAGTTTTTGTAACTATTCTACTAAGGCTTCGCCCTTTGTGTTTCGGATTAGTTTGACTGTTCTCAACTTACAATTTTGCCCTCTCTCCAGTCGATCGTACAACTTGTGCACCCCACGATTTCTGGTTCATCAAAGAATGATTCAAGCGGCCATGAATCCATTTGATATACTTTCGTCATCACATCATTTGTGAAATACTCATTGGGCTCGAACTTAAACCCCAGAGTGAAGCTCCTCGGCTTCTTATGCTCTGTCCATTTAACATTCACATCTTGCAGATGCTTTAATACGGGCTCATCATGCTCCTGTATCATGACACTGAGCACATACATGCACATTCTTGAAGACTGTTAACCAGAATTGTGGAATGCTCGCTGGCTCTTCTGTCTCTTTGTCTGATTTGTCGTCCTCCGCCTGGATTTCTTCTGAATCCTCATAAACTATGCACACTCTGATATCTTGGAGGGATCTGTAGTATTTAGCTGGCCACCTGTCTTCTGGGACACACAGTTGCTCAAGTAAGTTCAGGGAATGACATGAATCTACTACTATGATAGACTCAGTGTCCATCTCAACAATATGAAACAGTAACTTGTACCTCATGTCATCCATGGAGAACTCAAGTTCATATGCACCGAAGGTCTCCAGTGTTTTTGTTCCGTAATACACTGGCAACCCCGGCCGATCAGCGACTTCCAGTTGCGCGTTCAGCTTGTGCAACGCAGACCGACTGAGGGGGTTAGGTCATATTTTAGTGTCAAAGTCGTATCGAAATAATGTGTTGTTCAGGAACATCATTGATTTCCACCTGGTTTTAATGGTTTCCAGAGAATTCTTACTAGCTTCAGTCTTCTTTGAGATTTTGTTTTCATCTTTTTTGATCAGACTCTTTTGGTCCTTGGTTGCGATGAGATCTATGAAAAGCTGTTTGTCAGTATTTATCTCAGCAATCACATTTACTGATCTTATATGGTCCATTGTAGGACACACAAAACTTTGTTTTGCAAAATGCCTAATAAGGCCACACCTAGAACAGACTTTTCCAATGGCCGGACATTGCCGTGGGGCATGTTGAGTGCCACACTTTTGGCACAAGATGGCAGCGGCTGCTCCTGCTGGCCCCTTAAAATGGCCACCTGCATTGAGACCATGTTTCTTCATGACGTGCGTCACAGGACTGCTTGGCGCTGGTGTCTTCCTCTGAGTTGGCGCCAACATTTTTCGAGCAGAGTATGCTGATTTTCTGTGCAGCTATCTCTCTCACCTGGCAACTCTTTATTGCTTGTTCCAGCACCAAATCTTCCTCCCACAGCAACCTCTCACAGAGCTTGTCATTAGCTACACCAAAAACAATTTGGTCGCGAATCAGCGAAGATTTCAGGTAATGAAGTTGGATTACTGGGCCTTCAGCTTCAAGTCAGTGACAAAACTGTAGAACGATTCCCCAGGTTTTTGGGTACACATACGGAACATGTATCGCTCGAACGTCTCATTCATTTTGGGGGAGCAATGCCGATCAAAGTACCAAACTACTTCATCGTATCTGTTGCTATCCTCCTCATTGTCGAATGTAAACATATTGTCCAGTTCAATTGCTAGTGGACCTACCACAGTTAGCAGCAATGTTCCTCGCCTTACATCAGGCTGAACCTGCAGTCCTAGGGCCAAAACATAGAGGTTAAACTGTTGCTTGAAGAGCTGCCAGTTTTTAACAACATTACCAAAAATCTGAAGCTGGTGGGGGACTTTCAGTCCTTCCATCTCGCGCTTCAGTGTCTTCTAGTGCTTTGAGTCGGCACAGGCTGCCGTTCACCAGATCAGTCTGTCCGCCGAATTTAAACTTTGTCACTTTGTTACCTTCAAAACTTCAGCACACTTGGTACCATGTTGTGTTGGTGTTTGTGTCTGGCAAGGAATCTACCAAATGACTTGTTCTTTGTCCAAACCAGGATCTTTATTAGATTACATGTGGGAAGTTAACGATCTGTTACAGAGCAAGTTATCATGGAGTTTCTTTGTACTCCTCTGGAACTACCCCTAGTGCACGTCTGTTCTCTTGTATGTCTTATTACCATCTCCTCATGGTCGAATGTGCCCCCACTTATATTGGAGTGCCTTGTCACATGACCACTGTCTTGAGACGGCCTGGTGTGCCTGTACTGCCACCTGCTGTTTGGAGGTAGCACCACCAGCCATCTATGATATTGCTTACAGGCATATCACCACATCCCCCTTCCTCAGAAAACATTACGATTTGTTTACAACCAACATTAATCTTTTAGCTTTATACATTCATGATATGTCTAACAATATGAATAAGTTTAACGAGGGTGTCCATGTGCAGTTTTCTGAATCCTAACATTCTATAACATGTCAAAACACTCCAAAAAGGTAATAAGCAGATCGCAAGAAACAATGCTAGAAAGGGTAGGGGAAATAGTGGATGACCGGGTGAAAAAGATATGTTTTGAACCACTTGTAAAGTACGGAAGAGAGGCTGCTGGATTGGTGCAGGAGATAATTGCAGACAATAGGGTTGAAATAGCTTTAAGTAAAGAGAAGGTAAAATGTAGTGGAGACCAAAGTTAAGAGTGGTCAGCACACACTGACATGAAGGGCTGGAACGTAGTTGCAGAGGTAGAAGAGGCAGACCATGGGCAGACCAGTGGATGAAGACAAAGTGTGTAAATGTCAATGCATTTTTTATGCCCAGCTGAGAAGGCAGGCAGGACCTCAGTTTAATATCTATCTCATCCACAAGGTGACACCCTCAACAATGTAGCACTTCCTTGTCATCATGTTGAAGCATCAGTCTGCACTTCGGCTGCAAGTTTTGGTTGTTTAATTTCTGAATGTTTAGCAGAAAGGATGTACTTTGGGTCCAAAATGGCATCTGCACTGCAGGAACATGTTTCTGGTGAGGGAAACATTGTATTCATAGGGTTAATACTGGAGATGAAGAACAAATGATCACCGTTCCAACTGTGATTACATCAAAGTCAGGACAGAGCCATGAGCTATGTTGAGGTGGTCGGAGGTGGCCTTGATGGTAGGTAGAACATAAGATTGTAACCACAGTTCAAAGTCAAATAAAGTCACTCAGGTTCCACCTCAGCCTCAGCAAGCAAGCATCGAGGTGGGTGGAATCAGGTAAGGGAGGAAATATTTTCACAGAAATTTGACAAGATAACTCAAGTAATAGCAACTAGCAAAAGTCAGTTCTTGCTCATCTGTTATGTGATATCAGATAAACACTCAGACAACATGGCGCTGTGAGATAGAGATAGGTGTTGTCAGCATATATGTGAAAGCTAAGACTATGGTCACAGTTTTACACTCCCCATAAGGCAGGTTCTGAGGGCACGGGGGTGGGGGGGTGGGGGGGGGGGGTGGGAGGAGGTGGTGTGATAGTGTTGGTGTAACATTCAAAGGAAGGGAATCCCCCTGAGAATCCATGTGCCCAAAGCCAGGTGCAATTTCACACTTGGGCTGGCAGGGCCTCGGGTGGGAAACTCATCTATTCACCTGTTAAGGCCCTTAAGTGGCGACTTAATAGCCACTCATGGGCCTTCTCCCGTCCAAACACAGTTTTTAGGCTGACGGGAGCAGGTACGGGGAGGGTGGGAAAGTGACATTTAGACATTTCCCATTTTGAGCGGGAAGGTTGTGGCGCCTCACTCTGAAGGCCATCTCAGAGTTGGAGCACCCTCCCCTCTGTGACGTTGGAGTGCCAGGAACCCCACCCACCCAGCCTAACCCTTGACGCCACTATTTAAACAGTAATTTGCTTTAGTTCTTACTGCTTTAGGCTCAGTGGTAGCCCACCCTCACCTGAGTCATAAAGTTGTGGGTTCAAGCACTTCAAGCACTTGTTCTAGGTAGGTAGTCTGATGCAATAGTGAAGGAGCGCTGCACTCTCAGAGGGGCCATCTTTTGAATAAGCTGTTAAACCAAGATGCCCGTTTGCCCTCTCAGTCACGCCTGAAAGAGGTCATTAAAAAAATACAGACAGTCCAAAGATGGGCAAGTTAGGTGGACTGACCGTGCTAAATTACCCCTATGTGCCCCAAGAAGTGCAGGCTAAGTGGGGTTGCAGGGATAGGGCAGGGGAGTGGGCCTGGGTGGGGTGCTCTTTCAAGGGGTTGGTTCAGACTCAATGGCCCAAATGGCCTCCTTCTGCACCGTAAGGATTCTATGATTAATTTTCTGTTACATTCTGAAATCTTTTTTAAAATATCAAAATGTGTTGTGAGAATGATTGATGGATGAAATCTGCTGCTAATGACCAAAGGTTATCAATAACATTAGAATTTATTTTTCAAGGCAAGGAAACACAGCAATACTTTGTGAAGTCATTCATTTCCAGTCATTTTAACAAGAAGACTTCAGCTGAAAAAACTCAAATAAAAGCTGACATTGTTTCTTAACTGTTGATTTATTGGATTATATTTTTAAATTGAATGACTCAACAATTTCACTCACTCAGCTATGACATCCTCTACAATTTTCAACAGCTTTCTACAACAATACACGACCCCGTGAGGGGGAGGAGGATGAATGGGTGAGAAGTTGCTTTGTTCCCCAGACAAACTGGGTAAGACTGACTGGCCCCACCTCAGCATGACACCTGGGCCATGTCCTGATCTGAAAGGTGAAATGGATCAGGGACCACTGTCTGTTTATTTGTTCTCCTTCTGTTTGGAGACTTCCCCTGATTAATTGCTTGCTTGTAATTACTGCTGTTAACTAATGTCAAATCTAATTAACCTGTTCTCAGTTCAGTACTTCAGCAATCCCAGTCTCAGGGAGGGGGTCCCAAGGCAAGAGTTTTCAAGGATGTGCCACACTTACCCATTCGTTTATTTACCTTGAGCCTTGTTTGCTATTCCTGGAGCAGGGCTTGGCGACAGCTTTCTAAAATGCCCCATCAAGTCTAATTGGCCTCGCTGAAACAGCAATGAACACAAGACTTAAGCAATGTTTTCTGAAAAAACTTCTGGTCCTTGAGACACTTTGCGATCATGTTTCACTTCGGCTAAAGTCGCACAGTGTTTCTTGCAACTTTCATTAGAAATAATGGAAAGTGAAAAAAGAAACATGTCTCTTTGTGGTTTTTAGGAATTAGGGACCAAGGGATTGAAGGAGATTGGTGGTAATGTAACAAGGCATTTATAAAGTCCTGATCCTAAGCCAAAGTTAACAGATTCAACATATTTAATATCGAAGATTTCCAATTTCTGGTTCCATAAATACATATCTGATTGTAAAAACAAAGCCAAGAAGTTCATGCTGATTGTTTAAATAAAGAAATGTTTAATTATGAACATTTGGGGAATCTACGTATGCAGTCTTGTCTAACTATCCTTAATTTCTTTTTATCCTTTGTAGCTAGTGAGAAAAGAAAACTTTACCCCTTCCAGCTTAACTGCGAAATAATTTGTAAGTTTATTCTCATCCTTTGGTAATGTTATTAACTTCTCTTTTACTCCCTCTGTAGTCTGTTTATTACCTTCCCATCAGACCCAGCCCAGAGACAGACTTCTTCATGAACATTAGCGATGCCACATCAGGAAACATGATTTAAACACTGTAAATGGGTTCACACTCCATAGAGTCACCCATGCAGGAATTAAAGATTAATCTTCAGGACAATGTTGTAAGCAACCCAAGAGAAAGGATTGTATTATTTTTATAACATTTTTGTTTTTTAAAAATGTATTCATGGGATGTGGGTGTCGCTGGCTGGGCCAGCATATTGCCCATCCCTGAGGGCATTTAAGAGTCAACCACAGTCACATCCACAGCAATATGGTTGACTTTTGTTTGTTATTAAAATATTGAAGATGTGACTCACTGAGGTGGTTGAAGGAGGGAGATAAAACCTGTAGGAATATGTCCAACCCGAGTGTAAAACTGAAGCGTGACCTTGTCAGTGTTTTCTTCCAAAGTTCTGTGTCGAGAGCACCTCACTTCCTTGAGACTTTTGTGTCTAGTGTGACATTGTTGTGCTAAACGTAGATTAATTATTCACTAAATAAGATGAAGCTACTTTATGTTCTTCAAAAATGCTGATTAACTTATTTTTTTAAATTATAAATTTAGAGTACCTAATTCATTTTTTCCAATTAAGGGGCAATTTAGCATGGCCAATCCACCCAGCCTGCACATCTTTGGGTTGTGGGGGTGAAACCCACGTGAACACGGGGAGACTGTGCAAACTCCACACGGACAGTGACCCAGAACCGGGATCGAACCTGGGACCTCGGCGCCGTGAGGCAACAGGGCTAACCCACTGCACCACCGTGCTGCCTAAAAATGCTGATTAACTTCTGAGGGCATTTGTTCCTGTGATGTGACATATGGGGATGAAATTCACAGGATTTCGTCCTGATCACTGCTCTGTCATTAATCTGGCCAATAGAGCAGGTGTCAAGGACACTACTAAAAGTTGAGGGGTCCTTTTTTCTATCTTCTTGATGGTATCATTAGGCTTGATTGCAATTTTAACTCAGTGAGAAATTGCAGGGAGTCTCCCATCAGGTTAATCTTTTAGGGAAGTGGATCAAGCCCAGAACTGTCCAAAAAGGTATGTTGTTTAGTACTTCTTGTAACATTGCATGTGACGTCAGGGGACGTGCCCCCCTGGGTCTAACAAGGAAAGACTATGCCTTTGTTGCCTCAAACTTATTGATCTAAAGATCCCCATGGCAGCCAGCCCTGCCACTTACCTGGTCTCGGTAACCGCCTCTGGACTGCATGATTTCTGCCCGCATGTTGGCAGGATTTTCCTGGTCTGGAGGGTATTAGCTATGAGAAGAGGTTGAATAAACTCAGATTGTTTTCACTGGAATAACAGAGGTTGGGGAGTGGTGGTGGTGGTGGTGGTGGTGGTGGTGGTGGGGGGGGGGGGGGGGTGGGGGGGGGGTCACCTGATAGAGGTTTACACAGTGAGTGGTGAGTGCCTGGAACGCACTGCCGGGGGAGGTGATGAATGCAGATATGATAGCGGCGTTTAAGAGGCATCTTGTCGAATACACAAATAGGATGGGAATAGAGGAATATGGACCCGGAAGTACAGAAGCTTTTAGTTTAAACAGGCAACGTGATCTGTGTAGGCTTGAAGGGCAGAAGGGCCTGTTCTTGAGCTGTACTGTTTTTTGATTTAAAAGATGTCTCAGAGTTAAAATACCCTGGGCGAAATTCTCCTCCAACAGCGCGATGTCCGCCGACTGGCGCCAAAAACGGCGCCAATCAGACGGGCATCGCGCCGGCCCAAAGGTGCGGAATGCTCCGCATCTTTGGGGGCCGAGCCCCAACATTGAGGGGCTAGGCCAACGCCGGAGGGATTTCCGCCCCGCCAGCTGGCGGAAATGGCGTTTGTTGCCCCGCCAGCTGGCACGGAAATGCGGCGCATGCGCGGGAGCGTCAGCGGCGGCCGACAGTTTCCCGCGCATGCGCAGTGGGGAGAGTCTCTTCCGCCTCCGCCATGGTGGAGGTTGTGGCGGAGGCGGAAGGGAAAGAGTGCCCCTACAGCACAGGCCCGCCCGCGGATCGGTGGGCCCCGATCGCGGGCCAGGCCACCGTGGGGGCACCCCCCGGGGTCAGATCGCCCCGCGCCCCCCCCAGGACCCCGGAGCCCGCCCACGCCGCCTGGTCCCGCCGGTAAATACCAGCTTTGATTTACGCCGGCGGGACAGGCAATTTCTGGGCGGGACTTCGGCCCATCCATGCTGGAGAATTGAGCGGGGGGTCCCGCCAACCAGCGCGGCCTGATTCCCGCCCCCGCCCAATCTCCGGTACCGGAGACTTCGGCGGGGGCGGGGGCGGGATTCACGGCGGCCAACGGCTATTCTCCGACCCGGCGGGGGGGGGTCGGAGAATGGTGCCCCCTGAGCTTCATTTCTAGAGCATCAGGTGAGTTTAACTCACATTGTTCCTCTTCCATTGACAAGTGACCCAGAATTAAAATTAAACAATGTGGTTTGCCAATCCATGCTGTGTGGCTGTCCCTAGACACTTGTCTCGATATTGAAATTTACCAACTGTCTTGCCTCCAGCAGTCTCTATCTACCCTTACTAAGGCCAAAGGCACACAATGGTGATGGTGGAAGCACAACAGAAAATGCATCAAATAAAGATCCCAGAATTTGGAGAGAGCAGCAAGAGAATTGGCAATGGGAAAAGGACAGTGTGAGGAAAATGGCAACAGAAATCAAAGGCCAGAGTGAAGAAAAACCATGGAAAATAATCATGGGCAGTATTCTCCGTAGCCCGATGCCGAAATTGGGATCGACAATAGGATGAAAAATGGCTTCCGACGCTGTAATAGATGTTGGTCATGTATTCTGTGGTGAAGGAGTATTACTTGATCCATGGGAAGTCAAAGCTATTGCAAATGCTGTAGATCCTTCAAATGTGCAGGAACTTTTGAGTACGCTAGGACTCATTACGTACTGTAGATGCTTCATTCCTGATCTCACTACAATATCAGCCCCCTTACGCAACTTGAAGAAAGAAACCATAAATTTGCGGCGAATTAAATTAAACAAACAGGCTGAATATCACATGATTCGATCATCAGCAAATTACTCAAATGCTCATTTTGACTCAAAGAAAGCTACCCAGCTAGTAGTGGTTCAAACTTGTTTGCTTTTGTGTGGGTTTTTTTGCAGGAACACAAGTCAGACAACCCATTAGCCATTGCAATGACAAGTTTTCTAACACCTGTAGTGAAAAAAGTGCTCTCAATCATGTGAGGTATTGTTCACATTCATCTCTGCTTGTATGGAAGTGAATTTGAAGAGATAACCAATGATAGACCTCTAGTAAGTTTGGTCAACAATCCAGACAGTAAATCACACGCTCAAAATAATGTTGGACACTCAGCTTACAAGAATGCAAGTTCCATGTTGAGTATCAGCCAGACAAGCTCAATCCAGCAGACTACCTTTCACAAGATTCATTACTGACAGTTAGTCCTGTTCATTGTGAAGAAAACATTGCTCTGCACACCTTAACTACTTAAGCCTAAGTGCTACACTACAAGATCTACACAATTTTCAAAATGAACTCACAATTACAACCACCTCTGACCTCATGTTAAGTGGTAACGATTTTGTCATTCCCCAGTCATTCAGGGAATGTGTTATCATTGTAACACGTGAAGGTTAACAAGGAATTGTCAAAACCATGGGCGAGATTCTCCGACCCCCCGCCGGGTCGGAGAATCGGCGGGGGCTGGCGTGAATCCTGCTCCCGGCGTTTGCCGAAGTCTCCGGCACCAGAGATTCGGCGGGGGCGGGAATCGCGCCGCGCCGGTTGACGGGCCCCCCCCCGTGCGATTTTCCGGCCCAGATGGGCCGAAGTCCCGCCGCTAAAATGCCTGTCCCGCCGGCGTAAATTAAACCACCTACCTTACCGGCGGGACAAGGTGGCGCGGGCGGGCTCCGGGGTCCTGGGGGAGGCGCGGGGCGATCTGGCCCCGGGGGGTGCCCCCACGGTGGCCTGGCCCGTGATCGGGGCTCACCGATCCGCGGGCGGGCCTGTGCCGTGGGGGCACTCTTTCCCTTCCGCCTCCGCCACGGTCTCCACCATGGCGGAGGCGGAAGAGACTCCCTCCACTGCGCATGCGCGGGAATGCTGTCAGCGGCCGCTGACGCTCCTGCGCATGAGCCACCCGGAGATGTCATTTCCGCGCCAGCTGGTGGGGCACCAAAGGTCTTTTCCGCCAGCTGGCAGGGCGGAAATTCGTCCGGCGCCGGCCTAGCCCCTCAATGTTGGGGCTCGGCCCCCAAAGATGCGGAGCATTCCGCACCTTTGGGGCGGCGTGTTGCCCGCCTGATTTGCGCCGTTTTGGGCGCCAGTCGGCGGACATCGCGCCGTTTCCGGAGAATTTCGCCCCATATGTTTTCTTTGGGAACAGGTATGGGGCGGGAATCTCCGGTCCTGGGGCTAAGTGTGGACGCCGTCATAAACGCCGGAGCGTTTTACAACGGCGTCAACAGGCCCCTAGGATCAGTATTCCTGCAACGCACAGGGGGCCAGCCCGGCACTGGAGTGACTCAAGCAGCTTCAGCTGCCGATATGGGCGTCAGGACGGGCGCCGCGGGTCTGCGCAAGCGCGCCACGGCCGGCGCGAGTTCGCGCATGTGCGTGGGTTGCCTTCTCCGCACCGGCCCCAACAAACATGGCGGAGAGCTACAGGAGCCCAGTGTGGAGGAACATAGGCCCCCACCGGGATTAGCCCGTCCGCCGATCGGAAGGCCCCGATTGCGGGCCAGGCCACCGTGGAGGCCCCCCTCCAGGGTCGGAAACCCCCCCCTCCCCCTCCCACCAGTCCACCTCTGCAACATGAATGCCGATGTCCCGCCGGTTGGACCACGCGGGAATGCCGCCAGCGTGACATGGCCTAACTTGGCGGGCACTCGACGCATCACGCAAGGAGAATCGGCGGGGCAACCGCGCCGGCTCGAGTGGCGCTGATTCTCCGGTGGTCGGAGAATCGCCGGACCGGCGTCGGAGCGGCGTCGCGTGATTCACGCCACCCCCCGCCGATTCTCCGACCCGGCGCGGGGTCAGAGAATCCCGCCCATGGTTCCCAGGAACTGACCGTATAAAATCTATCAGTGTTTGTCATGTCAAGCTACATGAAATTTCAGTGATCCTCTCAAGATGTCAGCATGACCTCCAGGGCCACGGATTGAAGTTAGCATTTACTTCACAGAGCAACTCCTCCTTTGACTACCGGGAAACCTCCAGCTACATTCACCTTTGCATATCCTATGTGCATTTGTCTTACTGACTACCCTGTGGAGCTAATGATCAACATGCATGTGAACATGATCAGGAGCAGAAGGATCGAATGAAAGTAAATGCAGAGGGAAACATGAAATTCAGAGCTACACCACTAAAACCAGGAGATAAAGGGCTCGATTCTCCTACTCTGAGACTAAGTGCTGACGGCGGCGTGGGAACGGTGGCGTTCTACGATCGAGAAAATGGGGCAAAACGGCCACCAATCCCCTGTTTGGTGGGGGGGGGGGGGGGGGGGGGGCTAGCAGGCACGTAGCATAGAGCCACCAGCCGGAGAAATTCCGGGTCTGTGGCCACGCATGCATAAGCGGTGGCCTGCAGTGGCCGCCGCGCCTTGCAACATGGCGCTGGCCGCGTGCGGACCCGGCCTGCCAAATAGTGACCCCCTTTGGCCATGTTCTACACCCCTGGACCACCCCCCACCAGTGCCATCAGCACCCCCCAAAGCCCCCCCAGCCCGCAGATCGGCTCCCCCTCCCCCCCTAACTGTGGCGACACTGGGCTTAGTCCGCAACCGCCATGCCGCGATCCCGAAAATAAATACCACACGCGACCGACGCCGTTGGGAACTTGGCCCATTGGGGGCGGAACATCGGGGGGGAGGGCTTCAGGTAACGTCCTGAGGTCGTTCCGACAGTGTGCGCCATACCCCTAGGGTACTCCGTTTTTGAGTGGGCGGAGCATCGCAAAAGCGCCGCCGCCCCCCCCGGTTTCGGCACCAACGTGGATTCTCAGGCCAATCGCCGAACGCAATTCCGCCGTCGGAGACCGGAGAATCCTACCCAAAGTACTTGTGAAAGGTGATGGTCATGTTAGGCAGCAAACAAGCCCCTGTGACATTCAGCCATTTGTTGTGATCAGCAGGATCAAGGATCACTGCTAAGCGCCATTGTACAGGACTTAGTGCTTTTTTAAATTAATAGAAAAGTTGGGGACAGCATGGTGGTGCAGTGGACAGCACTGCTGCCTCACGGCACCGAGGTCCCAGGTTCGATTCCTGCTCTCAGTCACTGTCCGTGTGGAGTTTGCACATTCTCCCCGTGTTTGCGTTGCTTTCACTCCCACAACCCAAAGATGTGTAGGGTAGGTGGATTGGCCACACTAAATTGCCCCTTAATTGAAAATAAAAAATGAATTGGGTATTCTAAATTTATTTCAAAAATTAGAAAAGTTGGAATATGTAATAGTTACTGGTGAAGTTGAATGTTCAAGTTGTATTTAGGTTTATTGCTTACATTTTTTTAGAAAAGTATCTATTTGAACATGGAATGCCTCTCATTTACAAAGAAGAGGAGGGATGTAGCGTATTGAAAATTGCAAAATGCATCTTGTCCACTTAAGGCCACCATACACATATGGACCAGCAGAAGGAGGCTATGTTTTAACATCACGTGCAGTTGGGGGGTGGGATTCTCTGACCCCCCCCCCCGCCGGGTCAGAGAATCGCCGGGAGGCGGCGTGAATCCCGCCCCCGACGGCCGCCAAAATCTCCGGCACCTGAAATTCAGCGGGAATCGCGGCGTGCCGGTCGGCGGGCCCCCCCCCCCCCCGCGGCGATTCTCCGGCCAGCGATGGGCCGAAGTCCTGCTGCTGTCCTGCCGGACCCGCCGCCGCGAATCAAACCACCTACATTACCGGTGGGACTGGCGGCGCGGGCGGGCTCCGGGGTCCTGGGGAGTGCGTGGGGCGATCTGGCCCTGGGGCGTGCCCCCACGGTGGCCTGGCCCGCAATTGGGGCCCACCGATCCGCGGAAGGGCCCGTGCCATGGGGGCACTCTTTTCCTGCCGCCTCGGCCATAGCCTCCGCGATGGCCATCGCGGAGGAGACACTCACCCGCGCATGCACGGACATCCGGCGGAGTCCCTTCGGCCCTGGCTGGCGTGGCGCCAAAGGCCTTTTCCGCCGGCTGGCGGCGCGTCAACCATTCCGACGCGGGCCTAGCCCCTCAAGGTGATGGCTTGGCCCCTAAATGTGCGGAGAAATCCACAACTTTGGGGCGGCTCGACGCCAGAGTGGTTCCCGCCACTCCATCCCGCCGGGACGCCCCGCCCCGCCGGGTAGGGGAGAATTCCGGACCTGGGGCGAAATTCTCCCAATACGATGCTCCGCATCTTTGGGGGCCGAGCCCCAACATTGAGGAGGAATTTCCGCCCTGCCACCTGGCGGAAACGGCCTTTGTTGCCCCGCCAGCTGGCGCGGAAATGACATCTCCGGGCGGCGCATGCGCGGGAGCGTCAGCTGCCGCTGACAGTTTCCCACGCATGTGCAGTGGAGGGAGTCTCTTCCGCCTCCGCCATGGTGGAGACCGTGGCGGAGGCGGAAGGGAAAGAGTGCCCCCACGGCACAGGCCCGCCCGTGGATCGGTGGGCCCCGATCGCGGGCCAGGCCACCGTGGGGGCACCCCCGGTGCCAGATCGCCCCGCGCCCCCCCAGGACCCTGGAGCCCGCCCGCGCCGCCTTGTCCCGCCAGTAAGGTAGGTGCTTTAATTTACGCTGGCGGGACAGGCAATTTATCGGCGGGACTTCGGCCCATTCGGCCCGGAGAATCGAGCGGGGGGCACCGCCAACTGGCGCGGCGCGATTCCCGCCCCCGCCGAATCTCCGGTGCCGGAGACTTCGGCAACCGGCGGGGGCGGGATTCACGGCAGCCCCCGACAATTCTCCGACCCGGCGGGGGGTCGGAGAATGACACCCCTGATTCTGAATAAATCTTGCAGAATTTTGCTGTTTCTTCCCAGGAATCTCACTTAAAGTTCTTTGGAATTTCCTGCAGTTGTGAAAGGCACTTTGTCAGTGCAACTTCTTCATCCCTGCTTATGTTCTATCTACCCTATTCGCAGATTCCAGTGAGGATGAACAATAAATGCTGGTCTTACGGATATGACTCATATCCTCTAAATGAATGTAAAGATATCAAACATGGAAAATGCCCGCTTTTACTGCCAGAAACAATAATAATTTAACGAACGATGACATAGTCACTCTTGCAAAACATCACTAACATGGGGCGAAATTCTCCGTTATCGGCGGAAAGTCCACCGATCGGCGCAAAGAACGGCGCAAATCCGACTTGCGTCACGTCGGAAAAATGGGTCGAAAGTCTCCGGCCCGAAATGGGCTAGCAGCGACGTAACGGGATCCGCGCTTGCGCAGTGGTTCACGCCGTGCAGTGTCATACGCGCCGCACGGCGTGACTTCTCATAAGGCCGCGCTGCTCCCCCCCACCCGACCGGAACACCCGACCGGAACACCCGACTGGATGGCTGGCCGCCGCTCAGCCTCGAGGTTCGAGTCACGGGATGTGGAGGCGCTCCTGGACGCGGTGGAGCAGAGGAGGGACGCCCTGTATCCCGGGCACGGCCGCAGAGTTGCCCCACGCCACAGCCGGCGTCTGTGGAGGGAAGTGGCAGAGGCCGTCACCGCTGCGGCCCTGACACCACGGACAGGCACCCAGTGCCACAAGAAGGTGAACGACCTCGTCAGAGCAGGCAGGGTGAGCCTCCCCATATCCCCCCCTCCCCCATATCCCCCGTCCCCATATCCCCCATATCACCCCCTCCCCCATATCCCCCCTCCCCCATATCACCCTCACCCATATCCCCCCTCCCCCATATCCTCCCTTCCCCCATATCCCCCCTTCCCCCATATCCCCCCTCCCCATATCCCCCCTACCCCCATATCCCCCCTTCCCCCATATCCCCCCTTCCCCCATATCCCCCCTCCCCCATATCCCCCCTTCCCCATATCCCCGCTCCCCCATATCCCTCCTCCCCCATATCCCCCATATCCCCCCTCCCCATATCCCCCTTTCCCCCATATCCCCCTCCTCCATATCCCCCCTTCCCCATATACCCCCCTCCCCCATATCCCCCCTCCCCATATCCCCCTCCCCCATATCCCCCCTCCCCCATATCCCCCCTCCCCATCTCCCCCTCTCCCATATCCCCCCTCCCCATATTCCCCCTCCCCCATATCCCCCCTCCCCATATCCCCCTTCCCCATATCCCCCTTCCCCATATCCCCCCTCCCCCATATCACCCCTCCCCATATCCCCCCTCCCCCATATCCCCCATAATCCCCCTCCCCATATCCCCCCTCCCCCATATCCCCCCTTCCCCATATCCCCCTCCCCCATATCCCCCCTCCCCCATATCCCGCATATCCCCCCTCCACAATATCCCCCATATCCCCCCTCCCCCATATCCCCCATAATCCCCCTCCCCATATCCCCCCTCCCCCATATCCCCCCTTCCCCATATCCCCCTCCCCATATCCCCCCCTCCCCCATATCCCGCATATCCCCCCTCCACAATATCCCCCATATCCCCCCTCCCCCATATCCCCCCTCCCCCATATCCCCCATATCCCCCCTCCCCCATATCCCCCATATCCCCAAGTGAATCCAGCCCTAACCTTAACCTCTGCAATGCACGCGCAACCGATGGCGTGCATTCATATACCTGCCTAACAGTGTTGCCTTTTACCCCTGCCACCCCCCCCCCCCCACAGGATAAGCGCGCACACAACAATAGGGAGCATGTGAGGACTGGAGGAGGCCCCGCTGATGAGAGGCCACTGACCGAACACGAGGAAAGGGCCCTGGAACTGGCTGGCGGACCTGACGACCGGGAGGTTGCTGATGCAGAGGTCGGGGGCGTAGTAGCAAGTGAGCCACCGACAGCCCGTCCCCATATCCCCCCTCCCCTATATCCCCCTCCCCCATATCACCTGATCACTGCCTGATGTCTAACCATGCATGCTTCATTGTGTATCACAGGACCAAACGTCCAGGCACCCATCCCCGCAGATGCAGACCGCCCGCAGGATGCCCCTCGGAGGCCACGGGAGACGGAGAGACCCGGACCCTCCAGCATGCGATGCCCGCAGGATGCCCCTCGCACACCACGGGAGACGGAGAGACCCGCACCCTCCAGCATGCGGCGCCCGCAGGATGCCCCTCGCACACCACGGGAGACGGAGAGACCCGCACCCTCCAGCATGCGACGCCCACAGGATGCCCCTCGCACACCACGGGAGACGGAGAGACCCGCACCCTCCAGCATGCGACACCCGCAGGATGCCCATCGCACACCACGGGAGACAGAGAGACCCGCACCCTCCAGCATGCGACGCCCGCAGGATGCCCCTCGCACACCACGGGAGACGGAGAGACCCGCACCCTCCAGCATGCGACGCCCGCAGGATGCCCCTCGCACACCACGGGAGACGGAGAGACCCGCACCCTCCAGCATGCGACGCCCGCAGGATGCCCCTCGCACACCACGGGAGACGGAGAAACCTGGAGCAACAGGGAGACGACACCCCCATCACGTGCGGGAGCGACCACCCAGCGACGAGGGGGGCAGCCACAGGCCCCCGTCACATCCGAGCCAGGACACCACTACCCAGGACACCACTACCCAGGGCACCACTACCCAGGACACTACTACCCAGGACACCACTACCCAGGACACCACTACCCGGGACAGCACTGCCCAGGACACCCCTACCCGGGACAGCACTACCCAGGAAGACGAAATACCGGACAGTGACTCAGAGTGGATGGGTGGAGATGAACCCCCACCCCAAAGTGCCATGGACTCAGAGTGGGACGAAGAGCACGACACAACGCCGCTGCTGTCACCAACACCCTCCACCATCGCAGAAACACTCACCTCGGTTGGGCACTTTAGTGATGAGGCGTCTGGTACACTCACTGGTGCGCACAACACAGCCATCCCGGTACAGCAGGTGGAGGTAGGAGCAGCAGAGGGGCCGGGCGGTCGGAGGGTAGCCCAGCCCAAGCGAACATCTGCCGCCCAGATGGATCCCGGGTTCCTGAAGTTACCACACCCACACATAGATCCGATGCAACCACCGACACGGAGACGAGCGAATAGGGTGACGGGTGGCTTGCGGCGGCTGCGGTCGCAGGTGGAGGAGTCCACCCGCGTCCAGGAGCTGGAAGTGGTGCCGGTCATGCGTGCCACCCAGGCCGACACCGCACGGGTGGCGTCCGCGGTGGAGGCAATGGGTGCGACGGTGTCAGGCATGGGGAACGGTTTGCGAGGCCTGGGGCTTTCCGTGCAGGCGGCGTCTGTGGCCCAGGAAATGGCTGCCCTCTCACAGGAGGCCATGAGCCAGTGCCAGCGCCAGATGGCAGAGGCGCTCAACGCCATAGCCCAGTCCCTGCAGGCCATGGCCTTGTCTCAGCAGGCCATGGCCCAGTCTCAGCAGGCCATGGCCCAGTCTCTGCAGGCCATCGCTGAGGGCATCGGGGCCAGTGGCCATGTGCGAGCCGGCGTTGCACTGTCACAGACAGGGTTTGCCAACCCCCTGGGCTCCATGGCTGCAAACCTGCAGACCCCTGTCGATACCAGCACGGGCCTCCAGGACTGGCAGCGCCAGATGTCGGGGGGGCGTCGGATGGCCAGTCCGTTCGCATCCCCCACCCATGTAGAGGCCTGGGGGCCATCGGGCACCCCGAGGGAGGAGGAGGTGGTGTGGTCCGTCCCGGCTCCCCCTGTAAGGGAGGTCCCGGTTCACCGCGACACCTCGGACTCCCCCCCTTCCGTCCCAGGTGCATCGGGTGGGCAACGGGCAGGACAGGCTGGCAGCTCGCCATCCCAGTCGCCCGGGCCGCAGCCTGGCCCATCTAGATCAGGACGCCCCAGGAAACGGCCGCCAAAGGGATCCAGTGTCAGAGGGCAGGAATCACAGGAGTCCACCTCCAGTTCTGCTGTACCGTCTGGGGAACCACGTAGACGTAGTCAAAGGGCCCGTAAGGCCAAACAATTAGACACTGAGTAAGTTGGCACGGGTGCAGGGCACAGATGAGTTTTAGGGGGTAGGGCACGTGCATGAACTCCTTTGATTATTAAAGTCAATGTTACACCGACAGAAGCTGCCTTTGTGCTCTGTCCAAAGCGTGCGGGGGTGTCATGTACGTTGAGCGCAAGTGTGTGTGTGAGGGGTGGTCTTACCTCAGCCCCAGGTGAGTCTGCCCCCTTCCCCCTGGGCCGCCATCAACATCCCCCGGGCAGAGGACGGGACCGTGCGCTGCAGTGTCACAGCCGCATGCAGGGATGGTCCGGGTGGATGGCGGTACTGTGGCCATGGGTCAGACATAGTCCAACGATGTGGAGCCAGGAGCTCACCGCAGGGCGGGTTGTCATCATCCTCCATGGCCTGCGATAGACACGCGTCCACCCGCAACTGTGTGAGCCCGGCCCGTTGTGCCGCAGGTGGATCGGCAATGGGGGGGGTGGTGGTGTGCATGCGGGTGGGGTGGGTGGGGTTGGGGAGGGGGGTGAGGGTGCTGGGTGGGTGGATGGGTGGGGGGTGTGGGTGGTCAGCTGTTGCCATGGTGTGCGGTCTGTGGCCATACTACCCGATTCCCACGCCCATCTAGTCAGTGAAGCGGGCGGCTATCAGTCTGTCCCATGCCCGCTGGGCCAGCCAGTAACGGTGGACAGCCACCCGCCTGTGTCTACCCCGTCTGCCCTGACCATTACCCCCATCCCCCTCATCTGGGGAGGACTGTGCCTCTTCCTGCTGCTCCTCCAGTCCGCCCTCCTCTGCCTGCGGCACATGGCCCCTCTGCTGGGCTATGTTGTGCAGGACGCAGCACACCACAATGATGCGGCCGACCCTATCTGACCGATACTGGAGGGCGCCCCCAGAGAGGTCCAGGCACCTCAAACGCATCTTCAGCATGCCAAAGCACCTCTCTATCACTCCCCTTGTCGCTACGTGGGCATCATTGTAGCGGTTCTCCGCCTCATTGCGTGGCCTCCGTATAGGCGTCATCAGTCACGATCGCAATGGGTAGCCCCTGTCGCCCAGCAACCAGACCCTCAGCCGGGGATGGCGTCCCTCGTACATGCCGGGGATGGATGACCGCGACAACACGTATGAGTCGTGTACACTGCCTGGGTAACGGGCGCAGACGTGCAGGATCATCATGCGGTGGTCGCAGACCACCTGTACGTTCATCGAATAGGTCCCCTTCCTATTGGTGAACACGGCCCTGTTATCTGCAGGTGGCCGCACGGCGACGTGCATCCCATCGATCGCGCCCTGGACCATGGGGAACCCGGCCACGGCAGAGAAGCCCACGGCCCGGGCATCTTGGCTGGCCCGGTCCACGGGGAAGCGGATGTAGCGGTGCGCCATGGCATATAGGGCATCTGTCACTGCCCGGATGCACCGATGCACCGAAGTCTGCGATATGCCCGACAGGTCCCCACTCGGTGCCTGGAATGACCCCGTTGCATAAAAGTTCAGGGCCACCGTAACCTTGACGGACACGGGGAGAGGGTGTCCCCCGCCAGTGCCACGCGGTGACAGGTGTGCCAGCAGGTGGCAGATGTGTGCCACGGTTTCCCGGCTCATCCGGAGTCTCCTCCTGCATTCCCTGTCCATGAGGTCCTGGTATGACTGCCGGGGCCGGTACACACGGGGCGCCCTCGGGTGCCTCCGTTGCCGTGGGGCCGCGACGTCCTCCTACCCCTCCTCGTCCTGTCGGTCAGGTGTCCCTCCAGCCTGGGCGGCTGCCGCCTGTCCCTCTGCGGCAGCCTGCGCCGCCTCTCTGGCACGCTCCTCCTCCTCCTCCTCCTCCTCCTCCTCCTCATCCAGGGCAACATAGACATGAGCGGCTGCCACCACGACGGCCAACATCGCTGGATGATCGTAAAACATGACGGCCTTATGGGGGGCAGGGGAACGACGACATGTCATCATTGCCCATATCCCCTCCTCCCCCCAGCCAGGTGGCATGGACCGCATGGGTCCAACTGTTGGAGGCTGGCACCTGGCCAGGTGGACCAACTCACTTGCCTTCGCATCCCCCTCCCCAGCACGGACCGCCCCCCAACCTCCACCCCGGCACGGACACCCCCCCAACCTCCACCCCGGCACGGACCCCCCATCCCCCTCCCCGGCATGGACCCCTCCCCCCAACCTCCACCCCGGCACGACCCCCCATCCCCCTCCCCGGCACGGACCCCCCCCCAACCACCACCCAACTTCCACCCCGGCACGGACCCCCCCCCCCCCAACCTCCACCCAGGCACGGACACCCCATCCCCCTCCCCGGCACGGACCCCCCCCCCAACCTCCACCCCGGCACGGACCCCCCATCCCCCTCCCCGGCACGGACCCCCCCCCCCAACCTCCACCCCGGCACGGACCCCCCATCCCCCTCCCCGGCACGGACCCCCCCCAACCTCCACCCCGGCATGGACCCCCCATCCCCCTCCCCGGCACGGACCGCCCCCCAAACTCCACCCCGGCACGGACCCCCCCCTCCAACCTCCACCCCAGCACGGACCTCCCCCCAACCTCCACCCCAGCACGGACCCCCCCAACCTCCACCCCGGCACGGACCCCCCCCAACCTCCACCCCGGCACAGACCCCCTCCCGGCACTCCCCCGGAGCCGAGCCTACTCTAACCACCCCCCCCCCCCCCCTCGCCGCACACACACACACACAACCCGAGACACACCTCTCCTCACACATTCAGACTGCGGCCACGCCATCGCCTGCCCAGAGCCAACCCCCCAGGCCGTCACTCACCTCCACGCTGGTCGGCTTGAACCTGGAGCACAGGGTCACACCGATGAAAAGGAGGTTTAATTTACGTCGACGTGAACAGTCATCACGTCGACAGGACTTCGGCCCATCCGGAAGGGAGAATATCGGCAGGCCGAAAATCGGCTGCCTTGCGCAGACCCGTGACATTCTCCGACGGCAGCGGCGACATTAACGCCCCGCCGACTTTTCTCCCTTCGGAGACTTCGGCGGGGGCGGGATTCTGGGGGGTCGGAGAATGACGCCCATGATTCTGGCTATAATGGTTTCTTTTTTAAAAACTTGATAAAACAATACTTCAAATAAGTAACGAGGTATTGGTTATCTAGAAGAGAATGTTTAAGTTGCCAACTGCTTGATTTCTCAGGTAAGAGTGTGAGTGAATAGTGTCGGACTCAATGATCAGTCTGCGCAATAGAAGTAAGGGAGAGTATCAAATTGAAGGAAAAAGCATACAAAATGGCAAAGATTAGTGGGAGACTCGAGGATTGGCAAATCTTTATGGGGCAACAGAAAGCTACTAAAAAATCTGTAAAGAAGAGAAAGATAGATTGTGAGAATAAACTTGCTCAGAATATAAAAACAGATAGTAAAAGTTTCTACAAATATATAAAACAACAAAGAGTGGCTAAGGTAAATATTGGTCCTTTAGAGGATGAGAAGTGAGATTTAATAATGGGAGATGAGGAAATGGCTGAGGAACTGAACAGGTTTTTTGGATCGGTGTTTACAGTGGAAGACAAATAACATGCCAGTGACTGATAGAAGTGAGACCATGACAGATGAGGAATTTGAGAGGATTGTTATCACTAAGGACGTAGTGATGGGTAAGCTAATGGGGCGAAAGGTAGACAAGTCTCCTGGCCCTGATGGAATGCATCCCAGTGTATTAAAAGAGATGGCTAGGGAAATTGCAAATGCACTTGTGATAACTTACCAAAATTCACTAGACTCTGGGGTGGTCCCGGCGGATTGGAAATTAGCAAACGTGACACCACTGTATAAAAAAGGAGGTAGACAGAATGCGGGTAATTACAGGCCAGTTAGCTTAGTTCCAGTAGTAGGGAAGATGCTGGAATCTATCATCAAGGAAGAAATAGCAAGGCATCTGGATGGAAATTGTCCCAATGGACAGACGCAGCATGGGTTCATAAAGGGCAGGTCATGCCGAACTAATTTAGTGGAATTTTTTGAGGGCATTGCCAGTGCGGTAGACAATGGGGAGCCAATGGATGTGATATATCTGGATTTCCAGAAAGCTTTTGACAAGGTGCCACACAAAAGGTTGTTGCATAAGATAAAGATGCATGACGTTAAGATTAAAGTAGTAGCGTGGATAGAGAATTGGTTAATTAATAGAAAGCAAAGAGTGGGGATTAATGGGTGTTTCTCTGGTTGGCAATCAGTAGCTAATGGTGTCTCTCAGGGATCAGTGTTGGGTCCACAATTGTTCACAATTTACACAGATGATTTGGGGTTGGGGACCAAGGACAATGTGTCCAAGTTTGCAGACGACACTAAGATGAGTGGTAAAGCATAAAGTGCAGAGGATACCGGAAGTCTGCAGAAGGAGTTGGATAGTTTAAGTGAATGGGCTAGGGTCTGGCAGATGGACTACAATGCTGACAAATGTGAGGTTACCCATTTTGGTAAGAATAACAGCAAAAGGGATTATTATTTAAATGATAAAATATTAAAACATGCTGTTGTGCAGAGGAACCTTGATGTCCTAGTGCATGAGTCGCAAAAAGTTGGTTTACAGGTGCTATAGGTGATTAAGAAGGCAAATGGAGTTTTGACCTTCATTGCTAGAGGGATGGAGTTTAAGACTAGGGGGGGGGGGGGGGGGGGGGGGGGGGGGGGGGGGTCATGCTGCAACTGTATAAGGTGTTAGTGAGGCCACACCTGGAGTATTGTGTTCAGTTTTGGTCTCCTTACTTGAGAAAGGACGTACTGGTGCTGGAGCGTGTGCAGAGGAGATTCACTAGGTCAATCGCAGAGCTGAAGGGGTTGGATTACGAGGAGAGGTTGAGTAGATTGGGACTGCACTCATTGGAATTTTGAAGGATGCGGGGGGGGGACCTTAAGGAAACATATAAAATTATGAAGGGAATAGATAGGATAGATGCGGGCAGGTTGTTTCCACTGGCGGGTGAAAGCAGAACTAGGGAGCATAGCCTCAAAATAAGGGGAAGTAGATTTAGGACTGAGTTTAGGAGGAACTTCTTCACCCAAAGGGTTATGAATCTATGGAATTCTCTGCCCAGTGAAGCAGTTGAAGCTCCTTCATTAAATGTTTTCAAGATAAAGATAGGTAGTTTTTTTTAAGAATAAAGGAATAAAATGTTATGGTGTTCGGGCGGGAAAGTGGAGCTGAGTCCACAAAAGATCAGCCATGATCTCATTGAATGGCGGAGCAGGCTCGAAGGGCCAGATGGCCTACTCCTTCTCCTAGTTCTTATGTTGAGTAAAATGTGCAGCAAACAGGGGATCAGAAATGTAATGTTGGGCAAACCTTAACTGGGTTCAATAGGAGTTAAGAGTTGATGAAATCTATGGAGACCATCATCATAAAAAGAGACTTAAATTCCTCCTCTTCTAATTATTACCTGCACAAGAAATATGATGTAATAATGTGTACATTAACAGGTTCCAAAGTGGGTTTATAATTTGAAAAGCACTGCAACAACAATGTCTGCAGCCAGCCAGGAGGTATTATGATAATGGCTCCGAAATTTATAGCCAATTGTCACTTCCATAACTAAGGATCAGGTCAGCTTGCTGCTACTTTAACATAGATGTAAGTGCTTTATCCAAGAATCTTTGGAAGACAATCAGAAGAAAAGGCTACACCAAATCCCTGAAATAAAAGCAAAACATGTTGGAAATGTACAGCAGGCTTGTTAATATTTTAAAAAGAAAATATACAGGATCATGCTTTGAAACAAATACGAAAAAGCCTCAAAAAACAAGTTTTTTTTTGGTGAAACTGCATGATCACCGATTGCATTTATATTAGGTGTCAGCCTTGGCTCAGTGGTAGACTCTCACCTCTGAGTCAGAAGGTTGTGCGTTCATTCCATTCCAGGAATTTGAGTCAACTATTCAGTACAGTACTTTAGCTTACCTCAAACTTTCCTTTCATTCACCATAATATCACTCATTTCATTTTCAAACACTTCAGGTTCCATTCCTCTTTGATAACCTTCTCCTTCTTAAAGTCTGAAGTGAAATATTTAGGAAGTACTTGAAGTCGTGTACTGATCATCAGCTGCAACTTGATGATCCTCTCCACTCACTCAGAGTTCACACACCATTTTTAAACTGCTCAGCGGTCTCAGGAAGGGGTGATCCGGATTAGCTGGTCACTCCCAGGGTCTCCTGTGTGGAAGGGCCCGGGAGGTGCTGCAGCGGATCCTCATCCCTCACTGTGCTTGTGGACCCTTGGATGGCTTCATGGGACAGCCGTGCAGCTGGAGTGAGTTCCTCAGCGTCATCAGGTGCTGCCAATCCTGCAGGCCCTCAATGGTCTGCATCATGCAGCTAGATCCCTCAGCATGGTCCTCAGGGACTGGATGGATTGGATTTTGTTTATTGCCATGTGTACCGAGGTACAGTGAAAAGTATTTTTCTGCAAACAGCTCAAGTACAAGAAAAGAAAAGATATAATGGGCAACACAAGGTACACAATGTAACTACGTAACACCGGCATCGGGTGAAGCTTACAGGGGTGTAGTGTTCATCAGGTCAGTCCATAAGAGGGTCGTTTAGGAGTCTGGTCACGGACTGAGCCATGCTTCAGAGTTCTCCCGCCTTTGTTCTGACCTCTTGCACCATGTTTTCCCTGTGGATGCTACCCCTGCAGTGTCGGTCTGGATGCCACACATTGCCAGCAATATCTCCTGGGACAGAGGGCTTTGAGACTCTTCCATTCAGCTTTGTAGTCACACGAATGTCACTGACAACCCCTCTTGTAGTCCCGGCTCTGCCTTTGACTCTCCAATAGCTGATTGACAAACATGTCCAGAGCCACAACAACTGCTTGGGGCACAGCTGAATCCAGGAATCCATCAGACCTCTGACTGCTTGATCGCTGGGACGCTCCTGCCTCCACCTGCTATGCATCAGGAGCTGTGCGGTGCTCACCAGATAGTGACCCAGAAGCCTGTCTGTTACATTTCCCCATAAAGGTCTGTGTCTCTGTGATGGTGGATGGTGTGGGCGACAGCTGTGATGCTGCACACGGGTCCTCCTCCGAGATCTCCTCGTGGTGGTGTCGAGGGTGGGCAGTGGGACACGTCTGCTGGACGAGGATCATTGGTCTTAGCCTGAATTTTAGTCTGACTTGGTTTGCAGTCTCACCAGAATGTCCTCCAGCTTTACTGAGGAAAGAGCAGAATTCCCCACACAAAAATTTCAGTGAGGTTGGAACAACTCAGAGAGAATCAGAATAGCTGTTCCCAGCTCTGATGACAGAAATGGGGCAGGATTCTCTGCGAACCGGTGGGGTGGGCAACTCCGGCGCGAAGGAGTGGCGTGAACCATCCCGGGGTCGGGCCGCCCCGAAGGTGCGGAATCCTCCGCACCTTCAAGGGCTAGGCCGGCACCGGAGTGGTTTGCGCCCCACCGGCTGGCGCGGAAGGGGCTTGGCGCCACGCTAACCGGCACCGAAGGGCCTCCGTGGCCGGCGCGAGTTGGCACATGCGCAGGAGCGCCAGCGTGTGCTGGCATCATCCCAGCGCATGCGCAGTGGGGGACCATTTCCGCGTCGGACATCGCGGAGGAACACAGCAGCCGACGCAGAGGAATAGAGTGCCCCCACGGCACAGGCCCGCCCACGGATCGGTAGGCCCGGATCGCGGGCCGGCCTCCGGGGCCAGATCCCCCCATGCCCTTCCGAGGACCCCGGAGGCCGCCCGCGCAGCCAGGTCCCGCCGGTAAGTACCTACTCTAATTTACGCCGGGGGGGCTGCTGCCAACGGCTGCCGACCGGTGCGGCGCTATTCCCACCCCCGCCAAATCCTCGGCGCCGGAGAATTCGGCAGGGGATCGGAGAATCCAGCCCATGAAACTGAAAGAGAAAACACAGTTTCAGAGGAAGAAACATTCCAGAGGAACACCTGACCAATCAGCTCAATCCATTTACAAGGCCTGGCTGTTCGAAACAGTCCATTGCCTGACAGCCAAGTCCATAAAGGTATGTCAGCACTGATCCCCCTGGAATCTGCTGACTTGAAACCTAAACAGTTCCTTGCAACCTGCCCTGCCTTGCATTAGGTCATAGGTCAATCCTCAGTTTACCAGCCACTGAAATTAAATGTGAAGTCCATCTTAAAGGCATAGGCACATTAATTGTCCATGTACAAAAATTTAAATAGCAAAATAACAGAAATTAAAAGGGAAAAACAAGGGGGAAACTGGGATTTACAGGAGGATCATTACAGCAGATTCAGTGATGGTAATGCCATTGGATGCCAAGGGGAGATGGTTGTATTCTCTCGTGTTGAAGATGATCATTGCCTGGCACTTTGGACATTTCCCTTGCATTGTTATTCTTATATTTCCTTTTGGCTCTCTTCATCAATTTTAATTGGTTCCTAATCTCTAGTAATAGTTTAATTATTATTTACTTGAATATAGTTATTCTGAATCACACAAAAGAGCAAATAAGGAAAAGACGCTGATGAGCACATGCTTCTCAATATAAATTACAGAGTTAACCTCAATAAATTTACAATTAAAAACATGTAAAAGCACTCATCTTTTCCAACCAAAGTTACCGACTAACCACTTAAATTTCCTGCTCTATCTTTAGGAACAAATGAGATGATGAATAGATTTTCAATGGCAAGATAGTATCACTCATCAAATATAACTTGGCGCCTTCAGTGTGAATCCTTCTATTCTGCTGAGGAGCCTGTGGATGGCAGTAGTTCTTGGACAAATCTAAAAATCGTCTGATTTGAAAACTCTGATCAACAGATACCATATTGGTCACAACATGAAGAATGTAATGTCATAGAAACATAGAATTTACAATGTAGAAGGAGGCCATTCGGCCCATCGAGTCCGCACCAGTCCTTGGAAAGAGCCCCCTACTTAGGTCCACACCTCCACCCTTCCCAGTAAGCCTGTAACCCCACCTAACCTTTTGGACACTAAGGGCAATTTAGCGTGGCCAATTTGCCTAACCGGCACATCTTTGGACTATGGGAGGAAACTGGAGCACTCGAAGGAAACCCACGCAGATACGGGGAGAAAGTGCAAACTCCACACAGACAGCTACCTAAGGCCGGAATTGAACCTGGGGCCCTGGAGCTGTGAGGCAGCATTGCTAACCACCGTGCCACTGTGCCGCTCCAATGTCAACATTAGTTTTCTCGTTTTCAAACAAATGTTTGTTAATTTTACAGAAACATTAATCAGCTTTAACAGCAATGGTTTGTGGCATGATGACACATTATTCTTTATTGCGCGGTGTTTTATTCTAAAGTCCGACAACAACTAACTTATTTTGCATTGAGCTGAAAGGAACATGGAAATGGCAACGTCTGAAGAACAAATCAAACAACTTAAACATCGAGCAATATTGTGCTGTTGACTAACTTTTTAAATGTTTGAAAGTGAGAAAATAAATGATATACTACAGGATCTTCACAGAGGCAGATAAAGTTTATTCACCCCTGTTCCTGGGTGAACTCTTATCTTAGTAGGCTGCTAAAGTAGAGAATGAAAATTAGCTTGGGATCTTTTGGTGGTTGTATTTCCCACAGCCTGTCTATTCACATGCGACTTTTTAAAAAATTCTCTCTACTTTCCCTCGTTTTTTTACTATTTTCAGACCACCCAGAACATATTTTTCATCAACCAGTAGTGTGTGCTGACCTTAATCACAGACCATTGTCAATGTCAATCTGTTGCTGAGCAACAAAAGATATTTGATGAAACAGACGATATTGGTTTACCTCCTTCTCAGCCAATATGGAATGCCCTGCTTCTGTGCCATGTTTCATATGATAGCCTGGGCAAGAGCGGACATGAGTCCATTATCTAAGGCAAGTGAGGTTTGTGACAAACATTCATAGAATGTACACTCGCAACCTGTTTGTCAATCAAGGGTTCAACCATTTGTAACATTGAGTGTCTATGTTCAGATAAGTAGTTTAGGCTTTGGGCTCACAATCTGAAATTCAGCTTGTCTTCTGATGAATTTGATATCTGATAAAAGCATAATGATAGACAAATGGCACAATTCTAGAATATACTCTTTGGAAAATGTATGCGTAATCTGTCAAAAGAACTGACTTAATGGGTTGAATGATCTTTTCAGCATTCTAGTTCTCTGTACCCTGCAATGCACATAAAAAATTAGAACCAAGAAACATACTCAACAGAACAGAAACAGGCCACTCAGCAGATGAATTACTCTATTAAATTATGTAACTAGCAGTTAGAGTGTGCAAAAATGTGAATACTTGCCTAACACAGGAGTTGCAGCTGTTCAGCTCTGAGGATGAACCTGTGACCAATTAAATCACAATATGCTTACCCACAACATTCATGAATGCCATTTGGTTCTGCAGTAAAGATATGGGGCGCGATTCTCTGCTCCCACGCCGGTTTGGAGAATCGCCTGGCATGCCATTTTTCCCCGCGACGCCGGTCCGACGCCCTTAGCACCCAAGCGCCGAGAACGGCCCCGTCGAGTTCTGCGCGGCGCAGGCCGGAGAATCGCCCGGGACACCCAAAATGGCAATTCTCCACTACACCCGCTATTCTCCGGCCCGGATGGGCCTAGCGGCCTGCCCAATACGACGGCTTCCCATCGGCGCCATCCACACCTGGTCGCTGCCGGCGGGAACAGCATGGGAATGCTGGGGGCGGGGGCAGCTTGTGGGGGGGCGGCTTGTGGGGGGGGCGAGGGGGGTTCTTTCACCGGGGTTGCACTCAAAAGGGGTCTGGCCCGTGATCGGTCCCCACCGATCGGCGGGCCAGCCTCTCCGAATGAGGACCTCCTTTCCTCCGCGCCCCGCAAGATCCATCTGACATCTTCCTGCGGGCTGGCCTCGGGGAGGACGGCAACCACGCATGCGCGGGTGACGCCAGTAGGGCGGCGGATGACAAGGCGCCGCTAAAATGCGGCGCCAATGCCCGGCGCGTGCTTACGACGCTGCTTTAGCGACACGCCCCCCGAGTTTCTCGCAGCTCCAATCCTAGCCCATTTTTGGGTTCTGAATCGGTCGAGATCGGGGCCGTTTCGCGCCGTCGTGAACCTCGACAGCCTTAATCGCGGGAGCGGAGAATCGTGTCCTCAGTTAAAATGTAGAGTACAGTGTTCAGACTGATTTCAGGCTGGAGTACCTTTTCAAGTATCTTCATTTTGACCAAACTGTCCATAAGACAAGCAAAACAATACATTTTCTCAAAAGAATATATTGAATAATAAAACATAATTTTATGTGTACTTGAAATATACTGGGCTGGAATTGACCATTGCCAATGTTACCCACATAATGCGTAGTGTGATTAAATGACATCATTCCCCATTCCACACTTTTGAAGGTGAAGTTAGCTCATTTAAAATAAACAAGTTAACACTTCGATTAAACTAGAAAAGGAATGTCCTGTGAATGTGTTAAGCATTCCCCTGGTAATTCCGACCAGCAGTAATTTCAAGGCTATTCTTCTAAATTTGTGGCTAATATTTCTAGAGTATCCTATTAGTAGAAATTGAATTTACAAGCTGAACTTAAGTCAGCTATATAAGGGCAAGAGTGATCTGCTTTCCTTAAATTGAAAACCTAAGTTGTGATTTCAACCAACAATTTGTACTGGGGTGACAGGTCTTGATTCCAAGGGAAATGGTGATTGTATGTATAATTTTACACTGGTGGAGCTGAGGTGAGAAACAGTGCACTTCTGTCCAATTATCCAGGAGACATTTCAGAAGTAAACGGCATTTTGTCATATAGCCAAATTGCTGACTGTGGTTAAAAAAATGGTCTTGTGCTCTGTGTGGGGATGTATTTTCATTAGATTGGGAAGTCACAATTCCATCAGTTTTCCATTGCCAAGTTCATACCATTGCAGTCCATTCTAAATTCACCATAGTGTGATTTTCACAGTGAAATAAGTGATCTCAACCTCTCAATAAGTGATCTTAACATTTTTAGAGAAGGTTGAATATGGTAATGTTATGCTGTGCATTACAGATGAGACAAAAAATATTTCTGGCAAAAATCTTTTCAGTCATCTTAAAAGGTCAGTGCTCAAAATAAAATAAAATATAATTTTTCAATGCGCTGTCCATTTCAGATTCACAGTATGCAGTTAGGAAGGGTTCCAGTTTTTATCCCTGAGTTAGTTGATCTGAGGGCAAGCAATACATTTGGGCAAGTAACGCTGAGGGAAAGGTGGGGGTGCCTGACTCCTAATCCATTTCCCATGACCAAAATCAATGAATATAAAAATCGGAGGGATTCAAATGGCTTTCCGACTTGCTATCATACATTTTACACTGTCACACAAAGTTTACACTTATCTCTGTCCTATTGATGTGGAACTGAAGTCATATATGAGCTTTTTAAAAACTCATTTATGGGATATGGGCATCACTAGCTAGGCCAGCATTTATTGCCCATCTCTAAATGCTCTTGATAAGGTGTTGGTGAGCTGCCTTCTTGAACCATTGCAATCCCTGAGGTGTAGGTACACCATCTGTCTGTTACGCAGGGAGTTCCAGGATTTGACTCAGCGATAGTGAAGGAACGGCGATGTATTTCCAGGTCAGGGTGGTGAATGGCTTGGAGGGGAACTTCCAGGTGGTCAGCTGATTAAGGATAGCTGGTTTCCATCTCTGAAGATCGTTAGCAAACCAACCACTTTTTTTATCTACCGTCCAAAAGCTTCATGATCACTTTACTGATAAAAGTTTTTTGTTTCCAGATATCTTGAATGCTCGCTGAGGAAGTGGCACTTCATTCAAATGCCTCACTCATCATTACCTTTATCTCAAAGTAAGTTACTGGTGAGCTTTTCTAGCCTCTGGGAATTATTTACACCATTCAAGGTTATTTCTAATAGTACCAAAATGGAATTTAGTCTATTACCTGACTAGAACGGTCTACCTCTTCTTCTATGAACTATTTAAATAAAAATGTCCACCCATTATGATGGGACTACGCAACTTGCTTGAGTTTAAATTAACCTAATGTAGTTGGGAATATATTTTTTAAAATGTTACTCATGTTTTGGCGGAATCTAATGATTTCCTCCAACCTTGAGCAGTGTGGATACCTGTTGATAAGTTACAGCAGCAAATGTTGAATTAAAATACAGATCCAGTGTTGGTGGGACATTTTTGCAGCCAGGAGAAAGAAACTGGGGAGACCCTTCCACTGCCATGTGTTAGTGGAATTTGATTAAAATTCAAGCAGCATGGTAGCACAGTGGTTAGCACAGTTGCTTCACAGCGTCAGGGTCCCAGGTTCGAATCCCGGCTTGGGTCACTGTCTGTGCGGAATCTGCACATTCTCCCCGTGTCTGCGTATGATTCTATAAAAAAGTTAGCTATATGTATATCGGGTGCCATTCAGAATCCCTGTCAGCTGAGGCTCAGTTTTTCCAAAATTGTAACACTCATCCCACTTTTCCAAAATACTCTTCAAGCATCGATGTTGATGCTGGGAATGAAAGTCTTCCCATTCTAGCCACCCTCTTGGAAATATGAGAACGATATGGGGGAAGGGCTGTCAGGTTTGTATTGATAATGGATACTCCAGCGCACTCGAAGCTGTTGCTGTCTTCAGAGATTCTGATTGCTTGCAAGGTTTGTTATCATTGCTCAGTCACATCTTCTTATTCAAACTTAGCAGCATCCCATCCTAAAATGAATGCTCTTGTATCTTTCATGGATCCTAAACACTGACAGAAAGGAACATATGTTGAGCAGCCTGATAGCTCCAGGATATCCATTCACTTCACCTGATTCATTGTTGTTTAATTTGTTCAATTTTCCAGCTAAAAATACACCCACTCGGGAGTAAAGCTGTGCCAGTAACCAACGACCAACTTAAGCATTCATTCCCTCCACCACTGATGCATAGGCGAAGGAGTGTGCAACATCTACAAGCTATACAATAAGCGCTCATTTATGTCTCCATCAACAATACTTTCCCTCTCAAGGGAGGTTCCATCTGGGAAATAAGTGCTGGCCATGCCAGGGATGTTCATATTCCATAAGTTAATAAAAAGAAGTATGTAACTATCATCACCAGAGCCTGCCTGGATTTTCAATTCAAGGTCATCTATTTTTCTATCATAAAATTGATATAAGACTTCTGATTTTTGTGTAGCAACCTTTATGCCAATACTGTATCTAAAGCTTGCCAGATATTGTAGTGATACAATCAACTCTTCGTCAACCAGGGCACTCACCTGAATACAGCAGGGGCCTAAAGTTTCTATAAAATGGAGTTTTGTGTCTTGTTAAGATATTTTCCAGTAATTTGACATCTGTGAGGCTTGTATTTGTTCAGTTAAGACTCTTCTTAGTAGTTTAAGACTGTGAGTGGACTTCTAAGCCTGTTACTGGTTCTGTTGCTGCTTCAAAGATTGGGCAGAGTTGTTCTTGAGTTACAGAACAGGACAGAATTTTTTTTTAAATGACAGTGTCATTTTTGACACGAAAATCGGTGCGATTCCTATCAGCCCCAACATCGTGATCCGGACAACAATTTTCAGGCACTTTGAACATTTTATTCCCACGTGAAAAATGCTGCACTTGAGACCTGAAGTGTCTGATTTGCCCACCCCGGGGGTTATCTGAGTACTTCAATGAGCTGTGGTAGCATGGCCGACACATATCTTCAATTGAGGGAGGAAGAAGGAAGAGTTCAGAAAGTAGAGAAGCTCCAATAAGAGTTTGAATTATTTAAATTGTGGGTGAGAATGCCTGTCATTGGGAAAATAGATCCCTATGATCAAGGGGTTGAGGACTGGAGCCAGTACATCAAATGGCTCCATTACTTTTATCATGAACAAGATCACAGGTGAGGACAAGCAGAATGTTGCACCTCTGATCATTGCAGGCCCCAAAAGTATAATTTGATTCAGAACCTCATACCCCAGAGGCATCGACTGGATTCCCTTTGACCAGACAGTGAAATTGGTTAAAGAACATTTCAACCCAAGGTCCACAATTATCCTCCTTCATTATAAGTTTAATTTTGTAGTGATGGATCACGCGGAGTGTGTCTCAGTCTCAAAGCCAGGCTTTGCCAGCTTGCACTGAGTTCGGGACCATCTCAGGAGGCAGAGAAGATTTCTTCAATTTATAAACAGCATTTATTAGTTACAGCATTGTCACAGATATTGAATAGACAGATACTAAAATTACTTCACAGAGATTTAGATGTGACCCTCACATGGTATTACCCTTCTTCCGGTAATGATGGTGCATAAAGACCACCCTCACAAGTGTCCTTTACCATTGATAGTTTTTGAGCAGCATCCAGTTATTTGAGTTCCTATTGGAGACAGTGCAATGGGGCAGTGCCAACCTGTGCTGGGGCAGTGCCAACCTGTGCTGGGACAGTGCCAACCAGTGCCCAGGGTCAGTGTCAAACTGTGCCAGAGGTAGTGCCAGACAAAATGTGTGGGTATGACCCTTTCCCCCCCTGGGGCTACACTTATCTTGGCGTCCCTGGTTGGTTCCCCTCGACAAATTCCCATTTTTATATACCTGTTGTGAACCTCGCCAGCGTTATCACTTCTGTGAATATTCAGTGAGGAGGATTATGTAGCTGGGATGCCCTTTAATTATTTAGAAATTTAGCATAATGTGTGGAAATGAAGTTTCCGCCCAAAACACTACATTACTGGCAAGGGGCAGGAAAAATTGGGAAATGAGATCTCACTGACTGGAATCTCAGAATTTAATACCCGCGTCGCCAATTGAGCTCTTGGGGAGCACTGGTGCAAAACTACCCTGCCAGCCCCCCCCCCCCCCCCCCCCCCCCCCCCCCCCCCCCCCCCCCCCCCCCCACACACACACACATGTTGAAAAAGCTATGTGTGCCGCAACTCTACTGAATATATAAACATATCACTCATTGTTTGATGAAATCAGGCCTACGCCTCATAGAACTATGGGGATATCAGCCAGTATCTTCCTCTCCGGTCAGCGACTTAAGTCGCTGGTCCATTACACATGCGCAGCGTGATAACTGGGAAGAGTGGGCATATAGGCAGGTTCAAACTCCTGGCCTGTTTTGCTTCCCTGATTGAAGTCCTGCGCTGCGATGGAGCTGCTGAATGAAAAAGCAGGTACAGCGCTAACTCCGACCACTTGCCCAGATGTTATGTAATCTTTTACACCTTTTTATTTGCTCTTTTATTTTTCGGTCCAGGGTAATTGAGCAGAGGTGCGGAGACATCAGGAAACATTTTGTTGGTCGGTTAATGTTTTATATTAGTAGTGTTCAGAGTTTTTAAATATGTTTAAAATGCAATTAAGTGAAAGGAAGGTATTTAAAACTTTGATTTGTCATGAGGCTGTTAATTCCATTGAAAAGGTACTTTACTGTATAAAGTGAGTTTGGAGTCACATTAAGTGAAAGAAAGATTATTTTAAATTTTGGTTTGTCATGCGGATGTTATTCCGTTAAAGGAACTATAATGGATAGAATGCGGTGATCACTCGCTAACGGGTATGATTGTCTGCCGTGTTATTGGTCACAGGCTCTGTGGGTCCTTGCGTGGCTGATAACCCGATCCCAGAGCTGCATCTTCAATCACTCTCTTGGCAGAATTTTCCAAAAGGTGGGCTCGGTCCTTGGACTCTAGGTCACAGGCAATCCTTTTTCAGGCTCCTTCTCCAGGCCTCCTCTTAACATCGGGTTCTCTAAGAATTGTAACCCTTCAATCAGGAGGTTCCTCCAAGTAGGTCTCTTCTGAGCAAAGGTCTCCCAGGCATTGATGTCTAGGTTCCATTTATTGAGGTAAGCCTTCAAGGTGTCATTAAAGAGCTTCCCTATGTCCACCTCTCGGAATCCTTCCTTGAGCTGGGTGAAGATGTTCTTAGGCAGTCGGAACTCTGACATCCTAAGCATATGGGCTGCCCAGCGGAGTTGGTTTCAGATTATCATAGCCTCGATACTGGGGCTATTGACTCCTTAAAGGACACTAATATTAGCAGGCCTGTCCTCCCAGCTGATTCAGAGCTCAAGTACATTTGGATTTTGCAATGTACTTTTAGCTGTGTTGCTTAAGGGTCTCCCTGATGTAATATTCATCATTACAAGCTTCAGTGATTACTTCAAATGCTTTAACAAAGTTTAATGCTTGGTTGACATCTGAAAGCCTCTTGTACGCTAATGTGAACGATCTCTCTGACAAGTATTGCAGCAAATTAATCATCCACCCCTAACAGTGTCCTGCATAGGAGATATCAAAATTATGTCAGGGGAGATGTGTGCCAGAACACTGTGCTTCAGCAACTTCTTTCAGACTTTGAGCTTGTAACATTGGATCGGATTGGATTTGTTTATTGTCCCGTGTACCGAGGTACAGTGAAAAGTATTTTTCTGCTCAACAGATCATTAAGTACATGAAAAGAAAAGGAAATAAAAGAAAATGCATAATAGGGTAACACAAGGTACACATTGTAACTAGATAACACCGCATCGGGTGAAGCATACAGGGGTGTAGTGTTAATGAGATCAGTCCATAAGAGGGTCATTTAGGAGTTTCGTAACAGTGGGGAAGAAGCTGTTTTTGAGTCTGTTCGTGCGTGTTCTCAGACTTTTATACCTCCTGCCCGATGGGAGAAGTTGGAAGAGTGGGTGGGGTCTTTGATTATGCTGCCCGCTTTCCCCAGGCAGCGGGAGGTATAGATGGAGTCAATGGATGGGAGGCAGGTTTGTGTATTGGACTGGGCTGTACTCACGACTCTGAAGTTTCTTGCGGTTTTGGGCCGAGCAGTTGCCATACCAGGCTGTGACGCAGCCTGATAGGATGCTTTCTATAGTGCATCTATAAAAGTTGGTAACCATTATTTAAATGGTAACCAAAATTTAAAAAGATATTTCTTTCACTTTATGTGACTCCAAACTCACTTAATACAGTAAAGTACTTTTTTAATGGAATTAACAGCCTCATGACAAACCAAGGTTTTAAATTTATATATATATACATTGACCATACAGTGCAGAAGGAGGCCATTCGGCCCATTGAGTCTGCACCGACCCACTTAAGCCCTCACTTCCACCTATCCCTGTAACCCAATGGCCCCTCCTAACCTTTTTGAAATGAAAATGAAATAAAAATGAAATGAAATAAAAATGAAAATGAAAATCGCTTATTGTCAAAAGTAGGCTTCAAATGAAGTTACTGTGAAAAGCCCCTAGTCGCCACATTCCAGTGCCTGTTCAGGGAGGCTGGTATGGGAATTGAACCGTCTGCTGGCCTGCCTTGGTCTGTTTTCAAAGCCAGCGATTTCGCCCTGTGCTAAACCACCCCCTTGCACTGTGAACTTACACTGTGAAGCCACAGTGCTAGCCACCTGTGCTACCGTGCTGCCCCATCTTCCTTTCACTTAATTGCAGTTTAAACATATTTAACCATTGATATGCCAAAACCCTCCTCTTCCCCCCTCTTTCCCCCTCTTCCCTCCTTCCTCTTTTCCCTTCCCTTCTTCCCCCTCTTCCCTCCCTCCCTCCTCTTTATAAGCAAACAGAACTGTTATGTTTATGTGGGAAAATATATTTTATTGACCATTGCGTTTAAGTGAGAAAATATACTTTATTGCAAGAAATGTGCAAAACTTGAGGGAGTTTAATGTCATTGTTCAGCTGAGAAAGTTAAATGTTAAGTTAAATATTAATTGGTTTCAAAGTTTTGTATTTATAAAATTATTTTTATTAATGATTGTTTTGGATAAAGTGTTACAAGCTTCTAAAAATGTCTTATTGAAAGATCAGAACGCAACATTTAATTGTGAGATAATTACAAATGAATAAGATAATTGAAGTAAACAAGGCAAAATCATAATAACACGAGTAACATGGTAGCACACTGCTTAGAAATGCTGCCTCACAACACCAAGGAACCGTATATAATTCAGACCTTGGGTGACTGTGTTGTTTGCACATTCCCCCTGTGTCAGCATGGATTTCCTAGAACCATGAATAGAACCATAGAATTACTACAGTACAGGGGAGGCCATTCAGTCCATCAAGTCTCCACCAACCCTCTGAAAGAGCACCGTACCTAGGTCCACTCTCCTGCCCTATCCCCGGAATCTAACCTGTGCATCCCTGGACACTAAGGGTCAACGTAGCATGGCCAATCCACCTATCCTGCACATAGAAACTCCATGCAGTCACCCAAGGCCAGAATTGAACCTCGATCCCTGTCACTGAGAGGCAACAGTGTTAACCACTGTGCATCCTTGCCACCCACTGTTTCCTCTGGGTGCTTTGATTTCCTCCCACAGTTCAAAGATGTGGAGGTTAGGTAGAACGGCCTTGACAAATTTCTCTTTGGTATCCAAAGGTTAGTTGGGGTTCTGGGGAAAGGGTGGGAGCGTGGGCCTGGGTCGGGTGACCTTTCAGAGTGTCAGTGCAGACTCGATGGGCCAAATGGCTTTCTTCTACACTCCACTGATTTTATGATTCTACAAACAGGAATCCAAAAAAAATCAGGTGTGACAAAGCAGTGACAGCAAAAAGCCCTGGGATGCTTTTAAAATCTTATGACCATAATCTAAATTAAAACAAACACTTTTATGTGTGCCAAACATAGAGTTATATAATAATATAGTTCAGATTTAAATAGTCTCACAGATTTAAAACAAATAACCAAACCTATGTTCACTTATAAATAATCACCTTAAATTATAAAAAAAATTAAATTAACAGCATCTGATGTGTTGGGTAAGCTGGGTCGATGTGGACTGCACGTGATGCAGTGTAGCAAGTGACAGACCTCCAACACTTGAGAAGATGCAACACGATTTTATTTAACATCTAAACTATTATACATGTTCAACTGTGGGTTGACATTATGCTGACTTGACTGAAGACCTGATACTAGCCTAACCACACTTACTAGCTACCACATGGTGTTTGCACTGGCCAGTTCACTAACTCTGACTGTCTCGGAGGCTGGGTTCCGAAAGAGCGGGAAAACTGGTGCCCTCTGGCTTTATAGTGGTCCTGTCTGGTGATTGGCTGCTCTGTTCTGTGTGCTTACTGGTCATCCTGTGTCAATCACTGCCTGCCTGCACTCCATTATATACATAGATGTATATTATGACATCTCCCCCCTTTTTTTTTGTGTTGTGTGTGTTGAGATAATAAATATTAAGGTGCATGTGCGTCTGGATGTGTATATGTGCGTGACTATATACAGAATGTGCTAAAATGACCTTCTGTGCACAGGAAGGTGTCGCTGGTGCAGATATAGGGCAGACGAAACGGTAAAAAACGATATTTACAGAGGTCAAAACGATAAGGTAACACAGTTGTGCAAAAGTTCAGTCTCAAAGTTTAGTCTCTGCGGCGGGCGACAAATTCTGGTTGACTGCCTCAAGGGTGGATCAGGGGCCGCCTGCACTTGGATAGGCGGGACCGCCGCCAATGCAGTGGTCGCAGAGGTCGGCAAGATTGCTGGTAGATCGGTGGCCTCGTGGTAGGGCACGTCCGGAGGAAGCATTGTGTGAGGCGGGACATCATGGTTAGGTGGCGGTTGTGGAACTCTGCGCAGCGCCCGTCTGTTGCGTCGTAGGAAGCAGCCATCAGCCATGCGGATGAGGAACGATCTTGGGGCCACTTGCTTGACCACCACAGCTGTGGCGGACCAGCCGCCATCAGGCAACTGCACACGAACACGATCAGTTGGGATCAGCTCGGCGAGATCCGTGGCATGAGCGGCGTATGCTGATTTCTGTTGGGCCCGAGACTGCTGCATCTTTTGTGTGACCGTGAGGTGGTCAAGGTCTGGCACATGGATGGCTGGAACCGTGGTTCGCAGAGTGCGATTCATGAGTATCTGCGCGGGAGACAACCCAGTGGCCAGCGGGGGTGCTCTGTGTGCCAGCAGAGCCAGTTTGAAGTCGGAGCCTGAGTCTGCAGCCTTGCATAGTAATCTCTTGACGATATGGACCCCTTTTTTGGCCTTCCCGTTTGACTGCGGGTAGTGGGGGCTGGAGGTTACGTGACGAAAGTTGTAAAGGCGGGAAAAATCTGACCATTCCTGGCTGTAAAAACAGGGACCGTTGTCACTCATCAACGTGAGCGGTATCCCATGCCTGGCAAACATTTCTTTGCATGCTTTAATCACCACCTTCGACGTGAGTTTGGACAGTTTCACCACTTTTGAGTAATTGGAGAAGTAGTCGACCAGGAGGACATAGTCACGCCCCTTGGCGTGAAAAAGGTCGACACCGACTTTGGACCATGGGGCGGTCACTATCTCATGTTGCTGCAGAGTTTCTTTGGGTTGAGCTGGCTGAAATTTCTGACATGTGGGGCAGTTGAGGACCGTGTTGGCAACGTCCTGGCTGATGCCCGGCCAATAGACTGCCTCTCGACCCCCAGGTGACCCTCATGGAGTTGGCCGAGCACCATAGCCCGCATGCTCTGCGGAATCACAATCCTATCGAGCTTCATGAGGATGTCGTCCATCACTGTCAGGTCATCCTTGACGTTGTAAAACTGGGGACACTGTCCCTTCTGCCAGCCATTCGTGAGGTGCTGTATCACACGCTGTAGCAGAGGATCCTTGGCCTTCTCCTCACGAATTTGGATGACCCTCTCATCAGTGGCCGGAAGGTTGGAGGCACACAATTGCACCTGCGCATCGATTTGGCAGACAAAGTCAGTTTGTTCACACAGTGTGGTGATAGACATGGAAAGGGCATCTGCAACAATGAGTTCATTGCCTTGCGTGTAGACAAGTTCAAAGTCATAGCGGCGTAGCTTGAGAAGGATTCATTGTAACCGAGGCGTCATGTCATTCAAATCCTTCTGGATTATGTGGACTAATGGCCTGTGGTCCGCCTCAACCGTGAATTTTGGGAGGCCAGACACATAGTCGTGAAATTTGTCGATTCCCGTTAGGAGGCCCAGGCATTCCTTCTCAATCTGAGCGTACTGTTGCTCAATGGGCGTCATGGCTCTGGAGGCATACGCAACTGGGGCCCATGAGGAGGAGTCATCCCGTTGGAGGAGCATCGCCCCAATACTGTCCTGGCTCGCATCAGTGGAAATTTTAGTCTCTTTGGTAGGGTCGAAGAATGCCAGAACCGGGGCTGTGATGAGTTTTGCCCTGAGCTCACGCCATTCGTTCTCATGAGCGGGCAGCCACTGGAATTCCGCCGACATTTTGACGAGATGGCGTAGGGCTTTGGTGTGTGCCGCCATGTTGGGAATGAACTTCCCGAGGAAGTTGACCATCCCTAGAAAGCAGAGGACCGCCTCCTTGTCCTCTGAGGTCTTCATGGCATTGATCGCCAAGACCGTGTCAGCATCTGGCCACATGCCTTGCTGCGAGATGTGGTCATCAAGGAATCTGATATCTGATTGACCGAACGAGCACTTGGCTCTGTTGAGTCGGAGGCCATGCTCATGGATTCTGTGGAATACCTGCTTGAGGCGATCTATGTGTTCTTGAGGAGTTGTGGACCAGATTATGATATCGCCAACATACACGCGCACCCCCTCGATACCCTCCATCATCTATTCCATGATGCGGTGAAATACCTCTGAGGCAGAGATGATGCCAAAAGGCATCTGGTTGTAGCAGTAGCGACCGAATGGGGTATTGAATGTGCACAGCTTGCGACTGGATGCATCCAGCTGTATTTGCCAGAACCCCTTGGAGGTGTCCAGCTTCGTAAAGAGTTTGGCATGAGCTGTCTCGCTGGTCAACTCTTCTCGTTTTGGTATTGGGTAATGTTCCCTCATGATGTTGCGGTTTAAATCCTTGGGGTCGATGCATATTCGAAGCTCCCCTGACGGCTTCTTGACGCAGACCATGGAGCTGACCCAGTCCGTGGGTTCTGTGACCTTTGATATGATGCGCTGAGCTGGAGGTCCTGTAACTGCTGCTTGAGGCGGTCCTTGAGGGGTGCCGGCACCCAACGTAGTGCGTGGATCACAGGGGTGGCGTTTGGTTTGAGCAGGATTTTGTATCGGTATGGGAGTGTGCTCATTCCGTCGAACACGCTGTGGTACTGCGTGATGATGCCAGCAATTTCAGCCTGGAAGTTCTCATCAGGTGAGGCCGTCACCTGTGAGGATGACATGGTGTGTACTCGCTGAACCAAGTTCAGGAGTTTGCAGGCCCGAGCACCGAGCAGGGATGCTCTGTCAGGTCCCACGATCTCAAATCACATTGTCGCTTTAAATAACTTGTTGGAAACTCCGAGTTGGCATGAGCCGCTGGCAGCTATGGCATTGCCATTGCAGGCCGGTGGAAGAATGCTTGGACTTACGCGGATGGTGTCAAGTTCGGATTTGGAGATGAGGTTCGCCAATGCGCCGGTGTCCCGTTTGAACCGGTTGCGAGCCTTGTTGACTGTGAGGACAGCACACCACTCGTCGTCGGGATCCACGCTGAGGATCGGGAGGTGCTTCGCTGTCTTGGAGAAAGGCAGCGCATGCTTCGTAATAATGCCCATCTGGTATAGAGATTTGAGGCACGCAGCATCAGGATCTGTTGGGCTGTCGCGGTCGGAGTCTGGCATGGCCTGCTGTATTGAACGGACGCTTCTGCGCCGTGGCTGGGATCGCTGGATGCTGGGCAATGGAGCAGATCTGCAAAGGGCTGCGTAGTGGCCAAGCTTGCCACACTGTAGACACCTTTGTGATTTTGCCGGACATTGCCGCTTTAAATGGGCGGAGCCACAATTTGGCCACGTCATGACGCCAATGTCAGCGTGTTCCGTGCGCCATCGCGCATGCGCAGTGCGGTCGAACAATGTACGCACCTGCGCAGTCGAACGACGTACGCCCCTGCGTAGTCTGGTCGTCGGTCTCACCGTCCCCTCAGTCGTGGCGTGCATGCGCAGGGGCCCAGGAAAAGCACGCGGAATGGCCACTCTCGCCGATACTTAGGCCCTGCATTTGTGCGATGGCCTGCACCCGTTCCGCGTCGTGGGAGGTTAGCTTTGCCATTTCTGCCACCCTGACGTGGGAGTACCGATTGTTAGCACGTTCGTGGAGAGCGCATGTTTCGATGGCAATGGTGAGGGTGAGCTGCTTGACTTTCAGTAGCTGCTGGCGAAGGGAATCGGAGTGGACCCCAAAAACCATCTGATCCCGGATCATGGAATCAGTGGTCGAGTCATAGTTACATGACTGCACGAGGATGCGGAGATGGGTTAGAAATGATTGAAAAGGTTCATCCTTACCCTGAAGCCTCTGCTGGAAAACGTACGTTCAAAGCTCTCATTCACCTCAATGTCGCAGAGGCTATCGAACCTCAGTAGGACTGTTTTAAATTTTGTCTTGTCTTCGCCTTCAGCAAATGTAAGGGAGTTGTAGATGTGGATGGCGAGGTTCCCAGCTGTGGAGAGGAATAGTGCGATCTTCCTGGCGTCCAATGCGGCCTCGAGCTCGGTGGCTTCTAGATAGAGTTGGAACTTTTGTTTGAAGATCTTTCAATTTGCATCGAGGTTGCCGGCGATGCGGAGCTGCGGAGGAGGGCGGACGTTTTCCATGTCACCGGATGGCTGTTTGCTGGTCAATGCTGATTCACTCAAGGTAGGTCCATCTGTTTGCTGGTCAACACTGATTCACTCAAGGTAGGTCCGTCAATTTTCAGCATCACTCACTGGTACGATGATGTGTTGGGTAGGCTGGGTCGATGTGGACTGCACTTGATGCAGTGTAGCGAGAGACAGACCTCAAACACGTGATAAGATGCAACACGATTTTATTTAACATCTAAACTATTATAAATGTTCAACTGTGGTTTGACACCATGCTGACTTGACTGGAGACCTGATACTAGCCGAACTAGACTTACTAGCTACCACATGGTCTTTGCACTGGCCATCTCACTAACTCTGACTGTCTCAGAGGCTGGGTTCCGAGAGAGAGGGAAAACTGGTGCCCTCTGGCTTTATAGTGGTTGTGTCCTGTCTGGTGATTGGCTGCTCTGTTATGTGTGCTTACTGGCCATTCTGTGTGGCAATCACTGCCTGTCTGTACTCCATTATATACATAGATGTATATTATGACAGCAACGTTTGTCTAAAAGAAAGTACAAAAAAAACAGTTGAAAATATTTCTACATACTTTTATAACACTTGTTGAATGTGTTGTCTGTTGTGTTCAATCTAAATCTGTCATTTAAATGCTTGCCCTCAATGGGCGTTCCCATAGTTGCTGCATCACAAGAGGGCGGGGCTGCAATCCTCCTGCGCCACATGGGAGCCGGCCCAGACCGGCATGCTGGAGGCCCCAGGCTGCCACACTGAGGGGAAGGTTCATCGCTTTATCTAAGTGCAGGTAAGTGTGCATTTTTCCCTTTAAAAATCGGTGGCCCGTGGCTTTCCGCCGCTAGCCGGAAGTTACGGGCTATCAACATTTTAGGCTGCACTGGAAGGTTAATGGGGCTTCCAGGTCATTTGACATTGACTGATACGTTAATTGTATAACTTTAAAAGTTTGGAACAGGCTATATAGTTTATGCGGGAAGTTAATAAATTTGTTGCAAGGAATATTGGGAAATCTAAAATTCAGGTGAAAGATATTTTGATATGAATATTGAGTAACAAACTGGGGATACCGTCATGGTCATCGAAACTTAGAATTCCTACAGTGCAGAAGGAGGCCATTCAGCCCATTCAGAGTTTGCTGGAGCCCTCTAAAAGAGCACACTAACTAGGCCCATGATCCCGCCCTATCCCCGTAACCCCACCTAACCTGTGTATCTCTTTATACTAAGGGAAAGTTTTAGCACGGCTATCCCATGCAGACATAGGGAGAACGTACAAACTCCACACAGTCACCCAAGGCCGGAATCAAACCCAGGACCCTGTTGCTGTGAGGAATAATTGCTAACCACTGTGCCACCCTAACTGTGCCACCGGGTTGCCCATGAAGTATAGTCATGAATAATAGTATGAAAATGCTTTTGATATTAAATGGAAGGGTTTATTCCTAATAATAGATAAGTTGAATCCAGCAGAATATCTTACAAGGTTTCCCCAGGAAACAAATAAAAATATGGAAGTGGCAAGACTAGTAATGAAGCCGGGCAAGTGGTTGAAGTATCAGCCGGGAAGCATTTTTGCAGTCAGTGATCATAACTCCGTTTGATTCAAGATTGTTATGGAAAAGGACAAGGATGGGCCTGAAATCAAAGTTCTAAACTGGGGGAAGGCCGGTGTTTTAATAAGATCAGATATAATTTGGCCAGGGTCGACTGGGAGCAGACACCTTTAGATAAATCTGTAACAGAATAATGGGATGCATTCAAGAACAAAATGGGGAGAGTACAGGGCAAACATGTTCCAGTCAAACAAAAGGGTCAGACCAACAAATCCAGTGAACCCTGGATATCAAGGGCGCAAAACAGCAGAAACCCGAGAGGCATATAGAGTGTGCAAAAGGGAACTTAGAAAGGAAATTAGGAGAGCAAAAAGGGGACATGAAAAGAGATTGGTAGGAGAAAGAAAGGAAAATCTTAAGTTGTTTTACAATTATATTAAGGGCTAAAGGATAACTAGAGAAAGAGTCGGGACCATTAAGATCCACAGTGGTAATTTGTGTGTGGAGCCGGAGAATGTAGGCAAGGTTCTAAATTAATACTTGCTGTTGGTGTTCACCAATGATAGGGACAGTGTGGGTATAGAAATCAGGGAGGACTATGATAAAATTAAATAAATTAACATAGACAGAGAGGAGGTTTTGAGAGATCTGGCAGTCTTAAAAGTAGGTAAATTCTCAGAGCCACTTGAAATGTATCCCAGGCTGTTGAGTCGAGCAAGGGAAGAAATAGTACGGGTGCTGGCAATAATTTTCAATTCTGCTCTGGTGACAGTAGAGGTGCCGGAGGACTAGAGTATAGCCAATGTGATACCATTATTCAACAAGGGATAAACCAGGAAACTACAGGCCAATCAGTTTAACCTCAGTGGTGGGGACATGATTGGAAGCAATTCTGAGAGACAGAATTAATCTGCATTTGGAGAGGCAGGGGTTAATCAAAAACAATCAGCATGGTTTTGTTAAGGGAAGGTCATTGATGTGTTGGGTACTCTGCTACACAGACGAACCAACACGGTTGCGAATGGTACAACTCAGCTTTATTGCTAACATTTATTTACAGTGGTAAACTGGTTACTGAGGTTCGATCATAACCCTAGAATCTGTGGACCTATTCCTAATACTATCTTGTAGTGGCACTCAGCACATTGTGGATGTCTGAGTGGCTTTCTGTGAGCTCTGTGTCCTGAGCTGTCTCCTGCTGGAATCCTCAGGAAGTGTTGTGTTCCCTGTTTTGTACTGTGTATGCTCTTGCCTGTGATTGGCTGTGGTGTTGTGTGTGTGTTGATTGGTCCGTTGATCTGTCCATCAGTATGTATGTGCTATGATGTTTACCTGAATATCATGACATCCCCCCTTTTGTACAAGAACATGTGCCTATGTGGTTATAAATAGAGATGTGTACTGACTGCAGCTGAATGTGTGTGTGTGCAATATCTACAGCATGTACATGGGGCTAAACTATATATAAGGGATGATGTCGGGTGTGACATAACAACGAGGTTGTACCATTAACAAAGAACGGGGAAATGTTGAACGACAAAAACGAACTCCTGTAACAACAAGGAAGAACAGAAACATATTAACACAGTGGTACTATGAGTTCAATGTACAAACAGGCTCATAAGTCCAGTCTAGTAGGTGGGCGACGAATTCGGTTGACCGTTAGGGTGGCACACCATTCATCTCCCGGATTGACAGTGTTCACTTGCAACGGCTGGTGGGTCCTGGCTGGAGACATCCGGTTCCCATCAATGACCGCAACACGGAAGGCGTCCCGGTCGTCTGTGTCACTGGTCTGGATATCGTCTGGGCACGACTCGTAGTAAGGAGGCTGAATGGTCCGCACGTCCCTGCGAGGTTGTCGGAATTGGGGAACATTGGCAGGTTGAGCTGCTCGACAGTAGGCAGCGTAGTGGCCCATCTTGCCACAGCAGAGGCATTGTCGGTTTCTTGCGGGACATTGCCGCTTTAAATGTGCGGCTCCGCAGTTGCCGCACGTCGTGACGTCATGGCGTTCGTTGCGCCACCGCGCATGGGCAGTTCTGTCTTGCGTCGAGCGCGCCTGCGCATCACGTCCCTCTGTGTCGACGTCGTTTTTGGCACGCACAAACGCGGGAGGCCTCAAAAAGTGCGCGAAATAGCCACCCTCGAACGGGCCGCAGGCCGGGAGGAACTCAATCGCCTGGAACCGTTCGGCCTCGTAGAACGCCTGCCGTGCTGATCCGTCCGCGTAGGACCCCTGCTGTGCCAATTCGGCTGCCTGAAATTGGGAGTAGCGGCTAGTCGCATTTTCATGCAGGCCACAGGCTTCGATTGCGGAGGCTAGGGTGAGGCCTTTTATTTTTAAGAGCTGCTGGCGTAGGGTGACCGAGGTGAACCCAAAAACGATCTGGTCCCGAATCATGGAATCGGAGGTGGTGTCGTAACCGCAGGACTGCGCAAGGATACGGGGATGCGTAAGGAAGGATTGAAAAGGCTCATCCTTACCCTGCAGGCGCTGCTGGAAGAGATACCTTTCGAAACTCTCGTTGACCTCTACGTTGAAGTGTTGGTCGAGTTTGAGAAGGACCGTCTTGTACTTGGTCTTGTCCTCACCTTCCGTGAACACCAGGGAGTTGTCGACATGGATGGCGTGTTGACCTGCCGTGGAGAGGAGGATGGCGATCTTTCTGGTGTCCAAAGCGCTCTCCTTTTTGTTGGCTTCCAGGAAGAGCTGGAAGCGTTGTTTGAACAGCTTCCAATTAACGTCGAGGTTTCCAGCGACTTGTAGCGGCTGCGGTGTGCTGACGGTGTCCATGGCGCAGGATGGCAGATTCCGGAGGATCCGTAGGTAGGTCCCACAGTTACTCCTGGTACTATGATGTGTTGGGTACTCTGCTACACAGACAAACCAACACGGTTGCGAATGGTACAACTCAACTTTATTGCGAACATTTATTTACAGTGGTAAACTGGTTACTGAGGTTCGATCATAACCCTAGAATTTGTGGACCTATTCCTAATACTATCTTGTAGTGGCACTCAGCACATTGTGGATGTCTGAGTGGCTTGCTATGAGCTCTGTGCCCTGAGCTGTCTCCTGCTTGAATCCTCAGGAAGTGTCATGTTCCCTGTTTTGTACTGTGTATGCTCTTGCCTGTGATTAGCTGTGGTGTTGTGTGTGTGTTGATTGGTCTGTTGATCTGTCCACCAGTATGTATGTGCTATGATGTTTACCTGAATATCATGACAGTCATGTCTGACCAGCTTGACTGAATTTTTGAAGAGGTGGCTAATTGGGTAGATGAGGGCAATACATTTGGCGTAGTCTACTTGGACTTCAGCAAGGCTTTTGTTAAGGCTTTTCCCCCTGATGGAGGGATCAATAACCAGGGGACATAAATTTCAGGTAAGGGCAGGGTGTTTAGAGAGGATGTGAGGAAAAGCATTTTCACCCAGAGGGTGCTGGGAGTCTAAAACTCACTGCCTGGGAGGGTGGTGGAGTCAGAGACCCCAACAACACTCAAGAAGTATTTAGATGTGCACTTATGATGTCAAGACATACAAGGCTTTGGGCCAAGTGCTGGAAAATGGGATTAGAATGGGATGGTTGTTTTTGACCAGGCTGATGTGGTCGATCGAAGGGCCTTTTCTGTGCTGTAGATGTCTATGATGTCATATCATCCGGATTAAAATTGCCAAAGAGAAAATGTTGAACTTTGGTCTTTTTCAGATGATGTGAAGCCTTCAAGAAAGAAGGCTTCAAAGGAAATAAAATTGAGAGATAGATTTGTGATGAACATTTAAAGGGGAAGGGAATTGTTTCTCTCCATCTTGAGGTGATGTGTTGTAGACATTACCTTGTTAGAACATTTTTGTAATTAATAAGGCTTAATTTGTTAGATTTTACTATTCCTAAGATTTGTGGTGAAAAGTCTTAATTTGTATATATTATTGGAATGCTTTGTAAATTTTAGGATATGTTGTGAAGAAAGTCTAAAGCATATCTTTGAGTGCCAAATACTGTGATGTAGCTTTAAGAAATAACCCCTGGAGGGAACTGGAGTTATGGCTAGGCCACATTTGTACATCTGGGCTCCAGTGAGTCTAGTTCAGCAGTAAACAGAAACCAAACCTACAAAGAGATTGACTAGAAACATGGCCGAAGTGTTAAATATTTTGAGCGGCTTCGGTTAAAGGTACAGGTTAAAGTTAAATTTTTGTGACGAAGTTAGGAGGGCTCTTGCCATTGGTCAAGAGGTTCAAATATTGGGTTTGAAATTTTTAGTTGTGTTGATTCAAGTGCATATACCTAGGTTAAATGTTGCAAAGCTACCTGCAAAAAGGATATCAAAATCAAGGTGTTTTGCATTTGCCAAAGGGTTGGCATTTGTCACAAGATACATGTTGGGAAGCATTTGTCATGAGATAGAGTTATGAGATAGGACACTGGCTATGAAGTTGGTATTTGCATAAAATGTTGCCAATCAACAGGTACTTGTCACAGGTTGAGGGGTTGCCTTAATATCCCAGAATTAGGCTTAGACTAAAATAATTGTCACAGGACTGAGAGTTGCCATCAGAATCCAATGATAGAGATCAGTGGATTGACTACAGACAGGTTTTCCAAGGCTAAAGTAAGTGGCTTAGAGAGAGTGTGAATAGAACATTTACAATCACTTGTCTATCAGTAAAGTCTAGATTGGGAGAATCAGCAGTAAAGTGCAGTTTTTGACATTTTTGGAAGTCTATGGGCAGGGTTTCCTGGCTCCCCGCAGCATATTTACCAACGGTAGAGGCAGCCCGTCATTGGCCTTCAGCAGTATCTTCCGGCCCTGCCAATACTTATGGGGTTTTGCATATGCCATAGCCTGCACCACTGGGGAACACACCAATGGAGGGGGGGGGGGGGGGGGGGGAGGGGTCACCATTGGCAAGACTGGAAGATCCCACTGGCGGGAAGGGCCGGATAATTTTGGCCGATTGATTTTGTTAGAAAGCAGTTTCCACCAGAGAGAAAAGAGAAAAAAATTCAGCAGGCAGCTGTGAAGTATGTAGCTTCAGTAGTTAAGGTTGATTGGATGCTTCAGCAGTTAAGGTAGACTGAGAATTTGTAGGCTGGAGATCAATCCACTAGAATTGAAGTCTTAAAGCTACAAAGGGATTTGTATGTATGCTAGAGTTAAGATGAATCAGCTAAAATTGCAACAGACGCTGTAAACTCAGTTCAAGAAGCAAGAAAAGACCCCAAAACTCCTTGGATTCATTGAAAAGACATGCATTGAACTGGTGTATCATACCATGCCTTGACTAGTGAAATGCTAACGATCAATCTTAATTGTCCAAAAACTACATTAAATAGTAAATAGTAAATAGAAAATACAGCACAGAACAGGCCCTACGGCCCACGATGTTGTGCCGAACCCTTGTCCTAGATTAATCATAGATTATCATTGAATTTACAGTGCAGAAGGAGGCCATTCGGCCCTTTGAGTCTGCACCGGCTCTTGGAAAGAGCACCCTACCCAAACTCAACACCTCCACCCAACACCAAGGGCAATTTGGACATTAAGGGCAATTTATCATTGGCCAATTCACCTAACCCGCACATCTTTGGACTGTGGGAGGAAACCGGAGCACCCGGAGGAAACCCACGCAGACACTGGGAGGACGTGCAGACTCCGCACAGACAGCGACCCAAGCCGGAATCGAACCTGGGACCCTGGAGCTGTGAAGCAATTGTGCTATCCACAATGCTACCGTGCTGCCGTTGAGAACAAATAAATCTACACTATATCATTTTACCGTAATCCATGTACCTATCCAATAGCTGCTTGAAGGTCCCCAATGTTTCCGACTCAACTACTTCCACAGGCAGTGCATTCCATGCCCCCACTACTCTCTGGGTAAAGAACCTACCTCTGATATCCCTCCTATATCTTCCACCTTTCACCTTAAATTTATGTCCCCTTGTAATGGTTTGTTCCGCCCGGGAAAAAAAGTCTCTGACTGTCTACTCTATCTATTCCCCTGATCATCTTATAAACCTCGATCAAGTCGCCCCTCATCCTTCTCCGTTCTAATGAGAAAAGGCCTAGCACCCTCAACCTTTCCTCGTAAGACCTACTCTCCATTCCAGGCAACATCCTGGTAAATCTTCTTTGCACCTTTTCCAAAGCTTCCACATCCTTCCTAAAATGAGGCGACCAAAACTGTACACAATACTCCAAATGTGGCCTTACCAAAGTTTTGTACAGCTGCATCATCACCTCACAGCTCTTAAATTCAATCCCTCTGTTAATGAACGCGAGCACACCATAGGCCTTCTTCACAGCTCTATCCACTTGAGTGGCAACTTTCAAAGATGTATGAACATAGACCCCAAGATCTCTCTGCTCCTCCACATTGCCAAAAACTCTACCGTTAACCCTGTATTCCGCATTCATACTTGTCCTTCCAAAATGGACAGCCTCACACTTTTCAGGGTTAAACTCCATCTGCCACTTCTCAGCCCAGCTCTGCATCCTATCTATGTCTCTTTGCAGCCGACAACAGCCCTCCTTACTATCCACAACTCCACCAATCTTCGTATCGTCTGCAAATTTACTGACCCACCCTTCAACTCCCTCATCCAAGTCATTAATGAAAATCACAAACAGCAGAGGACCCTGAACTGATCCCTGCGGTACGCCACTGGTAACTGGGATCCAGGCTGAATATTTGCCATCCACCACCACTCTCTGACTTCTATCGGTTAGCCAGTTCGTTATCCAACTGGCCAAATTTCCCACTATCCCATGCCTCCTTACTTTCTGCATAAGCCTACCATGGGGAACTTTATCAAATGCCTTACTAAAATCCATGTACACTACATCTACTGCTTCACCTTCATCCACATGCTTGGTCACCTCCTCAAAGAATTCAATAAGATTTGTAAGGCAAGACCTACCCCTCACAAATCCGTGCTGACTATCCCTAATCAAGCAGTGTCTTTCCAGATGCTCAGAAATCCTATCCTTCAGTACCCTTTCCATTACTTTGCCTACCACCGAAGTAAGACTAACTGGCCTGTAATTCCCAGGGTTATCCCTAGTCCCTTTTTTGAACAGGGGCACGACATTCGCCACTCTCCAATCCCCTGGTACCGCCCCTGTTGACAGTGAGGACGAAAAGATCATTGCCAACGGCTCTGCAATTTCATCTCTTGCTTCCCATAGAATCCTTGGATATATCCCGTCAGGCCCGGGGGACTTGTCTATCCTCAAGTTTTTCAAAATGCCCAACACATCTTCCTTCCTAACAAGTATTTCCTCGAGCTTACCAATCTGTTTCACACTGTCCTCTCCAACAATATCGCCCCTCTCATTTGTAAATACAGAAGAAAAGTACTCGATCAAGACCTCTCCTATCTCTTCAGACTCGATACACAATCTCCCGCTACTGTCCTTGATCGGACCTACCCTCGCTCTAGTCATTCTCATATTTCTTACATATGTGTAAAAGGCCTTGGGGTTTTCCTTGATCCTACCCGCCAAAGATTGTTCATGCCCTCTCTTAGCTCTCCTAATCCCTTTCTTCAATTCCCTCCTGGCTATCTTGTATCCCTCGAGCGCCCTGTCTGAACCTTGTTTCCTCAGCCTTACATAAGTCTCCTTCTTCCTCTTAACAAGACATTCAACCTCTCTTGTCAACCATGGTTCCCTCACTTGACCATCTCTGAGGGGGCCTCTACGGTGGCCAGGCCCGCGATTGGGACCTACCTATTGGCGGGCGGGCTAATTCCGGGGGGGGACCTATGTTCCTCCACACCGGGGGGGGACCTATGTTCCTCCACACCGGGCCCCTGTAGGGCTCCGCCATATTGCCCAGGGGGCCGGCCCGGAGACATCAACCCACGCGCATGCGTGGACCCCCGCCGGCCTTCTTTCGAGCGCCGGAGTAGCGGACAGCACTCCGGCGCCATTCTAGCCCCCTAGGAAGGGGTGAATGCCTGGGCCTGAAGGCCCATTTGCACTGGAGTCGCTCACGCCAGTTTTGACGCCGGCTTCAACACTTGGCCGTGTTTCGGAGAATGCCGGCCAATGTGTCCAATTCTGGTCACCGCACTACCAGAAGGACGTGGAGGCTTTGGAGAGAGTGCAGAAAAGGGTTACCAGGATGTTGCCTGGTATGGAGGATATTAGCTATGAGGAGAGATTGAATAAAGTGGGATTGTTCTCTCCGGAGAGACGGAGGCTGAGGGGCGACCTGATAGAAGTTAATAAAATTATTAGGAGCATAGAAAGGCTTTTTCCCAGGGAAGAAATGACAATTACAAGGGGGCACAAGTTCAAAGTGAGGGGGGAAAGGTTCAGTGAGGATGTGCGGGGGAAGATTTTTACATCGAGGGTGGTGGTGGCCTGGAATGCACTGCCAAGTGAGGTGGTTGAGGAAGATATGTTAGCGACCTTTAAGACTTATGTGGATAGGCACATGAACAGATGGGGGATAGAAGGATTCAGGCGGTTGGTCTAGATAGTACACGTGATCGGTGCCGGTTTGGAGGGCCGAAGGGCCTGTTCCTGTAATGTATTGTTCTTTGTTCCACTTTGTACGTTCTTTTTGTATGTGTTTGAGAATTGGAACGTTTTTATTATTTTTATCTAGATTGGGTGTTAAGGACAATAAATCCCATTTCCTTTCAAACACTCATTGAATTGGCAAGCGGATTATTTTTTTTTAAACTCTTGTTGCAGTCAACCAAGGAGTGGTAAAAGAGAGGAGTCATTCTACCACATCTCACCTCACCTGAACATTTGTGTTTATGGCATTAAAAAGAAACATTCTGCACGACTTCAGAGTGTGCCTTAGGAACTGATAAAGAGTTAGCAAAGCATTTTCTGAGAGCTGCTTTAACTTGGTCACCATGGGCGTCATTCTCCGACCCCCCGCCGGGTCGGAGAATGGCCATTGGCCGCCGTGAATCCCGCCCCCGACCCGCCAAAGTCTCCGGTACCGGAGATTGGGCGGGGGCGTGAATCGGGCCGCGCCGGTTGGCGGGACCCCCCGTTCAATTCTCCGTCCCGAATGGGCCGAAGTCCCGCCCAGAAATTGCCTGTCCCGCCGGCATAAATCAAACCTGGTATTTACCGGCGGGACCAGGCGGCGTGGGCGGGCTCCGGGGTCCTGGGGGGGGGCGTGGGGCGATCTGACCCCAGGGGGTGCCCCCACGGTGGCCTGGCCCGCGATCGGGGCCCACCGATCCGCGGGCGGGCCTGTGCCGTGGGGGCACTCTTTCCCTTCCGCCTCCGCTACGGCCTCCACCATGGCGGGGGCGGAAGAGACTCTCCTCACTGCGCATGCGCGGGAAACTTTCAGCGGCCGCTGACGCTCCCGCGCATGCGCCGCATTTCCGCGCCAGCTGGCGGGGAAACAAACGCCATTTCCGCCAGCTGGCGGGGCGGAAATCCCTCTGGCGTCGGCCTAGCCCCTCAATGTTGGGGCTAGGCCACCAAAGATGCGGAGCATTCCGCACCTTTGGGCCGGCGCAATGCCCGTCTGATTGGCGGCGTCTTTGGCGCCAGTCGGCGGACATCGTGCCGTTGGGGGAGAATTTCGCCCCATACTTTCACCAGAAGTGCACCCTTTAGTAAAAGAGTTTTCTATTACCCGCTAACTTTCAGCAATAGAGTGGGACCAAGTCTGAGAAAATGACTGGCCTATTGGTTTTTACAAAATATGAGAGAAAAAGTGTTATGTTCACACCACTGGCTTGAAACATATTTCTTGCCACATTTGTATATGAACTTTGAAAGAAATTGGATTTTGCTGATATTTCTGTTATTGGTAACACAAACCATTTCCAAAAGAAATGACAGGAACTGTAGCATTTGTTCCATCTGGTCTAACTTGAGTCTAAATATAGTTAAATCATTCCCAAGGGGAATTACCTTGAACATCTTTGATATATTTGGGATATATGCCAGGTGATTTTTAAATCATTTTTTTTTCAATATTTAGATAAGTTTTTAATCAATTTTCTTCAAAACCTTTGAAATATATGTTTGTATACCGACTGTCTTTTAATTTGGAAAGCGTGATATCCTAAGAGAAAGTGGAATATTTTATCTAATTTAAACATTAATTTATAACTATACTAAATTAGAAGTGCTGAGGTAATGTTGAAAAGCACTAATTAACAATAATGGAGGGTTTCCTTAATTACTTAATTATGTGAAGCAAAGATGATAACTTAATTTTGAGAAAAGGGCAATTTCTCCCATGTCCCTCCCTTCCATGAGAGAAATAAGCTTTTCTTTATAAGTGTGACTAATTGTATTTTCTTCATGAGGCAATGAGCAGTGATGCTTTCTAGAAAATCTAACATTGCATTAGCTGCTGGAGAAGGAAAATATTCCAGTTGTTCCACACAGACCATTGCTCTTGGGGATGACTTGACATTCAGTTACTACACAGACATGCAGCCATAGACAAAGTACAGTAATGTGAAAGAAAGTAATATATTCCTCCTTATTTATTTGGATGAACAGAACAGGTAGGACTTATGTCTGGCTTTGTGCCACTACCCACCATCTATCCATCATTTACTGTTCATTACCTCAGCACAATGTAAGAAAGTATTTGGCTCCTTTCACTGAATGCATAATCAGAAAATGAAAGCAGCTTGCTGTACAAAAAAAAGTTGTTTGTTCTAATTATTTAATTTCAAGAATAAATGCCAAAATTAAATTTGAAAATATCATAAACAGACAGGTAATTAAACGGAAAATGCTGACCAGCCAAAATCTCAAATACAGAAAAGTTGGTTCGTGTTAGGGATGATTCATCAGCATCTTTTTTTCTCTTTTATACTGATGGCATCACGTTTGTCCAACATTTTCTGTTAATGTTTTTGTTCCATATTTCTACCATTTGTAATTTTTCCTTTTATCATAACCACATTGGTTCTGAGTATGTACTTGGATCCTGTAGTATGGCCTGTCAATGTACATGTCATATGTGGTCTGGCAGTGGTGGTACTATAAACATTACACTATTCACTCATCAAGACTTATATGACATTTCAAATAGTAGCAAACCAACCTGTCATTGATTCTGGTAAATAAATTCAAAATTCAAAGAGCAAATTTCAGGGAAAACTCTGAATTCCAAACAATCTCTGTCAAGCACATGGAATTGATAAGTATCAGGCTCTTGCTATTAATTCATTTTCACTATTTCATCAGCACAATAAAAGTAAGTTACTCAGTTTTCTTCTTATTTGGGCGAGAAAGGTTTTTTTGGGGTAAAGTTACACACCTATCATTATTGAACCTGGCAATTGTTGCAGATAAAATGTGCAAAATTAGACCAGAAACATTACTATTGTTAGCAGTAGGACGTCAGAAGTAACTAATCAGAGAATTACTGAGCTGAAAAAAGAAAACATTTTAGTTGTAGTACCCGCCCGCTTCTTCACCCCACGTTGGAAGCTATTTGAATGTGACTGAGTAGCTAGCCCCACCTTATTTTCTTTCTCCACTTTCCTGTCAAATTTCCCTTCTTTCCTCATCCACTAATGCCTCCTGAGGCAATAATTAATTTCTGGCATTGGTACCAAAGGCCTTTGGTGCATAGCCCAAGTGACTAAACCACTTTTTTTGGATAGCAAGTGTGTGCTGACAATTATTTTGACCACAAGTAGAGACAGAACAAGAACTACGCCTGGTCCCAATGCTAATCGTCCCCCAGTATTTTCATACATGTGCTTCTAGCAGGGATCAATGATTTCACCTTCCTAACTCAGAGCACCAAGTCCGTTTCTAGCTTCCTACTCGTACTCAGCTGAAATCAGACATTGGTAGATTAAGAACTAAATGTGTGGAACTTGCTGGTTTGGAAAAATGCCTGGTTACATTTCAACGCTCCTGAGAATGATACCAAATTCATTGCCAGTGAATTTAGTAGTTTTCTTTTTCTATACTTACCACTCCCACACAGAAAATTCTAAGAAGCCGAACAGACTTTCAAAGCTTCACTCCTTGTCTGATGAGATCTGGGAACTAGAGGTCTATTAATTACTCACTGGATAAATGTTTGTCTAGTAACAGCTCCTCCTTTATCAATAAAGTGCTCATTAACCCATTGTGAGCTGCATTTTGCTCAGGACACTGCAGTCACTGAAAAAATAAATAAGAGAGAGAAAGGTAACATTTGCACAGAGGATAAAGGAGACAAAAAGAAATGAAATGTCACAAAATTCTAAAGAAGGAAGGAGAAAGGAAAGATCAGAAAGAAGGAAGAACTTTTTTTAAAATTTAAAGTGCCCTATTCTTTTTTTCCAATTAAGGGGCAACTTAGCTTGGCAAACCACCTACCCTGCATCTCTTTGGGTTGTGGTGGTGAGCCCCAAGCAGACAAGCGGAGAATGTGTAAATTCCACACGGAAAATGACCCGGGGCCGGGATTGAATCCAGATCCTTGGCGCCATGAGGCAGCAGTGCTAACCACTGCGCCGCCGTGCCGCCACAGGAAGAACTTTTTTAACGGAATAAAAAAGTGTGATGTTAGCCAAGCTGTAGTCTCCATCCAGCAAGTGAATCCTGCCATGATCATGCAGGTCTTACATTTAAACTGCAGGCATGCATAGACATGCAGCTGGATCCCTACTTCTGCCTCATGGCACTATTCAAGGACTATTCTGCAACACTTACTTTTCTTTTTAAAGGCCTGCAAACTCTGGATTTAAAACTTTGGGTTCAACTTTTGCATGGCCGGCCAGTGAATTTGTCATGGAGTTGAAGGTTGGACCAGAACAGAGAGCATAAGGATCATGTAGATGGTGAAAATTGCAGAAGATAGTCTGCCAAATGTAGAGCCTAGCGGGGTTTGTAGCCACCTGGGTTGGCCAACTCCCGATGTAAAATGGAGAACAGCATAGGCTGCAGGGAAATTCAGCCAACACAGGCAGAAACCAGCAGGTGCAAGTTTACTGTGTATTAAACTCTGCAAAAGCCCAGACAGCATCGATACAAGCAGCCATCTGCATAATAATGTAGCAGCCATCTACATACTGATGAGCGATCCCCGGGAACAATCGCAACATTTGGGACAAACAAAGCTAAGCCAGACTCCCCGGCGCTAGCAGGAGCCAACACAAAACAGGTTAACGGACACCTCAAGACCACCCATCGATCAGGGAACCGCTCCAGTATTGGAGAAATCGAACCAAGCGATTGGAACAAAGTCCAATCACCTAGAACCAGGTACAGGGTCCGCCCCGAAAGGCGGGAAGCCCCTGGGGACTATAAAGTTAAGCCCCCAAGTTCAAATCGTTCTTCTTGACCGGGTCACTCAGCAACGCGAATCAACCTTGACCGTGACCGGTTCAACTGCCGCCGAGATCCAGTAAGTCTTAAGTCAACACTCGCTACGAGATAGGCGCTCCTAGCTACCAATCTGTACCAACTTCGAATCCCGCAGACTCAGAACCCGAACGAAAGGCCATTTGTTCCCCTGACCTGGTGGGCCAGTCCGAAGCTAAGTATAGGCCTGTTAGAACTAGAAGTAGCTTAGACGTAGAATTTGTGCAAGAGTAGCGATTACTGTGTATAATAAATGTGTTTTGATTTGAATCTTACTAATCGGTGTATTGAGTTACTGATCATTACTTGGACTTGAACCTCGTGGCGGTATCATAAAGATACCTGGCGACTCGAGAGCAAAGGTTATAAAACAGAGCCAATTGAACCAACCAAAAGTTAGCAACAGGTTTAAGGGGAAGAATTGTCACTGTGAGAACAGGAAAGATGTGAAAGTGTGGGAACATATGAAATTGCATGGTCTTACTATTCATAGGCAAGGAAAAACCAAGATGGAGAAAAAACTAATTTCAGACCCTCTGGTGTGGTAGGTGAAGTTTTAAGTGCAGATAGAAAGGAAGAAATTGAGTCTTTACAGGATTTGGACCATAGGACCATGATCCAAGTAAATGATAATGTTTGAATTTATATAGTGTCCCTAGGAACGTCACTGAGGTGCATGGGGAAAATGGATGCCAAGTCAAAGAAGGCGATCTACATGTATGACCAGCAGCTTTGTCTTATTGAGGATTAATAATAATAATCGCTTATTGTCACAAGTAGGCTTCAATGAAGTTACTGTGAAAAGCCCCTAGTCGCCACATTCCAGCGCGTGTTCGGGAAGCCGGTACGGGAATTGAACCTGCACGGCTGGCATTGTTCTGCATGGCAAGCCAGCTATTTAGCCCACTGTGCTAAAGGATTATGGAGAATGAACAGTTAAAAAAGACAAAGGGATTCAGGAACAAAATTCCAGAGCATTTGCTTGAAGTGGCTTGTGGTGAATGTATTCACCGAATGCATTTATGACACTGTAACCTACGACCTATGACCTGGAAGTGGTGATACGAGCTGCTTCCAGGTACTGTACTGTAACCCCGGTAGGCTCCGCCTCTGGCTCCGCCCTCACCGGGGCCATATATAGACCGGCCGCCTGTGGGCGGCATTCATCTGTACAACCGACTCTGGCTAGGCACGTTCATGATTAATAAAGCCTAATGTTCATTCACTTACTCTGCCTCTCGGTGAATTGAAGGTATATCAATTTATTAATCATAGACAGCACTATGGATGCCGCTCTAAAGCCAGACAGGTTCGAACTCGTCGACCGCGCGTCCGAAGCCAAGGAGATATTCGAACATTGGCTTTGATGCTTCGAGGCCTACCTCGACTCCTCCACAACACCTCCCACGGAGACCCTCAAGCTGCGACTCCTCCATGCTCGGGTGAGCAATTGAATCTCAGTAATGATCGAGAAAGCGGCCACGTACGAGGCGGCAGTCGCAACCCTCAAGGCACACTTCGTGAAGCCCATAAATGAGGTGTTCACCAGACACCTCCTCACTACTCGCTGTCAACACGCCGGAGAATCGCTGGACAAGTATCTGGAAACCCTGGCCCTACTCGCGAGGAACTGCAGCTATCGAGATGTGACGACGGAGGAACACATGAACTCACAGATCCGGGACAGCTACGTGGTGGGGGTCCGCTTCAACTACATCAGGCAGCTCCTGCTGGAAAACGGGAACTCTGACCTGCGGGACACGGTAAAGCCAGCTACCTCGCTAGAGGTGGCCTACCAGAACCTTCGCGCATTCCCTGCGGGCCTGGTGAACCCCTCGTCGCGGCCCCCGTCGGACCCGACTACGTCGCACGCCTGCGCCGCGCGTCTTCCAGCCCAGTCCGGGGAACCGCAGTGCTACTTCTGCGGCCAGGGCCAACACCCCCGGCAGCGTTGCCCAGCCCACACAGCGACGTGCAGCGACTGTGGGAAAAAGGGGCACTTCGCTAGAGTCTGTCTGGGCCGACCTAAGGCTCAGAAATTGAAAACGCACCAGGCCCGACCCATGGACTCGCAGCCCCACAGACCCTGCAAAGTGGCTGTGTGCCTGCCCGCAACGCCCCCGTCAGATGCGTCATCAGCATTGTGCGACTCGTGGGGGCCGCCATCTTTGTCGCCGGCCCCTCCACCGACCGACACATGCGACTCATGGGGCCGCCATCTTGGCCGCCGGCTCCGGCACCAACCAACACGTGCGATCGATGGGGCCGGCCATCTTGGTCGCCATCTTCACCCCAGCCCGACACATGCGACTCATGGGGGCCACCATCTTGTGATTCCACCGACCACACAGGCTACCCGCAGCTGGGCGCAGTCACTCTTGACCACTCACAGCCGAAACAGCTGAAGAACTCCATGATGGTCGTCCGTGTCAACGGGCACGAGACCCCCTGTCTTTTCAACTCCGGGAGCACAGAGAGCTTTGTCCACCCCGACACGGTAAGGCGCTGCTCCCTCCACACCTACCCAGCCTCCCAAACAATCTCCCTTGCCTCCCGGTCCCATTCGGTTCCGATCCAGGGGTACTCAATCGCCAATCTCGCGATGCAGGGCGCAGAGTACGCTCGTTTTAAGCTCTACGTCCTCCCCCACCTCTGCGCCCCCCTACTGCTCGGATTGGACTTTCAATGTAATCACCGAAGCCTGACCGTACAGTTCAGCGGACCCTTGCCCCCCCCTCACGGTGTGCAGCCTCACGACCCTCAAGGTCTCCCCTCCCCCCCACTTCACTCTTTGCGAACCTCACTCCTGACTGTAAGCCCATCGCCACCAGGAGCAGGCGGTACAGTTCGCTAGACATGATGTTTATCAAGTCGGAGGTCCAGCGAGTGAAGGGATCATCGAGGCCAGCAACAGCCCCTGGAGAGCACAAGTGGTGGTCGTCTGGACCGGGGAAAAGAACCGGATGGTTGTGGACTACAGCCAGACAATTAACCGGTTCACGCAACTGGATGCGTACCCCCTCCCCCGCATAGCGGAGATGGTCAACCAGATCGCGCAGTACCGTGTGTTCTCAACGGTTGATCTGAAGTCGGCCTACCACCAGCTCCCAATCCGCCCGGAAGAGCGCCACTACACTGCCTTTGAAGCAGCCGGCCGACTCTTCCACTTCCTCATGGTCCCCTTCGGCGTCACTAACGGGGTCTCGGTCTTTCAGAGAATGATGGACCGAATGGTCGACCAGCACGGTTTGCGGGCGACATACTCGTACTTGGACAATGTGACCATCTACGGCCATGATCAGCAGGACCATGACGCCAACCTTCAGAGGTTCCTCCAGGCCGCCCAATCCCTCAATCTCACATAAAACAAAGAAAAGTGTGTCTTCCATACCCGACTATCCATCCTCGGCTACGTCGTGGAGAACGGAGTCCTAGGGCCCGACCCTGACCCCGACTGTATGCGCCCCCTCTCAGAACTCCCCGCTCCCCACAGCCTCAAGGCCCGAAAACGATGCCTGGGGCTGTTCTCATACTACGCCCAGTGGGTCCCCAACTATGCGGACAAAGCCCGCCCACTTATTCAAACCACCAGTTTCCCCCTGACGGATGAGACCCGCTTGGCCTTCAGCATCAAGGCCGACATCACCAAGGCCGCAATGCACGCGGTGGACAAGTCCATCCCCTTTCAGGTGGAGAGCGATGCGTCAGATGTTGCACTGGCCGCCACACTCAACCAGGTGGGCAGGTCAGTAGCATTCTTCTCTCCGACCCTCCACGCTTCCGAAATCCGACACCCCTCAGTCGAGAAGGAAGCACAAGCCATAGTGGAAGCCGTGCGGCACTGGAGGCACTACCTAGCCAGTAGGAGGTTCATCCTCGTCACCGACCAGCGGTCGGTTGCCTTCATGTTTGACAACGCACAATGGGGCAAAATTTAAAAATGACAAAATCTTGAGGTGGAGGATCGAACTCTCCACCTACAATTACGATATCAAGCATTGTCCTGGGAAGCTCAACGAGCCCCCAGATGCCCTGTCCCGCAGCACATGCGCCAGCGCGCAAGATGACCGACTTCGGGCTATCCACAATGACCTCTGCCATCCGGGGGTCACCCGGCTTACCCACTTCATTAAGGCCCGCAATCTGCCCTTCTCCACCGAGGAGGACAAGGCAATGACCAGGGATTGCCAAATCTACGCGGAGTGCAAACAGCACTTCTACCGGCCAGACAAGGCCCGCCTGGTAAAGGCCTCCCGGCCCTTTGATCGCCTAAGCATTGATTTCAAAGGGCCCCTCCCCTCCACCAACTGTAATGTATACTTCCTCACCGTCATCAATGAGTATTCCCGCTTCCCCTTCGCTGTCCCTGCCCCGACATGACCTCGGCCACTGTAATAAAGGCACTGCACAGCATCTTCACACTGTTCGGTTTCCCTGCCTACATCCACCGTGACCAGGGCACATTGTTCATGAGCGATGAGCCTGCTCAGCAAAGGCATCGCCCCGAGCAGGACTACGTGCTATAACCCGCAGGGAAACGGGCAGGTGGAGAGGGAGAACGTGACGGTATGGAAGGCCATTCTTCTGGCCCTCAGGTCTAGAAGTCTCCCGATCCTCCACTGGCAGGAGGTCCTCCCCGACACCGTCCACTCCATCAGATCACTCCTCTGCACAGCCACGAACGAGACCTCTCACGATTGTTTGTTTATCTTCCCCAGGAAGTCCATCTCCGGGGTCTCGCTTCCATCTTGGTTGACATCTCCGGAACCAGTCCTTCTCCGGAGGCACATGAGGAGCCATAAGACCGACCCCCTGATCGAGAGGGTCCAGCTGCTCCACGCCAACCCCCAGTACGCCTACATCGCGCACCAGGATGGACGGCAAGATACGGTCTCCCTACGGGACCTGGTGCCAGCTGGTTCCCCTGCCAACGTGCCCCCCTCCCCGCTGCCCGCCGCCACCCCCAGCGCCCCGTACGCTCCCCTGGGTCTTCGGTATTGTCCCGTGCCGACACTGCCACCACCCATCACCCCCCTGCCTACCCCCACACCCCAACCGTCTCCGACACGCCGGACTGAGGCTCAAGATCCAGACACAACGCCCCTGGAGTCACCACCTGCAACAACCATGCCTGTCGCACCACCGGAGCTGAGGAGGTCGAAGAGAACGATCCGGCCTCCAAATAGACTGAATATGTAATGACCCCACGTCACCCCCGCTGGACTTGATTTTTTTAAGGGGGTGAATGTATTCACCTAATGCATGTATGATCCTATGACCTATGACCTGGAAGTGGTGATACGAGCTGCTTCCAGGTACTGTACTGTAACCCCGGTGGGCTCCGCCTCTGGCTCTGCCCTCACCAGGGCCATATATAGACCGGCCGCCTGTGGGCGGCATTCATCTGTACAACCGACTCTGGCTAGACAAGTTCATGATTAATAAAGCCTAATGTTCACTCGCTCTCTCTGCCTCTCAGTGAATTGAAGGTATATCATGGCTGAAAGCATCTGTGTCAGTAGGAGCAGGGAGGGGTGGGTCTGATGGGAGGATTCACAAGGGGCTGGAATCAGATGAAAGGACAAGCAAAATGGAGATTGGAGTGCGGAAGAATATTTTTACATTAAGATAAAATGTTTAGAGGATGATGCAGGATAGGATAGGGGCACCAGAGTAGGGAATGATGGTTTGGCCTGAAGATAATAGAGGAATGGAGTAGGGTTTCAACTGCTGATGAAGTGGTGGAGGTGCACAATGAAACAGTTTATTCAAACGGGGAGAAAATCAGTGGGATTGCAGCAAGTTAAAAGCATGGTCCTGAAGAGGGACTCGAGGAAGGTGGGGAGCATCAATGGGGAGCTGGATGCCTGCCAATCTTAACAGCAGTGCCTCATTTAACAAAGGGAAGTGTGTGGCGTGGCCCATTTAAGAGCGAAGGTTCCTCGGACCATGTAACCTACTTTGGGCCAATCGCACAGGAGTACGCAAACCTCAGCCAATAGGGAGTCGGAATCATTTAAACTGTGAATGGAAATGCCTTACCATTTGAACAAGGGGCTGAGGATTGGAGTCAGTACATCGAATAGTTCCGTTATTGTTTTATCGCGAATGAGATCACAGGCGAGGATAAGCAAAAGGTGATACTTCTGACAGGTTGGGGACCCCAAATGTATAATTTGATTCGGAACCTCACGTACCCTGGAGGCATCTGACTCATAGAACTTTGACCAGATAGTGAGATTGATTAGGGAACATTTCCGCCCAAGGCCCTTGATTATCTTCCAACATTATGGGCGAAATTCAACGGCCAAAGGTTTGATCGCAAACCCCGGAGTTTCGGTGACCGTAGTGGGGGAGCAGACTATTCAAAATCGTTGTGCTGGAACTTAGTGTTTAAGAGTACTACAGCTAAGCTTTCCCCATACACTTGGGAAATTTTGAAGATACTCAGAACAGCCAAGACCCCGGTGGAATCCAGAGGACAGGAGGACAATCTGCCTTTGGTTGTCATGGAAGGGCATAGACCCTGTATGATGGGAAGAGACTGATTACAGAAGATTAGGCTGAACTGGCAAGAAATCATCAAAATATCCAACAGCATCCTCCAAAATGTCCTAAGGAGGTATGAAGATGTCTTCCTCAAGCAAGTAGGCCGGATTAAGTGCGCCAAAGCCAGGATATCTGACTAGGCCAGATAATGGGCATCCGGATTCGATGCCCAAGTCCTTCAGAGCCAGGCCAGTGCCATATGCACGGCATCAGAAGGTTGAAGCAGAGCTCAAGAGATTGGGAGAGTAGGGTATAATCAATCTGGTCCAGTTTTTAAAGTGGGCTTCGCCGATTGTCCCTGTCCTTGAGTCAGGTAGCTTGATAAGGATTTGTGGGAACTATAAGCTGACCATAAATCAGGCTGCCCAGACTGATTGGTATCCAATTCTCCGAATTGAGGATATCTGTGTTAAGCTGGCAGGGGACCTCACCTATTCAAAACTGAACCTCAGCCATGTCTACCTGCGCCGAGAGTTGGGATGATGAGTTTCTGAAGTTTTCTACAATCAATACCCACAAAGCCCCTTCCAATGTACCAGACTACTACCTTTCAGCATTGCTTCAGCCTGCGCTATTTTCAAAAGCATGATGGAAAATCTCCTCCAGGGAACTCCCAGGGTGGTGCGTTACCAGAACTAGACCAGAAGAACATATGGCCAGACTAGGGGAAGTATTAAAGAGGTTTCATGATGCAGAGGTCTCCTCAATTGCAGAAAATGCACTGTTGAGGCCTCAGATTTTGCGATGAGGCAACAGGTTTGCACCCCTTGGAAGGAAAGGTCAAGGCTGTACGAGACATCCATGCACCTAAAAATCAGCGGGCTTAAATCCTTCCTCGGAATGGTCAATTATTATGGAAGGTTCATTTCGAACTTAGCCACAACATTGGCATCATTACGCTAGCTACTAAAGAAGCATCAGTGGTGGCAATGGAAGGAGCCCAAGAGGAAGCCTTCTGAGTCGAGAAGCAAGAATTACAGTCTTCAAACCTGAAGTCTTTGACCTGAGAAAACCAATCGTGCTGACATGTGATGCTTCCCCCTTCCGGTATAGGGACAGCCTTATCCCACAAAATGGGAAATAGTTTGGAACACCAAACTATTGGTGCTTTTGCTGACACTGTTGGGGAGGTTTTACACTAATGTGGCAGGAGGATGGGAACCAGATTAGGAAGTTAAAGGTCAGTAAAGCGGCAGCAACTAAAGCCAGTAAGGTACTAGATAATAAACTCAATGTGACTAATGGGAAGAGTAGACATGGAAGAGATGATGAACGCATCTGAGGTGCATTTGTTTTAATGCGAGAAGTGTAGCAGATAAGGCAGATGAACTTAGGGCTTGGATTAGTACCTGGGAATATGATGTTATTGGTATTACTGAGACTTGGTTGAGGGAAGGGAAAGACTGGCAACTAAATATCCCAGGGTATTGATGCTCCAGGAGGGATAGAGAGGGAGGTAAAAGGGGTGGAGGAGTTGCATTACTGGTCAGAGATGATATCACAGCTGTGATTAAGGAGGGCACGACGGAGGATTCGAGCACTGAGGCACTATGGGTAGAGCTATGAAATAGGAAGGGTGCAGTAACATTGTTGGGACTTTACTACAGGCCTCCCAAAAGCGAACATGAAGTAGAGGTACAAATATGTAGACATATTATAGAAAAATGTAGGAGCAATAGGGTGGTCGCGATGGGAGATTTTAACTTCCCCAACATTGAATGGGACTCATGTAGTGTTGGAGGCGTAGATGGAGCAGAATTTGTAAGGAGCATCCAGGAGAGTTTTCTAGAGCAGGATGTAAATAGTCCAACTTGGGAAGCGTCCATACTGGACCTGGTATTGGGGAATGATCCCGGCCAGGTGGTTGAAGTTTCAGTCGGTGATTACTTTGGGAATAGCGATCACAATTCCGTAAGTTTTAGAATACGCATGGACAAAGACGAGAGTGGTCCTAAAGGAAGAATGCTAAATTGGGGAAAGGCCAAGTATAACAAAATTCGGCAGGAGCTAGGGAATGTGGATTGGGAGCAGCTGTTTCAGGGTAAATCCACATTTTAAGGAAAGGTTGATTAGAGTGCAGGACAGACATGTCCCTGTGAAAATGAGGGATAGAAATGGCAAGATTAGGGAACCATGGATGACGGGTGGAATTGTGAGACTAGCTAAGATGAAAAAGGAAGCATACATAAGATCTAGGCGACTTAAAACTGATGAAGCTTTGGAGGAATATTGGGAAAGTAGGACAAATCTCAAACGCGCAATAAAGAGGGCTAAAAGGGGTCATGAAATATCTTTGGCTAACAGGGTTAAGGAAAATCCCAAAGCCTTTTATTCGTATATAAGGAGCAAGAGGGTAACTAGAGAAAGGATTGGCCCACTTAAAGACAAAAGAGGGAATTTATGCGTGGAGTCAGAGGAAATGGGTGAGATTCTTAATGAGTACTTTGCATCGTTATTCACCAAAGAGAGGGACATGACGGATGTTGAGGCTAAGGATGGATGTTTAAATACTCTAGGTCAAGTCGGCATAAGGAAGGGGGAAGTTTTGGGTATTCTAAAATGCATTAAGGTGGACAAGTCCCCAAGTCCGGATGGGATCTATCCCAGGTTACTGAGGGAAGCGAGGGACGAAATAGCTGGGGACTTAACAGATATCTTTACACAACCTTGAGCACAGGTGAGGTCCAGGAGGACTGGAGAATTGCGAATGTTGTCCCTTTGTTTAAGAAGGGTAGCAGGGATAATCCAGGGAATTATAGACCTGTGAGCTTGGCGTCAGTGGTAGGCAAACTGTTGGAGAATATACTGAGGGATAGGATCTATTCACATTTGGAAGAAAATAGACTTATCAGTGATAGGCAGTATGGATTTGTGCAGGGAAGGTCATGTCTTACAAACCTAATAGAATTCTTTGAGGAAGTGACAAAGTTAATTGATGAGGGGAGGGTGTAGATGTCAGATACATGGACTTCAGTAAGGCGTTTGATAAAGTTTCCCATGGCAGGTTGATGGAAAAAGTGAAGTCGTATGGGGTTCAGGGTGTACTAGTTCGATGGATAAAGAACTGGCTGGGCAACAGGAGACAGAGGGTAGTGGTGGAAGGGAGTGTCTCAAAATGGAGAAATGTGACTCGTGATGTTCCACAGGGATCCGTCCTCGGACCAATGTTGTTTGTGATATACATAAATGATCTGGACGAAGGTATAGGTGGTCTGATTAACAAGTTTGCAGATGATACTAAGATTGGTGGAGTTGCAGATAGCGAGGAGGACTGTCAGAGAATACAGCAAAATATAGATAGATTGGAGAGTTGGGCAGAGAAATGGCAGATGGAGTTCAATCCAGGCAAATGCGAAGTGATGCATTTTGGAAGATCTAATTCAAGAGCGGACTATACGGTCAATGGAAGAGTCCTGGGGAAAATTGATGTACAGAGAGATCTGGGAGTTCAGGTCCATTGTACCCTGAAGGTGGCAACGCAGGTTGATAGAGTGGTCAAGAAGGCATACAGCATGCTTGCCTTCATCAGACGGGGTATTGAGTACAAGAGTCGGCAGGTCATGTTACAGTTGTATAGGACTTTGGTTAGGCCACATTTGGAATACTGCGTGCAGTTCTGGTCGCCACATTACCAGAAGGACGTGGATGCTTTAGAGAGGGTGCAGAGGAGGTTCACCAGGATGTTGCCTGGTATGGAGGGTGCTAGCTATGAAGAAAGGTTGAGTAGATTAGGATTGTTTTCACTGGAAAGACAGAGGTTGAAAGGGGACCTGACTGACGTCTACAAAATTATGAGAGGTATGGACAGGGTGGATAGCAACAAGCTTTTTCCAAGAGTGGGTGCGTCAATTACAAGGGGTCACAATTTCAAGGTGAGAGGGGGAAAGTTTAAGGGAGATGTACGTGGAAAGTTTATTATGCAGAGGGTGGTGGGTGCCTGGAACGCTTTGCCAGCGGAGGTGGTAGAGGCGGGCACGATAGCATCATTTAAGATGCATCTAGACAGATATATGAACGGGCTGGGAACAGAGGGAAGTAGATCCTTGGAAACTAGAAGACAGGTTTAGATAAAGGATCTGGATCGGCGCAGGCTGGGAGGGCCAAAGGTCTTGTTCCTGTGCTGTAATTTTCATTGTTCTTTGTTCTTATTAACTGAGTAGGTCCTGCCCTGATTTGATCTACCAAAATGCATCACCTCACATTTATCCAAATTAAACTCCATCTGCCATTCATCGGCCCACTGGCCCAATTGTTTAAGTTTCCGCTGTAAAGGTAGATTTGGGTGTATCTGCTTCACTTGAACTCTCTCTTGGTAGCAGTACATCACTTTCCACTGTTTCCTGGTTCCAGTGGGAGCAACACCTTGACCTGCCATTGGCTGATCAATCTTATTTTTATGTATTATTTTCACAAGTAGGCTTACATTAATACTGCAATGAAGTAACTGTGAAAATCTCCTCAACCGCCTCACTCGTAGGACAAACAACACTGCTTTCTGGCACAATTAGATCAGGTAGTAGGACTGGGATGGCACCCATCTCCGCAAATGATCTATGTTTCTTCAAAAACTTTTACTTCATAGGACAGTGGCCCTGCCTTGGCCACCATGACTCCTGGGATTCAACTTTGCCCACTTCGGAAATTCTTAACAAAAACTGGATCGTCTTTCTCAAATGTTCTTTCCATATTTGCCGAATCATGTTTTTTTCCTGACAACTCTGCCTTGTCTCCACCAAATTTGGAACTACTATGCTCAACCTGGTTCTCAAGCGACAACTCATCAGCAACTCAGCTGGAGATATGTCACTAGTGGCATGCGGAGTGGTTCGTTGGCTAACAAAAGCCGTGTTATCTTGATTCTTAGTGGTGATTGCTTCGCAGGTGATTGCTTCCTGAGACCAGCCTTGAACGTCTGAATTGCACGCTCAGCTAACCCATTCAATGAGGGGATATGGTATGGTGCGAATATGTTTAATTCCATTAAGGGTCACGAACTGTTGGAATTCCGCACATGTGAACACATTTCCATTGACCGAGACAAGAACTTGGATACACGGTGGGTGATGAAAATGTGGCGCAGTTTCTCAACTGTAGCCTGTAAAGTTGTTGGCTTTGGGTGGGATTCTCTGGCCAAGTTCGCCTGGTGACCGGAGAATCCCGCCCGAGTACAATGGACTTCTCCATTATCCGCATCTCGCCGGTGACGTTTTGTGTGGCGGGAGGGGCGGAAGAATTCAGCCCCTTATTTCAAATGCCTCCATCCATTTTGAATGGGTGTTCACCAGCAAAAGGGAACTTAATGCCCATGACTGGGCCAACGTAACCTACATGAACTCTCAGCAGCCATTCCCTTCAAAGGAGCTGCGGCTGGCAACTTCTGGCTTAACTGGCATTGATCACATCATTTCACAACTCTTTCTATATCCTCATTGATGCCAGGCCACCATGTGTAGCTTTGAGCTAATGTTTCCATCTTGCACATGCCCGAATGAGTGCTATGCAATTCTTCAGGTAGTGATTCCCTTCCGGTTATGGGGACAACTGCATTCATTTCCCAAAGGATGACACCATCCTTGCAACTAAGCCTATCTTTCCTGAGCTGATAAGGCTTCATTTCCTCCGAAGCTTTCTCATACTGGATCCATGGAGTATCATATGTTTAACCTTGGGTAAGAATAGGTTTCTATTCGTCCAATGCTTAATTTGGTGTGCTGTTACAGGTAAGGAGTCCAGAAAGTTTAAGGCAATTACAACCTCGTGTGGTACGAGAGGGGAAGGTATGCTTTCTGGTAATGGAAGTCTACTTAATCATTGGCTTTGTGAGCCCCTGGCCAATATTGGAAAGTATATTTGTAAGTTGATTAACACAGCACCCAAAGCTGTATTTATGCAGAATCAATTGGTGGAATCGCTTTGTCTTCTTTGAAGTGCCCTAAAAGTGGTTTGTGATTTGAGATCATCGTGAAATGCCTCACATATTTGTACTGATGAAACTTTCTGATGCCGTAGATAAGAGCCAAGCCTTCTTTTTCAGTTTGGGAGTATCATATTTCCACGTATGTTAGGGTCCATGACACGCAGCCAATGGATCTCTCTGACCCAGCATATGAAATAACAGCCCCTATCCCATACAGTGATGCATCACATGTGATGTATCTTCTTAAGGGGGGTCAAAATAGACCAGTCAGCATGAAGACTGCAGGCTGCTGAACTTGGTTAAAAGCCTCTTCCTGAGGTGCTTTCTAACCCCTGCTCTAGTGTTTCTTTAACAGCACATGCAATAGTGCTAGCAATGTCAGTCACCCACAAGCGTTGGCCATTCCCATGAAAGATCTGAGTTCTGAGATGTTTCTAAGGACCTGTGCCTCCTTTATCGCTCACACTTTGTCTTCTATGAGATGAAACCCCTGAGCGTCCACTCAATAACGAAGATGAATTACCTTTTGTTTGGAAGGTGCATTTCTCTGCCTTTTGAAATGAAATGAAATGAAATGAAAATCGCTTATTGTCACAAGTAGGCTTCAAATGAAGTTACTGTGAAAAGCCCCTAGTCGCCACATTCCGGCGCCTGTTCGGGGAGGCTGTTACGGGAATCGAACCGTGCTGCTGGCCTGCCTTGGTCTGCTTCCAAAGCCAGCGATTTAGCCCTGTGCTAAACAGCCCCTTCAAATCTTCATCCAGATTGGCCAGATGTTCCTCATCAGTGGATCCTGTTATTAAAATGTCATCCAAATGAATGGCAACCCATGGCCAAACCCTACAGCAAACTCTCCATAGTACTCTGGATGATGGCACAAGCCAATGAATCTCCAAACAGTAGACGTGTATATTGGTATAACCTCTTGTGAGTATTTATGGTGACAAATCCTCTTAGTGCATCATCCAATTCTAACTGTTGGTAAGCGTAGCTCATGTCCAACTTGGTATGTGTCAAACCTCCAGTCAACTTGTCGTAAAGATCTTCGATTTTGAGGTTTGGGTACCTATCTACTTTTGCAGCCTGCTTTACTGTCATAGAACATAGAACATAGAAAATACAGCACAGAACAGGCCCTTTGGCCCACGATGTTGTGCCGAACCTTTGTCCTAGATTAATCATAGATTATCATTGAATTTACAGTGCAGAAGGAGGCCATTCGGCCCTTTGAGTCTGCACCGGCTCTTGGAAAGAGCACCATACCCAAACTCAACACCTCCACCCAACACCAAGGGCAATTTGGACATTAAGGGCAATTTATCATTGGCCAATTCACCTAACCCGCACATCTTTGGACTGTGGGAGGAAACCGGAGCACCCGGAGGAAACCCACGCAGACACGGGGAGGACATGCAGACTCCGCACTGACAATGACCCAAGCCGGAATCGAACCTGGGACCATGGAGCTGTGAAGCAATTGTGCTATCCACAATGCTACCGTGCTGCCCTTAAGAACAAATAAATCTACACTATATCATTTTACCGTCATCCATGTACCTATCCAATAGCTGCTTGAAGGTCCCTAATGTTTCCGACTCAACTACTTCCACAGGCAGTGCATTCCATGCCCCCACTACTCTCTGGGTAAAGAACCTACCTCTGATATCCCTCCTATATCTTCCACCTTTCACCTTAAATTTATGTCCCCTTGTAATGGTGTGTTCCACCCGGGGAAAAAGTCTCTGACTGTCTACTCTATCTATTCCCCTGATCATCTTATAAACCTCTATCAAGTCGCCCCTCATCCTTCTCCGCTCTAATGAGAAAAGGCCTAGCACCCTCAACCTTTCCTCGTAAGACCTACTCTCCATTCCAGGCAACATCCTGGTAAATCTTCTTTGCACCTTTTCCAGAGCTTCCACATCCTTCCTAAAATGAGGCGACCAGAACTGTACACAGTACTCCAAATGTGGCCTTACCAAAGTTTTGTACAGCTGCATCATCACCTCACGGCTCTTAAATTCAATCCCTCTGTTAATGAACGCGAGCACACCATAGGCCTTCTTCACAGCTCTATCCACTTGAGTGGCAACTTTCAAAGATGTATGAACATAGACCCCAAGATCTCTCTGCTCCTCCACATTGCCAAGAACTCTACCGTTAACCCTATATTCCGCATTCATATTTGTCCTTCCAAAATGGACAACCTCACACTTTTCAGGGTTAAACTCCATCTGCCACTTCTCAGCCCAGCTCTGCATCCTATCTATGTCTCTTTGCAGCCGACAACAGCCCTCCTTACTATCCACAACTCCACCAATCTTCGTATCGTCTGCAGATTTACTGACCCACCCTTCAACTCCCTCATCCAAGTCATTAATGAAAATCACAAACAGCAGAGGACCCAGAACTGATCCCTGCGGTACGCCACTGGTAACTGGGATCAAGGCTGAATATTTGCCATCCACCACCACTCTCTGACTTCTATCGGTTAGCCAGTTCGTTATCCAACTGGCCAAATTTCCCACTATCCCATGCCTCCTTACTTTCTGCAGAAGCCTACCATGGGGAACTTTATCAAATGCCTTACTAAAATCCATGTACACTACATCTACTGCTTCACCTTCATCCACATGCTTGGTCACCTCCTCAAAGAATTCAATAAGATTTGTAAGGCAAGACCTACCCCTCACAAATCCGTGCTGACTATCCCTAATCAAGCAGTGTCTTTCCAGATGCTCAGAAATCCTATCCTTCAGTACCCTTTCCATTACTTTGCCTACCACCGAAGTAAGACTAACTGGCCTGTAATTCCCAGGGTTATCCCTAGTTCCTTTTTTGAACAGGGGCACGACATTCGCCACTCTCCAATCCCCTGGTACCACCCCTGTTGACAGTGAGGACGAAAAGATCATTGCCAACGGCTCTGCAATTTCATCTCTTGCTTCCCATAGAATCCTTGGATATATCCCGTCAGGCCCGGGGGACTTGTCTATCCTCAAGTTTTTCAAAATGCCCAACACATCTTCCTTCCTGACAAGTATTTCCTCGAGCTTACCAATCTGTTTCACACTGTCCTCTCCAACAATATCGCCCCTCTCATTTGTAAATACAGAAGAAAGGTACTCGTTCAAGACCTCTCCTATCTCTTCAGACTCAATACACAATCTCCCGCTACTGTCCTTGATCGGACCTACCCTCGCTCTAGTCATTCTCATATTTCTCACATATGTGTAAAAGGCCTTGGGGTTTTCCTTGATCCTACCCGCCAAAGATTGTTCATGCCCTCTCTTAGCTCTCCTAATCCCTTTCTTCAATTCCCTCCTGGCTATCTTGTATCCCTCGAGCGCCCTGTCTGAACCTTGTTTCCTCAGCCTTACATAAGTCACCTTTTTCCTCTTAACAAGACATTCAACCTCTCTTGTCAACCATGGTTCCCTCACTCGACCATCTCTTCCCTGCCTGACAGGGACATACATATCAAGGACACCTAGCACCTGTTCCTTGAACAAGTTCCACATTTCACTTGTGTCCTTCCCTGCCAGCCTATGTTCCCAACTTATGCACTTCAATTCTTGTCTGACAACATCGTATTTACCCTTCCCCCAATTGTAAACCTTGCCCTGTTGCACGTACCTATCCCTCTCCATTACTAAAGTGAAAGTCACAGAATTGTGGTCACTATCTCCAAAATGCTCCCCCACTAACAAATCTATCACTTGCCCTGGTTCATTACCCAGTACTAAATCCAATATTGCTCCTCCTCTGGTCGGACGATCTACATACTGTGTTAGAAAAGCTTCCTGGACACACTGCACAAACACCACCCCATCCAAACTATTTGATATAAAGAGTTTCCACTCAATATTTGGGAAGTTAAAGTCGCCCATGACTACTACCCTATGACTTCTGCACCTTTCCAAAATCTGTTTCCCAATCTGTTCCTCCACATCTCTGTTACTATTGGGGGGCCTATAGAAAACTCCTAACAAGGTGACTGCTCCTTTCCTATTTCTGACTTCCACCCATACTACCTCAATAGGGTGATACTCCTCGAACTGCCTTTCTGCAGCTGTTATACTATCTCTAATTAATAATGCCACCCCCCCCACCTCTTTTACCACCCTCCCTAATCTTATTGAAACATCTATAACCAGGGACCTCCAACAACCATTTCTGCCCCTCTTCTATCCAAGTTTCCGTGATGGCCACCACATCGTAGTCCCAAGTACCGATCCATGCCTTAAGTTCACCCACCTTATTCCTGATGCTTCTTGCGTTGAAGTATACACACTTCAACCCATCTCCGTGCCTGCAAATACTCTCCTTTGTCAGTGTTCCCTTCCCCACTGCCTCATTACATGCTTTGGCGTCCTGAATATCGGCTACCTTAGTTGCTGGACTACAAATCCGGTTCCCATTCCCCTGCCAAATTAGTTTAAACCCTCCCGAAGAGTACAAGCAAACCTCCCTCCCAGGATATTGGTGCCCCTCTGGTTCAGATGCAACCCGTCCTGCTTGTACAGGTCCCACCTTCCCCAGAATGCGCTCCAATTATCCAAATACCTGAAGCCCTCCCTCCTACACCATTCCTGCAGCCACGTGTTCAACTGCACTCTCTCCCTATTCCTAGCCTCGCTATCACGTGGCACCGGCAACAAACCAGAGATGACAACTCTGTCTGTCCTGGCTTTCAACTTCCAGCCTAACTCCCTAAACTTGTTTATTACCTCCACACCCCTTTTCCTACCTATGTCGTTGGTACCAATGTGCACCACGAATTCTGGCTGCTCACCCTCCCCCTTAAGGATCCTGAAGACACGATCCGAGACATCCCTGGCCCTGGCACCCGGGAGGCAACATACCTTCCGGGAGTCTCGCTCGCGACCACAGAATCTCCTATCTATTCCCCTAACCATTGAATCTCCTACAACTATTGCTTTTCTATTCTCCCCCCTTCCCTTCTGAGCCCCAGAGCCAGACTCCGTGCCAGAGACCTGACCACTAGGGCCTTTCCCCGGTAGGTCATCCCCCCCAACAGCATCCAAAACGGTATACTTGTTTTGAAGGGGAACGGCCACGAGGGTTCCCTGCACTGTCTGCCTGTTTGTTTTTTTTCCCCTGACTGTAACCCAGCTATTCTTGTCCTGTACCTTGGGTGTGGTTACCTCCCTGTAACTCTTCTCAATCACCCCCTCTGCCTCCCGGATGATCCGAAGTTCATCCAGCTTCAGCTCTAGTTCCCTAACACGGTCTTTGAGGAGCTGAAGTTGGGTGCACTTCCCGCAGGTATAGTCAGTGGGGACACCGGTGGTATCCCTCACCACCCACATCCTACAGGAGGAGCATGTAACTGGCCTAGCCTCCATCCCCTCTTACCTGACAGAATATAGCTGCTGTGTGGACTAACTAGATCTCCGCCCTCCGACTCTGCTCCCAGTCAGCTACACTTCCTGTAAACTCCTGGCTCTCTTCGTACTCTTTGCGGAAATGTCGGAAACAAAATGAAAGGAGCACCTTACTCCCTCCTCACCTAACTCTCTCGGTCACCAAACTCTCACTATCGCACTCAAAAAGCACCAAATTCAGCACTCCCTCGGTCACCAAACTCTCACTATTGCACTCAAAAAGCACCAAATTCAGCACTCCCTCGGTCACCAAACTCTCACTATCGCACTCAAAAAGCACCAAATTCAGCACTCCCTCGGTCACCAAACTCTCACTATCGCACTCAAAAAGCACCAAATTCAGCACTCAGTGCAAACAAAGTCTGCACTGTAGGGGATCACTTTTATACTGTGAATCTAGCCTCTGAAAAACTGGCCTAATCCAATTAACTAATTAACAAGCTCCAGCTGCAAGTGCCTAGAAGTAGAAGCCTGTTTAAAGCTGATTGAAAATTCACCTTCTTCTAAATCAAACAGCAACTTTTAAGTTAATTAACTAAATAAAAGAAAGACTAAACTTTAGATAAAAATGAAGCCTTATACTCCCTCGGTCACCAAACTCTCACTATCGCACTCAAAAAGCACCAAATTCAGCACTCAGTATAATCTCCGCAAATGCGATAGTCTTGTTTGGTTTGACTACCGGCACAATAGGTGCTGCCCACCCTACACAGGCCTAATGATGCTCAAATCTTCCACTCATTTAAATTTAGTTTCTACCTTTTCTACTAATGCACAAATCTTTCTTTAAAAATCTATGGCGGAATTCTCCGTTCCTGAGACATGGGACGTGATTCTCCCAAAAGGGAACAAAGTCCCCGAGTAAGTGCATTTAGCTACGTGTTTCCCAGTACTTGCAGTGCTGAGGAACACATGGCTATTCAACATGACTTGCATTTAATAAGGGATCTGAATGGGGAATGCGCGGCCGAGGCCGCACATAGCCCCGTTTTGTACAGTGGGGAGATCTGCTCGCTGGAACATTATAGCGAGGGATTGGGACACCATTTTAAAATGACAATTTCCAAAACAATCCCTGACCTACCCCTCAACCCAAACGCAATACGGGAGTGTCCCCAACAGCCCGTCCCCTCCCTCCTCCCCCCCCTCCCACCCCAAACCCCCTCAGCAGCTACGCAGGGCAACCCCGGCCCGATCGTGTGTGTGCAAAAAATGCCTGCTTGGCATCTTGGCAATGCCAACCTGGCACCCTGGCAGTGCCCATGTTAGCTGACACTGCCAAGGTGCCAAGCTTGCTTTTTTTGCATGTGATCGGGCAGGGGGCGGGAGGGTCCTTACAGTGAGTTGAGGTTTGGGGACGGACTTGAAGGTCACATCAGGAGCTCGAGAGATCGGGTGGTCTGATTAGCAAGTTTGCAGATGATACTAAGATTGGTGGAGTTGCAGATAGCGAGGTGGACTGTCAGAGAATACAGCAAAATATAGATAGATTGGAGAGTTGGGCAGAGAAACGGCAGATGGAGTTCAATCCAGGCAAATGCGAGGTGATGCATCTTGGAAGATCTAATTCAAGAGTGGACTACACGGTCAATGGAAGATTCCTGGGGAAAATTGATGTCCAGAGAGATCTGGGAGTTCAGGTCCATTGTACTATGAAGGTGGCAACGCAAGTCGATAGTGTGGTCAAGAAGGCATACAGCATGCTTGCCTTCATCAGATGGGGTATTGAGTACAAGAGTCGGCAGGTCATGTTACAGATGTATAGGACTTTGGTTAGGCCACATTTGGAATACTGCGTGCAGTTCTGGTCGCCACATTACCAGAAGGATGCGGATGCTTTAGAGAGGGTGCACAGGAGGTTCACCAGGATGTTGCCTGGTATGGAGGGTGCTAGCTATGGAGAAAGGTTGAGTAGATTAGGATTGTTTTCGTTGGAAAGACAGAGGTTGAGGGGGGACCTGATTGAGATCTACAAAGTTACGAGAGGTATGGACAGTGTGGATAGCAACAAACTTTTTCCAAGAGTGGGGGTGTCAATTACAAGGGGTCACGATTTCAAGGTGAGAGGGGGAAGGTTTAAGGGAGATGTGCGTCAAAAGTTTTTTACACAGAGGGTGGTGGGTGCCTGGAACGCTTTGCCAGTGGAGGTGGTAGAGGCGGGCACGATAGCATCATTTTAAGATGCATCGAGACAGATATATGAACGGGCGGGGAACAGAGGGAAGTAGATCCTTGGAAAATAGAAGACAGGTTTAGATAAAGGATCTGGATCGGGGCAGGCTGGGAGGGCCGAAGGGCCTGTTCCTGTGCAGTAATTTTCTTTGTTCTTTGTTCACCCTATCACGTTTACCTCAATGACCTTTTCTGAAGCATTTCTGAAGCATCATGAACACTCCTGTGACTCTGTCCAGCCAAGGGGAGCCAGGGACTCCTGATTCTGCTCAACCAGCTGTACTTATTGAGGCCAGTGAGGCTAGTTCACCTGTCGTTGAGGTGATGTCTCCTGAGGTGATACCAACTGTTAACAATTCAATTGCCCAGAAGGATGCTGGGCCAGTGGCGGGGCTTCGGAGGTTCAGGAGGACCCGGAGGTCCCTGCTCCAATTGACCTTTTGATGGACTTCCTGTTGTCCCTTCTAACATTTGTAACGTATGTATAATTTTTGGGGGTAGATGTAAAAAGGGACTTAAAGGGGGAGGCATGTGGTAGTGCAGTCCCTTTAAGAGGATGGGGTCCATGTACCGTATGACCGGTTCAGGACCAATTACGCTGGAATGCACAAACCCCGGCCAATAGGGAGTTTGCGTGGTGCCCTGGGAGGACACTGGGCATTATGGACCATGGAACCAAAATGTTAAGACCTGTTGTATAATGTTATGTGCCTGTTTCTTGACTGCCATTGCCTTTTATCAATAGACCCCTTTGTTAACAATTGGAAGCCTCCAGTATCTGTCTCAAGCCACCGCAGAAAGATAAATAATTTCGAATGGAAATCAGAAAAACAGGGGCATGTCTGCCAGTTAAGATATAAAATGTCACCAGCAAACTATAAACACAACTGGGCACTTGCATGGAAAAGCTTGGCGACTTGAGAGGTGGAAAAGGATATTAAGGGTGGAATGTAATGCTCTCCCTGATGGTGCTTTTGAGCAACGTTCAGCTACCAACCTCCGACTAGCTAGGATTCTCACCCCGCACCCTCCGGGGTCAGAGATCCCAGGGAAGGTCCACTGCTGTCCAGTTAAGTGCCTGTTATTCACTTAATGCTGCGGGTCTTCCTGAAAGTAGGCGATGCAGAGCTCATGCTGGATCTCCAGACAGCAGGCATGACCTCTGGAGCCAGCATTCAATACTGCCCTGAGAGTCAAATCCTCCCATACTGATCAATTCACTTTTTGCTTTCGAGGTAGTAAAAAATGATCAGATTTTCTGCAACAAAATTGCCTCTTGTAAACTAGACCATGTCAATCTGTCCCGAAGCCTGATATCCATCAGTATTTTGAATACCATGAAAATAGTAGGTGGATCAGAAATTAAGAAGTGTATTTTTCTTGGCAGCCACAAGCATGTGTCTAATAATTTAATAATGCAACAATCCAGAGGGAGATCAGGTGTTCTGTGCAATAAAAACAGCTCGAGGGATAGCTGAAGTTGTGCTTTAGTAACATGATGAAAAAAGATTTTAAAAACTGAAATAATCTGAGGACATGACCAAAATGGGCCAAACAGTTTCCTCTCTCTCAGCAACAATATTAATAACGAGAAGACCAAAATGCATATTCTAATAGAATCATATTTATACAGTGCACAAATCTGAACTAAACTTGTTTCAGTCAGTTAAACTTATGGATTTACACTTGATTGAATCATAGCCATGATTGTCAAAGAACTGCTCAGGCCTTGCCCTTAATTCTTATGAATGAAAATTGCATACTTGTTAATTGTACTTTCCAGAAATAAAGTCAAATATGAGATCGAATCTTAATTAGAAAATTACCTGAAAATGCAGAAAAAGAATTTGAAACTCCTTGGGGATATTGATTTCAATAATAATGCAATGGAAATGCTGAGAAAATGGGTGCAGGTCACTCCCGTCCTCCTTTTCCAGTTGCTGGAAGAATGCAAGTGAACCTGTATTACAGAGGTCAGAATGTGTGTATATTATGGCAGAGAGCTATTCATTCAAGTCTGTCTTGCTGAAAAGCAGGCATCTGTCAAAACTGGTGACATTGGCGAGATTGATATAGGAGCATAGAAAATACATCAAATATTTTGCTGACAACATTGAGCACTCTAAATAAGGGGATTAGAATAAAAGCTAGCAACCCTTTTAAGAGGTTGGTGAGAGGCAAGGGTGAAACATCTCTTTTAATCTGAAACCAAAATAAGCCAAGACATTTCTAAATCCAGGATACCATTTTTGTGAATATTTTAAATAGAATCATGGGTCTGTTTTAATAAAATTTGGTTAGGATTGTTGAAGAAAGCCTCGGCTAACCTCAACAAAAATGCCTTCATGAAATAAGTTTTATTCGATTTTACAACTCAGACCTGGACTTCAAAATTAAAATATTTAACACCTTGTACGTAATGGTTGTAAACATCTCTATTCTTCCTAGAGGGAAAGAATTTTGAAAGATTAATACCTCTACGACAAGTCAGAGAGTGCTCTCCGTGTTATGGCAGAGAATCTAAATGTGTACTTCACATCAGTCTTCTATCTTGAAGATGATGTGCAACTGGCATCAGTAAATAGTGCTGTAAATAAATATGTTAATTAAAATAGATGGATATAACGGTCTATAGATGATCTACTGGCCGCGTTGTGACCCCAAGGTTTAACGACAGCCATTACGCCTCGCGAGATCTAACCAGATGTGGTAAGATCTAACCACAAAGGGCGGGATCCAGTCTCGCAGAGTGGTCGGCTTAGAAGCTGCCTTTGACGAATCAAATGGCAGCCCAGCACCTATCGGCCTCACCGAGGAGACCCCGGCCGGATGTCGTTCCGTACTGGTCGCCACAAATGGGGATCAGGTGGCACGGGACTGGGGGTTCAGTCAGACAATCAGAAGCCCCTGGGTGGTTGGGTTCTGGCTAGGCAGGTACCCTGGCAGTGCTGATGCCACCTGGGCACCTTGACACTGCCACTTGGGCACCCTGGTAGTTCCACCCAGATGCCAACCTGGCACTGCCAGGGTGCCCAGGTGAAACTGCCAGGCTGGAAGGGGGACTGAAATGGTGCAAGGCTGGCAGTGCCAAGCTGTCAAGTTGGCATTATGCCTGTGCCGGGGATTGGGCCTGGGAGTGCTCTGTCCATCTGGGCTGTGATCCAGGGGACCCCGAGGACCTCCTGACAGGTGAGTTAGGGGGGATCCAGGGGTAGCGGGAGAGGGGGGGGGGGGGGGGGGGGGCGAGGGGTTCGTGAGATTGTGGCACCATTTTAAAATGGCGTCACGATACCTTCCTGCACTGAGGATCACCGATCGTCGGAGCTCCTCAGTGCAGGACATGCGGCTAAGTGAGGCTTCGGTAGGGCATTTCCTGCCTGGGCATGAAAACAAGACAGAGTGCCGATAGATAAGGGGGCCATTCCCAGCGCTTCACCCAGAATGCCACTCTGTTTTTTTTTTAGATCGCGCTCAATATCTTGGAAAGAATAAGTTATCTTAATGTAAGTTGTGTTGAAGTTGTAGTTCCAGTTTTTTTTTAAAGTGAGATAAGGTCGAGCCAGGTAAGTATAAATCCATCAGTTGAGATCCATAATAGGGAAAATGCTCAGGGGAATATCAGTGATGCAATATTTGTCACTTAGATGAAGCAGGGAAGGAAAAGATCATTGTGTCGTACCAAATTGAATGTCATTTGGGAAGTCTCCAATTTATGGATAATCTGATCTTTCAGAAAGATCTTTATAAACTACTGTAGAGAAAACTTATTTGCAAGATATGGAATTGGTGCTAATTTGTTGCCATGGGTTGAGAATTGACTGAATGCCATGGGGCAGGAAATGGTTGCCAGTGACTTTGGATCTGCTTGGAGACTGTTCTTCAGAGATCAGTGTTAGCCCCTTTGCTATTTGCTATTATCATTGATGATCTAGTTATATGTTGAAAATGAGCTACAGGTTTGTGGAAAATATCAGGATACTTTTCAGAATTAGGACAGGAAAGGATACTCAACCACTGTAAGCAGATTTAGATGCCATCAAATCATACTGTGGAGATGCCGGCGTTGGACTGGGGTGAGCACAGTACGAAGTCTTACAACACCAGGTTAAAGTCCAACAGGTTTGTTTCGATGTCACTAGCTTTCGGAGCGCTGCTCCTTCCTCAGGTGAATGAAGAGGTCTGTTCCAGAAACACATATATAGACAAATTCAAAGATGCCAAACAATGCTTGGAATGCGAGCATTAGCAGGTGATTAAATCTTTACAGATCCAGAGATGGGGTAACCCCAGGTTAAAGAGGTGTGAATTGTACCAAGCCAGGACAGTTGGTAGGATTTCGCAGGCCAGAAGGTGGGGGATGAATGTAATGCGACCTGAATCCCAGGTCCCGGTTGAGGCCGCACTCATGTGTGCGGAACTTGGCTATAAGTTTCTGCTCGGCGATTCTGCGTTGTCGCGGGTCCTGAAGGCCGCCTTGGAGAACGCTTACCCGGAGATCAGAGGCTGAATGCCCTTGACTGCTGAAGTGTTCCCCGACTGGAAGGGAACATTCCTGCCTGGTGATTGTTGCGCGATGTCCGTTCATTCGTTGTCGCAGCGTCTGCATGGTCTCGCCAATGTACCACGCTTCGGGACATCCTTTCCTGCAGCGTATGAGGTAGACAACGTTGGCCGAGTCGCACGAGTATGTACCGCGTACCTGGTGGGTGGTGTTCTCACGTGTAATAGTGGTATCCATGTCGATGATCTGGCACGTCTTGCAGAGATTGCCATGACAGGGTTGTGTGGTGTCGTGGTCACTGTTCTGAAGACTGGGTAGTTTGCTGCAAACAATGGTTCGTTTGAGGTTGCGCGGTTGTTTGAAGGCAAGTAGTGGGGGTGTGGGGATGACCTTGGCAAGATGTTCATCGTCTTCAATGACGTGTTGAAGGCTGTGAAGAAGATGACGTAGTTTCTCCGCTCCGGGGAAGTACTGGACGACGAAGGGTATTCTGCCGACAGAATACCCTTCGTCGTCCAGTACTTCCCCGGAGTGGAGAAACTACGACATCTTCTTCACAGCCTTCAACACGTCATTGATGACGATGAACATCTTGCCAAGGTCATCCCCACACCCCCACTACTTGCCTTCAAACAACCAACCGCGCAACCTCAAACGAACCATTGTTTGCAGCAAACTACCCAGTCTTCAGAACAGTGACCACGACACCACACAACCCTGTCATGGCAATCTCTGCAAGACGTGCCAGATCATCGACATGGATACCACTATTACACGTGAGAACACCACCCACCAGGTACGCGGTACATACTCGTGCGACTCGGCCAACGTTGTCTACCTCATACGCTGCAGGAAAAGATGTCCCGAAGCGTGGTACATTGGCGAGACCATGCAGACGCTGGGACAACGAATGAACGGACATCGCGCAACAATCACCAGGCAGGAATGTTCCCTTCCAGTCGGGGAACACTTCAGCAGTCAAGGGCATTCAGCCTCTGATCTCCGGGTAAGCGTTCTCCAAGGCGGCCTTCAGGACCCGCGACAACGCAGAATCGCCGAGCAGAAACGTATAGCCAAGTTCCGCACACATGAGTGCGGCCTCAACCGGGACCTGGGATTCAGGTCGCATTACATTCATCCCCTACCATCTGGCCTGTGAAATCCTACCAACTGTCCTGGCTTGGTACAATTCACACCTCTTTAACCTGGGGTTACCCCATCTCTGGATCTGTAAAGATTTAATCACCTGCTAATGCTCGCATTCCAAGCATTGTTTGGCATCTTTGAATTTGTCTATATATGTGTTTCTGGAACAGACCTCTTCATTCACCTGAGGAAGGAGCAGCGCTCCGAAAGCTAGTGACATCGAAACAAACCTGTTGGACTTTAACCTGGTGTTGTAAGACTTCGTACTGTGATCAAATCATACAGTACAGAAGGAGATAATTCAGTGCATCATATCTGTGCTGGCTCTTTGAAAGTGTTATCAATTCATCCCATTCTCCTGACCTTTCCCCATAGCCTGCAAAATTCCCTTTTCAAATATGTATCCTATTTCCTTTTGAAATACTATCAAATCTGCTTCCATTTTACTTTCAGGTTGCTCATTTGTTTGCACTGAGTGCTGAATTTGGTGCTTTTTGAGTGCGATAGTGAGAGTTTGGTGACCGAGGGAGTATAAGGCTTCATTTTTATTTAAAGTTTAGTCTTTCTTTTATTTAGTTAATTAACTTAAAAGTTGCTGTTTGGTTTAGAAGAAGGTGAATTTTCAATCAGCTTTAAACAGGCTTCTACTTGTAGGCACTTGCAGCTGGAGCTTGTTAATTAGTTAATTGGATCAGGCCAGTTTTTCAGAGGCTAGATTCACAGTATAAAAGTGATCCCCTACAGTGCAGGCTTTGTTTGCACTGAGTGCTGAATTTGGTGCTTTCTGAGTGCGATAGTAAGAGTTTGGTGACCGAGGGAGTGCTGAATTTGGTGCTTTTTGAGTGCGATAGTGAGAGTTTGGTGACCGAGGGAGTGCTGAATTTGGTGCTTTTTGAGTGCGATAGTGAGAGTTTGGTGACCGAGGGAGTTAGGTGAGGAGGGAGTAAGGTGCTCCTTTCATTTTGTTTCCGACATTTCCGCAAAGAGTGAGAAGAGAGCCAGGAGTTTACAGGAAGTGTAGCTGACTGGGAGCAGAGTCGGAGGGCGGAGATCTAGTTAGTCCACACAGCAGCTATATTCTGTCAGGTAAGAGGGGATGGAGGCTAGGCCAGTTACATGCTCCTCCTGTAGGATGTGGGTGGTGAGGGATACCACCGGTGTCCCCACTGACTATACCTGCGGGAAGTGCACCCAACTTCAGCTCCTCAAAGACCGTGTTAGGGAACTGGAGCTGAAGCTGGATGAACTTCGGATCATCCGGGAGGCAGAGGGGGTGATTGAGAAGAGTTACAGGGAGGTAACCACACCCAAGGTACAGGACAAGAATAGCTGGGTTACAGTCAGGGGGAAAAAAACAAACAGGCAGACAGTGCAGGGATCCCTCGTGGCCGTTCCCCTTCAAAACAAGTATACCGTTTTGGATGCTGTTGGGGGGGATGACCTACCGGGGGAAGGCCCTAGCGGCCAGGTCTCTGGCACGGAGTCTGGCTCTGGGGCTCAGAAGGGAAGGGGGGAGAATAGAAAAGCAATAGTTGTAGGAGATTCAATGGTTAGGGGAATAGATAGGAGATTCTGTGGTCGCGAGCGAGACTCCCGGAAGGTATGTTGCCTCCCGGGTGCCAGGGCCAGGGATGTCTCGGATCGTGTCTTCAGGATCCTTAAGGGGGATGGTGAGCAGCCAGAAGTCGTGGTGCACATTGGTACCAACGACATAGGTAGGAAAAGGGGTGTGGAGGTAATAAACAAGTTTAGGGAGTTAGGCTGGAAGTTAAAAGCCAGGACAGAGTTGTCATCTCTGGTTTGTTGCCAGTGCCACGTGAGAGCGAAACTAGGAATAGGGAGAGAGTGCAGTTGAACACGTGGCTGCAGGAATGGTGTAGGAGGGAGGGCTTCAGGTATTTGGATAATTGGAGCGCATTCTGGGGAAGGTGGGACCTGTACAAGCAGGACGGGTTGCATCTGAACCAGAGGGGCACCAATATCCTGGGAGGGAGGTTTGCTAGTACTCTTCGGGAGGGTTTAAACTAATTTGGCAGGGGAATGGGAACCGGATTTGTAGTCCAGCAACTAAGGTAGCCGATATTCAGGACGCCAAAGCATGTAATGAGGCAGTGGGGAAGGGAACACTGACAAAGGAGAGTATTTGCAGGCACGGAGATGGGTTGAAGTGTGTATACTTCAACGCAAGAAGCATCAGGAATAAGGTGGGTGAACTTAAGGCATGGATCGGTACTTGGGACTACGATGTGGTGGCCATCACGGAAACTTGGATAGAAGAGGGGCAGAAATGGTTGTTGGAGGTCCCTGGTTATAGATGTTTCAATAAGATTAGGGAGGGTGGTAAAAGAGGTGGGGGGGTGGCATTATTAATTAGAGATAGTATAACAGCTGCAGAAAGGCAGTTCGAGGAGTATCACCCTATTGAGGTAGTATGGGTTGAAGTCAGAAATAGGCAAGGAGCAGTCACCTTGTTAGGAGTTTTCTATAGGCCCCCCAATAGTAGCAGAGATGTGGAGGAACAGATTGGGAACCAGATTTTGGAAAGGTGCAGAAGTCATAGGGTAGTAGTCATGGGCGACTTTAACTTCCCAAATATTGAGTGGAAACTCTTTAGATCAAATAGTTTGGATGGGGTGGTGTTTGTGCAGTGTGTCCAGGAAGCTTTTCTAACACAGTATGTAGATTGTCCGACCAGAGGACTGGCAATATTGGATTTAGTACTGGGTAATGAGCCAGGGCAAGTGATAGATTTGTTAGTGGGGGAGCATTTTGGAGATAGTGACCACAATTCTGTGACTTTCACTTTAGTAATGGAGAGGGATAGGTACGTGCAACAGGGCAAGGTTTACAATTGGGGGAAGGGTAAATACGATGTTGTCAGACAAGAATTGAAGTGCATAAGTTGGGAACATAGGCTTGCAGGGAAGGACACAAGTGAAATGTGGAACTTGTTCAAGGAACAGGTGCTACGTGTCCTTGATATGTATGTCCCTGTCAGGCAGAGAAGAGATGGTCGAGTGAGGGAACCATGGTTGACAAGAGTGGTTGAATGTCTTGTTAAGAGAAAAAAGGTGACTTATGTAAGGCTGAAGAAACAAGGTTCAGACAGGGCATTGGAGGGATACAAGATAGCCAGGAGGGAACTGAAGAAAGGGATTAGGAGAGCTAAGAGAGGGCATGAACAATCTTTGGCGGGTAGGATCAAGGAAAACCCCAAGGCCTTTTACACATATGTGAGAAATATGAGAATGACTAGAGCGAGGGTAGGTCCGATCAAGGATAGTAGCGGGAGATTGTGTATTGAGTCTGAAGAGATAGGAGAGGTCTTGAATGAGTACTTTTCTTCAGTATTTACAAATGAGAGGGGCGATATTGTTGGAGAGGACAGTGTGAAACAGATTGGTAAGCTCGAGGAAATACTTGTTAGGAAGGAAGATGTGTTGGGCATTTTGAAAAACTTGAGGATAGACATGTCCCCCGGGCCTGACGGGATATATCCAAGGATTCTATGGGAAGCAAGAGATGAAATTGCAGAGCCGTTGGCAATTATCTTTTCGTCCTCACTGTCAACAGGGGTGGTACCAGGGGATTGGAGAGTGGCGAATGTCGTGCCCCTGTTCAAAAAAGGAACTAGGGATAACCCTGGGAATTACAGGCCAGTTAGTCTTACTTCGGTGGTAGGCAAAGTAATGGAAAGGGTACTGAAGGATAGGATTTCTGAGCATCTGGAAAGACACTGCTTGATTCGGGATAGTCAGCACGGATTTGTGAGGGGTAGGTCTTGCCTTACATATCTTATTGAATTCTTTGAGGAGGTGACCAAGCATGTGGATGAAGGTAAAGCAGTGGATGTAGTGTACATGGATTTTAGTAAGGCATTTGATAAAGTTCCCCATGGTAGGCTTCTGCACAAAGTAAGGAGGCATGGGATAGTGGGAAATTTGGCCAGTTGGATAACGAACTGGCTAACCGATAGAAGTCAGAGAGTGGTGGTGGATGGCAAATATTCAGCCTGGATCCCCGTTACCAGTGGTGTACCGCAGGGATCAGTTCTGGGTCCTCTGCTGTTTGTGATTTTCATTAATGACTTGGATGAGGGAGTTGAAGGGTGGGTCAGTAAATTTGCAGACGATACGAAGATTGGTGGAGTTGTGGATAGTAAGGAGGGCTGTTGTCGGCTGCAAAGAGACATAGATAGGATGCAGAGCTGGGCTGAGAAGTGGCAGATGGAGTTTAACCCTGAAAAGTGTGAGGTTGTCCATTTTGGAAGGACAAATATGAATGCGGAATACAGGGTTAACGGTAGAGTTCTTGGCATTGTGGAGGAGCAGAGAGACCTTGGAGTCTATGTTCATACATCTTTGAAAGTTGCCACTCAAGTGGATAGAGCTGTGAAGAAGGCCTATGGTGTGCTCGCGTTCATTAACAGAGGGATTGAATTTAAGAGCCGTGAGGTGACGATGCAGCTGTACAAATCTTTGGTAAGGCCACATTTGGAGTACTGTGTACAGTTCTGGTCGCCTCATTTTAGGAAGGATGTGGAAGCTCTGGAAAAGGTGCAAAGAAGATTTACCAGGATGTTGCCTGGAATGGAGAGTAGGTCTTACGAGGAAAGGTTGAGGGTGCTAGGCCTTTTCTCATTAGAGCGGAGAAGGATGAGGGGCGATTTGATAGAGGTTTATAAGATGATCAGGGGAATAGATAGAGTAGACAGTCAGAGGCTTTTTCCCCAGGTGGAACACACCATTACAAAGGGACATAAATTTAAGGTGAAAGGTGGAAGATATAGGAGGGATATCAGAGGTAGGTTCTTTACCCAGAGAGTAGTGGGGGCATGGAATGCACTGCCTGTGGAAGTAGTTGAGTCGGAAACATTAGGGACCTTCAAGCAGCTGTTGGATAGGTACATGGATTACGGGAAAATTATATAGTGTAGATTTATTTGTTCTTAAGGGCAGCACGTTAGCATTGTGGATAGCACAATTGCTTCACAGATCCATGGTCCCAGGTTCGATTCCGGCTTGGGTCATTGTCTGTGCGGAGTCTGCACGTCCTCCCCGTGTCTGCGTGGGTTTCCTCCGGGTGCTCCGGTTTCCTCCCACAGTCCAAAGATGTGCGGGTTAGGTGAATTGGCCAATGATAAATTGCCCTTAATGTCCAAATTGCCCTTGGTGTTGGGTGGAGGTGTTGAGTTTGGGTAGGGTGCTCTTTCCAAGAGCTGGTGCAGACTCAAAGGGCCGAATGGCCTCCTTCTGCACTGTAAATTCAATGATAATCTATGATTAATCTAGGACAAAGGTTCGGCACAACATCGTGGGCCAAAGGGCCTGTTCTGTGCTGTATTTTCTATGTTCTATGTTATTCCAGATTATAGCAACAGATGTATTGGGGGATTGGGCTTGTATCTGGTAAATGTTGTTAACTTAGAAACGTGTAGTATTGTGCATCCGGATGAGACCAATTGCATAGGAGCAGGAGTAGGCCACAGGACCATCAAGCCCGCACTACCATTCAAGACAATCTTGGCACCACCACTTTCCCATATGTTCCCATATTCATTGATTCCCTGAGGAAGCAAAATTCTGTCTATCTTCGCCTTAAATATATTCAATGATGGAGTATCCACATGGGCTAGGGAATTCTAAAGATTTACAACTGTTTAAGTGAAGAAATATTTCCTCATCTCAGTCCGAAATGATCATCTCTGTGCCTTGAGATTCCAGATTTTCTAGCAGCAGAAACAACCTCTCAGTATCTACCTGATCAAGCCTTTCAGAATCTTGCATGCTTTAATGAGGTCACCTCTGATTCTACTAAAGGCCAGAGAATATAAACTCAATTTACTCAGTCTTTCATCATTGGATAGCTCTTTCAACCCTCGGACCATCCTAGTAAACCTTTGCTGTACTCCACTAATGCAAGTAGATCCTTTCTTAAAGACAGAGACAAAAACCGTAAACAGTAGGCTGTGTTTTTTGGCAGGTGCATTTTGAGTGGGGGTGGTCCACCTACCTCTGAGCTGGTCCCTCATAATGTGCTAGGTGGGCATGCAGCAAAGTCCACAGCCTTTCAGCCATATTTCAATAAATAATTAAAGGTCAATTGGGCTTGTTACCAAGCCAATTGACCAGGATCTTACACTACCCACCCAGTGGTTGTAGTGGGCACTATGTTATTTGAGTCTAGGTGGGAAAAGAACAGGAAGGAAGGATGTGCCATGTTTGAGGCTAGGTTGGAAAAGGGTGGAAAGGATGTGCCATGTTTGCATCGGGGATACCACCCAAGATATTATCCCCACTTCATTCCGCATTGGTTGTCCTCCAGAACCAAGCCCCCCACCCCCAAGCTTCCACCTCTGACTTCTTCCCAGGCTCTCAAATTTGTTCCTACCTTAAATGTTGAGCTTTAACTGCCTGCGGCAACCAACACTCTTCTCCTTGATACTGGAGCCAGAGGTGCAATTAAAGCATTGTAAAAGTTTAGGCCAATGGACTTTTATTTATATTAAGGGGGTTCCCTGGGAAGTGGATAATTAGATACATTGTGTTCAGCTTAGTGAGATGGTGTAGTTAATGGGAGGAACTGGGGTTGAAGCAACAGATGTTCAAATTTTCAGAGTTACCTTTTGGCTGGAAGGTGAGCTGAGAATGTTTCTGAAGAAATACAGGCAGAGATTCTGCATAATTCTGACAGGGTGTCAGGTCTCTTTCTTTAAAGTAGTCTCTTTTACAAAGTGGAGTATCCAAGACATTTCTAAACAGCAAGTATTCCTGAGTGCTAACGGTATTTAAAAGTGGATTGGGACCTGAGATGGTCTTGTTGTTTGAGTGGAAATAAAGATGGCAGTTAAGGGTTATTGTGTAACTATTTATTAGTATTGTTTAAGGGGTAATAGTAAGCTCTTTCCCAGTGTGCTGTTAAAGATATTTTAATACTGTGTTAATAATAAAGTTTGTTTTAATATTCCATATCACTGTTTTACATGAAATGGCTCTTGGAGCGAGCTTTCCTTTCCTTACAGTCTTATAAAACTAAGCTAAAATATTGGAGTTTCTGTCCAGTATCCTAGCAACTGTTGGATTCTGGTCCAGGATTGTAATAAAATTGGGAGCTCTGTACTGGGATTTGAAGTATAATTCTTTATTTATCTTGGGATTATTGAACTTTAAGTGTATGTGGAATGGGTGCTTTCACTCAGATGGTACAGTTTAATTAGGGAGTGACTGGAGATGGCTCTTTCAGTTGCAAAAATATTCCTGTGGGTGGAAGAGGTTACTTGGGTCGGTTTAGAAAGGGTGACTAAAACAATACTTTTGGGTTTGTTGCATAAGCTGCAGTTAATTTTATCTGAAGGGGTGAGGAAGATGGAGATAATACAGACAAGAGGTTGGCATTTAAAATTGCTCGAGAAAAAGCCTGAATGATTAGAATTAGCTGGAATTCAATTACAATGAAACAATTAGAGATGCAGGAAAAAGAAAAGGAGAGACTGGCTATGGCAGAGAAAGGGTGAAAAAGAAAAAGGAGATTGCTTTTCAAAAGGAAAGTCAGAAGTTTAGAAATCTAAGGAAAGAACCAGGTCAGACATATATAGAATTTGAAAGAATTAAATAAAATAATTTTGATAGATGGATAAGAGCATTAAAAATAGATCAAACGTATGACATACTTCAGGAAATAATTATTTTGGAAGTATTTAAAGATTCACTTTCCATAGCAGTGAGAACTCATGTGGAAGAGCAAACAATTAAAACTGCTAGACTGGCAGCAGGAATGGCAGATGATTTTGAATTAGTTCACAAAACAAAGTCTGATTTTCGACATAAATTTCAATCTGTGAATGTGAGAAACTGAGGAAATAAGAAATTCACAGATAGTCAAGCCAAAGGAGGTCTAGCTGGAGATATTAAGGAGTTTGCATCAGGTTAAAAAGGAAACCTATGATAGTGAAAGAGAGCTAAGAAAACCTAAATGTTTTAATTGTAATAAAATTGGACACATGAAGTAGCAGTGTTAGTGGCTAAGAAAATTACAGAGCAGACAGATTTGTTGCAACAAGATAATAATAATAATAATCTTTTATGAAGTTACTGTGAAAACCCCCTAATCGCCATATTCCGGCGCCTGTTCGGATAAGCTGATACGGGAATTGAACCCACGCTGCTGGCCTTGTTCTGCATTACAAACCAGCTGTCCAGCCCACTGAGCTAAACCAGCCCCTGTGGTAGCAAGTAGGGTTGATTAAAGTGTGGAAAAACATTCCCAGGTGAGGAGGTGCATAGCCTGTTCAGAGTACACAGCCTGTTCAGAGGTTGGTGGAGAAGCAGGTGCCAGAACTTTTTTAACTTTTTGAATTCCTCGAACGAGGACCAATGCGGCATCTCAGAATTTACAGCCCACAGAAGCATTTGGGAGGTCGCTGATGCCCTGTATGCCCAGGCATCAGACTTTATCACGTTTGAGCTGGACCAGGCCCACTGAGATGCGTGCACACTGGGGCATCAGGAAGTGCCCTTTATTAACAGGAAGGGGTTCCACTCCCTGAATATGTTGTGTGTGGCAACCGCCTCCGTATCATGCACGTGTGTGCCCGCTACCCAGGGAGTGTGTATGACAGCCACGTCTTGGGGCACTTGGAGATCCCCGGTGTCTGCGGGGACCACCCCAGGATGATGGGTTGACTCTTGGAGGACAAGGGATGGATATCAGCTGACATCATGGCTGATGAGACCAGCACAGACCAACGCAGGGGCACTGCCAGAGTGCCAGTCTGGCATTTTTCCCATGCCAGGGATCAGGCTTGGGGGTGCCCTGCCCACATGAGGGGGATGTGGGGAGGCCCAAGGACCCCCTTATAGGTTGACTGAGGCTTTGGGGAGGTCAGGGGGTCGCGTTGAGGATGGGGACGTCATTTAAAAATGAAATCCCAATTTCCTCCTGCGTTGAGGATTTCTGGTGAGAGGAATACCAGGGAAACCCTTGGCTAAACGTGCTCGACACAGGAGTCAATTGCAAGTTGGTTAGATCATGCCCAATGTCTGCAGTAAGTGTCTGCAGCTTAAGCATCTTTGGGGTTTTAGAGTTGTTGAGCTGAAATCTGAGCTGCAGCATTTGTGGCGTATCAGGGAGGGGGAGTGTTACCTGGACACTTTGTTCTAGGGGGCAGTCACTCTTCTTAGGTTTGGTAGAACTTTGGAGTTGGCCACTGGCCAGGTACAGAAGATGTGACTATCAGTCAGCCAAGTATGGGGAACGAGCATGTAGTGCTGGGAGAGCCGCAGCTTTTAACCTTGATCACCAGGAACAACGGCCGGGATTCTCCCTTCTGGGGACCAAGTCCCCACGCCGGAGAGAAAATTGGCGCCAACCACTCCGGCGTCAACAGCCCCCGAAAGTGCGGAATTCTCCGCGTTTTCGAGGGCTAGGTGGACGCCGCAGGGGTTGATGCCGCTCCAGCCGGCGGTGAAGGGCCGCGCGGGTTTGCACATACGTGGAACGGCCGGCGTGATTCCGCGCGTGCGCAGACTGGCCGGCGTATTTTTGCGCATGTGCGGGGGGTTCTCTTCTCCGTGCCGGCCCCAGGGCAATATGGCGGAGCCCTACAGGGGCCCGGCGTGGAACAAAGAAGACCCCCACAGAACAAGCCTGCCCGCAGATCGGTGGGCCCCGGTTCCAGGCCAGGTCACCGTGGGGGCTCCCCCCAGGGGTCAGATCCCCCCCCTGCCCCCTCCGAGGGCCACCCCCGCATATTCACCTGCCAGGTCCCACCAGTGCGTGAGGTGAGTGATTCACATTGGCGGGACTGGCCAAAAATGGACAGCTGCTCAGCCCATTGGGTCCCGGAGAATCACCGGGGGGGCTGCTGTCAACGGCCTCCGACCGGCGTGACGGGAATCCCGCCGCCGGCCGGAAAACGGCGCCGGAGAATACGGCTGCTGATGTTGGGGCGGCAGGGCGGGGTTCGCGCCTCCCCCCGGGGATTCTCCGACTCGGTGGGGGGGTCGGAGAATCCCGCCCAAGATTCTTGCTAACTGTGTGGATGAGCAAATGGACTGTAGGGTGAAGGCACAAACTGACCATGGCACTAGGGTGAAGGAAGTTGTTCAAATGAAAATGCAGAACAGCAAAGGTAATCAACACTGGATTGTTACCTGAGCCACATGCCAATTGGTATCCTGGCATGTAGATTCAAAATTAAACACATGGGGTGGGATTCTCCGCGAACCGGTGGGGTGGGCAACTCAGGCGCGAAGGAATGGTGTGAACCAATCCGGCGTCGGGCCGCCCCGAAGGTGCGGAATCCTCCGCAACTTCAGGGGCGAGGCCGGCGCCAGAGTGGTTTGCGCCGCGCCGAGGGCCCCGGAGGCCACCTGCGGAGCCAGGTCCCGCCGGTAAGTACCTATTGTAACTTACGCTGTCGGGTCCGGCTGTAAACAGGCGGCCATTCGGCCCATCGCGGGCCGGAGAATCGCCGGGGGTGGCCGCTGCCAGGGGCCGCCGACCAGCACGTCGCTATTCGCGGCCCCGTCAAATCCCCGGCGCCGGAGAATTAGGCAGCCGGCGGGGGCGGGATTCACGCCACCCACCGCCGATTCCCCGACCCGGTGGGGGGTCGGAGAATCCCGCCCATGGTTCAAAGAGTGGTGTGGGAGAAAGGAGTTTTGATTCATGTGTCACTGTCATAAATACTCTGGGAAGAGAGAGCTAATCCATGGGATAGACTCCACTTACAGTTGACTGGGACTTGTGTACTGGCAAATTCCATAACTAGGACTGTGGCTACATCTTTAAAGTAACAGGTGGAGGGGGACAGTGCTCCAGGGAAGGGCAGACTCCGCACAGCCAGTGATCCAAGTCGGGAATCAAACCCGGGTCCTGTTGCTGTGAGCAACAGTGCGAACCATCATGCCCGTTGCAAAAGATCCACGGGAAAATAGTGGTCATAATAAAATTGTATTTCATGTTAAGTTTGAAAATACCCTGGGCGGGATTCTCCGATCCAGCTGCGAAACGTTTTACGACGGCGTGAATGGGCCGCTATGAGTAGCGATTCTGGCCCGCAAAAGGGGCTAGCACGGGCGCTGCGAGAAGCAGGGGGCAGCAGCCCCAGACCAGCGTCGGATAGGCACGACGCGTCAATAACGCTGGCCCGCGCCGCTTAAGGTGCGCGAGTGGCGCTCAGTCCCGAGACCGGCAAGGTGGCCGCTGGACTCTGCGCCGGCCCGAGGTTCAGGGACCACGACCTGGACTCGCTGCTGGACCCGGTGGAGGAGAGGGGGGTGGTCCTGTGCCCCAGACATGGACACCATCACCAGCTCAACACCATCCGGTGTATGTGGAGGGAGGTGGACAATGCCGTCAGTGCCGTGGGGCACAACCCACGTACCGGCGAACAGTGCCGCAAGAGGATGCACGACCTTATGTGGGCAGGCAGGGTGAGTACACAGTGACATGCCCCTGGTACCACTCTCGCATACCACCCACACATGTGAAAAGTGCCCCCCACCCCCCAGGGGGCTGGTGAAAACCTCCACCTGACCCACATGGGCTGCACCCACCCATGCCAGGTGCTTTGGCTGGGTGCCCGTGCTGCCATGCCTTCATTTACTCAACATCAGCGCTGCCTGCGTCGGACCGCTTAACACTGATGTTTGCTTCCCCCCACTCCCCCCAGGATAAGACTGCCCACAACCACAGGGAGCGGGAGAGAACTGGAGGGGGTCCACCCATACTGTACCCGCTCACCATCCATGAACAAAGGGCCTTGGCCCACGCAGGCGGAGCCGATGACCGGGAGGTTGACGGCTGCAAGGTCGGAGGTGAACCAGTGAGACTCCCCTGCCTGACTCCACCCCCCCTCACCCCATGCCCCACTGCACCCCCCTCACCCCATGCCCCACTGCACTCCCTCACCCCACTGCACCCCCTCACCCCATGCCCCACTGCACCCCCTCACCCCTTGCCCTGCTGTACCCTCTCACCCAATGCCCCACTGCACCCCCTCTCGACCACACCCCTGGTTGTTGCATGGGCATCGTTGTAGCGGGTCTCTGCATCAATCTGTGGCCTCCGTGTAGGCGTCATCAGCCACGCCCGCAAAGGGTAACCCTTATCACCCAGCAATCAGCCCCGCAGCCAGGGTGGGGTGGTGGGGGGGGGGGGTCCCGCGAACATGGTGGGGATGAACGATTGTGTCAGGATAAACCATCATGTACACTGCCCGGGTATCGGGCGTAGACGTGCAGCGTCTTCATCTGGTGGTCGCAGACCACCTGAATGTCCATGGAGTGGGTCCCCATCCTGTTCATGAACACGTCCCTGTTCTCCGTTGGTGGCCGCATGGCGACGTGCACCCCATCGACCGCCCCCTGTACCATGGGTATCCTGGCCACGGCAGCGAATCCCGCTGCCCGGGTATTCTGGTGGGCCCGGTCCACAGGGAACTGGATGTAAAGGTCCACGATGTTGTACAGGACGTCAGTCACTGCATGGATGCACCGATGCCTGGGAGATGCCGGACAGGTCCCCACTCAGCGACTGGAACTGTCCCTTGGCATAAAAGTTTAGGGCCACCATCACCTTGACGGCCACCGGGATAGCATGTCCTCCCCCAGTTCCACACGGTGCCAGGTGTGCCATCAGGTGGCATATATGGGCGACGGTCTCCCGGCCCATCCGGAGTCTCCTCCTGTACGCCCTGGCCGGGAGGTCCTCGAAGGATATGCGGCGCCAGTAGACACGAGGGCTCATCGGCCGCCTCCGGCGCCGTGGCACCTCCTCCTCCACATCCTCCTCCTCCTCCATCTCCTGCACCTCCTCCTCCTCCTCCACCCCATCCACATCAATATCCCCATCCTGTGCCTCCTCCTCCTGCGCCTGTCAGGCGGGCAGCCCTGCAGCCTGAGCGGGTGCCACCTGGTCCTCTGCGGCCTGTCCCTCTGCTGCAACTGCCGCTGCCGCCGCCTCTCTGAGCCGCTTGTGCCGATGCTGCCACAGGGCTGCATGCAGGGCAGCGGCCCCCGCCACGGCGGCCAACATCGCTGGTTGGTGCCCAAACATTATGATCTGCAAGGGATGGGGGCGGAGACAACAGGTTTAACCATGGCTCATGGCCCGCTCCACACCCATATGCCATGGGCTACATGGCAGTCCTGGTTGGCTGGTTGCACCACGCTTGCGCCACACACACGCATGCACACCCACCCCTGGCCGCACCCTCTGCACCCTGACTCCTGTTGCCCGTCCCTCCTGATAGCGCTACCGTTGGATGGCAGTGCTCTCACTGGGGGATGCCATGGGTGCGTCCCTGGGCGTACCCGCCAGTGGGTGCCACCGGCTGGGTGGCCTGCCCCAAGGGGAGGATCCAGCACCCATCCGCACGGCCGGCTTTTTGCGCTCAGCCAACACCCAGGGTCAGTGCCCATCAGCCTGGCCGCCGTAATGACTGCCGTGGCTTAGGCACTGCCCTGCCATGGCGGGCTGTTCCTGGCTGGTGGTGTTGTCCTCCCCATGCCCCCCTGAACCTGGAGGCCCTCCCCCCAGCACCCCCTCACCCCCCAGCCACGCCCTGGCTCACGATGTTTAAAAGCAGGTTAGAACTGGCGTCATGCCGTTGGGACTTCAAGCCATCCGGGCCGCAGAATCACCGGGGGCCCCGGAGAATCGCTAAACGGACACCCTCCGGCGATTCTCCGGGCCGCTCGGCGCCTAGCACGACCACGCCAATTTTGCTTCTTGGCAGAATCGCAAAACGCCGTCGGACCGGCATCGCGCAAAATACCGTTGGGAACGGAGATTCTCCAAACCGGTGCGGGCTGCGAGAATCCCGCCCCATATTTCAATTGCAAACAAGAATCTTAAAGTTAAAGTCGATTACTTAAGTATGAAAAGTTAAATTGGCTTTGGTTGACTAGGTAAATAAACTAAAAGGTACGACTGGAAATTAACAATGGAAAGCATTTAAAGAAACAATTGAAAATTTTCAACAAAGTACATTCCATTATTGAACAAAAACTCAGCAAGAAAGATCCATCCATGGCTGACTGAAGAAGTTTTATTAGATTAAAAATGGAGGTTTATAATAATGTAAAGAATAGCGGCATGCCTGAGGAATGAGGGTGTTTTAAAGGCCAACAAGAGCTATCAAAATGATGAGCATTGAAAGGGAAAAGTAGAAATCAAATGTAAACTAGATAGGGAAAATCAATTGTAGCAGCTTTTACAAGCAAATAAAAAGGAAGCGAGTAGCTAAAGTAAATAGCAGTCCCTTAGAAGCAGAGACAGGAAACATAATTATGGGGAACGAGAAAATGGCAGTGACATTAACCACATATTTTGTGTCTGTCTTCACAGTAGAAGACACAAGTTTCATAACAAAAATAAAGGGTAATTAAGTTGCCAAAACAGTGAGAAAATTAAGGCAATTCATATCAACAGAAAAAAGATACTGTCGAAAGTTAGGGGACTAAAATCTGACAAATGCCCGGGAACTGCTGAATCCTAGATTTCCAAAAGAGAAAGCAGCAGAGATAGCAAATGTGCCAGCTATGATTTTCCAAAATACATAAACTCCACAAGGAATTAATTGAAATTTGGTGAAAGAAAGAGATCCGTTTATTTTAGCTCATTACTTTCTAAAGGTCCATTTCCAGTGCTATGGTGCTGTAGTCAAAGCACACCAGCTTCAGGTGTATTGCTGAGGAGTATATCATCCCAATGTTTAACTTCTATCGCAGTATCAGGGAGTTGAAGGTGACAGAAGAAGAATATAGCCTCTTAACAGCCATCACAATACTTTCGGGGCAATTCACTCTGGCGCCAACTGCCCCATTGCGCAGAAACTCAGTTTCCCGCTTGTCCCCAGGAGGTGGAAGGTTGCCCAACTCTGTCCATGGTACTCACATTTAAAATTATTTGGATTATTAAGGATAGAAATACCTAAAAATATGACAGTGGTCATTGTTATACAGAACCAACAGAGTGGCAGAGAGGTCAGAAACTTGGCAATTCCTGAATTAGCAACATAAGAATTGTATGGTTGGCATGATCATGAATGAATAAAGTAATTTCAAAGGCAATTAGATACCAACACATAATCACAACTTTGGTGATACTTGGTGCTTGTTACGAAGTCAGCCACACCTTTTGTGATATCCAAAACAATTCCAACTCATTTACCAATGTAATTAAGAACATAGAGAAAGATCAATGCAATGTCAATGCCAACAGCCACACAGAAAAGCATAGACAATTTCAGAACTTTTGAGATGATGATAGATAATTTGAGGTTTAATAATAGCTTCAACTGGTTGGTTTTGCCAGCCCCTACAGATATTTCCTCAGTTAAATATTAATGGAAGCTGCTAGTGCTATGAGACACCCCATCAATTAGAGGAGGCTGCAGATCTGGACAGAAGAGTGGCCAACGCAAGGATTTTAATCCGGAATTCCAAACAAGGAAATCACCTCTTCCTACCTCTTCTCGTGGTAAGAGTTTTGTTCGGACAGGGAAAATCCCACAAAAAGTAGTAAGGAAGCCTGGGTCTTCACTTAATTTTCAACCTTTGCACCCTTCTCCCCAACCCCCAGCCCCGTCCCCAGCCTTACAGCAGATGTGCACCAGAAGTGCTGGAGAATTGTGGTCTCAGCACTGGTATTTATCAATTTCTCTAACTGCTCTCTGACTGACAATTTGAAATTGATGGTCTCTCATTGCTGACTCTCCAGCCAGAGGAAATAGTCTTTCCCGATCACATCCTTAACCAAGCTGTTCCAACATTGCCATCTACCCAGAAATGTGGAAACGTTCCCAGCTATGTTATGTCCACAAGAAGAAGGACAAATCCAACCCAGCCAATTAATGTCCTATCAGTCTACTCTCCAGCACGAGTCAAGTGATGAAGGGATTGTCAATGATTCTATCAAGTGGCATTTGCTTAGCAATTACCTGCTCACTGACTCTCAGTTTGGTTTCTGCCAGGCGAGCTTAGCTCCTGAACTCATTACAGCCTTGGTTCAACATGGACAAAAAAGCTGAATTCCAGAGGTGAGGTGAGAATGACTGCCCTTGACACCAAGGCAGCATTTGAATGAGTGTGGCATCAAAGAGCTCCAGCAAAACTGGACATAATGGAAATCAGGGGGGAAACTCTCCGCTGTTTGGAGTCATACATGTTTGCGGTCAATCATTTAAGTCCCCAAACATCACTGCAAGGGATCCTCAAGATAGTGTCTTAGGCTGAACCATCTTCAGCTCCTTTCCCGAATCATAAGGCCAGAAGTGGGGAATTTTGCTGAATGTTTAGCATCATTTTCAACTCTTCAGATACTAAAGCAGCCCATGTGCATATGCAGTAAGACCTCGAACATAAGAACTAGGAGCAGGAGTAGGCCATCTGGCCCTTTGAGCCTGCTCCGCCATTCAATGAGATCATGGCTGACCTCTTGTGGACTCAGCTCCACTTTCCCGCCCGAACACCATAACCCGTTATTCCTTTATTCTTCAAAAAACTATCTAACTTTATCTTGAAAACATTTAATGAAGGAGCCTCAACTGCTTCACTGGGCAGGGAATTCCATAGATGCACAACCCTTTGGGCGAAGAATTTCTTCCGAAACTAATTCCTAAATCTACTTCCCCTTATTTTGAGGCTATGCCCCTGCTTTCACCCACCAGTGTGAACAATCTCCCCTCATCTATCATATCTATTCCCTTCATAAATTTATATGTTTCTATAAGAACCCCCTGCATCCTTCTAAATTCCAATGAGTTTAGTCCCAGTCTACTCAACCTCTCCTCGTAATCCAACCCCCTCAAATCTGGGATTGACCGAGTGAATCTCCTCTGCACACCCTCCCTCCAGCAACAGTACGTCCTTTCTCAGAAAATGAGACCAAAATTGAACACAATACTCCAGGTGTGGCCTCATTAACACCTTATACAATTGCAGCATAACGTACCTCGTCTTAAACTCCATACCTCTGGCACTGAAGGACAAAACTCCATTTGCCTTCTTAATCACATGTTGCATATGTAAACCAACTTTTGGTGACTCATGCACTAGGACACCCAGGTCCCTCTGCACAGCAGCATGTTTTAATATTTTATCATTTAAATAATAATCCCTTTTGCTGTTATTCCTACCAAAATGGATAACCTCACATTTGTCAACATTGTATTCCATCTGCCAAACCCTAGCCCATTCATTTAACCTATCCAAATCCCTCTGCAGACTTCCAGTATCCTCGGCACTTTTTGCTTTTCCACTCATCTTCGTGTCGTCTGCAAACTTGGACACATTGCACCCTGCCCCCAACTCCAAATCATCTATGTAAATTGTGAACAATTGTGAGCCCAACACTGATCCCTGAGGGACACTACTAGCTACTGATTGCCAACCAGAGAACCACCCATTAATCCCCACTCTTTGCTTTCTATTAATTAACCAATCCTCTATCCATGCTACTACTTTACCCTTAACGCCATGCATCTTTATCTTATGCAGCAACTTCTGGGGGGCACCTTACCAAAAGCTTTCTGTAAATCCCGATATACCACATCCATTGGCTCCCTGTTGTCTACCGCACTGGTAATGTCCTCAAAAAATTCCACTAAATAAGTTAGGCACGGCCTGCCCTTTATGAACCCATGCTGCGTCTGTCCAATGGGACAATTTCTATCCAGATGCCTCGCTATTTCTTCCTTGATGATAGATTCCAACATCTTCCCTACTACTGAAGTTAAGCTCACTGGCCTATAATTACCCGCTTTCTGCCTGCTTCCTTTATTAAACAGTGGTGTCACGTTTGCTAATTTCCAATCCGTCGGGACCACACAAGTACTCTAGTGAATTTTGGTAAATTATCACAAGACCTATACAACATTCAGGCTTGGACTGATAAGTGGAGAGTGGTATTTGCACCACATAAGTGTCAGGCAATGACCATACACAATGAAGGTAAATCAAACCATCTCTTCTTGACATTCAGGGTGCGATTCTCCAGCCTCGTTGCGTTCTCGCTCAAGCGAAACAAGACCGACGAATACTGGGAGAGGCCGAAAATGAGAACCGCACCAGGTGGCAAATAGTTTGTGATGCAACCGGCCCGCGAAATTGGGATCTCGCTGTAGAGTGGCGAGAACCAATTATCACTACATAAGCTGTATTTCCATACAATTAATGGGCCCCTATCCAACAGCCTCCCGTGATTCATCGGCCTCCCCAGCAAGTGGTCACGTTGGTGCTATTTAGTACTCCTTTTTAAAAACGTGAACCTGGCAGAAGGGCTTTTGTGGCCAACCAAAGAGGTGAGTTAGCCATCTGTGTTCACAGGCAATAGCTGGGGGCACTGGGCTTGCCACCGAGTACTCGGAGGAAGGGGAGGATACCCTCAGCCTGGGGGGCGCCATGGGAGGGTGGGGGGTGAGGCACTTGGGGGGGTGATTGTGGGTACCCATTCCGGGGGCAACTCTTGTCCCTGCCCATCTGCCCCAATGGCCACCCATATGCCCCAAGGACTGCTGAGGCATCTGTCCGTGCTGCTGAAGGCTTCTGCTAATAGGGAACTGTCAATTATGGTTAAGTGCGCATTTCACACAAGCCAAATGGATCCCTTTGGGTGGACGCACCATGTAGCATGCGGGCGTCATTGCCTCGCATCCCAATCACACCGCAATGCCTGGGCCCTGTGCCTGAACATTGCAGGAGGCAATACCACACATGCAGCAGCCAACACCCGAACACCCAGGGGATGGAACATGGCCGGAGGGTGCGTTAGTGCAACAGGGAGGAGTCCAGCACCTGGTCCAGATGATGTTATGAGCGGGTGTCTGGTGTACAGGGTCTGGGGTCCAGTGAGGGGGGCCTGTTGCAGCCGGGTGTGAATTGCAGGCTGATAGAGGAGGGAGGGGGATCAATGGGGGATTGGAAGGTCCCGGGGTGGGAGCCACCATTGTTTGTCAGTCCAACATCCTCTCCCAATGCCTTACAGATATTGAATGCTGTGGCATAAATTTTGGACCAGGCAGACTTTGCCCTAGTGGTGCTGCTGGTAGGCCAGGTGGTCAGACGCCAGAGATAGAGGCGGCAGCAGCAGCATCAGCAGATATTCTGGCAGCGCCCTATGTGCCAGACCCCGCCTCCAACCTGAGGACCCGGCCACCCATTAGATCAGGGAGGGACCCAGAGGGGGGAGTCCTGTGATGGGGAAGATCTAATAGAAACTTATAAGATAATGAATGGCTTAGATAGGGCGGACATAGGGAAGTTGTTTCCATTAGCAGGGGAGACTAGGACCTGGGGGCACAGCCTAAGAATAAAAGGGAGTCACTTTAGAACAGAGATGAGGAGAAATTTCTTCAGCCAGAGTGGTGGGTCTGTGGAATTCATTGCCACAGAGGTCGGTGGAGGCCGGGACGTTGAGTGTCTTTAAGACAGAAGTTGATAAATTCTTGATTTCTAGAGGAATTAAGGGCTATGGAGAGAGAGCGGGTAAATGGAGTTGAAATCAGCCATGATTGAATGGTGGAGTGGACTCGATGGGCCGAATGGCCTTACTTCCGCTCCTATGTCTTATGGTCTTATGGCCCAGAGTGTACGGGTATCGCTGGTTGTTTGGACAGATGACGGACAGCGCGCGCGCAGGAGGCTCCGCCTCAACAAGGAATGGTACAGTACCTGTGCCATGTCCCTGCAGATTTGACACCACATGGTGGAGGAGGCCACCTGCTCCTGGTAGCCGTCAAGGTCACTGCAGCCCAGAATATATATGCCTCAGGATCCTTCTGAGCTTGAGCATGGACCGATGTGGCATCTCACAGGCCGCAGCTCACAGCTGCATCCATCAGGTCATGGATACCCTATTTGGCAGGTGGAAAACTACATCAACTTTGACATGGGCCAAGGGTAGCATGGTGGCGCAGTGGTTAGCACTGCTGCCTAACGCCACTGAGGACCCGGGCTCGATCCCGGCCCTGGATCACTGACCATGTGGAGTTTGCACATTCTTCCCATGTCTGCATGGGTCTTACCACCCAAAGATGTGCATGGTAGGTGGATTGGCCAGGCAAAATTGCCCCTTAATTGGAAAATAAATTTGGGTATTCTAACTCGCCGGGATGTCCCAGGTCCAGGGGTAGTGGATGGCACGCATATTGCCCTGCGCTCAGTGAGCCATCTGTGAGTGCCCTATGTTAACAGAAAGGGGTTCCACTCCCTGAGCATACAGCTCGTGTGCGACAACCGCATGAAGATCATGCATGTGTGTCCACGCTTCCCGGGGAGTGTGCCCGTCAGCTACATCCTGGGACAGTTGGTCATCTGGGGCTGGTTTAGCACAGTGGGCTAAACAGCTGGCTTGTAATGCAGAACAATGCCAGCAGCGCGGGTTCAATTCCCGTACCACCCTCCCCGAACAGGTGCCGGAATGTGGCGACTAGGGGCTTTTCGCAGTAACTTCATTGAAGCCTACTTGAGCCGATAAGTGATTATTATTATTATTATCCCCAACCTCTTCGAGGACTAACCCAGGATGGGCGCCTAGTGCTTGGGGGATAAGGGGTCCCGTAGAGTACCTGGCTAATGACGCCAGTGTGGAGGCCGGAGACCGAAGCAGAGACCCGGTACAATGAGACCCATTCAGCCAGCTGGGCTGTGATTGAGCGGTGCATTTGGTGCCGGTCGGCGGACATCGCGCCGATTACGGAGAATCCCACCCCTGATCGCTGTTCCTTCACTGTCAATGGGTCAAAAGCCTGGAATTCTCTCCCTAACAGCACAGGGGGTGTCCCTACACCACAGGGACTGCAGCAGTTGAAGAAGGCATCTCACAACCACTTCATCAAGGCCAATTAATGATGAACAATAAATCCTGGCCGAGACAGCGAAGCTCACATCTGGTGAAATAATTTTTTTAATCCAGGAAGCTAGAGCCTTTTTTGCCTAGCACCGAAACATGTAGTACATTAGTGCGCTGAAGTACTTAATCAGAATAATTTTAAACAGAAACTAAATAGAATGATATTTGGAGACGATCCTCCCTGACAAGTTTGTTCGGATTAATCGAGGACATTACAGATGAAACATTCAGTGGAAATGTCAACAAAATATTGTAACTGGATTCTTCGCAATGTTTTAAGATATCTTTACACATGAAAGAATTCTATTTGAACTAAAACTGCAAGAATCTGAGGTTGAATAATAATCCAGATAAGAAATGAGGTAAATAATCGGAAGCAAAGAGTACTTGCAAGAGCTGGAATATCAGGCCGGGGAGGGGACGGTTGGAATTCCTCTGAAGACAAGGGCACGATGGTCTCTTGTTTCTCATGTACAAAAATGATTTCAATGCGAAATGAACAGCAGACATTTGCTGAGGGCGTTCTCCTGACTGACTGCATTTTCAGAGAAGATTGGCAGAACCTAGACGGATGTGCAAGTTGGGTTTGCATTGACATGCCACTGAAGCAATGATCAGAAGAAGTACTGAGTGTAAGTGTAAATTTGCTGACATACCCAAAAGTTAGGATCACAGTCGAGAAGGGAGGAAGCAGCTAGAAACTTGGAGAACAATTTGGGTTGGTTATGCAATTTGGCAAAAGGATTTAAAATTAAACTTTATACTGATAAAGTACACATGTTGAAAGATATGTACCATAAGGATACAATGAAAGGAATGTCTGTAATCTAGGGCTTAAAAATAGTCTCAGCAATAACATGTAAAAAAGGAGAAAGAAAACCAGACACTTCATCCAAGCTTCTGAATGCAGCCTGACGATTAAGCTACGATTAACCTTATGCTCCAAATTCACTAATCAAATAATAAAATTTTGATTGTCCTTCATTTGCAAATTCACTCACAAACAATTATACTCTGATTGACCTAAGGAACCATAAAATAAGACGTTTATAGCAAAGAAGGAGTCTATTTGACGATTTTCTTTTCAATGCCAGCTCTTTAAAAAAGCAATCCAGGGCTAATTGTTTTAATTATTTGTTTGTGCAATGTGGGCAGTGAAGGCTCAACGAGATGATGTGGAGATGCCGGCGTTGGACTGGGGTAGTAAGAATCTGACAAAACCAGGTTAAAGTCCAACAGGTTTGTTTGGAATCACTAGCTTTCGGAGCACTGCTCCTTCATCACTCACCTGAAAGCTAGTGACTCCAAACAAATCTGTTGTACTTTAATCTGATATTTTTCCAAGTCAAGATGGTGAGTGGCTTGGAGGGGAACTTTCAGGTGGTGGTGTTCCCATGTGTCTGCTGTCCTTATCCTCCCAGATGTTAGTGATTGTGGGTTTGGAAAGTGTTTTATAAAGAGCTATGGTGAGTATCTGCTCAGTGAATCCTACTGCTCAGTCCTCCCACCTATCCCTGTATCTTCCTCTGCTTCAGATATGTGTCTTATTTTCCCTTATTAGGTGCAATAGCCTTTAATTCAAGCATTATCTGTGTGTATGCTTCTATAAATTACTGCTTAAGGAAATGGCTATCCTCATTCTCTTAGTGACAATTTTAAATTAATCACCTCTTGTTCCTGACTCAGCAACATGAGAACCTTTTCAGAGAGTCAAAGTGGTGTAGGCAACAGATGTCACGCTGCTGGAGCTGAAAGGAGGAGGTCACCCTGCAATGGCTGATGGCAGTACCAGAGAAGACATATTCCTGCTGGTGGACAATTAAATGGCCACTGCCAAGGTCTCCATTCCAGTTAAGGATGGCAGCTTGTCTCGCAGTGCTGCTAACCCAAACGAAGAACTGGCAGCTGAGCAGTATTGATCATTGCTGAGGCTGCAACTGTAAGAAATGGACACCTCTATTGCAGGGACTCTTTGAGATGGTTAAGTGAGTTTATGAGATGCTAGATCCAGGTGGACAGGCCCAAGGCGATTGTTGGATTGCGGCCATGATGCACAGTCGGCTACATTACCACAAATCTGACCATTTCCCCTGAGGGACTTCATTCAGGACATGGAATGTGCTAGCCACCTCTGTCTTGTTGCAGTTTCTGGTGTCATCCTTTCAGTTTACCACATCTCCAAGTTTGTTATCATTGGTAAATTTTGAAATTTTACATTGTATTCACAAATTTATATAAGTCAAAGAAAGAGAGTAGCCCTTACACTGTTCATAGAATCCCTGCAGTACAGAAAGAGGCCATTCTGCCCATCGAGTCTGCACTGACCGTTTGAAAGACCATACTACTTAGACCCAATCCCTCACCCTGTAACCTCACCCTGAGGGGCAATTTAGCATGGCCAATCCACCTAACCTGCACACCTTTGGACTGTGGGAAGAAACCGGAGCATCCGGAGGAAACCCACGCAGACATGGGGAAAAAGTCAAAACTCCACACAGCCAGTCACCCGAGGTGGGAATCAAACCAGCGTCCCTGGTACTGTGAGGCAGCAGAGCTCACCACTGTGTCAACCCTCCATGATATCTAATTCTCTTCTAATTCGGGCTTCTTGGCCATCCTCAAATTTAAATGGTCCACCATTACTATCTGGATCTTAAACTCTGGATTTCCTCTAAAATTCTCCACCCCTCTTCTTCCCTTTCCTTCTTTGAGATACTCCTTAAAACCTTGACGAAGCTGTTTATTATCTGCCCTAATATTGACTGATATTTGGTGTCAAGTTTTGCTTTACAATGGTCCTGTGAGGTGTATTTGGATGTTGTATCTCATTAAAGGCACTAAATAAGAAAATAAGAAGCACTCAGCCCTTCGAGTCCACTTCACCGCTCAATGGGATCATGGCCGATCTTCTATTTAACATCATTTTCCTGCATTATCGCCGCGTACCTTGATGTTTTAATATATAGATATCAATCGGTTTCAATTCTGACCATGCTCAATGACTGAGCCTCCACAGCCCTCTGGGGTAGGGAATTCCAAAGATTAACCACCCTCTGAGTGAACAAATTCTTCCTTATCCCAGTCCGAATTGGCCTGCCCCTTATTCTGAGGCTGTGTTTCCTAATTCTGGGCGCCCCAACCAGGGGGAACATCCTTCCTGCATTTAGCCTGTCGAGCCCTGTAAGAATTTTGTGAGTTGCAATGAGACTACCTCTCATTCTCCTAAACTCCAGAGAATAAAGTCCCAGTATAATTAATCTTTCCTCATAAAACAATACCTCCATCCCAGGAACTAGTTTTTGTCGCCTTCCCTCTGTGGCAAGTAACTGCAATAAATACTCCAGGTGTGGTGTCATCAACGCACTATGTAATAACAGTAAGACATCGATCTTTACTCCGACACTCAAATCCTCTTGTAATAAAAGCAAATAAACCAACTGCCTTAATTTTTTGCTGCACCTGACTGTTTGCCTTTCGTGACTCATGAAAGTTCAGCCCATCCCAGACTCTCACCAATTAGGAAATACTCTGGCCAGGATTTTCTGCACCTGCCTGTGGCAGAACCAGAAAATCCTGCCCAAAGCCAATGGATGTTTGGCTGCTACTCTGAATTTTCAACCCTGCCCATGATGGGTCCTGTTACAGGGAGGACTGAAAATCCTGGGCTGGATTCTCTGTTTCTGAGACTAAGTGCTGACGCCGGCGTGGGGACCGTGGTGTTTTACGACAGCAAAAATGGCGCAGCAGCTGCACCGATTCAGCAACTCTAAATGGGCCGGCATCATCGCCACGTGGAACGCAACCGGTTCCATGCGAAACAGCGGCGGATTCACCAGGTCCGTGATTGGCGTGTATGAGGCACACACGCCACAACTGCACTTAAACGGTCCATTCCCCAACAAACACCATCCCAGTCAACAAGATGTCTGCAAGGAGAGCAGCGCAATGGTTCAGGGACGCTGAGCTGGACACCCTCCTGGACGCTGTGGAGGAGAGACAGATGACCCTGTACCCCGGCCCGGGAGGAAGGCCACCAAGCGCCGCCCTTTGCCATGCCTGGGCGCAGGTGGCAGGCGCAGTCAGCGCCAGAGGAAGCGTTGCCCGGAATGGCAGACAGTGCAGGAAGAATCTCCACGACCTCCTCAGGCCAGCCAGGGTGAGTAAGCAGCGCTGTTCCCCTGGCACTAACCCTGCCACCCCCCCCCCCCCCCCCGGGGGACAGCCACACCCCCACTCTGCCACATGCCAGCACCCATGCCAGCCGCAATGGCCACTGATGCCATCACCGACACAATCCCTGGCTGCTTGTGTCAGAACATCGAAGAGTGTCGTTGTTTGTGTGCCAGCCACAACCCCCCGGGAGAAGGTTGCGCAAAACCTTCGACAGCGGGAGAAGACCGGAAGGGGGCCCACCAGAACTGCGGCCCCTCACCATGCCCGAGCAGAGGGCACTGGACATGGTCAGCGGCCCGGAGGAAAGGGAGGACGCCGACACGGAGGTCGGCGGCAGGCGAGCCAGTGAGACCCCATGCTTAGTTGCAGATCCTCATGACACATGTCTGGACATCATCCCCCCCAAACCCTCATCCTCCCTCCTCAGCCCCCCCACACACTCTCTCACACCCCCACACACCCACTCACCCCCCCATATGCCCCTCACACAGCCCCTCACCACTCTCGCCCACCGCACACTCCCCTCACTCCCCCTCACCCTTTTCACCTTTACACCACCCCCCACCACGCACCACCCCGGCTTGTGACAACTCGCTTGTTGTGGACACTCGAGACAATCGAGGAACATGACGCAACAATCGCCACGCCTCACCCGGTCAACAGCATTGATTCCAGCAGTGAGTGGACTGCGATTGTGCAAGTCAATGACTTTCCATTAGTCTTCAAGCTTGACACTGGGGCCTCAGCTAACCTCCTCACTAGCAAGAATCTCCATTCGATTCCAGGAGACCATGAAATAATACCCGCTGCATGTCGGCTGAAGGACTACAACGGCAATCAGATCGCCTCAAAGTGATCGTGCCATCTCCGGGTGGACCGCAAGACGATACGCAAGCAGCTATGATTCGAGATTGTAGACGACAACAAATCTTCACTGTTAGGCGCTCAGGCCTGCAAAGACCTGCAGCTGGTGCAACGCATTTACATGCACACCCAGGATCCATCAAACCTGGAAGCTAAAATCCACAGCATGCTACAAGAATACCCCGACGTATTCAAAGGTATGGGCACCTTACCCTGCCAATACAAAGTCATGCTGAAGACGGACGCCAAACCCGTCATTCAGCCGCCTAGGAGGGTTCCAACTCCACTGCGGGAGAAGTTGAAAGCGGAACTCAACAGACTGCAGTCACAAGGCGTAATTTTGCAAGTCACGCAGCCGACTAACTGGGTCAGCTCTCTTGTCTGTGTTATGAAACCTTCTGGAGATTTTCGCATATGCATAGACCCGAAGGACCTGAACCAGAACATTCTCAGGGAACACTACCCCATCCCCAAGTGTGAAGAGATCACGTCTGAGATGGCGGATGCTCGGATCTTCACCAAGCTCGATGCCTCGCAGGGGTTTTGGCAGATACAGCTCGATGATTCGAGCAGATTACTGTGCACATTCAACATGCCATTTGGCATTATCTCTGCGTCAGAGATCTTCCACAGGATAATGGAGCAAATGACCGAGGGCATCGAGGGTGTCAGAGTCTATGTGGATGACATCATCGTCTGGTCCACCACTGAAGAAGAACACCTCTGTCGTCTGAAGAAGGTGTTTCAGAGGATTCAAAAATATGGTTTGAAACTGAACCGGGCAAAATGCACATTTGCGAAGGAGTCTGTAACCTTTTTGGGCGACACCATATCATCTCAGGGTGTCAGCCCTGATGAGGCAAAAATCGCTGCAATCGGGACCATGAAGACGCCACACAAGAATGCGGTGCTACGATTTCTGGGCTTCGTCAACTTCCTCACTGCGTTTGAGTGGACACAACGTCACCAAAATGAATGGGTGGATCTCAAACAGCAACTAATGAGGGCACTGACCCTTGCTTTCTTTGGCGTAACCAGACCCACCAACATCTCCACTGACGCCAGCCAGGACGGGATTGGCCCCGTTCTCCACCAACAGGACGACTAGTCTGACTGGGTCCCGGTGGCATACGCATCCAGGGCCATGACCCCAACTGAGTGCAGATATGGACAGATCGAAAAAGAATGTCTCGGACTCCTCGCTGGGATTCTGAAGTTCCGTGACTGTGTCCGGCCTGCCCACGTTCATAGTGGAAACCGACCACAGACCGTTGGTCCATATCATAGACAAGGATCTAAATGACATGACACCTCGTCTGCAGCGCATCATGATGAAGCTGCGAAGGTATGATTTTGTCCTAATATACACCCCGGGAAGAGACCTTGCCATTGCTGACGCACTGTCCCGATCCATTGGCACTGCCAACGCACCATCAGCCCCTATCAGAGAAATCGAGGCCCAAACACAGTTATGCATGGAGAATCTGCCTGCTTCGGATGAGAAGCTTTGCCTAAAGACGCAGAAAGACGCAACCTTACGGAGGGCGCTGCACCTACTCCAGCACGGTTGGATGAGGGGACAATGTCCACAATTTCAGAATGTCAAATCAGAACTGATTGAAGTCGATGGCCTCCTGCTATGCAATGTGCAGATTGTGATTCCGGCCACACTCCGCGCCGAGATGCTACGTAAGATTCATGAAGGCCACCTAGGCATTGAGAAATGCAAAAGGCGAGCACGACAGGCTGTGTCCTGGCCCGGCATGAATCAAGACATAACGAACATGGTCATGACATGTGACACCTGTCAAAGACATCAACCCACACAGTGTAAAGAACCACTGCAGCAACACGAACTCACAATGGCGCCGTGGACAAAAGTGGGCATCGACCTATTTCATGCCACAGGCGTGATTACGTCTTGATCATGGACCATTACTCAAACTATCTGGAGGTAATGAAACTCCATGATCTCACGTCGTCATCTGTCATCAAGGCGTGCCAGGAGACATTCGCGCGACATGGAATCCCGCGTGAGGTAATGTCAGATAATGGTCCCTGCTTCGCGAGCTGGGAGTGGAAAGAGTTATCAGACAGATACAGCTTTCGGTGAGTAACATCCAGTCCACACTACCCACAGTCAAATGGGAAAGTGGAAAAGGGTGTCCACATTGTTAAACGACTCATTAGCAAGGCAACAGATTCACGCTCTGACATCAACCTAGTCCTGGTCCTGCCGAGCAACCCCATTGACCTCAGAACTGTCACCAGCGCAGATGCTCTTTGGCAGGAACATTCAGACAACCCTACCGGCGATTCAATTCCGAGACCCCGATAACACTCTGGTACTCGACAAAATGCGGGTACTACGGTCCAAACAAAAACAATACTACGATCAACATGTGATCCCACTCAAGCCACTGAACGTGGGCGACATCGTCAGGATCGGCGGGAGAACAGCTGGTGAGTCAGTTTCAGCGGGAGCATTGCGGAAGTGGCTGCTGGGAGATAAGTCTGTCCTTTAAAAGCACTTGTCTTTGCAGGGGCAGGCCAGTCGATTTTGGCGGGAGAACAGCTGGTGAGTCAGTTTCAGCGGGAGCAGTGCGGAAGTGGCTGCTGGGAGGTAAGTCAACCTTTAAAAGCACTTGTCTTTGCAGAGGCAGGCCAGTCGATTTCGGCGGGAGAACAGCTGGTGAGTCAGTTTCAGCGGGAGCATTGCGGAAGTGGCTGCTGGGAGGTAAGTCAACCTTTAAAAGTACTTGTCTTTGCAGGGGCAGGCCAGTCGATTTCGGCGGGAGAACAGCTGGTGAGTCAGTTTCAGCGGGAGCATTGCGGAAGTGGCTGCTGGGAGGTAAGTCAACCTTTAAAAGTACTTGTCTTTGCAGGGGCAGGCCAGTCGATTTCGGCGGGAGAACAGCTGGTGAGTCAGTTTCAGCGGGAGCATTGCGGAAGTGGTTGCTGGGAGGTAAGTCTGTCCTTTAAAAGCACTTGTCTTTGCAGGGGCAGGCCAGTCGATTTCGGCGGGAGAACAGCTGGTGAGTCAGTTTCAGCGGGAGCATTGCGGAAGTGGTTGCTGGGAGGTAAGTCTGTCCTTTAAAAGCACTTGTCTTTGCAGGGGCAGGCCAGTCGATTTCGGCGTGAGAACAGCTGGTGAGTCAGTTTCAGCGGGAGCAATGCGGAAGTGGTTGCTGGGAGGTAAGTCTGTCCTTTAAAAGCACTTGTCTTTGCAGGGGCAGGCCAGTCGATTTTGGCGTGAGAACAGCTGGTGAGTCAGTTTCAGCGGGAGCATTGCGGAAGTGGTTGCTGGGAGGTAAGTCTGTCCTTTAAAAGCACTTGTCTTTGCAGGGGCAGGCCAGTCGATTTCGGCGGGAGAACAGCTGGTGAGTCAGTTTCAGCGGGAGCATTGCGGAAGTGGCTGCTGGGAGGTAAGTCAACCTTAAAAAGCACTTGTCTTTGCAGGGGCAGGCCAGTCGATTTCGGCGTGAGAACAGCTGGTGAGTCAGTTTCAGCGGGAGCATTGCAGAAGTGGTTGCTGGGAGGTAAGTCTGTCCTTTAAAAGCACTTGTCTTTGCAGGGGCAGGCCAGTCGATTTTGGCGTGAGAACAGCTGGTGAGTCAGTTTCAGCGGGAGCATTGCGGAAGTGGTTGCTGGGAGGTAAGTCTGTCCTTTAAAAGCACTTGTCTTTGCAGGGGCAGGCCAGTCGATTTTGGCGTGAGAACAGCTGGTGAGTCAGTTTCAGCGGGAGCATTGCGGAAGTGGTTGCTGGGAGGTAAGTCTGTCCTTTAAAAGCACTTGTCTTTGCAGGGGCAGGCCAGTCGATTTCGGCGGGAGAACAGCTGGTGAATCAGTTTAAGCGGGAGCATTGCGGAAGTGGCTGCTGGGAGGTAAGTCTGTCCTTTAAAAGCACTTGTCTTTGCAGGGGCAGGCCAGTCGATTTCGGCGTGAGAACAGCTGGTGAGTCAGTTTCAGCGGGAGCATTGCGGAAGTGGCTGCTGGGAGGTAAGTCTGTCCTTTAAAAGCACTTGTCTTTGCAGGGGCAGGGCAGTCGATTTCGGCGGGAGAACAGCTGGTGAGTCAGTTTCAGCGGGAGCATTGCGGAAGTGGCTGCTGGGAGGTAAGTCAACCTTTAAAAGCACTTGTCTTTGCAGGGGCAGGCCAGTCGATTTTGGCGTGAGAACAGCTGGTGAGTCAGTTTCAGCGGGAGCAGTGCGGAAGTGGCTGCTGGGAGGTAAGTCAACCTTTAAAAGCACTTGTCTTTGCAGGGGCAGGCCAGTCGATTTTGGCGTGAGAACAGCTGGTGAGTCAGTTTCAGCGGGAGCAGTGCGGAAGTGGTTGCTGGGAGGTAGGTCTGTCCTTTAAAAGCACTTGTCTTTGCAGGGGCAGGCCAGTCGATTTTGGCGGGAGAACAGCTGGTGAGTCAGTTTCAGCGGGAGCAGTGCGGAAGTGGTTGCTGGGAGGTAAGTCAACCTTTAAAAGCACTTGTCTTTGCAGGGGCAGGCCAGTCGATTTTGGCGGGAGAACAGCTGGTGAGTCAGTTTCAGCGGGAGCATTGCGGAAGTGGCTGCTGGGAGGTAAGTCAACCTTTAAAAGCACTTGTCTTTGCAGGGGCAGGCCAGTCGATTTCGGCGTGAGAACAGCTGGTGAGTCAGTTTCAGCGGGAGCATTGTGGAAGTGGTTGCTGGGAGGTAAGTCTGTCCTTTAAAAGCACTTGTCTTTGCAGGGGCAGGCCAGTCGATTTCGGCGTGAGAACAGCTGGTGAGTCAGTTTCAGCGGGAGCATTGCGGAAGTGGTTGCTGGGAGGTAAGTCTGTCCTTTAAAAGCACTTGTCTTTGCAGGGGCAGGCCAGTCGATTTCGGCGTGAGAACAGCTGGTGAGTCAGTTTCAGCGGGAGCAATGCGGAAGTGGCTGCTGGGAGGTAAGTCTGTCCTTTAAAAGCACTTGTCTTTGCAGGGGCAGGCCAGTCGATTTCGGCGGGAGAACAGCTGGTGAGTCAGTTTCAGCGGGAGCATTGCGGAAGTGGCTGCTGGGAGGTAAGTCAACCTTTAAAAGCACTTGTCTTTGCAGGGGCAGGCCAGTCGATTTCGGCGGGAGAACAGCTGGTGAGTCAGTTTCAGCGGGAGCATTGCGGAAGGAGGTTGCTGGGAGGTAAGTCAACCTTTAAAAGCACTTGTCTTTGCAGGGGCAGGCCAGTTGATTTCGGCGTGAGTGGAGCTGGCTGGTTAGTCAATTTCAGCAGGAGCTGAGAATTTTTCTTTTTTTTAAAATTAGTTTTTTAGGCGGGAACAGGAAGTCGACCCGCGGACGTCTGGGAAGACCCTCACCAATAAATTCTGGTGGAGAGGAAACCCGAGACACTACACGTGTAGTGTCTCCCACCCGCCCTCCTCCTCTAACCTAATAATAAAACCCATTGGTCTGAGGTAAGTACCATATTTTATTATATTATTATTTTTTATAAAAATTTAATTTAGTTGTTAGCCAGATCTTGGTAGAAAGTTAGAGGAATGGCAGGGAAGGGAGTGCAATGTTCCTCCTGCAGGATGTTTGAGGTGAGGGATGCAGTTCGTGTCCCTGCTGATTTTACCTGCAGGAAGTGCTGCCATCTCCAGCTCCTCCAAGACCGAGTTAGGGAACTGGAGCTGGAGTTGGAAGAACTTCGGATCATTCGGGAGGCAGAAGGGGTCATAGATAGCAGCTTCAGGGAATTAGTTACACCAAAGATTGGAGATAGGTGGGTAACTGTAAGAGGGACTGGGAAAAAGCAGTCAGTGCAGGGATCCCCTGCGGTCGTTCCCCTGAGAAACAAGTATACCGCTTTGGATACTTGTGGGGGGGGGACTTACCAGGGGTAAGCCATGGGGTACGGGCCTCTGGCACGGAGTCTGTCCCTGTTGCTCAGAAGGGAAGGGGGAGAGGAGCAGAGCATTAGTAATTGGGGACTCTATAGTCAGGGGCACAGATAGGAGATTTTGTGGGAGCGTGAGTGACTCACGTTTGGTATGTTGCCTCCCAGGTGCAAGGGTACGTGATGTCTCGGATCGTGTTTTCCGGGTCCTTAGGGGGGAGGGGGAGCAGCCCCAAGTCGTGGTCCACATTGGCACTAACGACATAGGTAGGAAAGGGGACAAGGATGTCAGGCAGGCTTTCAGGGAGCTAGGATGGAAGCTCAGAACTAGAACAAACAGAGTTGTTATCTCTGGGTTGTTGCCCGTGCCACGTGATAGTGAGATGAGGAATAGGGAGAGAGAGCATTTAAACACGTGGCTACAGGGATGGTGCAGGCGGGAGGGATTCAGATTTCTGGATAACTGGGGCTCTTTCTGGGGAAGGTGGGACCTCTACAGACAGGATGGTCTACATCTGAACCTGAGGGGCACAAATATCCTGGGGGGGAGATTTGTTAGTGCTCTTTGGGGGGGTTTAAACTAATGCAGCAGGGGCATGGGAACCTGGATTGTAGTTTTAGGGTAAGGGAGAATGAGAGTATAGAGGTCAGGAGCACAGATTTGACGTCGCAGGAGGGGGCCAGTGTTCAGGTAGGTGGTTTGAAGTGTGTCTACTTCAATGCCAGGAGTATACGAAACAAGGTAGGGGAACTGGCAGCATGGGTTGGTACCTGGGACTTCGATGTTGTGGCCATTTCGGAGACATGGATAGAGCAGGGACAGGAATGGATGTTGCAGGTTCCGGGGTTTAGGTGTTTTAGTAAGCTCAGAGAAGGAGGCAAAAGAGGGGGAGGTGTGGCGCTGCTAGTCCAGAGCAGTATTACGGTGGCGGAGAGGATGCTAGATGGGGACTCTTCTTCTGAGGTAGTATGGGCTGAAGTTAGAAACAGGAAAGGAGAGGTCACCCTGTTGGGAGTTTTTTATAGGCCTCCTAATAGTTCTAGGGATGTAGAGGAAAGGATGGCGAAGATGATTCTGGATATGAGCGAAAGTAACAGGGTAGTTATTATGGGAGACTTTAACTTTCCAAATATTGACTGGAAAAGATATAGTTCGAGTACAATAGATGGGTCGTTTTTTGTACAGTGTGTGCAGGAGGGTTTCCTGAAACAATATGTTGACAGGCCAACAAGAGGCGAGGCCACGTTGGATTTGGTTTTGGGTAATGAACCAGGCCAGGTGTTGGATTTGGAGGTAGGAGAGCACTTTGGGGACAGTGACCACAATTCGGTGACGTTTACGTTAATGATGGAAAGGGATAAGTATACACCGCAGGGCAAGAGTTATAGCTGGGGGAAGGGCAATTATGATGCCATTAGACGTGACTTGGGGGGGATAAGGTGGAGAAGTAGGCTGCAAGTGTTGGGCACACTGGATAAGTGGGGCTTGTTCAAGGATCAGCTACTGCGTGTTCTTGATAAGTATGTACCGGTCAGACAGGGAGGAAGGCGTCGAGCGAGGGAACCGTGGTTTACCAAGGAAGTGGAATCTCTTGTTAAGAGGAAGAAGGAGGCCTATGTGAAGATGAAGTGTGAAGTTTCGGTTGGGGCGATGGATAGTTACAAGGTAGCGAGGAAGGATCTAAAGAGAGAGCTAAGGCGAGCAAGGAGGGGACATGAGAAGTATTTGGCAGGAAGGATGAAGGAAAACCCAAAAGCTTTCTATAGGTATGTCAGGAATAAGCGAATGACTAGGGAAAGAGTAGGACCAGTCAAGGACAGGGATGGGAAATTGTGTGTGGAGTCTGAAGAGATAGGCGAGATACTAAATGAATATTTTTCGTCAGTATTCACTCAGGAAAAAGATAATGTTGTGGAGCAGAATTCTGAGCCCCAGGCTAATAGAATAGATGGCATTGAGGTACGTAGGGAAGAGGTGTTGGCAATTCTGGACAGGCTGAAAATAGATAGGACCCCGGGACCTGATGCGATTTATCCTAGGATTCTCTGGGAGGCCAGGGAAGAGATTGCTGGACCTTTGGCTTTGATTTTTATGTCATCATTGGCTACAGGAATAGTGCCAGAGGACTGGAGGACAGCAAATGTGGTCCCTTTGTTCAAAAAGGGGAGCAGAGACAACCCCGGCAACTATAGACCGGTGAGCCTCACGTCTGTAGTGGGTAAAGTCTTGGAGGGGATTATAAGAGACAAGATTTATAATCATCTAGATCGGAATAATATGATCAGGGATAGTCAGCATGGCTTTGTGAAGGGTAGGTCATGCCTCACAAACCTTATTGAGTTCTTTGAGAAGGTGACTGAACAGGTAGACGAGGGTAGAGCAGTTGATGTGGTGTATATGGATTTCAGCAAAGCGTTTGATAAGGTTCCCCACGGTAGGCTATTGCAAAAAATACGGAGGCTGGGGATTGAGGGTGATTTAGAGATGTGGATCAGAAATTGGCTAGCTGAAAGAAGACAGAGGGTGGTGGTTGATGGGAAATGTTCAGAATGGAGTACAGTCACAAGTGGAGTACCACAAGGATCTGTTCTGGGGCCGTTGCTGTTTGTCATTTTTATCAATGACCTAGAGGAAGGCGCAGAAGGGTGGGTGAGTAAATTTGCAGACGATACTAAAGTCGGTGGTGTTGTCGATAGTGTGGAAGGATGTAGCAGGTTACAGAGGGATATAGATAAGCTGCAGAGCTGGGCTGAGAGGTGGCAAATGGAGTTTAATGTGGAGAAGTGTGAGGTGATTCACTTTGGAAGGAATAACAGGAATGCGGAATATTTGGCTAATGGTAAAGTTCTTGAAAGTGTGGATGAGCAGAGGGATCTAGGTGTCCATGTACATAGATCCCTGAAAGTTGCCACCCAGGTTGATAGGGTTGTGAAGAAGGCCTATGGAGTGTTGGCCTTTATTGGTAGAGGGATTGAGTTCCGGAGTCGGGAGGTCATGTTGCAGCTGTACAGAACTCTGGTACGGCCGCATTTGGAGTATTGCGTACAGTTCTGGTCACCGCATTATAGGAAGGAAGTGGAGGCTTTGGAGCGGGTGCAGAGGAGATTTACCAGGATGTTGCCTGGTATGGAGGGAAAATCTTATGAGGAAAGGCTGATGGACTTGAGGTTGTTTTCGTTGGAGAGAAGAAGGTTAAGAGGAGACTTAATAGAGGCATACAAAATGATCAGGGGGTTGGATAGGGTGGACAGTGAGAGCCTTCTCCCGCGGATGGATATGGCTGGCACGAGGGGACATAACTTTAAACTGAGGGGTAATAGATATAGGACAGAGGTCAGAGGTAGGTTCTTTACGCAAAGAGTAGTGAGGCCGTGGAATGCCCTACCTGCTACAGTAGTGAACTCGCCAATATTGAGGGCATTTAAAAGTTTATTGGATAAACATATGGATGATAATGGCATAGTGTAGGTTAGATGGCTTTTGTTTCGGTGCAACATCGTGGGCGGAAGGGCCTGTACTGCGCTGTATTGTTCTATGTTCTATGATCAGGGACCCAGAAGGCGGATGGTCTGAGCCAGCCTCAGTGATCAGGCAGGAGGCACCGCGGTCCTACATTGTCAAGTCGTCGGTAGGACTACTCTTTCGCCGCAACCGCCGGGATCTGTTAATGCTTCGGCCTACGACGCCGGTGTTTCCCACACTGGACGTGACCAAGTCCATTAGTCCACAGGACGTTCCTTGCCACACAACGCCTTGATGACATCAAACCACCATCCCCACCTCCACCGTTACGACGCTCCAGCAGAAGCCGTAAGGCACCCAACCGGCTGGATTTGTAACAACACTTCAACATACCCACAAGACAAATATGAACATTTCTAATGATGGATTCATAACACTGTTAATTGTTTCTGTATTACTTTATCATTTTCGCAGTGTGCAGATTTGCTTATTCTCACCACTTGTTCTGTACAGTTTACTTGCGGTCAGTTTAGGAAACATATCAACTGAAAAGGGGGGGATGTAGTGATCTGTACATCTGTACATACATCAGGGACTGCAGCACAGGTGTAACAGTCACAGCACCACTAGAGGGCATCAGAGACGGGTATAAAGGGTCCAGCCCAAGTCAGGATCCGCCTCTTTCAGAAGCAAAGGGCTAGGGAGCAGCAGCACACAGAGACAGCTCAGCATAGGCAGTTTACCTTAGTTTCACTGGTGATACCTCTTGACTGTTGTCCATCTAGTTGAGTTCTGGAACAGAACAAACCCGTTGAATAAAGAGCTTGTGTTAACTGTAAGTCTTCAGTCTTCATTCAGACTTATAGAATATCATACACCCCACCCCAGGGATCCGACGGGACCGTGTGATGGACTGGCCAGCTCGCACACAGGGATCACCCAGGTGGAAGATGCTACTGTGGGCATGAGTCAGATGTTGTCATACGATGTGGAGCACCGGAGCTTATTGCAGAGCGGGTTGTCATTCAGTCCATGGACCAGACCCGCTGTCACTGCCAGCCCAGTGCCCCCAGCTCGTAGCGCCACAGGTATGTGCATGCAGGCGTTTTGGTGGTGTGGGAGGTGAGGGGGAGTGGATCTGTGATGGTGATGTCCATGCCCCTGGCCAGCAACCTGTCTCCCCACTAGTCGGTGAAACGTGTTGTGATGAGGGCGTCCCATGAGTGCTGGTCCTGGCGATGGCATCCTGCAGCCTCCCGTGCCTGCTCGGGCCCCATGTCCCGCTCACTGTCCACCTCCCTCGCATCCTCCTCGTCGGACGAGGCCTGCCCTTGATCCTCATCCTCCTCCCCCTCCAGTACATCGCCCCTCTGCTGGGTTATATTGTGGAGGATACAGCAGACCACCACGATACGGGCGACGCTCCCTGCCCCGTACTGGAGGGCCTCTCCAGAGCGGTCCAGGCACCTGAACTGCACCTTCAGGACTCAGAAGCACTGCCTGACCACACCCCTTGTCGCTGTAAGGTGATGATTGTATTGGGTCTCCGCATCGGTCAGTGGCCTCTGGATGGGCGTCATCAGACACGACCGGAACAGGTATCCCCTGTCGCCCAGCAGCCAATCCCGCAGCTGGGGAGTGTGCCCCTCAAACATGTCGGGGATCACCGAGTGTGCCAAGCTGAAGGAATCGTGCACACTACCTGGGTATCGGGCGCAGATGTGCATGATGCACATCTGTTGATCGTAGACCAGCTGTATGTTCCTGGAATGAAACGCTTTCTGTTGGTGTACAGTGACCTGTTATCCGCAGGTGGCCGTGGGGCAACATGCTAGCCATCGATCACCTGGACCCAGGGCGTCCTGGCGATGGCAGCAAACCCCACGGCCCGGGCATCCTGGTGCTGCGGTCCACATGGAACAGGATGTACTGGTCCACCTGGGCATCTAGAGGGCGGGATTCTCCGCCCCCCAACCGCCGCTGCCGGCCGCCGAATTCTCCGGCACTGAAACTTCGGCGGGGGCGGGAATCGTGCTGTGCACCCCCCCCCCCCCCCCCTGCGATTCTCCGGCCCGCAATGGGCCGAAGTCCCGCTGCTGTAATGCCGGTCCCGCCGGCGTGAATCAAACCACCTACATTACCAGCAGGACTGGCGGCACGGGCAGGCTCCGGGGTCCTGGGGGTGTGCGGGGCAATCTGGCCCCGCGGGGTGACCCCACGGTGGCCTGGCCCACGATCGGGGCCACTGATCCGCGGGCGGGCCTGTGCCGTGGGGGCACTCTTTTCCTTCCGCCTCAGCCATAGCCTCCGCGATGGCCGACGTGGACGTGACCCCCCCCCCCCCCCGTGCACATGCGGGGATGACGTCAGCAGCCGCTGACGCTACCGCGCACGCGTGGACTTCCACCGGCTGGCGAAGTCCCTTCGGCCCCGGCTGGCGTGGCACCAAAGGCCTTTCCCGCCGGCCGGCGGCGCGCCAACCACTCCAGTGTGGGCCTAGCCCCTCAAGGTGAGGGCTTCGCCCCTAAAGGTGCGAAGAAATCCGCACCTTTGGGGCGGCCCGACGCCGGAGTGGGTCCCGCCACTCCATCCCGCCGGACCCTCCCACCACTCCATCCCGCCGGACCCTCCCGCCACTCCATCCCGCCAGACCCCCCGCCCCGCCGGACAGGGGTGAATCCCGGTCAGAGTGTCCGTGACGGCATGAATGCATCTGTTCACCTAGGTCTGTGAGATCCCAGACAGGTTCCCACTCGGTGACTGGAAGGACCCCGTCACATAGACGTTCGGGGTGACCGTTACCTTGGCAGTCACCGGGAGCGGTGTCCTCCCCAATACCCCAGCGGTGACAGGTGTGCCATCATCTGGCAGATGTGTCGCATAGTCCCTCTGCTCATCCGCGGTGTCCATCTGCATGCCCGGTCCGGCAGGTCCTCAAACGACATGCGGTTGTAGTACACAGGGGGCCTCAACCAGTGCCTCCTTGGCACCTCCTCCTCGGCCTGTTGGGCGGCCAGCACTCCAGCCTGTGCGGCTGCCACCTGCGCCTCTGCAGCCCGGTCCTCTGCTGCAGCCTCCGCCTCCTCTCTGAGTGCCCTCCACTGTCGCTGCCACAGGGCATCATGCAGAGCTGTGGCCATCACCACAGCGGCCAGCATCGCGGGTTGGTGTCCAAATGCCATTCTCTGCAGGGGCTGAACGGTCAATATATTAGCATGGCGCAAACTCCCGTGCCCGTCAGGCACCAGGGGTTACATGGTGGCCCCGGTTGGCACTGCGAGCCCTACCCAAGCATGCCCCCCCCATCCCAGCATCCCGGCCCTGTCAGTTCTCTGCTGGCACTGCCGTCACTAGGGGCTGCCTTGGGTGTTGCCCTGCGTGGTCCCCCAGTGGATGCAGAAGGTATCGGTAGAGATGTTTCCTGGGCCCCTTAATGGGAAACAGATTTACTCATACAATGGGTTTTTGCAAGTTTCCAGATCATGTTCAGAATGTTTCCGTTAATCTGAAATAATGCCGTTAGTCCTTGATGAGGCGTTAATGGGTTTGTATTCCCTGCTCTGGATAGAACAATGAACCTCTTGCAGCGTGGGTTCCCCATTATTATTATAATGTCCTGTAAAATTATCTTGAGTGCAGGTTTTCTTAAGGTTTCTGGCCGATCCAACAATTTACCCCTTTGCCTACCGGTTTTCCACTCCCCATGTGCTGCTTTTAACCTGGAACATCTTTTTTTAATATCAATATTATTTTCTCGCTAACAGCTCCCCCCCCGATGGCTCTTGGTCACACACCGAAGAATGTCACTAGAGGTAATCTCCTTTTCCCTGTGTGCCTCTTTCGGTTGAAAAACATCATTATAAAACATGGAAATAGTTTGTGGATATCATGCCCGGCCCCTCGGGAAGTCTTTCTATCATTTTCATTATTTGTTGAAGACACCGACCGTAACTGATCCCATCGGGTGGCCAGCCCTCGGGTTCCACGGAATGGCTGTAAATATCAGCCGCTTCTTTCTCCTCCCCTCCTCCATCTCGGATGAATGCCATTGGGATGTGCTGAGGGGCAATTGGCTTTTCCCTTTTTTTCCTTTGCTTACAGCACATATCTGTTGGCCATATCAGCATAACACATGTACCCATGGTCATCCCTGGCCTCACTAACCGACCCCCTCCGAATATGTCCCACCAATGGTGTGCCCCTGAGAGTCCTATCTTGATGGCGGTCTGGAGCGCTAAGTTCACCTGGATCCTCCCCCTGCTAGTTTGTTCTGCAGACTGCCTGGCATAATCTTGGGCTAATTCTGTTGCTTGCTTCATTGCTTTATGAATTATACTGACCGGTATCTTGTCAATCTACATGTCCTGGGGGACAGCCATTATGAATCTCATCCCTCCCTCTGCTGGTTCGTCGCCTGGCCTGATGACCACAAGTTCATCCCTGTCCCTATGTATATTTACGAGATGTATTCTGTGTCGGGAGGCGAACAGATGCCGTGGGATGGTTCCAAATCGCAAGTCTGTGATGTCAGCTTTGATACCGTCAATTGAATCCCTTGCCAGTGTGTCGCAAGTCCTGCCTTTTGCTTGCGCTTCTGTGGTGTTAATCAGCCCTGCTGATAGCACATCTAAGGCTCACAGTAACCCTTCTCCTTGCAGGTTTGGGGCAGTCAGTGCATATTCAGTCCCATAGGCCCTGTACTGCAGCCCCTTTCCTACTTCGGCTGCTACCCAGGAGGCATAACTATTTGACTCAGCTAGCTGTGCTGAATTCATGACTAAATTTGAGCTGCCAAACAACCCGCCAAAATCCCCTAGGATACTTGGTTTGCTTCGCCTGCGTAACCTTGATTTTGGGGCTCTCATGTATGTGTAGTGATCTATTGCTTCCTGCAGTCTGGTCTCTGCCCAAATTATAGCACTGGGGTGATCATAGCATTTGGAGCGCAAAACATCCAATAACCTTGTAATGTTGTAGGTGATTTCTAGCGACACCATGGTGACATCATGTAGTTTTGTTTTTGGCTGCCCAATCCTAACTAACCCGTCCGGGGGAAGTTCAAACATATGGGGGCATTTTGTGGGCTTTTGATATCCACAGGTGCTGAGATTGTAGCATCTTACATCTTTACATCCTAATCTATCTATCACATGTGTGCAATATTCCTGACAGTACAACACTCCAAGGCCAGGCTCCCGCACAAAGTGGGGAAGACTGGTCCATCCGGCTGTTAGATTCAAATAAGGTCCAAATGTCCAAGCTCCCCCTTGTGATCCTGTTACATTACATGTATAACCCCACCTTCCCAACCCCATGTGGACATCATATATGCCCTTTAGGATTAGATGTCTCACCGAGTCCAGTTCCGTTTTAGTCCCCAGTCAAAATGGGTGGTAAACCACCCTCCTCTCTTACTTGTCTTCAGAAAATGCCATCCTGTGGGCTGCTTGATGCTGTCTGCCCCCAGTCGGCATTGGCCCAGTCGCAGCCTGGATCCTTAATTCTTGATTCTGATGGGCGGACCGGGTCTTTCAAGGGGCACCGAAACTGTGCGCTCTGCCACCGTCCTTCCCCATACGGGCGTGATCACTTGAGTTTGGTGGCTGGCTGGACTGACCCTCTCAGAGATCCACTCCCCTGTTCCTTCGGTGGGGAACTGCCAGGGTGTAAGCACGTGTGGTTGCTGATGAAGACTGTGGGTGCCTCCCAGGCCTACCCGATGTGGATCCATGGAAGCAGAAATCTGTAACAAAAGGTGATATGAACCCCTCATAACCGGGGGAAGTTAGACATCTATAGGTTCATTGTACATCTTAATTCGTCCTGTCCCCCTCGCTGTTGTGGATCGCATTTTCACGAGTATGGCGGGTAAAATTTTACCCAACCCTGTTCAGTTTCCACTAATGCTTTTGTCAGACTATTCTTAAGGATCCGGTTTGTCCTTTCAATCATGCATGAACTCTGGGGGTGATAAGGTACTTGAAATCGCTGTTTGACTCCTAGCAGGGCACAAGCCTGCTTCATTACCTTGCCCATGAAATGAGTGCCCTGATCTGAATCGAGCTGCTGTGGGACTCCCCACCGCGGAATTACTTCTTCTGCCAATATCCTGGCCACTGTCCCTGCTGTACAATCCCTGCAGGGGAATGCCTCCATCCACCGGGTGAATCTGTCTATAATAACTAAGCAGTATCTTTTATTTTGTGACTGTGGGAGTGGTCCGGTGAAATCTATCTGCAGTTGCTCCCATGGCCCCTGCGGTCTGGGCTGAAACCTCATTCTTACCTTTGGGGATTTCCCTGGCTCGCATTGGGTGCAGACTATACACTGCTGGCAGTACATGGCTATCTCTCTACCTATCCCTTTCCACCAACACCCTTACATTTGTTCGATTATTTTGTCCCTACCAATGTGAGCTATTCCATGGTGAACCTTTAATAATGTCTGCCTTATACACTTGGGTGCAACTATGCTCCCCTCCTTTCTCCAGATTTCATCTGGATCGTGTTTTGCCCCCTCTCGCTTCCATTCCTCTCTCTCCTCTTCCCCCGCTGTTGCCTGTAACCTTCCCATGCTGTCTGGGTCTGGTTCATATGCCGCAATGGTTGACACTACTTCCCCTTGTTCCTCGGGGATCTGCTCGGTGGGGGCCATTGCTGTCCTATCGGCATTATCATTGCCTTGCTATTGTAGGGTTTTTATCTTTTTATTGGCGGTTACTTTGACTACGACGGCTTCTGCTGGGCTTTGGCTGTTTCTACCAAGTATCGTATAGGCCGTTCATGTTGCACGTGTCCCCTGTCATAATATACACCAGTATATCATGGTGCAGACACAGACTGATGGACACACAGTGGGACCAATCAACATACACAACACCGCAGCCAATCACCAGTGAGAGCACACGCACTATAAAGACAGGGGACATCAGAGTTCCCGCTCATTCGAGTAGCAGCTAGCTAGGAGCACAGAGCTCACAGCCTGCAACACAGACATTCACCATGTGCTGAGTGCATCAACTGGTTAGGTCAAGGCAAAGGTCTTTAGTTAAAGCTGGTATAGTATTTACCCACAGTTCAAGTATGTTTAAATAGTTAACCTTTTAATAAAATAGTGTTGCACTACTTCAAGTGTTGGTGACCTGTATGTGATCCAGAACACCCAACACATCATGATACCAGGAGTGGTTGCATACTAGCACTTCTTAGACCTACCTGCAAGTGATCTGCCTTCTGACAGCATTCCGTCATTCTGCAACATGGGCAACATCAGCCCGCCGCCGCCGCTCCACATCGCCGGCAACCTCGGGGCCAACTGGAAGATTTTCAACCATCGCCTCCAGCTCTACCTCAAAGCCACGGACATGGAGGGCGCCTCGGACACCAGAAAGATTGCTCTTCTCCTCTCCACAGCCGGGGACCATGCCATCCATATTTTCAACTCTCTCACCTTTGCAGATGACGAAGACAAGACGAAGTTCAAGACGGTTCTCCTCAAATTTGACACTCACTGCACCGTAGAGGTGAATGAAAGTTTTGAAGGCTACATGTTCCAGCAGCGTTTGCAGGGTAAGGACGAACTTTTCCAATCCTTATTAACGCACCTCCGCATCCTTGCGCAATCTTGCAGCTATGGGCCCACCTCCGACTCCATGATACACGACCAGATCGTTTTCGGTGTTCAGTCGGACCCCCTACGTCAGCAGCTCCTCAAAGTAAAGCAACTCACCCAAGCGACCACCATTGAGACCTGTGTCCTACATGAAAATGCAACCAGTCAGTACTCCCATATACAAGCGGCTGAAACGGCGCGGCAAGGTCCCCACAAGGCGGAACGGGTCCAAGTGATTGAACACCTGCAGGGCCTCAGCCTCGATGAGGGCGGCCATTTTGCACGCCTTTCGTGGACTCCCGCGCTTGTACGCACCAAACGAGGGGAGGGCGACATGGAGGAACATAATGCGCAGGCGCGCACCATGCAGGACCGCACCGCGCATGAGCGGTGGTGCAGCGAATGTGCTAACGTCACGACGTGCGGCAACTGTGGCTCCGCCCATTTAAAGCGGCAATGCCCTGCAAAATCTCGACAATGCCTACGATGTAGAAGACTCGGCCACTATGCTGCCTGCTGTCGAGCAGCTCAGCCTTCCAATTCATATCGCTTCAGCCAGCCTCGCAGGAATGTTCGGGCAATTCAACCCACGGTCACCGAGTCCGATGCGGACCTCCCACACAGCAGTGACACCGAGGACCAGAAGGCGCCTTTTTGAGTCGGTGTCGTAACGAAAAACAGGCTGTCCCCGAAGCAAAGACACCAGCTGCTGTCGGTATACAGCATCGATCCAGACGATGAGTGGTGTGCCACCCTGACGGTCAACCGGTCCCAAATACGATTCCGCCTGGACACTGGTGCCGCCGCCAATCTCATGGCGTGGTCTGCTTTCCAAAGCCTTCGTGTCAAACCAACCATTCTCCCATCGGCCTGCCAGCTATTGGACTACAATGGCAACATCATCCCTGCTACCGACTCATGCCAACTCGAAGTGACGCACAAGTCACGAAAAGTCATCCTTCCTTTCGAGATCGTGGTCTCCTCGAAGAACTCTCTGCTTGGCGCACAGGCGTGAAAATTGCTAAACCTTGTTCAAAGAGTTCACTCTCTCTCTCCTGATGACACGTCTGCCTTCCAGGATGCTGACCTCAGGGCACAACTCAACGCCATCATCGACCAGCACCGCGACGTCTTCGAAGGCATGGGCACGCTCCCATATGCTTACAAGATCATACTCAAACAGAACGCCATGCCTGTGGTGCATGCACCTCACACAGTCCCAGTACCCATCAAGGACCTCCTCAAGCAGCAGCTGCAGGACCTCCAAGACCAAGGAGTGATCTCCAGAGTTATGGAACAAACCGACTGGGTCAGTTCGATGGTGTGCGTAAAGAAGCCTTCCAGCGAGCTCAGAATCTGCATTGACCCAAAGGATCTGAATCGCAACATAATGAGGGAGCATTACCCAATCCCCAAGCGCGAAGAGATCACATGCGAGATGGCTCGGGCCAAGCTATTCACCAAACTTGACGCCTCGAAAGGATTCTGGCAAATTCAACTAGACAGATCCAGCAGGAAACTGTGTACCTTTAAAACCCCTTTTGGCAGATATTGTTACAACAGGATGCCGTTTGGGATCATATCGGCGTCAGAAGTATTCCACAGGATCATGGAACAAATGATGGAAGGCATTGAAGGTGTTCGCGTCTATGTTGACGACATAATCATTTGGTCCACCACCCCGCAGGAGCATATCAGTCACCTCCAGCACGTGTTCAAACGCATATGGGAGCAGGGCCTACACCTCAACAGAGCCAAATGCTCCTTCGGCCAGACGGAACTCAAATTCCTAGGGGACTACATCTCCCAGTTGGGTGTGCGGCCAGATGTGGACAAGGTGGCTGCCATCACAGCCATGAAAAAGCCAGAGGACAAGAAGGCGGTCCTTCGATTTCTGGGCACGATCAACTTCCTCGCGAAGTTCATCCCTAACCTCGCCTCTCATACCACTGCTCTCAGGAACCTGGTCAGGAAGACAACAGACTTCCAATGGCTTCTTGCCCACGAGATCGAATGGTCAGAATTTAAAACCAAACTTACCACGGCCCCGGTATTGGCCTTTTTTTGATCCAGCGAAAGAGACAAAAATTTTGACTGATGCCAGCCAATCTGGCATTGGGGCAGTGCTCCTGCAATGCGATGAGGCCTCATCATGGGCCCCCGTTGCATATGCATCACGCGCCATGACCCCCACGGAACAGCGCTACATGCAGATAGAAAATGAGTGCCTGGGCCTGTTGACCGGTGTCGTCAAATTTCATGATTATTTGTACGGCTTTCCCCAATTCACCGTCGAGACCAACCATCGCCCGCTGGTCAATATAATACAAAAAGACTTGAACGACATGACGCCTCGCCTCCAGCGCATTCTGCTCAAACTCCGGCGATACGACTTTCAGCTCGTATACACCCCGGGCAAAGACCTGATCATAGCCGACGTTCTGTCCAGGGCAGTCAACACCCCGTGTGACCCAGCGGGATTTGTCTGCCAGGTTGACGCCAATATGACCTTCGTGGCCTCCAATCTACCGGCCATGGATGAACGCCTCGTCCAAATTCGCCGCGAGACTGTGGCTAACTCCCTGCTACAGCGTGTCATGCGTCACCTAACATTGGCTCAAGGGCCAATGCCCGCAGTTCTATAACATCAGAGACGATCTAGCAGTAGTCGATGGTGTCCTCCTGAAGCTGGACTGCATTGTTATCCCGCACAGCATGCGCCAGCTCGTCTTGGAACAGCTACACGAGGACCATCTTGGCGTGGAGAAGTGCCGCCGATGGGCCCGAGAGGCAGTGTTCTGGCCCGGCATCAATGATGACATCGCCAACACAGTGCTCAACTGCCCCCCCTGTCAGCGGTTTCAGCCGGCCCAACCACGTGAGACCCTACAGCCCCATGAGTTGGTCACGTCCCCTTGGTCCAAGGTCGGCATCGACCTGTTTCACATGCTGGGCAGGGACTATGTTCTGATTGTAGACTATTTTTCAAACTACCCGGAGGTGGTACGTTTGCACGACATCACATCGTCTGCAGTCATCCGTGCCTGTAAGGACACCTTTGCTCGTCACGGCATCCCACTCACTGTGATGTCGGCTTCGCAAGCCAGGAATGGCCCAACTTTGCCAGGAGGTACAACTTTGTGCATGTGACATCCAGTCCCCTGTACCCCCAATCCAATGGCAAAGCGGAGAAGGGCGTCCATATAGTCAAACGGCTCCTCTGCAAGGCTGCCGATGCGGGATCCGACTTCTACCTCACCCTGCTGGCCTATCGCTTGGCCCCACTATCCACTGGCCTGTCGCCAGCCCAGCTGCTCATGGGTCGCACCCTGAGGACGACGGTGCCGTCCATTCACGTCCCAGACCTTGACCACGTTCTGGTCCTTCAGCGAATGCAACTGTCTCGTGCACAGCACAAGGCGGCTCATGACGCCCGTGCAGCTGATCTCCCTGTTCTGGCTCCAGATGGTGGCTGGTCTGCAACTGCTGTGGTTCTTCAGCAGATGGCTCCCCACTCGTTTCTGGTTCGTCTACCGGATGGTTCCATTCTGCGCCGTAATCGGCGTGCCTTTCGTCTCGTTCCGCGCTCGCTACGTGATCCTCCGCTAGTACCACGCCCTCCTGTTGTCCTTGACCTGGACTATGCAGAGATTCCAGTTACTCTGCATCCTCCTCACTCTGACGCAGTCCAGCCCGCTCCTCAGCTGGTGGCTCCTGACCCAACCTTGAGGCGGTCAACCAGAATTTGTCGCCCACCTCTGAGACTTAATTTGTGAACTTTGCACTAATGGACTCTCTGGTCTGTTCTGTTCTTCCCTTTAATCATTCAAGTGGTTTGTATATAGTGTTCATCTCGTTATTTGTGTGACACACTGTTTGTTTTCTGCACCAGGCACCTTCCCATGTAAATAGCTTATTTATGCACATAGTCCTGTATATATTTTGCACACACGTAGTCAGGAACATTCACCACACACTATTTATTGTCACGCAGGCACCTTTTTTTATATAAAAGGGGGGATGTCATAATATATACCAGTATATCATGGTGCAGACACACACTGATGGACACACAGTGGGACCAATCAACATACACAACATCACAGACAATCACCAGTGAGAGCACACGCACTATAAAGACAGGGGGCATCAGAGTTCCTGCTCATTCGAGTAGCAGCTAGCTAGGAGCACAGAGCTCACAGCCTGCAACATAGACATTCACCATGTGCTGAGTGCATCAACTGGTTAGGACAAGGCAAAGGTCTTTAGTTAAAGCTGGTATCGTATTTACCCACAGTTCAAGTATGTTTAAATAGTTAACCTTTTAATAAAATAGTGTTGCATTACTTCAAGTGTTGGTGACCTGTATGTGATCCAGAACACCCAACACATCACCCCCCTGATGAAGTTGTGTAACCCCGTCTGGCCCAAGCTACCATATAATCGTGAATCACTCCAAAAGCATACCGGCTGTCTGTATATATATTCACCCTCTTTCCTGCTGCTAATCTTAAGGCTTCTGTGAGGGCAATTAATTCTGCTTCCTGAGCTGACCAAGTTCCAGGAATTTGGCTTCCCCTTAGTACCGTGCCTGTTTTATTCACTACCATCCATGCGGTACGGGGCACCTCCTCATGATATTTCCGGGACCCGTCCACAAATAATTCCCATACATCTTTCCCTTCCAATGGTTCCTCTGCTATCCCACCACTCTCGCTTTCATCAACTTCCTCTACACAATTATGCTCTGTACCTTCTTTAACCATCATGGACACAGGGTTAAGGGTTGAATCGTTAACTATCTGGATTATTTTGTCTGCCTGGAGTAGAATGCTCTCCCATTTAGCTCACCGACTATCTGAAACTGCCCTTAATTTCCCTGCTTCTAATAGCTGTACTATGGAATGAGGGGAGTGAAGGATAACGGATTCTAAGAGAGTCACTGCTTCTGCTGCCTCTATCACCCACATGGCACAATCCAGGGCCTGCGCACATCGATGTAAGCCTGCCACCCCGGGACCCCATCTACATGAGTAATAGTCTACTGGCCGCATCTTGTCCCCGTGTTTCTGACCTACCACCGCTGTGTAATGTCCCCCCAATTGGTAAAGGTGAAAAGGTTTAGTCGAATCTGGCAACCCTAGGGCTGGGACTAAAGTGAGGGTCTGCTTTAATTTGTTAAAGGCTGTGTCCTGCTCTGGGCCCCACTCGACTCATTCCTGGGACTACCTTCATGTCAATTCTTGCAATGGCTCCGCAACCTCGGAGTAATTCTCTGTAAAATTCCTACAGTAGTTGAATAGCCCCAATGCCTGCCTAACTCCTTTTATGGTCTGGGGTTTTGGCCTTTCTAGGATGGCTTTCTTCCTGTCTCCTGGAATTTTCCTCGTCCCTTGTTTAATGTGCTGTCCCAAATACACCACCTCATCCCCCCCTAACTGCGCCTTCCTGGGGTTGATCATAAGACCAACTCGCTGTACGATTGCTAAGTCCCAGGTGAGGGCAATTATGTGGTTTGTTCCCCTACTGAAGCTATTAGGATATCGTCCACATACTGGAGTATGGTACTCTGTGTCCCGCTAAGATTCACTTGGGCAACCACTTCGGCCATGTGCCTATGAAAACTGGCCGGACTATTGTGAAACCCTTGAGGTAGCCTTGTCCAAGTATACTGTCTTTCCCCTACGGTAAAAGCTAATTTATCCTGATGCTTTTCCCACACTGGAATGGACCAGAACCCATTGGCTATATCTAAGACTGAGAATACAGTCTGTTTTGGGCGAAGGTTACTCCAAATAGTGGTCAGATTAGCCACAATGGGGTATTCCCTCACTGCGTGCTTGTTCAGGCTGGTGTAATCTACCATCAGTCGGTACGAGCAGCCTGGTTTCCTTACCGGCCAAATTGGGGAGTTAGTGGATGAGTTGGTCTCTTTTACTATCCCCTGAGCTTCTAATTCTTGCACTATCTCCCTTACTCCCTCAGTCACTTCCTTTTTCATGGGATGCTGCTTATGTGGTGGGTGTGGGTCTCCGGTGATGGTGAGTGGAGTCACCTTCAGGCTTCCACAATCTTGCTTGTTTTTGGCCCATGCTGCTGGATATGCCTGTGCTATTATTCCCCACATCCCCAGCTGCCCCCAGTCAGTTGTGACTGAAGCCATGCTCTGGACGTAATGCCAGACCTTTCTTCCCCACCTATCCACAATGTATGGCCTTTTCGATCAATGGCCTGTGTTTTGGTGTTTATTACTGCTCCCAAATGCTCTAGCCAACCTATCCCTAATATAGTTCCCTCAGCAGTCTTCCATACCCAGATTTGGATTCTTACAGTAAAATCCCTGATTTCTAAAAGGGTGGGTTCGCTTAATGTGGCTACACGGACCTCATCCCCCACCCCCCTGATCTGAGTTGCTTGACCGGTTAGGGGTAAGTCTATATCGGTGATTCATAGAATTCATAGAATTTACAGTGCAGAAGGAGGTCATTCGGCCCATCGGGGCTGCACCGGCTCTTGGAAAGAGCACCCCACCCAAAGACAACAGCTCCACCCTATCCCCATAACCCAGCAACTCCACCCAACACTAAGGGCAATTTTGGACACTAAGGGCAATTTATCATGGCCAATCCACCTAACCTGCACATCTTTGGACTGTGGGAGGAAACCGGAGCACCCGGAGGAAACCCACGCACACATGGGAGGATGTGCAGACTCCGCACAGACAGTGACCCAAGCCGGAATCGAACCTCGGACACTGGAGCTGTGAAGCAATTGTGCTATCCACAATGCTGCCATGCTGCCCGTGTGATGGATATTGCGGCCCCGGTATCTATCAACATTGTGCATGGCTGGCTCCCTAACAGCACATCAACAAATATCCAGGAGTCCCTTTCTTTACCAGTGAGGGCTGAAACGTGTCATTGCTTTAGGGCACTGAACATCTTGGCTAAATCCTCAGTTGAAACCTGTATTACCAATCCTGGGGCACATGACCCACCCACTGTCCTTTATGGCTTTGGGTCACTGACATTCCTTGCCCCTCCCTTTGCCCAACAATCTTCCTGCTCGTGTCCTGTTCTCCTACAATTCAGACACCTCGGGAGTCCCTGTTTATGTTCTTTCTTGCTTCTGCACTCCCTTGTGAAATGCCCTTCTTTTCTGCATGTGTAGCACTGCCTTCCTCCTTCTAATTTTTCTAAAGGGCTTACCTTGGACCCTTTTCCTAAATTAGCCCCTGCCTTCATAGCCCATTCTAAGCCTGATTAAAGTCATTCCCTACCGCAAGTCTCATATCTACGATCCTAGTCAGGTGTGGACCCATTCCATCTGTTAACATTTTGTAAAAGATTTCATCATCCCTGCTGGGGATTACTGTCCCTGAATGATGCTTAAATGCCTCAAATTTCTTCTCTGCATAACCTTCAACCCTTTCTTTTGGTCCCTGTTTAAGTAAGGTGATCAATGTCCAATTTGGGCTACCTCTCCCTAGGGCAGTTCATACTGCTGTTCTAAAGGTTGCAAAGCGGGCATCCTTGTTTCCTCCACCCCTCTGCATGACCCACGTGCGATCCCTATATGGTTGTGGCATGCTTGCCCATACCAGTGCGGGGATCTTTGCCCTTAACAATAAATGGATATCATCATTGGTTAACCCATGAGCCTCCCGTAATTCATCCAGTTTATCCCAAAGAGGGCTGTTATCGTCCTGTTGTTTTAGAGAGGGCAGTTCATTCAGAATCATTTGTGTTTCCCCAGCTCCGAAAGGTGTTTGGATATGTCGCTCAGTGGTATGCCCATCCACCATTTTCCTTACTACACGCAGTGGGGCTACAGGCAATGTAGGACTAACGGCATTATTTTAGATTAAGGGGAACATTCTGAACATGATCTGGTAACTTGCAAAAACCCATCATAAGGAGGGGGGGGATGCATAATCCCTGTGCATTCCCTCCTCAGCACTGTCCCAGACATCCCTGTAGTCACTCTCCTCCATGGCACGTGGTGCTGTCGGGGTCACAGTCCCGACAAATCTTCCCTGCAGTTTTCTTTTGTCCCCTTCCTGCGTGCGTCTTACAGCTGCTACTCTTGCCTCCCACAATTCTTTAATCCCGTGGTTCTTTAAAATCACAGTCGCAATTATTACCCCCTTTTCATATTTATTTTTGGTTTGGCCTGTCCACCAGGTCTTCTGCTCAGACGCGGGTTCGTCTGGGTTATATCCTTTCTCCCTCATCTTTTTGATTAACTTAATATTGTGGGTTACAATCATCTGTACGATCGATCTCTCAGGTCCCCGTCTATCCTTCCCTACCTGGCTCTTGCTGCCTTTTTGAAAAATCTATCCAGCCATCTCTGCCATTCACATCCACACACACCACTCCTGTGGGGTTCCTCCTCCGCGGTTCTACCCTCTCGCGGTTACTCCTGCAGCTACTCCTTTCTCACACTAGGTGAGGTCCTTCTAACTCTTCCTCCCCTGGTATTCCTTCCAAATGGGTTTACTTTTAGCCAGGCACTTCAAACTCTTGTGCAAGTTCCTTATCAAGTTTCCCCTTAACTACCCAATCCCACACCTCGGTTTCCCCCAACGATTTTTACCCCACCTCACGCGGTCAGACTGTTCCTCCGTATCGTTCTTCGGAATCGCAACTTACGGTCAGCCAACGACTAACGTGAAATTGCTCCCTAACTATAGGTGGTAGATGAAAGACACTCACCCGATTTGGAGCCACATAGCCGCCGGTTGTCCTGTGCTGATATCACGTCAGGCTCACCAAGTGCTGGAGGGAAGAAATGCTCAGAGTCCGTTTGCGACCGCGTCGTGTTGGTAAAACTTTAGTTTATTCAAAAATTGGCTGTGAGCACAACAGGAGAAGCAGAAGCTGCTGCTGCCTTCAACTAGCACGTCTGCTCTGATTTTTACAGGGGTTTCATGCACACATATTTTAAGTTCGTTCACAGTTACAGATAAGCATTGACGTCATCGTCAATTTCATACAATACAATCTGATCAGTGGAGATGTTTCCTGAGCTCCTTAATGGGAAATTGATTTACTCATAAAATGAGTTTTTGCAAGTTACCAGATCATGTTCAGAATGTTCCCCTTAATCTAAAACAATGCCGTTAGTCCTTGATGAGGTGTTAATGGGTTTGTATTCCCTGGGTAGAACAATGAATCTCCTGCAGACAAGTTGGGGCTTGTGACTTGGGTTCCCCATTATTATTATAATGTCCTGTGAGATGATTAAATTATCCGGAGTGCAGGTTTTCTTAAGGTTTCCGGCTGATCCAACAATTTAAACCTTTGCCTACCGATTTTCCCCTCCCCATGTTTCTGTTTTTAACTGAGAACAGCTTTTTATTAATATATATATTATTTTCTCGCGAACAGTGGTGACCGGTTAAGTGGCGTGTTCGGGGGCGGGGAAGCACACACTGTCATGGGGGCTGGGGTGCGAGGGTGGCCGGTGTCACTGTGTGGACCAGGGGCCGGGTGGGTGGTCAGCAAGATGGCTGCTGTAATGGTGGTCGGTGCCTGGGCACCACCCCAGTCCTGTTGGAGGGGGGGAGGGTCACCACGGCTGTTCGGCCTGTCTCCCCCCTCCCCGTCTCCCGGCCCTGGCAGGGGTCCCCCACCACAGCCAGCACGGCCGGTGTCCGGGCCAGCAGCCCTCAATCACTCCACGCCATTTCCTAGCTCCTCTCTCTCGCTCAGCAACCAGGACGGCAGGTTCACGATTTTTATAACCACAAGTAAACGACGCCGCCGGGAATTCGGCCCATCGGAGGTGGTGAATCACGGAGGCCCCCGAGCATCGGGTGTCAGGCCTGCTAATGATATGCCTACTGTACTTTTACCCCGAGCGGCGAGCAACGCATTTACGTCATTTTCAGGGTGCTGGAGCATCACAATTTTGCTTCAAACCGGTGCCTACCCCCATTTCTGCATCGGAAGCTATTTTCTGCTGAATCGCGTTTCGCGATTTTCACGTCAGTAAATGGAGAATCCCGCCCCCTTCTCTGTATTTTTGTTTTTCCAATCCAAGTGGATAACCACACATTTCTCCACATTGTATTCCATCTGCCAGATTTCTGCCCACTCGCTTAGCTTCACCAAATCCCCTTGAAGCATCTTTACATCCTCTTCACAACTCACACTTCCAAGTATTACACTCCCATATCATTTACAGATTGTGAATAGCTGGGGCCAAGCACTGATCCTTGTTGCACCCGACTGGCCACAGCCTGCCAACCTGAAAATTATCCATTTATTCCTATCCTCTGTATAAACACAAGTTGTTGTTTCTGTTGTTGTTGATCCAGAGCCAGAAATTAACAAGTACTTCTCAATTTGCAATGTTTCATCATCAACAATGGCTGAATCTCGAATTCATTTCAAAATTTAGCAAAATTATATTTGTGATATTAATGCAACAAGTCAGTTGATCACAGTTGCATTGTAGAAGAAGAAACATATCTTGTTCATTGCAAAGCAAAATATTTGTAATTTGGCATGCCATCTGACATGATAGGTTTATTATTTACTCTGAGTGAAATATGTTTGGAATAATTTGTTCAAGAGTATTGGAGACAAAATCACCATGATTCTTCAAATTACAATTGCTTGTTGAGATTGCAGATTATGCGATGGATGAACTTCAACATGCTAAATGTCCTTTTCTTACTCCTGGCATTTCATTTTGTTTCCTTTAGAGTATCCAATTTCTTTTTTCCAATCAAGGGGCAATTTAGCGTGGCCAATCCACCTACCCTGCACATCTTTTTTGGGTTGTGGGGTGAGACCCACGCTGACAGGGGGAGAATGTGCAAACTCCACACGGACAATGACCCAGGGCCGGGATCGAACCTGGGACCTTGGCACCATGAAATGAAAAATTGAAAATCGCTTATCATCATGAGTAGGCTTCAATGAAGTTACTGTGAAAAGCCCCTAGTCGCTACATTCTGGCGCCTGTTCGGGGAGGCTGGTACGGGAATTGAACCGTGCTGCTGGCCTGCCTTGGTCTGCTTTAAAAGCCAGCGATTTAGCCCAGTGAGCTAAACCAGCCCCATGAGGCAACAATGCTAACCACTGCACCACCGCGCCGCTCTCCTTGCATTTATTATATTCTTATAACTGAACCGGAATCTTGTCTCAGATCTGCCAGACTAGGAAGACTGAGGTAGGAAAGATTTATCTCAGAAAGACTAAAGTTGTTTAAGCTACTGACACAGTTAAATCGGAGAATAAAAGTAACGGCTGAATTAGTGAAGAACATTGGATTGGATTGGATTGGATTTGTTTATTGTCACGTGTACCGAGGTACAGTGAAAAGTATTTTTCTGCGAGCAGCTCAACAGATCATTAAGTACATGAGAAGAAAAGGGAATAAAGGAAAATACACCATCGGGCAACACAAAGTATACAATGTAACTACATAAGCACCGGCATTGGATGAAGCATACAGGGTGTAGTGTTAATGAGGTCAGTCCATAAGAGGGTCGTTTAGGAGCCTGGTAACAGCGGGGAAGAAGCTGTTTTTGAGTCTGTTCGTGCGTGTTCTCAGACTTCTGTATCTCCTGTCCGATGGAAGAAGTTGGAAGAGTGAGTAAGCCAGGTAGGAGGGATCTTTGATTATACTGCCCGCTTTCCCCAGGCAGCGGGAGGTGTAGATGGAGTCAATGGGTGGGAGGCAGGTTTGTGTGATGGACTGGGCGGTGTTCACAACTCTCTGAAGTTTCTTGCGGTCCTGGGCTGAGCAGTTGCCTCACCAAGCTGTGATGCAGCAAGATAGGATGCTTTCTGTGGTGCATCTGTAAAAGTTGGTAAGGTTAATGTGGACATGCCGAATTTCCTTAGTTTCCTGAGGAAGTATAGGCGCTGTTGTGCTTTCTTGGTGGTAGTGGCGACGTGGGTGGACCAGGACAGATTTTTGGAGATGTGCACCCCTAGGAATTTGAAACTGCTAACCATCTCCACCTCGGCCCCGTTGATGCTGACAGGGGTGTGTACAGTACTTTGCTTCCTGAAGTCAGTGACCAGCTCTTTGGTTTTGCTGGCATTGAGTGATAGATTATTGTCGCTGCATCACTCCACGAGGTTCTCTAGGTCCTCTGAAATTCACGGCCACACCGTAACGTCTGCACAGGGATATCCTGGTCCAGAGGCTCCACAGCTGACTGGGACCTAGCTGGGTCCTGGGATCCAGCAGACCTCCGATTGCTGTCTCTCCTGGACATTCCTGCCTCCGCCTGATGCACATCAGCAACTGTGTGGTGCTCGCCAGATTCTGCCCCAGAGGCCTATCCACTACTTTCGCCCACAGAGGTGTGTGTGCATGTGCTCGCGGAGGGTGGGGATGGTAGCTGTGATGCCTTGATGTTGGCTCTCCTCCGTGGTGCTCTCTTGGTCGGCAGGGGGAGGGAAACTTCCACCCTATTTGCAAAGTATCTTCTGGAAATGGGGTTTGAAATATTGTGATCATTGTAACGTTATTAAAAATGAAGCTTCATTGGGTAGGAATTTCTGGTTCTGCCCAAGCCGAACCCCCCACGAGACATTCCCCGGTGGTGCAGCTGGCAAGAAACACAAATGGTCATTGACTGGAAGATCCCTCTAGTGGGCCATGGTGAGCCCTCTCCACTGCTGGGAAATTCCCCATTAGAGGTGGGGAGGGGGACAGAAAATTCCAGCTCATGATTCTGAAATGTTCTCAGGATTACAGATTATCAGGCGGCATGTTGGCGTGGTGGTTAGCACTGCTGCCTATGGCACTGAGGACCCGGGTTCGATCCTGCCCCTGGGTCATTGTCCGTGTGGAGTTTGCACATTCTCCCTGTGTGCATGGGTTTCACCCCCCACTGCCCAAAGATGTGCAGGGTAGGTGGATTGGTCACATTAAATTGCCCATTAATTGGAAAAAATGTATCTTAAAAAACCAAGGATTACAGATTATGTTGAAGCTTTACATTAAATGAATATAATTTTCTATTATGTGAGCTTCCTGGTGTGCCTCTAATAGATTGTGCAGGAAATGTGTCAGGGAGCTGGTCATATAGCTTGTAGGTTTTGCCACACGGGATTCTGGGAAACATAGGCCATGCTCCCCTACTCTGGTTGGATGTATTTAATTTGGATGGAAATCGCAATACATCGTACAAATGTAATTATCTTTATTTGCAGCCAAGCAGAACTGTGCACTAGGAAAACAAATGTACTCCAGGCTTCAGAGATGGTATTCTGGCAGAAATTATTTAACATGTAAAGGACATTTTAACCTCTGCTTCTGATCTCAGAACCGTTTGCTATCATTTTCAAGCACCTCAGGCAAGATCTCCACTGGAGGCATGGAACTGCTGCAAGTCCATCAACAATGTTTAGCTTATCCTACCTGTGAAAATGTGTCAGTCAACGACGTGCCAGTAGAATGGTTATAGTCCCATCTTGAATATGTTGAGGCAGAGTGTAATTTTCAATTGTTCTGTCCTTGATTATGTGAATCTGTTATTATTGATGTCCACTGTGCTTGATTGCTTAAGTCTGGGTGTACCTGCCCTTAAACCAATCAGCTTTCAGCTATTCACTCTCATGTGACTAAGTTTAATTTCTGCAATACCTAGGTCTAGAAAAGTTCATCTAGGTGGCTCATGTCAATCCAAAGAATTGTAATCTAACCTAACAGTGCCAGAACCAGGTCAAAAAACAGTGCAATTATAACTGACGCACATAGTGCCTGATGTGCCTTTCAGCACGCACATCTGTTTCCAGATCATTCTGAGTTGCCGCTCAATTGACAAGCACCTTTTTGTTTTCATAGTTTCATAATTTTTATTGGATTCGAGCCAAGACCAAGGATTTAGTTGATAATTTATTTCTGTCCAATATGTCTGAACCAGTCAAACTCAGAATTATTCAATTTTTTGACTGAGGCTACTGTAAACTCCTTTTATGAAGCTTAAGCTTTCTTATGTTAATTTATTAAAACAAAGGTACCATATTTTACTAAGCTCATACATTGAGGTTATGTTCAAGAGGGAGTTAATTACAAAGATTAGTGTCATATTGTGCACATTGTACACTGGCAATTAAGAATATTTTGGTAATTTGCTCTAGTTAAGGAGAAAGTCATATCAACTTGATGTGAGAACAACTTCCCAGTACAGCTCAATGGAAATTTAAGAATGATGCAATGAAATTCTGCAAGAATCTGCAGCAAAATTGTAGCTAAGCGTGAGAAGCTGGTTCATCACAGAGCAAGGGTGTAGTACAAATCAACACGAGAAATGAAAGCATCCAAACAGTTCAGTTTTTCCTGTCATCCCCTAGACTTCATTTCCCATCTATAACTTTAAACTCTCTTTGAGGCTCAATTCCATCCAGGAGTCATTCAACGCTGTTCCTATTTCTGTGGTGACTCACATGCATTCCTGGATAGGATACAAGAAGAAGCTTGTCACTGGATAGGTGATCCTGTTCCAACTTCTCCATCACAATGTTTCTTTTCTTTCACTATTTTACCAGTGCTATGATTGTAGTTACTCCTTTGACCTTTCTTCTCTCCGAACAGTCCAATCAATGCTCAATTTTTATAGATTCTCCTCATCCCTTCAACCCTACGTTTTGACTTTCTTCCTCAACTGAAAGTGTTGATTCCTGTTTATCCTTGGCACCATTCAATCGCTGGTAACCATTCTTTGCTGCATGTAAGCCCAAATGATGAGTATTGTAATTTATCCCAGTCCTGCCCAGAGATTCGCACTTACCAACAGTGATCCAAAGACTAACCTTTGATCAGAAGCATTGATTCTGGTGTCGCTGCTGTGAAATGGAAATTGTTCTGCTATCCTGAACCATTTGAATAGCAAAAACATTCAAACAAATTTTCACAAAAAATCAAAGCCTGTAATTTGAATGTTGCAAGAAACCCTTGGGGGACCAAAAGCCTGGCCTATATAAACATCATCAAGAAATGAAACTGTTAATTCCTTCTTTCGTAAATTGCATGTATTTATGCCAGAGGGCTTATCTGGGAAGAGAGGGCAACAACGTTAGTAAATGCTTGATTGTAATGTAGCTATTGATAGGCTATAAAACATTATGCTCTAACAATGTTTTTCTGTACACATTACCTGTGCTTTCAGATGCACTCTAGCACACCTTAGTGGTGCAAACGTGTTAGACTGCAATTCTGCAGTCAAGGTAAATACAAATCTCACGCAGTCTTTGATATATTGTGGGATAATAACAGGGGGGCATTTAATGCCATTGTCTTAAGTTCCTCTTTCTGCTATTTTTACAGAAGTATTCACCTATTTGACTGGATAATTGTATTAAGGGTTCCAAAAGGATATTTATTGATTTAAATGATCCAAGTTAAACGATCCTACATTAATGTCCCAGGTAGAAATTAAAGAACATTTATTCCTAAATCAAAACAAAATTGTGAAAGCTTGAAAAGGTTTAAAAAACAATTATTTTTCATGAGTGTTATTTGAACATGATACAGCGATGAGAAAGGAGGAACATTTCCTCTGGAATCTTGGCATGAGGGTGGAGGGTGGTGATGTTGCTAGGATTGCTACATTCTAAACAGACTTATAAAGAACATGTTTATAATTTCACTGTACCCATCAGATAGAGAGCATCTCAGTCAAGACAGTGCTATTGAAGCTGTCCACTGATTCCCTCTCTGTTGTTACCGTGTCAATACCAAAGCGGGAGTTAAAATTAGCAGTGCTGTCATCCTTTATGATTCAAAACATTTGGAAACACTTCATTCAGATAAGTAGAAGATTAAAGTACAACACTGATATTTGACTGTTTTCAATTCCAGCTCACAGGGTATTGTTTATGTAATCATGAAGTTAGTTTATGTTACAGTTAGGCAATATGTTTAGTTTGAATTGTGCCCTTATCAGTGGCCAGAGTTATTACATGTGAGGGATGAAGAAATTAATGAGATTGTGGGTGGGAATGCGCTTTGGGTTGCTTGCGCTGGCCAATCAAGGGAGTGTTATGACTACAGCTGGATGAGGGAGTCTCAGAACAATATCTGTAATCCTCAAAACTGGCTGCAAGACTATAAACTGCAGGTGGCTTTACAGTACATCCAATTTTTTGTTTCAGAGCACACTATAGATTATCAGTACTGACGTTCATATGCCAAATAAAACACTTATAATACCCCAGTGATTTATGTCAAATATTTCCTTTGTATCTATGCTTTGCCATATCCTTTTCTGAAAAATAAAATGGGTTGCTAAACTTTGAATTGCTGTCAGTGCTTACTTTTGTCACATTTTAATGCCCTTTGCTGATGTGTGCTTGCCAATAGCATCATTAATGTTGTATTCTGTTTAATTTGTACAGTGTATTGATATTGTACGCTAGCAGCTTCTACTCATCTTAAGCAGATAAGAGGGTGGGAGAACAATTTTTGGCTTGCTATTTCAAAGTGCACATCTGGGAGGAAATATGATCTGCAAGGAGTTTTGCAGTCCCACACATCTGCATTTTAAAGATTCACAGCACAGAAGGACATGATGTCATAAGTTCAGGCTGTTATGTAGATATGGACATGTGTCCACTAACTTGCAGAATGTAAAACATTACAGGGTCCCCAAGTGGGACTCAAGACTTTGAATGTTACTCCATAGGGTAGTCTCACATTTCCAAAAAAATGCACTGCATATATGGCACAACCATTACTTAGACTGTGACAAGTTTCATCACTCCATGTTTGCTTCCCTTCTGGTTGTTTTTGGACATTGTGAGCTAACATGTGGCATTTAGGGTCACAAAAAGGCCATAAGACAATATGATCACATTCTCACTTATGCACTATAACTGCCAGCTTCTATAGCAAACACAGACTTCTATACCAAATACAACGTTCTAACTGTTAATTAACAGGTCTAATGTTCAGAACAATCGAGGAGCATTTTGAAATTGTATAACTAGTGAACGGTTAATTGTGCCAATTATATGACGAATGCTACAGGCAAATCCAGTCGGAGAATTAGAGCTGGCTGAGTAATTATACTTTGCTTGCCAACATATTCCCCCCTCCCCTCTCCTGAAAGCATGGACTTTTTGCTGTTATATAATTTCACCAGCACTAAGCATCGCAGATGAGCCAATCTTGTCCTGATATCTGCAGAAGTGCACTTACGGTTGCCCGAACTCTGACCCCATGGTTCTGAGGCTAAAATTAAGAAAGTTCCTACAAATACCTTGCCTTACATCGGCTGACTCAGCACAGTGGCCAGGCAACTAAGGGAATTTTCTGTCAAATATTTCACAAAACCAGCAGAGGAATAAAATTGTAAATAATGTAAGGAGTCGTGATTTTTATTTGTTAAATAGATTGTGGTTCACCATTAACCTATTGTGATTTTTCATACCTAGGAACATTCCCAAGAAAGAACCAAGTGCGGTGGAGAAATAAGAATATTTCTTTAGAAGTTTTTACATAATATGAAGAATATGTGCCACAGCTGTTGATGACACCTGACAATGTTAAAGATTCAAGGCCAACTTGAACTTCATGTACATTAACACTGCTGAGGTAAGTGATTCATTTAGTAAGGGATATTATATTCCCTTAGTTAACCTACTGTATGTAGTCTGATTCAGAATCTGTCAACAACGATTTCTCTGTAACCCTGTCTTAAGAAGAAAAATACTTTAAATAAGTCCCAACAGCCGATGATTCAGTTGTCTAAAGCAGTCAGCAACTTACATACAAAACTCGAAAACTATGATATGTAATTGAAAAGAGTGTTTTATAATTTCTCTCTCCTTTATCTGCCAATGTTTTTTTTACCTTCATCTCTTTCACCTTTGAAGGTTTTGATACGTTGGGATATGACTTCATGGGCATTCATTGATCTCTAGTACCTTGGCCAAATGTCCATGTGTAGGCGTAGACTGTGTCTATTAGCAGGTTATTCAGCTGAGGCCAATTTGGTTCTCACCTCACTTCCACAGGATCACACAAACAGCAGGGATCCCTGAACAGCAATCAGAGGGAAGGATCGGGGTAATTTCCTTCTCATTAGCACAGGGACACTGATTGAAAGTATGATATTCAGATTGTCATCTGAGATCAGTTAATTCACACACATGGGTGGCAAACCCAGGATGTTAAGAACATAGGTACCGGGGAATCTAGGAACATGTAAAGTTAAAAACTTAACCTCTTGAGCCTGCTCTGCTACTCACTGAGATCCTGGCTAATCTGAAACCTAACTTCACATATTTTCCTTGTCCATTACTCATTTCTAGCTTTAGTAAACAAACATCTATCAATCTCAGTTTTACAATCTAGCATAAATTGCATTTGTGGAAGAGAGTTCCAAACTTCTACTGCCCTTTTTGTGTAGAAGTGTTCCCTAATTTCAGTCATGAAAGGTTTAGCTCTAATTTTTAAACCTAGCCCCATTGTCTTAGACTTCCTTGCTGGCAGAAATTGTTTCCGATATTTACCTTATTTGTTCCCCTTAATATCTTGAAAACATTGATCTAATCACCCCCTTAACCTTTTAAATTCCAGGGAATACAATCCTGTTTTCTGTATTCTCTCCTCAAAATTTAATCCATAAAGTCCAGTTGTCATTCTTACTGACTTTTATGGCTGAGTCACTGACTGCCAGTTCAGGCATTGAAAACGCTGCCTCGGGGTGTAACACACATTTTATTTACTGTCCAGTGTTTTAATAGGTCACTGCTTTCAGAATCCATTGTGAAGGGACATTGCCCTAATTGGTGGGGTTTACTTCAGACTGCCTTCAGCCCCTGAGTATCACCAATGGGGCGGCATAGTGACGCAGTGCTTAGCACTATTGCCTTACAGCTCCAGGGACCCTGGTTCAATTCTGGCCTTGGGTGACTGTCTGTGTGGAGTTTGCATGTTCTCCCTGTGTCTGCGTGGGTTTCCTTCGGTTTCCTCCCATAGTTCAAAGATGTGCAGGTTTATATGAATTGGCCATGCTAAATTGTCCCTTAGTGTCCAAAGGTTAGGTGGGAATAGGGCAGGGAATGGGCCTAGGTAGGGTACTCTTTCAGAGGGTCGGTGCTGACGTGATGGGCTGAATGTCCTCTTTCTGCGCTGTAGGGATTCCATAACAAACATATAACATTGCCCCTGGTGCATTAAAGTTGCATAGATGTTCTGTTTTTGCTGGATCTGCCACACAATGTAAATGGAGGTGAATGGGATTATTGTGTGGACATGTTTGCATTACAGTCTTAATGTCAAGTAAACTTGGTTTTTAATCTCATCAGCAGTCAAATCTGAAAAATAATTCTGATTTGCTGTGTCATTCATTTGCTGTTGATTTTTGAATATTTATATGCTGATCATTGATAATGAAATTGAGGTACTGATCTTGACCATATGAGGGAGCTGAATCAGGTGGAAGATACACAAACATTTAGCGTTCATAGTGGAAGGGTTATGTTCATTACTATAGCTACTTAAAAATTTCAACAATAACCATTTTTCAAACAAAAACCTTAATTGGCTGTGAATTCCTTCGGAATGTTCTGAAGTCGTGAAAGATGCATTTCAGGAGAAACAATGAAGAAAGATGAAATGAAAGCAGGTTCAGTAGTAATTTTCAAAAGGAAATTGGATGCAGACCTCAAAAGGAGACATTTGCTGGGGATAGCCATTAGCCAATCTGTTCCAGTACAGCCACAAACTGGCATCTACCCAGCAATGTATGTTCTGTGCACAAAAAGCAGAACAAATCCAACTCGGCCAATTACCATCCCAGCAGTAAAATAAAACGGGACTGGGCCTAATTGGATCCCCCTTTCAATGAGCCAGTGTAGCCACCATGGACTGAATGGCCTCCATGTATTATTTGATCATAAATACAAGCTGTGGGATTCTCTGTCAGCGGGATCCTCCTATTCACTGGCAGCACACCCATGCCCGCGGTATTCCTGAAGGTGTGGGGTGGCCACAATTGGAAAGCCCATTGGCCGGCTGCGGGAATGGAGAATCCAGCTGCCGGCAAGGACACACCGCACCAGAGAACGATACTGGCAGGATGGAGAGTCCCATCCAAGTTCTTTCTTTACTGTGAGCTTATTCCTACTAAATCGCCTTTTGCATTGTTAATCAAAGATTTATCCCATTCCTGCACAAATAGTAAATTACTGTTAATCTGCCAATTACAATGACCACAGCAGATGTTAATTGCTGATCAAACCAAATCCCAGTGGGAAACTTGACATACAGGCCACATCTATTATTTTGTACCCTGAAAATGAGAAGGATGCATACTTATCTCCGCAGAAGTCCAGTAACGTGCTTGCGATTTTAAAAGTAACAGAAAAAGGTTTATTGACAAGAAGAAAAGAAAACTTAAGCACAAAGATTACAGGTCGACAGTTACATTGGTCTTACAAAACATTCCCCCCCAGAAAAAAGAGGAGTCAGGGGACAGAGGTGAGTGAAATGGACATCACTAAGGACACGGTGATGAGGAAACTGAAAGGTCTGAAGGTGGATAAATCACCTTGACCGGACGGACTACAGCCCAGGGTTCTGAAGGAGATAGCTGAGGAGATCGTGAAGTCATTGGTGGTGATCTTTCAGGAATCCCTGGAGGCCGGGAGGTTCCCAGACATTGCAAATGTCCCAGAGGTTGCAAATGTCTAATGTAACACCCCTGATAAGAAGCGAGGGAGGCAGAAGATAGGAAATTATAGTCTGGTTCACCTGACTTTGGTTGTTGGGAAGATTTTAGAGTCTGCTATTAAGGATAAGATTGCGCAAAACTGAGAAGTACATGGTAACATAGGACTGAGTCAGCAATGATTCGCCAAGGCGAGGTCATGCCTGACAAATCTGTTAGAATTCTTTGAGGCGGTAATGAGGCAGTTGCCGTTTAGGAGGCTGCTAAATAACTTAAGAGACCGAGGCGGGATTCTCTAATAATGGGGCTATGCTGGCCGTTCCATGCATGTGCGAACACGCACCGCCCTTCTGCGCCGGATGGAGCTGAGGGAACCACTCTGACGTCACCGGCCCCCGAAAGTGAGGAATTCTCCCCTTTCTAGGGGGCTAGGTTGACGCTGGAGTGGTTCCCGCAGCTCCAGCCGGCACCAAAGAGCCAGTGGGAGTTCGCGCATGTGCGGAATGGCCGGCGTATTTCCGCCCATGCTCAGAACGGCCTGCGTATTACTGCACATGCGCGGGGGTTCCGTTCTCCGCGCTGGACCCCGGGCAATATGGCGGAACTCCGATCACGGGCCAGGTCCTGCCGTGTGTGAGGTGAGTAATCCACGCCGGTGGGGCTGGGCCAAACCCATCGGCCACTCGGCCCATCGGGGCCCGGAGAATCGCTGGGGGGACCACTGTCAACGGCCCCCGACTGACGTGGCGGGAATCCCGCCGGTGCCCGAAAAACGGCACTGGAAAATAAGGAAGCCGGTGTCGGGCGCTGGGTTGGAGAATCCCCGAGGGGAGGTGCAAATCCCGCCCCGCCGCCCCAACGACTGTCGGGGCCATTAACAGTGGCCCCCCCCAGTGATTCTCCGGGCCCCGATGGGTCGAGTGGCCGACGAGTTTGGCCCAGTCCCGCCGGTGTGGATTACTCCCCTCACACACGGCAGGACCTGGAAGGTAAGTGTGTGGGGACCGTCCTGGTTGGGGGGGGGAGTTCCGACCCTGGTGGGGGCACCTATGGTGGCCTGGCCCGCGATCGGGGCCTACCAATCGACGGGCGGGCTGGTTCCGTGGGGGCCTACTTTACGCCGTGCCGGGCCCCTGTAGGGCTCTGCCATATTGCCCGTAGGCCGGCGCAGAGAAGGGAAACCCCGAGCATGCGCGAAAATACACTGGCCGTTCCGCGCATGCATAAACACGCGCGGGCCGTTTGGCTCTGGCTGGAGCTGTGGGATCCACTCCGGTGGCAACCTAGCCCCCTAGAAAGGGGCGAATTCCTCACTTTCGGGGGCCGTTGACGCCGGAGTGGGTGGCGCCAGATTTCACGCCCGCGTGGTGACATAGCCCCATTATTGGAGAATCCCGCCCCATGGCCGAGATTCTCCAATCCCGCGGCCAAGTTCTGTCGTCGGCGTGAATAGCGGCGCGAGCCACTCCGGTGTCAATGGGTCTCAAGTTTCAACTATTCACCACTTCCTGGGGGCTAGTAGGGCACTCCGGCGCCCGAAAGCCAGCGCGCCAAGTTTGGCGCGAGTTCACGCATGCTCGCCTCTGCCGGCGTGATTCCGCGCATGCGTTTGGGTTTCTGTTTCCGCGCCAGCCTCCGGGCAATATGGCAGAGCTCTACAGGGGCCCGGCGCGGAGGAACATAGGCCCCCCACAGAACTAGCCCGCCCGCCAATCGGTAGGCCCCGATCGCGGGCCAGGCGAACGTGGAGGCCCCCCCCCCCCGGTGTCGGAAACCCCCGCCCCTCCACCAGGATGACCCCTGCAGGCAGAGCACCGAGGTCCTGCCGGATAGGACCATACAGAACCTACGCCAGTGAGACTTGGCCGAACTCGGCGGGCACCAGGCCTGTTGAGGCCTGGAGATTCGCCGGGGGGGGCGGGGAGGGACGCTTTCAATGGCCCCCGACCGGCGAGGCGGGAATTCCACGGGCGCTCGAGAATTGGCGGTGGAGAATCGGCGGGCCGGTGTCGAAGCGGCGTTGTGCGATTCTCGCGCCCCCCGCTCCGGCGATTCTCCGAGAATCACCGCCCATGGTGTTGGGGCAAGGTACTGGCATTGATAAAGGATTGGCTAACTGGCAGAAGGCAGAGAGTGGGGATAAAGGGATATTTTTCAGGATGGCAGATGATCACCAGTGGTGTTCCACAGGGGGCAGTGTTGGGACAACAGCTATACACGATATACATCAATGATCTGGAAGAAGGAACTGAGAACTCCACTCAGTTTGCAGATGATACAAAGACATGGGGCGAAATTCTCCCCCAACGGCGCGATGTCCGCCGACTGGCGCCAAAAACGGCGCCAATCAGATGGGCATCGCGCCGGCCCAAAGGTGCGGAATGCTCCGCATCTTTGGGGGCCGAGCCCCAACATTGAGGGGCTAGGCCGGCGCCGGAGGGATTTCCGCCCCGCCAGCTGGCGGAAATGGCGTTTGTTGCCCCGCCAGCCGGCGGAAATGGCGTTTGGTGCCCCGCCAGCTGGCGCGGCCCGATTCCCGCCCCCGCCCAATCTCCGGTACCGGAGACTTCGGCGGGGGTGGGATTCACGGCAGCCAACGGCCATTCTCCGACCCGGCGGTGGGTCGAAGAATGACGCCCATGTAAAGGGACAGCTTGTGTTGAGGAAGCAGAGAGGCTGCAGAAGTACCTGGGGCGGGATTCTCCACCCCCCTGTCGGGTTGGAAAATCGTCGGGGGGCGCGTGAATCCCGCCCCCACCGGCCGCCGAATTCTCCGGCACTGAAAATTCGTCGGGGGCGGGAATCGCGCCGCGCCGGTCGACGGGCCCACCTCGGCGATTCTGCGGCCCGACGAGGGCCAAAGTCCCGCTGCTCTCATGCCTGTCCTGCGGCAAGGATCAAAACACCTCTCTGAACGGCGGGACTAGGCGGCGCGGGCGGACTCCGGGGTCCTGGGGGGGGGGGCGATCTGGCCCCGTGGGGGCACCTAACCCGCGATCGGGGCCCACGGATCGCTGGGTGCTTGGAATGCACTGCCAGTGGAGGTGGTAGAGTCAGAGTCATTAGTGACATTCAAGTGACTCTTGGACAGACACATGGACAGCAGTAAATTGATAGGGTGTAGGTTAGGTTGATCCAAGATTAGGATAAATGGTCGGCACAACATCGTGGGCTGAAGGGTCTGTACTGTGCTGTACTGTTCTATGTTCTATGTTCTATGTGCAGGATAGATGGATTGGCCATGCTAAATTCCTCCTTAATTAGAAACATTCCTTTTTAAATCACTTTGGGATTTCTGAAGTGTAAGCATCAGCAGCCAAACGGAGTCCAATTTCCTGTCCTATATTTATTTGCGGCTTCTTTGCCACCTCCTCATAGTTTACTTTCTTACCAGCAAGCTTCAACAAAACTTCAACCAACTTGGATATATTGGACTTGGCCTCCTCGTCAGACCCATTGGTATAGTTTGCATTTAGCTGTGACCCAAAAGCGGATCTTTCTGGCACTCCACTGGCACACCCTGTCATCCCTAAAATTATCTTTTTATCCCTGTATGGGTGGGGCATAAGGCTGGAAATGCACGCTTTGGCAAGGGACCAAATTTTGTTTGCCGAATTTTCAATTTAGATCAAGCTGAAGCATGCCTCCAGCACTGCCTCAGTCAACCCACTAAAATAACACACAATTGGATAGAATATAAAGTAAGTTCACAAAATCAACTTTTCAACCTGCCACATCTGAGATTCTGTCCTTCCCACAGACCTTTATAAAGCAGCTAAACAGTAAAGGACCTCTGAAATTGGTGGAACATCTGTGTTAGTTGCGGTTTTTTTTTTATTCGTTCATGGGATGTGGGCATTTATTGGCCATCCCTGAGGCCAATTAAGAGTCAATCACATTGCTGTGGGTCTGGAGTCACATGAGGGCCAGGCCAGATAAGGACAACAGATTTCCTTCCCTAAAGGACATTAATGAACCACATGGGTTTTTCTGACAATCGACAATAGTTTCATTGTCATTATTAGACTTCCAGACTAATTACAGATTTTTTATTGAATTCAAATTTCACCATTTGTCATGGTGGGATTTGAACCTGGGTTCCCAAAGCATTACCTTACGTCTCTGGGTTACTAGTCCAGCAACAGTACCACAACACCACTGCACCCCAAATTATAAATTACAGCAATTGCGGCAATTATTAAAAAACAACCCTGTCAGAGACAGGTTCAGCATGTGAGGAAGGACTTTCTACTTCACATGTGTCTGAACATTGCTTAGATGGTCCATTGGTAGCATGGGGCCAGATCCTAATTTAAGTTAAATTCAGGTCCTTAATGAGTCTAATGTACAACAAATGCAAATGATCTCAGTGCCACAGGCAGCTCAGGACTGTGATATTATATAACATGTACAGAGGTCACCGAATAAGCTTAGTACCCCATTTTGTGGCCATCAGCTTTCCATGTTCAGTGGCAACACAGTCACTGGGCATTTCAATGTTGATCCCTCCAGGAATCTGTTAACATTGCAAAACAATCATGGCAAGTTTTAGAATTTTAAAGCAACTTATCATTTTTACACGGTAATGAGAGTCGTATTATAATTTGTACTATCGTGAAAAAGGCAAGACTGGACTTGACTGAATATTCTACCATACTAAATATTTTGATAAATTACCAGGCACATGTCAATTTCACGTTCACGTTGTGGAACTTTGTACCAGGAGGGCAAATCACTGCAGCCTCACAGCGCCAGGGACCCGGCTTCGATTCTCGCCTTTGGTCTTGTGCAGTGTTGGAATGTTCGCCTCGTGTCTGTGTGGGTTTCCTCTAGGTGCTCTGGTTTCCTCAAACAGTCCAAATTTGTGCAGATTAGTTGGGATTACAGGGTATCAAAGGTAGGGCAGGGGATTGGGCCTCAATAGGGTGATCTTTCAGAGGGTCGGTGCAGACTCATTGGCCCAGATTGCCTTCTTTTGCACCTTAGGTATTCTATGAAATCCATAAAATCTACCGTATGGTTTCAAGAAATAGGACTCCAAAGGATAAATGCATAAATCTTCACTAGAATATTACAGAAAAGTTATGCACAATAAAGTTTTACTTAGCGGAACTGCTTTCACCATTATTATTTTATAATGGTGAACAGTTTGCCAGCATTGCGTGTGGTTCAAGAATCTAAGCACTGGCGGGGCATTTGGTGCTAGTTAATTAGTCTTCAATAAAATAATGCTATTAATCAATATTCACATTTTTTGGCATATTTGGGAGGGAGCATCATGAAAAGAATTCTTCATGTAGTTAGCCTCTCAAGAGTCTTACACAGCTTTCAAATTGCATTATCTGAGAATCCAAGAAGATTGATTATTAACATCGCTGAGCTGAACAATGTGGTAGTCAGTGGGAGACTGGTGTGCATTTTGGTGATGAGTCCAAATGTAGGTTTGCAGCTGGTAGAAGCTTTTTGGCACAATGTTTATGAAGTATCTTCAATATTGAAGGCATTTTCGAGAGGAGTAAAGGAGACCACGAGGACAGAAAACTTAAAGTATAATTGGGAAGAAATATTTTGCAGAGGCTGTTCAAGAGAGGGGCAGCATGGTTAGTACTACTGCCTCACAGCACCAGGGACCTGGGTTCAATTCCAGCCTTGGGTCATTGTCTGTGTGGAGTTTGCAGTTTGTCCCCATGTCTGCGTGGGTTTCCTCCCAATGTCCAAAGATGTGCAGGCTAGGTGGATTGGCCATGCTAAATTGTCTCTTAGGTCCAGGGATGTACAGGTTAGGTTACAGGGATAGGGCGGCGGTATGGGCCGAGGAAGGGTGTTCTTTCAGAGGGTTGGTGCAGACCCAATTGGCTGAATGGCCTTCTTCTGCACTTTAGTTTCCTGGAATTGAGAGGATGGGCCTGTGCTGTACGTCAATTGGAAGGACAGGATTTTGAGGTGTTCCCAGTTCTGCTGTTCACTGCCCCTTTTTATTGAAAAAAAATTCCAACGAAGAGGAGACACAACAGTGCCTTCTGTCAAAACTCAGATAGCCAAGCGCTGAAGGATAGAACACTGAAGTGAATTTGTTATTCACTTGTAAGCTATTATTCCCTGAGATACAGATTACACCTAAGACCTCTCCAACTGCACAGCTCTCTTTTAGCCTGCTGCTATAACGACAAGTATCGGCGAGTTCCCAGTTCATGCCCTTCACCTGAATACAACTAACACGCTACACCCTGAAAGCAGGAGAAATTGTGTGACTGTCAGGATGATATCCGAGTCTTTCAGCATTGGAGTCAGACTGAAGCAATTTGGCTCCTTGAGGAAGTATTAATATTTAAGGGAAAGAATTCCAAAGAATAGGGTCAAGGTGGCTGAAGGCTTGTCATGCTAATTTGGTGAGGTGAAGAAAAGGACTGATACACAGAAGGGGAGAACTGAAGGATCTAAAATCACATTGAAAAGATGGGCGGGATTCTCTGTCCTGCCGCACCAGTTCTGGTGCAGCGGGACCCCGCCGGCAGCGGGACTCTCCATCCCACCAGCCGGCCAATGGGGTTTCCCAATGTGGGCAGCCCCACACCATTGGGAAATCCCCGGGCATGGGTGCACTGCTGAGGTAACAGAGAATCTCAACAGCGGAGAATCCAGTCGAGCATGTAATTTGTAACTGATGCCAATATTTGCAAATTTATTGGACAGGGAGAAGGAGAGCCAGGCGATGTTATTGAGGAAATCCTGAAAGGTGAGTGATTGGTGATTTTAATCTGACCAGTGAAGTGCACTGAGTAAACAGCCAATTAAAATCAACCAGGTTGGTAGCATTGTGGTTAGCACAATTGCTTCACAGCTCCAGAGTCCCAGGTTCGATTCCCGGCTTGGGTCACTGTCTGTGAGGAGTCTGCACGTTCTCCCTGTGTGTGCGTGGGTTTCCTCCGGGTGCTCCGGTTTCCTCACACAGTCCAAAGATGTGCAGGTTAGGTGGATTGGCCATGCTAAATTGCCCTTAGTGTCCAAAATTGCCCTTAGTGTTGGGTGGGGTTACTGGGTTATGGGGATAGGGTGGAGGTGTGGACCTTGGGTAGGGTGCTCTTTCCAAGTGCCGGTGCAAACTCGATGGGCTGAATGGCCTCCTTCTGCACTGTAAATTCTATGATTTATCCCATAATGCCTTTCATCAGTTCCACTGTCTCGGAATTTAATCTACACTGCTAAGCAAGAGGCAAGGACATCTATCTCAAGTTGGTGGGGTCCTTCCTTAATTATGCAGCTTGACATGCTGGCAGATCTGGTCATGTATATGAAGCGAGAAAGTTAAAATTGGCTCAAATTCAAACTGTTGAGGTCAGGTGGGTTTGGAACTTTCCTCCCTGCCTGTCCACCCAATTGTTGATTCAAGTGAAATTCAGGTCATTAGAGTTAGGCAGGGTTGGGGTGATAAAGTTTTGGATAGGTTAACTTTTATGTCGGCTGCAGTTGAACAGGCCACTGGAGAAATCAAGGCTGACGTTAACAAAATGTGGATGAAGTTTCAGCAGGACTGGGAGAGGCAGATGGCATTACAGAGGTGGAAATAAAATGTTTTAATGATAGATAGGTTGTGAGGTTTGAAACTCAGTTCAACACTTCAACGCTAAGGTTAAATACTCTGTGGTGTCGATAGAGTGAGCAGCCAGGAAGGATTCATTTTCTAATATTAGACCTATGGAGGAGCGTCTTGCCTGCTTTGTATGCATTGCGCACGATCATTGATGATCAGAAAATCATGCCAGTGTACATCTCAATATTGGGCAAGGCTTCCCACTCAGAGCATAGAATAGAATAGTTAACCATATGAAGTTAAACATCTTACAACACCAGGTTAAAGTCCAACAAGTTTATTTGGAATCACCAACTTTCGGAGCGTGGCTCTTTCATCAGTTGAGTCATCACGAGCTTTCGGAGCGTTGCTCATTCCTCTTCAATGCCCGCAGCACCACATCATATGAAGATAACGATGCAAAGATTTTGGTGGAATTAAGTTGAATGAGGTGGCTTCACTCTTCGCCATGTTCAATTCGAGGAAATTCGGTCTCACCCAAACTAATGTTGAACAATGCATCCGATGTCATGGAGCTAGTTGTGTGTTGGTGAAAAGGTGCAGACATTAGGTATGGAGAATATCTTCTGTATATGAACTAGGGACAATTTTTTTCCATTTGCAATAACGATACCTACGAATAAAATTGCACAACCATTGCAAGAGAAACCAAAAAGAAGAAAAAAGGAAAGCAGGTAGAAATTGGCCTCACAAATGTTGCAACTTCTTGTTTCTTCCCTTAAATGTTTTTACTTGTATTATTCAGTGGCTCACAGTCCTGGATGTCCAGCTATAATAGGCATTGGTTTGAAGTAATATGGAACTGGGATTAAAAAGCAAAGAGTGAGAAGATGTACCTGAGCAGTGCTTCAATGTCATTTACGCAATACACTCTTTCAGCCAGGAGCTCTCTTTTCCATGGTCTGCCAGAAATGGGGATTATGTGCAAGAAAGGGGAGGAGGCTAACATCATGTCCTTCCACATGTCCTACCTATAAGACCTTGTGAACTGATACACATGTAATCGGAAAGCGTTTTAACGACTCTCCAATGGCTGGAGGCAGAGCTGGCACAAAGGAAGATGGGTGTGGTTGTTGGAGGTCAATCATCTCAGATCCAGGACATCACTGCAGAAGTTCCTCAGGGTAGTGTCCTAGGCAGGACCCAATCCTCTTCTGCTATTTCATCAATGACCTCCCTTCCATCATAAAGTCAGAAGTGGAGATGTTTGCGGATGACTGCACAATGCTCAGCACCATTCGTGACTCCTCAGATAACGAAGCAGTCCAAATACAAATGCAGCAGGACCTGGACAATATCCAGGCTTGGGCTGACAAGTGGCAAGTTATATTCACGCTATAATGCCAGGCAATGGCCATCTCCTACAAGAGAGGATCTAAACATCGCCCCTTGAGATTCATTACCAAGCTGAATCACCACAATCTACATCCTGGGGTTACCATTGATCAGAAACTGAATTGGTTGAGCCATATTAATACTGTGGCTACCAGGACAGGTCAGAGGCTGGGAATCCTGTGGTGAGTAACTCACCTCCTGACCCCCAAAGCCTGTCCACCATCTACAAGGCACAAATCAGGAGTGTAATGGAATACTCTTCACTTGCCTAGATGAGTGCAGCTCCAACAACACTCAAGATCTTCAACACCATCCAGGACAAAGCAGCCTGCTTGATTGCTCCCCCTTTCATAAACAGAAGCAACAGATACCTGGAAACCCCACCACCTGAAGTTTCCCCCCCAAGTCACTCACCATCCTGATTTTAAAATATATTACCGTTCCTTCATTGTCGCTGGGACAACATCCTAGAAATCCCTCCCTAACAGCACAGTGGGTGTTCCTACACCTCAAGGACTGCAGCGGTTCAAGACATCAGCACACCATCACCTTCTGAAGGGCAACCAGGGATGGACAATAAATGCTGACAATAAGGCCTAACCAGCGACGCCCACACCCCGTAAATGAATTTAAAAAGTGCTTTCTATCTTGTCCGTTGTAGCAACCCTTTTTAGATGTTGGATGGGCTGAGTTGTACATTTTGCACACCAAATGGTAGTTAACAATCAATTTAACGACATGTTATGTATAAAATGTAACAGAGGGTAGTGAGGCTATGTTTAGCAAGAACTGCATGGATAATTAGTATTTTCCCCAGAAACCACAGAATGAAGATTTCAATGCTTTCATGTTCAGTAATTAATTCCAGGAATAAACAACAGGACCTTTCCACAAGGATTTCACTCCTGTAGTTACTTCTAATTCTCTCAAGACTGTTTTTCTCAAAATACAATATGGCATTAGCATACTTCTTCAACGTATTTGTGTCTTTAGTCAGAATGGTGCAGATTAAATATTTCACAAGTAGACAATGGCAGTAGTTGAAGTGAGAAACATGTACAGTTACTAATTATTAAGAGCGTTGATTTGGATTTTAATCTTTTTAATTTATAAATTATAAATTTATAATGATGGTTTGCTTTTAGTAATTGTTAGAAAGGGTATCTGAAACTATGAAATATGTACATCTATAATCAGAACCCAACATTTGAATAATATAAATTATGATTATGTTAATTACTCGTAGGTTACAATAACTTCATGTTTCTGAATCTAAGATTGTGCTCCCAGATGGTTCTTCTGGCTGTGTGGACAGTACCACATAGATAGTCAGAAACATTTTCAACATATATAATGTAGGAGGTATTTGTGCACAGATGATGTATCAGCAAATAGCATTAAAAATAAACTTATCTCCATATAAACAATAGTTCATAAATAAGTGCTGGACATGTTGGTAACTGTTCAGAAATGAATAAATATAAGCATAACAAAATGAAGTTTTAGATAATATCACAAGACATTGTTGATTCAATTGCTATGCCCCTTGAAAGGGGAATTTGTGAAACATTGCCATTTAATATAAACATTACGATGCAGAACTAAATGACATTTATAAAATCAGCTGAAAGTTTACATGATAGTAATGGCTTATTTGGCAGGCTGGATGGGAGAGACAATTGATGTATATTCCTAAAATATGCATAAAGTGCAGCTTCCACCCTTTAAATAGGTCAATGCATTTGTGATTTAAAAAAAAAAGTTTCTAGCTTGGCAGGTATGTAACATGACTCCTGATAGCAGGACAGTGGCGTATACATTTTTCCATAAAACCACATTTATAGAAACTTGGCAGAGAAACTGTTATTACATGTCTGCAGGTGTTTAATAATTGGATTAATGCAGAGCAGCAGGAATGTCTGCCGCCAATGAATTGAGAAGTGTTGAGGAAAGACAAATTCATTTCTGAGAGAAGCCTGGAATGTATGATGACAAGTCTGTTCACACACATGACTGCATCTAAGCAGTAAGTTTAAAGTTAACCGCTGTGAGCGATCACCTTCCAGAGAAAGTTTATCCAAATCTAAACACAATAACAGCAGCTGTATGAAGAAGAGGTAGACTGCTTTGGTGTATGTTTTGATCATTTTCCAAAAGCAACTTATGCAGCCTTAGACAAACCCTTCATATAATGAAGATCATGAATTCCAACATCCAAGGTGTCGAATAAAAATTCTCTTTGCAAACATTTTAAGATTTCAAAAAAACAGCAAAAGAGATGCAGAACAGTTTAAGATCTTGGATCAAGGGCTTTCAAGATGGATTGATGGGCTTTTAAATACTATGTTCATTCCATTAGGCAGACCGTTACCATGGACTGAAGCCAAATTCAGAATTTTGTGTTGAGCAGATGAAAAGCTTGAATAGGACCCCATGAGATATTTTGTATTTGGTGTGCATAAAAGTTGAAAATGCTGGCTTAATATGAGCTAATAACATGGAAATTAAATCAGTCTATGATAATATTGGCATATTTAAATAGTAGAATCATTCCATCAGACAGACTGTTCATAGTGGACTAAAGCCAATGTGTGAGTTTAGGCTGAATATTTGGTTAAAATTGCATTTCATCTTTAGAGTTCACTGTGTATTAAAACAAATCCTGATTTTAATCTGAGTTAAAACATGGAAATAAATATATTCTTCTTGAAAACATATGAAATGAAAATTGCTTATTGTCACAAGTAGGCTTTAAATGAAGTTACTGTGAAAAGCCCCTAGTCGCCACATTCCGCCGCGTGTTCGGGGAGGCTGGTACGGGCGGCTGTCGTTCAGAAAGTTATTTTTTTAATTTTGAGAGTTAGAATTATGCATGTGTTTAATCCAAAATTGTAAATAGGAGGATCTTTGCTGATTCAAGGAGTTATCATCTTCTGTTTCAAAAGGCTCAGTTCTTGCCTTGCAGTCAATTCTTGGTTGTTTCTGAGATTTGTTTACTTGTACATAAAGATGTAGATTATATTTTTTCCCTTGCAAATAGATTTCTCAAGTTTCCACTCCCAGTGGGTTAAAGTTATTAATGACAATAGCCATATCAGAGTGAATACTTGACTGGTAATCCATCATAGAATTCATGGGGAAAAAGATCCTCTGCAGGTTTGCTTTAGACTCCATGCGGACTCATCGTGTTAATATGAAATATGTCTTTATGGTGATTCCCAGATGCACAGAGAAAATCACTGCGCTTCCATGTGTTTCCTGTATTTTGTCAGCCCAACAAATATTACGCAGGTTAATGGGGTTCAGGTGCTACCTTTTATATCCTTCAAAACTTACTTCATGCAACTCGTTTGAATCCAAATTTCTCTCGTTTGAGAGTACACATTTAATTCACCTTCTAGTGTTTTGACAATCCTACATTGCTCATTTTCTATCTTGACATCATAATCATCTAACAATATCACAGAGGAGATGGTACCACCCACAATAGCGGCAACACACTTCAGTCTATGATGCAAACCACTACAAAGCATGCAACAGATACTTGCTCTTTTATGTCTTTAGTTGAAGAAGCAATGCTTGTTTTTTCCTTGCAAATGGCAGTTTTCACCCCTATGTTTCATGAGGCAAGCTCATTTTAAAGAAACATGTCTATTCTTCTCTTATTCCAAATAAAAATGTACAAACATGCTTCAGAATACTTGACTTTCTGCTTCCCCAGAGAAAACACTACTGAGCGCAATCCAACTTCTGGCCACAAGCTGGAGGAGACATTCACAAATGTCCAGAGTTTGCATAGTTTGTATGACTCACACCTGTAAGGGTCCATCAGCAGCACCTATCCCATACTACCAGTTGGCATAATGGACTGGTAGCACACTTTACTGGTCAAATTGAGGTCCAGAAATGGTTGGAGCAAAATTCTGCTATTTCATAGAATTTACAGTGCAGAAGGAGGCCATTTGGCCCATCGAGTCTGCACCGGCTCTTGGAAAGAGCACCCTACCTAACCACACGCCTCCACCCTATCCCCATAACCCAGTAACCCCACCCAACTAAGGGCAATTTTGGACACTAAGGGCAATTTAGCATGGCCAATCCACCTAACCTGCACATCTTTGGACTGTGGGAGGAAACCGGAGCACCCGGAGGAAACCCACGCACACAAGGGGAGAACGTGCAGACTCCGCACAGACAGTGACCCAAGCCGGGAATCGAACCTGGGACCCTGGAGCTGTGAAGCAATTCTGCTAATCAATATGCTACTGGGCTGCCCTGAAGGGGCATAGAGGATTTGCATCCTCTGTACACAAGCTGGCCTCTTGCGGGGCGAGAGAATGATTACCTTTGTTGAAAAAAGGTGTGGGACCTGCTGGAACTTTCAGTAGAACTCACATCAGCTCTCACTTGGCATCAGCGTCTCTGAGGCCTATCGAGGAATGATATGGCCGAATTCTGAGTAAACTTGACAACTATCACAGTCATGTCCCCTTGTGATTGGTGAGGTGGCTACTAGATCCGCCCATGTTTTCCTGCAATGGAATTTGAAGGGCGCAACAAAATACGTCAAAATCCCAGCATTACTGGATCCTTCTCTAAATTCCTGCCTCCTTCTGCACCCACTGGCCCAAATTTTCCTTTCTTGTTCATGGCTGGGATTTTTGGTGCTGCTGAAAGTGAATGGAGTTTTGGCTGGAAGACCAAATTTTCCATTCTCGCTCGCAACAGGTCCTGCTACGGATAAGAAAGGACAATCCTACTCACGGGGTGGAAATTTAGCTTGACATTATTCCTAGCTTCATGAGTTTCTGAAACAATTTCCTCTGTAGGCTCAGCGGGGAAGTGTATCATCTAATGCACAGCTGAATCCGTACAGATTATCAAAAAGAACTTATGTTGAGGTCTCTAATATCAGCTGGGTTGGTGTCAGGGAAAAGTCAATTGGCTTCATTGCTCCAGGGTTTAGGGGTCAAAAGTCAGCCAGGATTTCAACTGTTCGTTGATATTCAGTCATTTCCCCGGAAAATGTGTGTATACCTGTAGAATTAAAAATGGGATTAGCTTAAGCTGTGAGTTGCCTGCTCCCCATTGACAGCCAATTGGTCTAACAAAACAATGCTTAGATTCACACAGAAAGAATAGTCAATTGGTTGAAATACTGGAGGGTGACTGGAATCCATGGAATTTGACTGAAGCACTAAGCAATATATGGCATGGTGGCACAGTAGTTAGCACAGCTGCCTCATAGCGTCAGGGACCTGGGTTCAATTACAGCCTTGGGTGACTGTCTGTGTGGAGTTTGCATGTTCTCCCTGGGTCTGCTTCGGTTTCTCCCTGGCGATCCGGTTTCCTCTCACAGACCAAAGATGTACAGGTTAGGTGGATTGGCCATGCTAAAATTGCCCCTTGGTATCCACAAAGATATGCAGGTTAGGTGGGGTCAGAGGGTTATGGGGATACAGCGAGGAAGTTGGTCTTGGTAGGGTTCTCTTCGAGAGGGTTGGTGCATACTCAGTGGGCCTATAGGCCTCCTTCTACACTGTAGCAATTCCATGAAATCTTTGGATTCAATACCTTCAGGTGAGAAAACTGGGGCATGAAAATAATTTCTAGAAAATATACACAGATAGAATGAGCCAAATATTTTGAACTGTCTCTGAGTAATGCTGTAATCCAAGGAATATCTGAACACAATTTAGTTTTCAATCATCCTACTGAACCAGGATAAAAAAGGTTGTGCATTTAAAAAATGCCTTCACAACCCTACTAGGCAGGCTAGATTTTGTTGTCGGGTCCCGAACTATTCTTGGGAGAATACATAAAGTTGGCCTATTAGGATAGGAAATTTCTGTCACAGCGCGACCAAGAATCACATTGTTGTTTTGCTTTATGATTTGAGGCCACACACACACCTTACATTTCTAACAACATAGTGGAAAAGGAAATAACTCTTCACAATGTCTTGAGCTTTTGTTAATAATGAATAAAGTGGACACCCCAGAAGACCAATTTGTAAATGTTCGAATAAAAAGGTTTTGAATTTAACTTCTAGTGAGTTTCCAGTGAGAAACTGAGTTGGTAACTTTGTGCTCTATCAGGCCGTGGCAGAATAACACCTCGGGATAAGTTTCCCTGTCTGACCGGGTGTGGGGATCTTTGGGGGAGGGATGGAAATTTCAAAGGACATTGTAACTTTCACCCATTATCCCCATATCCTTTGATTTCTTTAATACCTCCCAAAAAACTATCAATCTCTCAAACATACTCAATGGCTGATCATTCATAGTCCTTTGGGGCAGAGGATTACAAAGACATTTCAGCTCATCTCATTCCTAATAGCCAAACCCATAACTCTCACAAGATGGGAGAAATATCCTCCCAGGTCAATTCTATCAGATACCCTAAGAATTTTCTTAACTTCAATTAAATCACCTCCAGTACTTCAAACTTCAGAGAATATATAGGCCCATTCTACTCAAATGTAAAAGAAAAATACTGCAGATCCTGGAAATCTGAAATGAAAACAGAAAATGCTGAAAACACTTGTTTCATCTTGGCCTTCGGTGTCTAGTTGGCATTTCCTCAGTAGTCCATCTTCAGTCACCAAAGGCATTTGGTCGTGTGGGTGTGATTGATGGGATTGTGAGGCAGAGGGCACAGTAGCATTCAAAGGAGGCAGTTGGATCCTATAAATTGGGACCTGAAAAGTCATGGGTGGTATTGGAGAGTCTCATGGACTAGGGACCTAGATTTTCACGGTGCCTGTGACCTTGAGATGAGGAGAGGTCAGGTTGACGAAGAGCATGGTGGGGATATCAATATTAAAGGGTTCAGGGGAGAACAGGAATAGCCACATAGATAACAATGGGTTCAAGGGTAATGGTGGAGATTGGATTGTAACAGAAGGAAAGGGAATTAGGAGGTTGTGAGTATGAAGGAGGAGGGGAGAAACTTGGTGGGTGATAGGTGGAGATTGGAAGCTAGTCTCCCAGATGAAGGTCAGCAGCATCATATGAGAGCTCACCTCACAATGATGCAGTTCAAAAAAGAAGCTAGACAAAAATCAGTTGGTGAGTTGCATCTGGCGTGTTGGAGGAGGGCAGCACAGCAAATACTGGCTGATTGAAGGGGCATCCTATAATTTCCTGCTCAAACCAGCAAGAGCAAGGCTCAGCTGAGTGCTGGACCTGAGAGTGTAATGCACAATGGCTGAGCTTGGCTCTTTTACTAATGGTGTGCATTCAGGTTGGAATCTATTCGGTTTAGATGATGTGTTGCATATGATCTTAATTAGCACCTGACCTTTTCAGAGGCACATTTCATTGGCCCACCTGCTGTTCAAAGGCAGCAGGGACCCAACAAGCCTCCAATTTCCCAGTGTGCTGCTCATGGTATTCAAGGTACCTGTTTACAGTCATGACGTAAGTGCAAGGATTAGGTATCTTTAGTTATTGTCAAGGCCACTGGAGGAAACCAACCAAGGCTGACTGTGGATCTTAGGACTTGGATCTTTTGGTCTGAATTAAGACCCTTGTTGTGAATGCACAGTGATGTCTGAGGGGAAAACTCAGCCACCTGTAATTCTCCAGGATGATATCAGCCCTCAAGCTGAATGGTATGCAATGTGCAGATTGAGGGAAAGTCAAGGGCTGGAGACTGCATTCGTGCCTTGTATATGGAGGGAGACCATTCCACGGAACTACCATTGATTGCTCAATTGTATCCATTCCAAAGATACAAGGAGCAGTTGGGAATGCAGACTGCTGGCACCTGAATTGAATCTAGCTTTGATTAGAATGAGGAGAAGAAAAGCCTGTTGTTGATTGGCACAGCTCAAGGAAGAGCATCGCTCTGAAGAACAAGAGCCAATGGGGCCCCGGGAAGACTCCGATGGCAACGAGAAGGGGCCAAATCTACAGAGGCATTTAACACTGCTACGGGTCTACAGAAGATGCAACTGATATGTGGAGATGAGTGAAAGACAGTGCCGCAGTGTCTTCACTTGTCTGGGGATATTTGCCACATTCTCCGTGAGGAAATCCTGCTGCACATAATTGGAGTACATCCAATGCTGAATGCTTTGAAGGTTACCACAGCACTGAAATATTTTGCATTGGATATTTCCAGGGCTCCAGTGGTTACCTTTGTGGAACCTCACAATCGGCGACATACAAATGCAAAAAGGTGACCAGTGCCATTTTCAATAAAGCTCATGATATGTAGTTCAGCATGGATGAAGCAAGCCAGCCTGCCAGAGCTGTGGGATTTGCTGTGATCTCCGGCTTCCCAAAAGTGCAAGACATCATCAACTGCACACATGTGGCCTTGTGAGATCCCTGGCAGCAACCTTTGAGGTTCATTAGTCGCAAAGGATTTCACTCGCTAAATGTCCAGCTAATTTATGATCACAGAAACCATATCCAGCATGTTTGTGCTAGGTACTCAGGGAGTTTACAGGACCAATTTTGAGACACTTGTAGGTGTCAGAGAGAAATGAGGGAGCTTGGCACTTTGTGGGTTAGGTCCTCAGTGATAAGGGAGGAGAAGACAAGATGAATGGAGCCTTTGTACTTGGGATTTGACTCCAACCAGTGAAGAACATTCCCCCTGATTACCATTGACTGCAGCTTTGCTAGAGCTCCTTGATGCCACACTTGGTCAAATGTTGCCTTGATGTCAAGGGTAGTCAGTCTCACCTCGCCTCTTGAATCCCGCTCTTTTGTCTATGGTTCTACCAAGCCTATAATGAGGTCCGGAACTGAGTGGCCCTGGCAAAACCCAAGCTGAGCATCAATGAGCAAGTTATTCCTAAGTAATTACACTTGGTAGTGCTGTTGATTAAATTTTCATTCACATTACGGATGGGGCGGTAATTGGCTGGTTTGGATTTTTTCTCATTTTTGTGTACAGGACATACCTGGGCAATTATCCACATTGCCAGGTAGATGCCAACTGCACTAGAATAGCTTGACTAGCTAGGGGAGCGGCAAGTTCTGGAGCTCAAGTCCTCAGTATTATTACCAGAATCTTTGCAGTATCCAGTGCCTTCAGCCAGTTAACATGCCGGTGTAGCAAGCAATTAGGAACGCTAATGATATATTGGCCTTTATCGTAAGAAGGTTTGAGTACAGGAGTTGCAAAGCCTTGTGTCAATTGCATAGAAGCTTGATTAGACCACAACTGGAGTACTGTGTGAAGTTTTGGTCCCTTTATCATATGAAGGATATTATTGCCAAAGAGGGAGTGCAACAAAGATTCACCAGACTTGCTCCCTGGATGGTTGAACGGTCCAATGAAAAGAGATTGGGGAAACCGGAGTTTTGAAGAATGAGAGGTGACGTCATTGAAACCTACAAAATACATTAGAGGCATAAACAGGGTAGATGAAGGAAGGTGTTTCCCCTGGTTGGGAGTCCAGAACCAGCGAGCACAAATTCAATATAAGAGGGAAAGCCATTGAGAACTGAGATGAGGAGAAATGTTTTCCTCAGAGGGTTGTGAAACTTTGGAATTCTATACCCCAGAGGACTGTGGAAGTTCAGCCATTGAGAATCTTTATAGCAGAGATTGACAAATCTCTAAATACCAACGACATAAAGGAATATAGGGATAGTGTGGGAAAAGGCATTGATAATCAACCATGATCATATTGAATACAGAGCAGGCTTGATGTGGAGCCTCATCCTCCAGTGAGTTGTTCAATTGTCCACCACCATTTATGACTGAATGTGGCAGGATTACAGAGCTTAGATTGTGGAATAGATTGTGGAATTGCTTTGCTCTATCGCTTGCTGCTTATGCTATTTTCACACAAGTAATCCTGTGTTGTAGCTTTACCAAGTTGACACCTCATTTTTGGTATGTCTTGTGCTGCTTCTGATATGTCCTCCTGTGCTCTTGATTGAACCAGTGTTGATGCCCTGGCGTGACGGTAATAGTAGAGTGAGGGATATGCCAGGCCATGAGGTCAGGGATTGTGGTTGAGTACAATTCTGCTGCTGATGGCCCACAGTGCCGCATGGATGCCCAGTCTTGAGTTGCTAGATCTGTTTAAAATCTATCCAATTTAACATGGTGGTCGCAGCACACAATGTAATGGCGGGTATCCTCAATGTGGAGACGAAACTTGATCTCCACAAGGACTGTGCGATGGTCACTGCTACCGACAGATGCATCTGCACCAGGTAGGTTGGTGAGGATGAGGTCAAGTATATTTTTCCTTCTTGATGGTTCCCTCACCACCTGCTGCAGACCCAGTTTAGCAGCTATGTCCTTTAGGACTCTGCCAGCTTGGTCATTGGTGGTACTACCGAGCCACTCTTGGTGATGGACATTGACGGCCCCATTCAGAGTGCTTTCTGTGCCCTTGCCACACTCCGTGTTCAACATGGAGGAGTACTGACTCATCAGCTGAGGCGGATTAGGGTAGAGTTTAGGTGGGGGGGCAGTACATGGTAATCAGCAGGTGGTTCCTGTGCCCATATTTTTGCTCCAATGCCATGAGACTTCATGGAATCTGGGGTTAATGTTGAGGACTCTCATAGCAACTCTCTCCCGACTGTAGACCATTGTACTTCCACCACATCTAGTAGGCCTGTCCTTTTAGTGGGACATGATGTATCCAGCGATGGTGGTGGCGGTTACAATTGTTGACAATTCTAGATCAAAGTGCACGAGTGATGCACGATCAATTGCACAAAGACTAAAGTTGGAGACAACTGTGGCTTTATTACAGTCAGATGCGTGGCCTCCTGCTGCAGCTGGCGAAATGGCAGGGCACTGGAGGTCATGCATATTTATACAGTTCTCCCTGGGCGGAGCCAGCCGGCAGGAGCTACTGGTGAACCTGTAGTGCAGGTCCTACCTTACATCTCCTATTACAGTAGTTCACCACATTCACCCCTGTTAAAAATGAGTCCGGCGGGGGTGACGTGAAACAATATACAATTAGTGCAATTTTGTACAGTGGTAGGGAAAGAAAATTCCATGTTGATGGTCCGGAGTCCGTCAAAGGTTCAGCCGGTCCGGTGCTTTGGTGCTTCGTTGGGATTGCGTAACGGTGGCGGCGAAGTCGGTGCTGGCGGTGGTGGAGGTGGCACCGATGGTGGTGGTGGCAGTGCTGATGCTGGCCAGTCATCAGGGAACTCCGGGAGCGTGCAGAAGTACTCTTCATCTTCTTGTGCGGAAAAGGGGAGGGGGGGTGCTCTGGTTGGGTCAATATTGGCGGCGCGGTGGGAGGTGGGGGGGGGGGCACATCGGTCGGGGGGGGGGGTGTTGGGGTGGAACCTGATGGTGCCAGGTCCCTGAGTGAGACAGTATCTTGGCAGCCGTCGGGGAACTCCACGTAGGCATATTGAGGGTTGGCGTGGAGGAGGTGAACCCTGTCCACCAAGGGGTCCGCCTTGTGGAATCGGACGTGCCGACGGAGAAGGACCGGTCCTGGAGCAGCGAGCCAAGTCGGGACCGACACCCCGGATGTGGACTTCCTGAGGAAGGTAAAAACACGTTCATGGGGTGTGTTATTAGTGGCGGTGCACAATAGTGACCGGATGGAGTGTAGAGCGTCAGGGAGGACCTCCTGCCAGCGAGGGGCTGGGAGATTCCTGGACCATAGGGCCAGCTGGATGGCCCTCCAAACCGTCCCATTCTCCCGTTCTACTTGCCCGTTTCCCCGGGGGTAACGGCCATCCTGCTGGAGGCTACAACCCTGCTGAGCAGGAACTGACGCAGCTCATCGCTCATGAATGAGGATCCCCTGTCACTGTGGATGTAAGCGGGGAAACCAAACAGAGCGAAGGTGGTGCTGAGGGCCTTGGTGACGGTGGCAGACATCATATTGAGGCATGGGATGGCGAAGGGGAATCTGGAGTACTCATCGATCACACTGAGAATGTACATGTTACAGAGGGGAGGGGCCCTTTGAAATCCACGCTGAGACGTTCAAAGGGGTGGGCTGCCTTCACCAGGCGCGCACGGTCTGGCCGGTAGAAGTGCGGCTTGCACTCCGCACACACTTGGCAGTCCCTGGTGACTGTCTTTACTTCCTCGATGGAGTAGGGCAGATTGCGAGCTTTGACCAGATGGTACAATCAAGTGACCCCCGGGTGACAAAGGCTGTCGTGCAGGGCCCGGAGTTGGTCCACTTGTGCGCTGGCACATGTACCTCGGGAGAGGGCGTCTGGGGGCTCGTTGAGTTTACCGGGGCGATACAAGATCTCGTAATTATAGTGGAGAGCTCGATTCTCCACCGCAAGATTTTATCATTTTTGATCTTGCCCCGCTATGTGTTTTCGAACATGAAGGCTACCGACCGTTGGTCCGTAAGGAGAGTGAATCTCTTACCGGCCAGGTAATGCCTCCAATGCCGCACAGCTTCAACGATAGCTTGGGCCTCCTTTTCGACGGATGAATGTCGAATTTCAGAGGCATGAAGGGTGCGGGAAAAGAATGCCACGGGTCTGCCTGCCTGGTTTAGAGTGGCGGCAAGGGCGACGTCTGAAGCGTCGCTTTCTACTTAGAAAGACAGTGACTCATCCATTGCGTGCATCCCGGCCTTGGCGATGTCTGCTCTGATGCCGGCGAAAGCGTGTTGTGCCTCGGCCGCGAGGGGGAATTGGGTGGACTGAATGAGTGGGCGGGCCTTGTCCGCACAGTTTGGGACCCATTGAGCGTAGTAGGAAAAGAGCCCCAGGCAGTGTTTGAGGGCCTTTGGGCAGTGGGGGAGGGGAAGTTCCATGAGGGGCAGCGTGAGGTCGGGGTTAGGCCCGAGAAGTCCGTTTTGGACTATATAGCTGAGAATGGCTAACCGGGTTGTGCTGAACACACACTTCTCTTTTTTGTAGGTCAGGTTGAGAAGAGTGGCAGGGCGGAGGAATTTATCAAGGTTGGTATCGTGGTCCTGCTGGTCATGGCCGCAGATGGTGGAATTATCTAAGTACGGAAAGGTGGCCCGCAAACCGTACTGGTCGACCATTCGGTCCATCTCTCTTTGGAAGACCGAGACCCCATTTGTGACACCAAAAGGGACCCTAAGGAAGTGGTAGGGGCGACCGTCTGCCTCGAAGGCCGTGTATGGCCGGTCCGACTTCCGGATGAGGAGCTGGTGGTAGGCGTATTTCAGGTCAATTGTTGAGAAGACCCGGTAATGCGCAATCTGATTGACCATATCTGATATGTGTGGGAGGGGGTACGCGTTGAGCTGCGTGTACCGATTGATGGTCTGGCTGTAGTCCACGACCATCCTGTGTTTCTCCCCAGTTTTAACCACTACCACTTGTCCTCTCCAGGGGCTGTTGCTGGCCTTGAATATACCCACCTTAAGCAGCCGCTGGACTTCGGACCTGATGAAGGTCTTGTCCTGTGTGCTTTACCGTCTGTTCATAGTGGCAACGGGCTTGCAATCTGCAGTTAGATTGGCAATAAGGGAGGGGGGATCGCCCTTGAGGGTCGCGAGGCCGCAAACGGTAAGGGGGGGTAAGGGTCCGCCGAATTTGAGGGTGAGGCTCTGGAGATTGCACTGGAAGTCCAGGCCCAACAGGAGTGCAGCGCAGAGATTAGGAAGGACATAGAGGCGGAAGTTACTAAATTCTACGCCCTGGACCATGGGGGTGACTGTTCAAAAGCCTCGGATCGGGACGGAGTGGGATCCGGATGCGAGGGAGATCCTTTGATTGGCAGGGTAGACCACGAGGGAGCAGCGCCTTACCGTATCTGGGTGAACGAAGCTTTCGGTGCTCCCGGAGTTCAGCAGGCACAAGGTCGCGTGGCCGTTGATTTAAACGTCGTTGACGCGGTGGCCAGGTTGTGCGGGCGAGATTGGTCCAACGTCATCGAAGCAAGCTGCAGGTAGCCATTGGATGCTTCGGGTGGCGAGCGTGTGCGGTTCCGATGTCGGGATGTCCGGAGACCCTGTGGGGGGCAAGATGGCAGCACCCCTGGTGCGCACATTGCGGGGTCGGGACAAGATGGTGGCGCCCATGGGGCGCACGTGGCCGAAGGGGGACCAGATGGCGGCGCCCATTGGTCGCACATGGACCCGGAAGGAGACGATCGCGGCTCCCATTGTGCGTCTGGTGTGGGGGAGGGGGCGATAACGGGCGCGATCGCAGTGAATGTGCGGGCCTGTCACACAGCCGTGAAGTTGCCCTTTTTACTGCAGGCTTTACAAACTGCAGTGCGGGCCGGGCAGTGTTGGCAGGGGTGCTTCTGCTGACCGCAGAAGTAGCATTGTGCCCCCCGGGGTGCGCGGATTGGTGTACGGCGCAGGCGTATTGGGAAGGCAGGGCCCCGGCTGAGGAGGTCGTCGGCGGGGTCCAGGAGGGGTAGGAAGGAGTAGAAGGGTGGGCAGCGCGGCGGGAGAGGTACGATTGTACGTTATGGGATGCGACCGTCATGGAGAGCGCCAAGGTTTTTGTCTCCACCAGTTCAAGCGTGGCCCCTTCCAGTAATCCTTCTCGGATGCGGTCCGATGCAATCCCCGTGTGATACAGCGAGCGCCCCCTTCCCGGGAGGATCGGTCCTCCTCCCAGGTCCGACCAGAAGTGAAGCTGAAGCAGAAACCGTAAAGCTCCCGGAGACGACAACACGGGAACAAGCACCACCACCGGGGCCGAGGCGATCGACGAGGACGACCAGACCACCCGACCGACTCGTGGCATCGATGTAACACTACAATGTTGTGGACTTTAACGAGAACTCTTTCCTTTTCCCCCTTTTACTGTAAATAGTTCAAAACAAAAAAAAACCTCTGTACATACTGTGATGACATGCAAAAGTTTTCCTCCTAGGAGCAGCCTTGTAAACCCTTACCACCATACGAAGCACCACCCCGCCGGGTTCATTTTTAACAAGGGGTGAATGTGGTAGTATGCATTCGGGGTCATGTGGTACTGTGAAGCCGTGATGTCATTGGCTGACAGATCCCGGGTCCTGGTTGGCTGTTGACCTCTAGCTCCGCCCTGAAGGCGGAGTATAAGAACCAGGAGTTCTCCCCCGCAGGCCAGTCTGCTACTGAACTGCGGGGAACAAGTCACGCTTAATAAAGCCTCATCGACTTCATCTCTATTCGTCTCTCGTGAGTCTTTGTGCGCTACACCCCGTCACAAAGGCATCGCGCATGAGGAGATTTGCATGTTCGACGGCCGTAACGGCCTGACAGTCACAGTCCCGGATGAGTGGAATTAGGGCCCGCCAGAAGTCTTCAATGGACTCACCAGGTAGTTGCGAGCGGGTGGTGAGTACATGCCTGGAGAAGAGCGTGTTCGCCTTCTGCGCATAGTGTTCCTTAAGGAGTTCCATTGCTTTTGTGTAATTCGTGGCATCTTGGATCAACGGGAACACGCTGGAGCTCAGTCTGGAGTACAGGACGTTTATCTTCTGAGCCTCCGATGGCTTGGGGTCCGCAGCCTTGATGTAGGCCTCAAAACATGCTAGCCAGTGAGTAAAGTCTTTACTGGCGTCGGGCGAGTGCGGATCCAGCTGCAGGCGATCGGGCTTAATTCAGATATCCATTCTGTGGAAAATCTGACTGTAATAAATTGATGCACGATCAATTGCACAAAGACTAAAGTTGGGTACAACTGTGGCTTTATTACAGTCAGATGCGTGCCCTCCTGCTGCAGCTGGCAAAATGGCAGGGCACTGGAGGTCATGCATATTTATACAGTTCAATGTGGGCGGAGCCAGCCGGCAGGAGCTACTGGCGAACCTGTAGTGCAGGTCCTACCTTACATCTCCTATTACAGTGGATCACCACAACGAGAATCTCTGCTGTAATTAGGAGATTTTTGTATTTGTCAAAAGCATTTTTGATCCACCTTCCAGCACTACTGTTCACCTTGTCTCAACAGCTGTCGTAATGGCTCATTGACTTCCACAAGTTTGCTAGGATCTTGCATATTTGATCGATCATCCCAAGGAACCTTTGTAATTTTTTGCTGGTTCCAGAGTGTGGGAACTTTCTAATCAGTTAGGTTTTCTATGGTCAACAGTAATTCCTGAAGCTTGCACAATGTGCCCTTAGAGTTTTATCATAGGCTTTGCAAATACACATTTGTCATTTAATGTCAAACATACTTCTTGTAGAACATGAACGCTGTTCACGCTCAGCCGTCATGTTCTTACTTTGATGAATGATATGCCAAAATTTCGGCCATATGGCATATTACTCATTTCATGCTTTCTAGGGTCGATTCTTTAGAATATCTCAGGTGCAGAAGCAATTCTGAATGGTATCTGTTAAACAATAATGACTGAATGGGGTGATAAGAGTAGGTAGCAATCTGGATTCATTGTCCAGATGCAAATATCAAAAACCACTGTTTGCACCCAATTTTGTGAAGAGGGTGCTTTTTGCTAATTTGGTGAGACTTTTATCCACTGATGCCATTGAGTTGACCTTGCACTCTATTGACTTGTTTAATGTGGTCAGGTCCATGCTGATTCTAATTGAACCGTTGGGCTTTGGTACTGTGACCATTCCAGAATACTACTTTGTTGGTATGGTTCTTAGAGAGGTGACCCCTTGTTGTAACATGTGTTCAATTTCTCTCTTGACTTTGTCTAAGAGAAGGTGAGGGACATTCCACTCTTACATAATATTCTGTCTTTAGCTTTCCTGAGCCTGAAAATAGAGATGAAAATTCATTTCTGAATGTATTACTGGATTACTCATCAGCAATTTCATCAACCTTGTAAATTACCCTCAACCACAAACATGCAGAAAATTACACAAAACATATAGGAGTTCAATAGTTTATTTATGCTTGTATTTATGCTTAATCTTGCTAAGCGCTGGCCTGATACTTCAGGGTAGTCCCTCCTGACCTTGTGACTGGATGGTGGCTGACTATAACATGACATTTTAAAGCCACTTTACTTCATCAGAAAATATTGATGATTTGGCATCAGTAGCTAGCTTGAATTCTGTGGGGTGACCAACAATTTCTAATTTAATGCTACATTAATTATTTCCTGTTTCATTGTCTTCTCCTTGAAGGGTTATTTGTTTATTCTATGGTTCTTCCACTTTTTGGATTTGACTTGGCCTTCCTATTTTCTCTTTCCAGAGAGTAACTTGTATTTTAGATTTGCAGACAATTTTAAAATGTCTAAACATTCCATAAGTGTGGCACTCTGCTCCGCCTGCTGGGAATTCTTCCTGCTGGTACAGTGTTTTCCCACCTCACTGAGTGCATTTCAAGATGACCGTTGGTGTGCTATTTCCTGCTTTCATGGGCTTTTCCTCACTATGCCTTCTCTCGTACATACCAAATGGCTTCATTCGTTTTTTTCCAAGTGACATAAATCTCCCCACAAACAAGCGCTCTGTTTTGCTTCCTAAGCTTGGTCTGCCACTCTAATTGCACAGCCATTGTGAAAGTAATATCTTCCGAGTTTGGAAGAGATCTGATATGCTTTCATCTCAGACCCCAACTACTATATGATTGCATATTATTAATCTCTGAGGATCCCTAGTCGCAATTTTCTGTTAACCTGTACTGAATTTTTATGAAGGAAACCATGCATTCACCATTTACTTTCCTCTCATTAAATATTGCTTGTTCAATTGTTATTTTTTTAACACTGAAGTATAGGTTGAACGTCTGGGGGGCTTATTGTTAGAGCTTGAAACTTCATTGATTTTATGCCTTCCTATTATATCATCGGTAATAGCTGCTAATACTTAGAGTAATGTATTTTTAGTAAGTCACAGGGAGTCCACAGCAAATAAAAGTAAAAGATATTTGTTTAAATAACAAGTAGATACAAGAGGCCCGGTTAAACCTCACTGGGTACTCGCTCTCTCTCTAGCGGTCGGTTCCACACAGGCTGACCTTTTAATAAAGTATGGTAAACAACCCCACCCCTAGCGGGGGAGCTCGTACTCCTTGAGGAGCACGGGGAAAAAATTCATCCCCACACAATTTGTCCCGCAACCAGTTCTTACTTTCCTCCCTCCCCCCAAAGACCCTCTTCAAGGACGATGAGTATGGGAAGACGACGAAATTGCAAAAATCAAGGAGGAATAAGAAGAAGAAACTGGTGCAGCACTCACAGCAGCCGGATGTCAAAGTAGTTTTGGCTCTGGTAGGTTGCTGTTGAGCCGGTGTGCATCTCGCAGGACTGCCTGGAAAGACAATTGGCTGAAGGTGGTGGAACCATGACGACAATCCTGGAAACCCCAGATGTCCGCATCTCCATATTGACATCTGAGGACAGGACGTCTGGCATGACGCCGTCGTGAGAAAATGGAAGAGCTGCAGCAGACTGAGGCAGATCTCTTTCGGAGTGCCCTGTGAAGGACAGAACACCAGGAGCGGATATGATCCAGGCACTGTTGCATAAGCTGCCGTCAAATACGAACCTGGTAAGACATAGGGGCCGATTGATGGATGATAATCCCAGAGAACCAGTGAGTGCCGTCGGCAAAGCTACAAATGTAGACCATGTCGGCAGGTGCGAAGCATCCAAGTGGTTGATGTCAAGCTGGGCAATGCCCCTGTGATTTCTGGTAACAGCGCACCTTAGTGCCAATGTCAGGCAGAAGCAAACACAGATGTGTCCAAAGCACAGGGAAAACAATCATCCCCACACAATGGGTGGGATTCTCCCTTCTGGGGATTAAGTCCCCACGACCGCTGGAAAACGGGCAGGAATCACTCCGGGCTTTTTCCTAGAAAGAACGGGGTGATTCTCCGTCCTCAAGGGGGCCAGCAGGGCCCCGGCGTGCATCCTGCAGCTCCGGCTGCTGGCGGGGTGCTGCAGTTACGCCCGCGCGGCCATGCATGCGCACGGTGGCCGGCTGCGGATCCGCGCATGTGCGTGGCTGCCGTCCTCGCGCCGTCCCCCGCGCAACATGGCGGCTCCCTAAAGGGGCCCAGCATGGAGGAACATAGGCCCCGAGCATGGGCTTGGCCACCGTGCAGCCCCCCCCCCACCCCGGAGTCGGATCCCCCGCCCCCCCACCAGGACGGCCCCCGCAGCCAGAACGCCGAGGTCCCGCCGGGTGGGATCACATGTGAACCATGCCGGCAGGACTCGGTGGAAATTAGCGGGCACTCGGCCCGTCTAGCGTGGAGAATTACCACGGGGGCAGCTTTCAACGGCACCCGACCGGCGCTGCGTTGATCACACGCGCGCGACTGGTGACGATTCGCCGTTCGCAGGGGAATCGTGTGCCGGCGTGGGAGCCTATTTTGGGTAATTCTCCGTCCCCGCGCAGAAATCATGCTGGGAGAATCCCGCCCATTATGTCCAGTGCTGGTTATTACTGTATTGACATCATTCTTTTGTTTCTACTTATGCAAATTTGAAACTGTTCTGTGTCTGGAGAACCATTTCCTCCAACTGGTCCAGTGTTAAGCCTGTTGCCAGCCTTCAGTGCTTCGGAAAGATTCTGAAAGTGGCAATGTAGACTCCATGGCCGGGATTCTCTGAGCCCGCGAAGGGTCAGAGAATCGCCGGGAGTGTGGGAAATTCCAGCTATGTCACTCCGACGCCGGGCCGCCAATTCTCCGGCCAATCGCACCCGTGCTGTCACCGCAGCGCCGGTCGGTGGCTGCTGAAATAGGCCCCCGCAGCAATTCTCCGCGGGCGACGGGCCGAACTGCCGCCGAGTCCCGCCGGCATGGTTCAAACCTGGTACCACCCGGCAGGAGCTCGGACCCGCGGCCGCTGTGGATGTCCTGGTGAGGGGGCGGGGGATCTGACTCTGGGGGGGGCGGGCCTCCATGGGATCCACGCCCACGATTGGGAGCTTCCGATCGGCGGGCGGCCTCGATCTGGAGGGGGCCTACCTCCTTCCACGCGGGCCCGTTGTTAGGTGCCCGACATTTTGCTCTGTGCTGGCATGGAGACGGCAACCACGCGCATGCGTCGGTGCGGTGTTGGCCGGCGGGCATCCGTGGACCCGTGCCGGCCATGCAGGGCCGCCTTTCGGCACCAGAGCAGCGTGCAGCACTCCGGCGCCGTGCTCGCCCCCTAAAAAACGATGAATTGCTGGGCCAGGATGCCGGTTGACGCCGGCGTACTCCACTCCGGTGTTTACAACACTTGGCCAGAATTTCGGAGAAACCCGGGGCATATTTGTCAGAAACTCTGAATCTTTTTCTGCTTCAATAGTTTGGCTTGTAGATTGTGATCTGTACTCATTGTTGCTTCTATTCAGGACCTGTGTGTCAGCTTCGCTCTTCCATTCCTTCTTGATACAGCATCCATCCACCTCCAGCCCTGTCCTCCTTCCATGAATCTCGGTGGAACCCGTTTCTTATGTGCAAATCTTTTCCTTCTCCCACCTCCATGAGTCGCTGTGCAAGTCTTACCCTCTAGTGCCACATTAGCATAAATTCCCTCCATATATTCCGAAGTCTGCGTCACCCTCTAATTTGCATATATCTGTTCCCGTTCCATCCCTTACTGTGTCTGTGTTCCAGTTTCCAATGTTGGGCTTCAGCTTCCTCACCCTCAGTTACCCCTGACTGCTATCCTTTGCATCCTCCCAACCACACCTTTACCCATTGTCCTCATGTCTCCTGCTCCACCCTCACCAACCCTACCTTTGCCCATTGTCTGTGTGCTCTTTCTTTCTTCACTCACCGCTCCACCACCAGCCCCCTACCACCACACGCTCCCATCCTCCAAGGCGCAATGCTGGTCTCTGTCTCATATGCTGCCCTGCCTGAGCCCACAGGTAATACCCCACTGGACAATGGAGGAAACCAGTGAGCACACCCCCACCACTGTTATTTATTATTGATCAGAAGTCGGAGAACTTGGATAGCCTTTGAGTGTTCCAATCATCTCAAAGTCAGGAACAAAGTGAGGGCCAACTGCTGCAGGCCACTTCTATCTAAGCTAGATTCAGACCAGTCTCAGGTCCTGATAACGTGGCGCTAGATTGGGAGGGGCTGTGTGACTCCTACAAATGGTGTTTTTAATGAGCACTCATGACATGGTAAAATATGGAAGTAAGGTTCCCGCCATGGATCAGCAGGAAACCTGACCCGCCATGAGAGTGGTGAGGGGAAAATTCCAAACTGTTTTCCCATTGGCGTGTTTCCTATTTTTGGCCACTCTCGGAATGTTCCACTTCCACCGACCACAAAACCTATTCCACCCTTATTTATTCAGGGAGAAGGACATTGATATCCCTCTGAAGCCCTGGGCGGGATTTTGTGATCCTGAGGCTCATGGTTGACGCCGTCGGAAACGCCGTCGAGAAACGCGACGGCGTCAACACGGCCTCAGGATCAGCAATTCTGGCCCCTATAGTGGGCCAGCGTGGCACTGGAGCGATCCATGCCGCTCCAGATGCTGACCCTGGTGTGAACTGGGCGCCGCGGGGTCCGTGCATGCGCAGTGGCACCGGCGCCAACGCACACATGCACAGTGGCTCCCTTTTCTGCGCCGCCCCCGACGCAATATGGCACAGGGCTACAGGGACCGCCGCAGAAGATAGGAGGCCCCCAGCCAGGATCGGACCCCCCCCACCCGCTCAAAGGCCATCCCCGGACCCTTCCACGCCAAGGTCCCGCCGACTGAGAGCAGGTGTGAACGGTGCTGGCGGGACTCGGGTTTCTTATGACGGCCGCTCAGCCCATCCTGGGCCGAGAATCGGCGGGGTGGCTGCATACAGCGACCCCCGCCCGGCGGCGCCCCAACCACGCCAGCGCCAATGGCGCCGATTCTCCACTCTGCAGAGAATTGCGTGCCGGCGGCGTGGCGCGATTCGCGCCGGTCGCGGGGATTCTCCAGCCCAGTCCTGGGCTGAGAGAATCCAGCCCCCTATATTTACTCATCTCTTTTCACTTTTGAAAAATATACTTCTTTTCCATTTTTCTCACTAAAGTGGATAGTTTCACACTTTTCTAAATTATAGTTCAGCTTTCACTTTCTTACCCCATCACTTTACTGGCTTCTATCTCTTTGAGGCCCCTTTGTGTCCTCTCCACAGCTTCATTTCCAACCAGCTTTGTGCAGTCAGCAAACTTAGACATATTACATCTACACCTTTGATATGAAAATATTGTCATGTGAGAGTACCTTTAAAAATGTGTGTTTATAAAAGGGTGTGTATATAAATATCTGTAGTGAGAGTACCTTTAAGAAATGGGTGTTTATAAAAGGGTGTGTATATAAATATCTGTAGTGAGAGTACCTTTAAGAAATGGGTGTTTATAAAAGGGTGTGTATATAAATATCTGTAGTGAGAGTACCTTTAAGAAATGGGTGTTTATAAATGGATGTGTATATAAATATCTGTAGTGAGAGTGCCTTTAAGAAATGGGTGTTTACTACTGCAGTGATGTCAGAGAGTGGGTGGAGCTGGGCTATCTGTCAGCATTTTACTTTCAATTTAGGCTGTTTGCTGCAGGGTGTGCTGTAGTTTCATTTGCAGTGTTGGAGATGAAGCCAGACAAAGCAGGTGTACTGTTGATCTCTCTGCCATGAAAAGACTATCTCTTGATCATTTGGTGAATTTAGAACTATAAATGTTTTCAGTCGTGACTTTAACCTGATGTGCTTCTGTTCAAGGTTTTGTTTTTAAGTCGTATGGATGTTAAAAGGAAAGATTAAATAATTACTTAGTGTTGTATTCTTTGGGGGTTGTATTTGACTTGATGGTTTCTAAGATGTTCACTGTATGTTTTAAAAAGGTTAATTTGAGTCCATAGAATAAACATTGTTTTGCTTTAAAAAATACTTTTCCATTTCTGCTGTACCACACCTGTAGAGTGAGCCGTGTGCTCCCCATACCACAATCTATTAAAAGTTGTGGGTCAGGTGATCTCCATGATACACTTTGAGGTTCTCTAAACCCTGGCCCATAACAATATATATATATTGTAAATAGCTGAGGCCCCAGCACTGACCCTGATCGTACACGACTAGCTGAAACCTGCCAACCCGAAAATGACCCATTTATTCCTTCTCTCTGTTTTTGTCTGTTAACCAATCTGAAAAATTTGGGAGAAATATTTCCCTCATGTAGTATTTGGAGAAGAAATATAAACACATTTATAAGGAACACATTGATAATTTCACAGAAACCTTCCCAGCATATAACGCCAAAATTAAAATAAAAACAATCTGCGCTGAGACAGAAAAATGAGCAGTAATTTCACATTCGCACGAATAATTTGGTCAGCAGGAACAGTGGTTTTAGCATTGTAAATAACTACTGATCAGAGGCGAAATTCTCCCCCAACGGCGCGATGTCCGCCGACTGGCGCCAAAGACGGCGCCAATCAGACGGGCATCGCGCCGGCCAAAGGTGCGGAATGCTCCGCATCTTTGGCGGCCTAGCCCCAACATTGAGGGGCTAGGCCGACGCCGGAGGGATTTCCGCCCCGCCAGCTGGCGGAAATGGCGTTTGTTGCCCCGCCAGCTGGTGCGGAAATGCGGTGCATGCGCGGGAGGTTCAGCGGCCGCTGTCAGTTTCCCGGCGCATGCGCGGGAGCGTCAGCGGCCGCTGTCAGTTTCCCGCGCATGCGCAGTGGGGAGAGTCTCTTCTGCCTCCGCCATGGTGGAGGCCGTGGCGGAGGCGGAAGGGAAAGAGTGCCCCCACGGCACAGGCCTGCCCGCGGATTGGTGGGCCCCCGGGGTCAGATCACCCCGCGCCCCCCCCCCAGGACCCCGGAGCCCGCCCACGCCGCCTGGTCCCGCCGGTAAATACCAGGATTGATTTGCGCCGGCGGGACAGGCAATCTCTGGGCGGGACTTCGGCCCATTCGGGCCGGAGATTTCAGCGGGGGGTCCCGCCAACCGGCGCGGCCCGATTCCCGCCCCCGCCCAATCTCCGGTACCGGAGACTTCGGCGGGGGCGGGGGCGGGATTCACGGCGGCCAACGGCCATTCTCCGACCCGGCGGGGGGTCGGAGAATTACGTCCCAGATCTGTGACAGTTTTAATTTACAGTTTTAAATCTTCTTCTTCTACATTAAGTTAAATAGTAGGATTCTGCTCTCTGGGAAATAGGGCAGGAGATTTAATCTAATCATTTGTTTCGACGCAGCTATTATTTCTTTATCTGAAGTCAGCAGTCAAATCAATGATGGCGCCCGAGGTCAAGGGATTTTTCCATTGTCCGCATCTCGCCCGAAGCGATCTTGCGGCGGGCGGGGCGGAAAAATCCAGCCCTACGTCTCCAATAAAATCATCTTGCTGATATAATACCAACTGCTTGCGAGTAGTAATTCGTATTTGCAACAAGCAGTTACTTAAAATAAATGTAATAGCTCCCTGTTAAAATAGAGCCTGCAGGTTTTAAGGCAACAGCATTAACCAAAGCATGTGTAGGGCAACTTCAAGGCCATGATCAAAATCCAGCAACTGAAATGTTCAGATGTTGCCCTGATTACTTCAATATAAATAGACAATCAACACCAAATGTACAAGCTCACACAGGAAGAAAAGTCTCTTGAACAAGGTCCAGTGGACATAGTTTCCTCTGCATTTGCATCCAGATACACAGATAAACTGGGATTTAACATTGCGGCTGTGGCCCGCCCACTGCTGGAATGTCTCTCCCACAACTGAATTTTATTTGGCAGGCCATTAGTTGCCTAAAGTCATGGCTTCTGGTCCCTCTCAGGTAAGATGTCCCACCTCGAAGAGCTACCAGCCAATTAGGATTTGGGAGGGTTCTTCAAATGTGGGCGGCTTCTGCTATCAGGAGGCTCCTCCTTGGTACACAACATGCCCAAACAGAATGGACAAATCTTGCCACCCGCTCCCCACCCCCATCTCTTTGCCCCCAACCTACAGGCAGGCTGCCAGGTTATATCTGGCAGCCTTGACATGTGCGTTGCAGTGAAGTTGCCATTAATTGGTGAATTAAGGTCCTCAGTTGGCCCAAGAGTGTACAGGCCACCCACCACCTATCCCACTGTTGGTAAAATATCAGTGAAGGTGGGTAGGCAATGGGCAAGACAACCCCCATCTACCCCAAATGATTTTACCTCACCCACCTGCCAGCTCACTCCTGGGCCCAACCAGTTACTTGTTTTAAAACATCACAGCATTTTGGGTGTAAATGAGTCAAAGTTTAAAACTACAGTATGGCTTGATCTCCTTGATCATTCGCATCTGCCCGTTAAACCTCCATCTATACAAATCTCTGCCCACACAACACACCATGTCCTCAACTCTTAAGAAGCAAATATATCCAATTGCATTTCTTTAGAACAATGCGGTTGGCTTTAACTTTACAACTGGATGTACCGGTTTCCTCCCACAGCCCAAAGATGTGCAGGTTAGGTGGATTGGCCATGATAAATTGCCCTTAGTGTCCAAAATTGCCCTTAGTGTTGGGTGAGGTTACTAGGTTATGGGGATAGGGTGGAGGTGTTGACCTTGGGTAGGGTGCTCTTTCCAAGAGCCGGTGCAGACTCGATGGGCCGAACGGCCTCCTTCTGCACTGTAAATTCTATGATAAATTCTATGATGTTCAGATACAGGAGGGAACGCAGTCAATTTTCTGGTCTTTTAAGTGGAATTTACAAGCATCTTTGTAAAAACAATGTCATGATCTGCTCGCATTATCTGTTTTTTTAATGCATTGTTTATGACAATGTTGAAGTCATATTAAAGCTTAAAACTTGTACTCAATAGCAGGTTCGTAAACAAGCTGGGATAAAGTGTCCTCTTTGAACGCAATCAGTGATCCAGCACAAATTGCGCCCAAGATTGCACTACTTTTGACAAGTATTGTTTTTCTCGGGTTTTCACTCAAACCCATTTGTACAATGTTGAATGTAAAATATGCCATGCACTAGCACAATTGGGCAGTGTTTAAGAATGGATTTTTTTACTTGAATAATATTCCTTGATGTATTTGAGAGTGATAACTTGCTGCAGTTTTATTAATAAAATTATCTCAAAAATAAGCCTTTTGACTAAAATTTTCCATGTATCACCTGAGTAACCTAATTTTAAACAGCTGAGAATTATTCGAAAAGAACTAGAGAGCGTATTTGCTTGATATATTGGTGCGCAGCATGAGTTCCTCAGTAAATTAACATTTTAAAATAGTTGAAGCTTTTCAAAAGTGTACTCAAAAACATCCAGTTTAATTTTTTTAAGCCTTCTGGAAGGCCTGCAAATGAGTGGAAACTTGTCATGGTGATCAATTAGATCTGGTGACTTGACCAGTTTTGTGGGGTGGGCAGGCTTCTTGAGCAATGTTTTTTAAGGTTATGCAATATATTATGGAAACTTAGGTTGGACAGAATGCAATTTGCACTTAAAATTATAATTTTTTTTGTCGTTTATGAGTGAATTGCATTAACATAAAAAGCCCAGGGCACAGAAACGCCAGGCCACTGTGCCTGATGTGCATGAATTATGGTTAAATGATTTTAAACTTTAAATTCTAAAACTCAAAAATGACATTTATGGGATGGAACTCTCTGGCCGTTCACGCCAGTGGTATCTTCTGACGACGTACCCCCGCTGGTGGCGAGGAGTGTTTTCAACAGGAATCCCTATTGACAATGGTGGGACCAGAAAGCCCCGCCGCCAGCCATTAGCGGCCCGACTCCTGCCTGCTAATTGTGTGGAAGCAGCATTTCCTTGTCAATTCCTCACACTGGTTTCAGTTGATTCTTGCCAATTTTATACCCATTTTGAGTTCAGGCATATTGTTATGGGCCAGGGTTTAGAGAATCCCAAAGTGTATCATGGAGTTCACCTGACCCACAACTTTTAATAGATTGTGATATGGGGAGCACACGGCCCACTCTACAGGTGTGGTACAGCAGAAATGGAAAAGTATTATTTAAAACAAAACAATGTTTATTCTCAAGTTAACCTTTTTAAAACATACAGTGAACATCTTAGCAACCATCAATTCAAATACAAAAAAAAACAACATTAAGTAATCCTTAAAGCTTTCCTTTTAACATCCATAAAACTTAAAACACCTTTTGCCAGAAGCGCATCAGGTTAAAGTCACTACTGTTATTAGTTTTAAATCACCTGGATTGATTTACAGTCTTTAGATTACAGAGAGAGACTATAATACCCCTTCAGGCTGTGACTGCAGCTATCCAGCTCTGAAAATGAAAAATAAAACATACCCTGCAGCAAACAGCCTAAAACAAAAGTAAAAAGCTGACAGACAGCCCAGCTCCACCCACTCTCTGACATCAATGCAGTAATAAACACTCATTTCTTAAAGGTACTCTCACTACAGATATTTATATACATACCCATTGAAAACACCCATTTCTTAAAGGTACTCTCACATGACACCTCCCCCCAAGAAAAAAAAATAAACCATCAACTTCAAGATGGTTTCATTTTTCACCTTTTCACTATCCTTTAAGAAATGCACACAGTAAGTATACTTTTTCATTTCAAAAAACAACACACGTAAACAGGTAATATAGTCCATTTTTTTCCGTTTTTCTTCCTCTAACTGAAATCCTTCTCGATTGACAGTCTCTTTGAACAAGAAGGTCTCTGCACGATCTGTCCATTTCTCTACGCCTTGGCATTTCTCTTTAAAGTCAGATACTTTAGTTCAATCTGATCACTGAGTCCCTTGTAATTCTCCAACACGGGAGCATTGGTTATCACAGCTTTCAGGCAGTCAAATGCCTGTTGACACTCCCTGTCCACTGGAATTTGTTACGCTTCTTCAGCAAGTCCATCAGTGGAGCAATCACGCTACAAAACCTTTACACAAATGTTTGATCACATCCATTCATGTCAAGAATTCACATTATTTCCCTTCTGCTTGAGGGTACCGGAAACTCCTCAATAACTGTTGGCTTCACATCCCCTGTGACCATTCGACCCTGTCTGATTGTATGGCCAAGGAAAGTGACTTGGGCTTTTCCAAATTCACGTTTGGCTAGGTTTACCACCAAACCCGCCTCCTGTAGTCGATCGAATAACTCCATCAAATGTTTTAAATGTTCTTTCCATGTCTGGTTGAAAATTGCCAGATCGTCGATATATACCGCACAATTGGGTAATCCTGAAACGACTTTGTTAGTTAACCGTTGAAATGTGGCTGGTGCGTTTTTCATGCCAAATGGCATAACCTTGAATTGGTATTTACCATCTGGAGTCACAAAAGCTGAAATCTCCTTCGCCCTTTCGGATAAAGGTACCTGCCAGTAACCTTTAAGTAAATCCAGTTTGGAAACAAAAGCTGATTGTCTCACTTTCTCAATGCAATCCTCCAAACGTGGGATAGGATGAGAGTCCGTTCTTGTAACTGCGTTAACCTTTCTATAGTCCTCACTCAACCGTTGGGTACTGTCTGGTTTTGGTACCATCACTATGGGTGAGCTCCATTGGCTGCAACCCACTTCAATTATGCCATTCTTAAGCATACTCTCAATCTCTTTGTTAACCTGTGCCAATTTTAAAGGGTTAAGTCTGTACGGATGTTATTTGATTGGAACAGCATTTCCCACATCTACATCATGTATAGCCATTTTAGTACCTCCCAAATTATCTCCACAAACGTGCCCATGTGATATCAATAACTCTTTCAGGTCAGTCCGTTTTTCCTCTGGAAGGTAACTCAACAATTTATACCAATTTTTAAGCACATCCTCGTTTTCCAATTTAATTTGAGGCATGTCAAATTCAGTCATCTGGATTTGGTTCGTCACTTTGAGATAAAATCATTAAAATCTCCTCCTTTCCCTCTCCTTCCCTTTCCAAGTAGCTTTTAAGCATATTCACATGACACACTCGGTCAGTCTTCCTTCTATCTGGTGTTTTCACCACATAATTCACCTCACTTAATTTCCTTTCAATCTGATAAAGTCCACAAAACCTTGCTTTTAAAGGTTCACCAACCACTGGTAACAACACTAAAACTTTATCTCCACTGGCAAAACTATGAACGTTGGATTTCTTGTCCGCTACCCGTTTCATCACATTTTGTGCAACTTTGAAATGCTGCCTAGCCAATTCACCTGCTCTATTTAATCGTTCCCTAAAATTTGACACGTAATCCAATAATGTAATTTCCGATTTCTCACTCACCAATTTTTCCTTAATCAATTTAAGTGGTCCTCTTACCTCATAACCAAAAATTAGTTCAGAAGGACTAAATTTGTATGACTCATTAGGTGCATCCCTAATTGCAAACAGTACGAATGGAATTCCTTTATCCCAATCCTCTGGATAATCTTGACAATAAGCCCTCAACATTGTCTTTAATGTCTGATGCTACCTTTCTAATGCTTCCTGCGATTCTGGATGGTACGCAGTTGATTTAAATTGTTTTATTCCTAAGCTATCCATAACTTTTTTGAATAACCTTGAGGTAAAATTCGATCCTTGATCCGATTGTACATCTGTGGGTAGTCCATATCAAGTAAAGAATTTAAGTAACTCTTCCATGATCTTTTTAGCTGTAATATTATATACTGGAATGGCCTCTGGAAACCTAGTAGACACATCCATTAGAGTCAAAAGATATTGATGCCCACTTTTCGTTTTTGGAAGCGGTCCTATGCAACCAATTAAGACCCTTGTAAAAGGTTCTTCAAGTGCTGGAATGGATATTAAGGGCTCGGGTTTCATCATTGCTTGAGGTTTCCCTATCACTTGACATGTGTGACATGATTGACAAAATTTAACTACACCTTTATGTAGTCCAGGCCAATAAAAATGTTGATGTATTTTAGCTTGAGTTTTCCTTATTCCCAAATGACCTCCCACTGGTACCTCATGTGCAACTCGCAACACCTCCTTTCTATACCCTACCGGCAATACTACTTGATGAACTTCTGCCCACTTTTCATCCGCCTGCATATGTAAAGGTCTCCATTTTCTCATCAAGACATTACTTTTACGGTAATAACACTCTGGTATACACTCAGATTCCTCTTCGGTGTATGCTTTCTGATACATCCGTTTTATTTCTACATCGTTCTGTTGTAACTCCGCCAATGTTCCTGAACTAAAGATACCCGCCACATCGTCCACCTGTTCTTGTTATTTTTCAACCATCTGATCAAAAATCGTTTCTGATAATTGCACTTCAACTTCATCTTCGCTCTTTGATTTCTCCTCTTGTCTTAACCTGTAACTTTGCAACCTTGTTACTACACAATCCGGAAAAATCCCAGGATATTCGCCCTTCAACACTTCAGTTGTCTGATTTTTCACTGGCTTATCAACCACAATAGGCATCATTCCCACCTGCGATCCAACTATATCATTACCCAAGATAAACTGTATTCCTGGACAAGATAGTTTCTCTGTTACTCCTACTACCACTTCACCACTCTTCACTGGACTTTCCAACCTTACCTTATATAATTGAACACTACTCCTCTCACCCTGAATTCCACATATTACCACCTTTTCTGGCAACATTCTTCCCAAACTACATAACTCCTCATCTCTTACCATTAAAGAATCACTAGCTCCCATATCTCTTAAAATTGTGACTGTTCCTCCTGATACACATGAGTAAACTTTACCCACACAAGTAAATTCTTTGAAGAGATCTGGCACCTTCTTATCAATCACCTCTTGATCAGGCTGTACAATCTTTTGCACCTCCCTCGCTTCACTTGGGCTTTCCTTTACCACTTTAACAAACCCCACTGTCTTATCCTGTTTTACCACATCAGCCTTCCCAGTGCTTTTCTTCAACCACCAACACTGTGACTTTATTACAGTGAAAACATTTGAAATGTTTCATGTCTCTTCCACCCTCCTGGATTTCTTTTTTAATCTGAGATACACTCTCCTTATTATCTCCCATCAGATCATCTTTACCTTTACCACTTGAGCATTTCTCATGTCCCCAGTTTCTATCCCTCACAGGCTGATACTGATGTCGGATACCAAGCTTCAATTTATGAACAAATTCATAATCATCTGCCATTTCTGCTGCTAATCTTGCAGTTTTAACCCTCTGTTCTTCGACATGAGTTCTCACTACATCTGGAATTGAATTTTTAAACTCCTCCAAAAGTATAATTTCTCTGAGAGCTTCATACGTTTGGTCTATTTTCAAAGCCCTTATCCACCTGTCAAAATTACTCTGTTTGAGCCTTTCAAATTCCATGTATGTTTGACCAAATTCTTTCCTTAAATTTCTAAACCTTTGTCTGTAGGCTTCAGGCACTAGTTCATATCCACCTAAGATGGATATTTTCACCTCCTCATACGTCCCAGATACCTCCTCCGGTCGTGATGCAAACACTTCACTAGCCCGACCTACCAGCTTTGTTTGAATCAGTAATACCCACATGTCCTGCGGCCATTTCATTTGTTTAGCTACCTTCTCAAAGGAAATGAAAAAGGCTTCTACCTTCTTCTCATCAAACCTTGGCAATGCTTGGACATATTTAAATAGATCCCCACCAAGCCTTCAACTATGACGCTCTTTCTCACTATCCTCATCACTATCATCCAACTGTACGTTTCCCTTTATGCCTGCCAATTTTAACTGACTGTCATGTTTCATGGCCATTTTCTGAAGTTCAAACTCTCTCTCTTTATCTTTTTCCCTCATCTGTATCTCCCGTTCTCTTTCTTTTTCCTCTCTATCTCTTTCGTATTCAAGCTGCTTTAATTCTTTCTCATGTTCCATTTGTTTAATTTGCAACTGAATTTTTGCCATTTCCAATGAGTCAAACTGTATCTCAGGCAACTTTAAATGCTTAGCCACCGCCATAATTACCTCATCTTTTCACATTTTGTCAGGTAATGTTAACTGCAATGTTTTTGCCAAATCTAACAGTCTGCTTTTAGTCTCTGTCCGTAAGGTACTGCATGTGACCGTCTCCACCCCAAAAAACTTCTGAGCCTCTGAAAGAGCCATTGTCCACAACACACTCCCCACTTAAACTAAAATACCACACCTGAAAAGTAACCACAATATGCTCACCCCTCACTGTCTTTAAGTTCACTAAGCCAATCCAATAGATAGACTTTTATCCCCCTCGAGCCCCCAATTTGTTATGGGCCAGGGTGTAGAGAACCCCAAAGTGTATTCTGTAGTTCACCTGACCCACAACTTTTAATAGATTGTGGTATGGAGAGCACACGGCCCACTCTACAGGTGTGGTACAGCAGAAATGGAAAAGTATTTTTAAAAACAAAACAATGTTTATTCTATGAACTCAAGTTAACCTTTTTAAAACATACAGTGAACATCTGAGCAACCATCAATTCAAATACAAAAAAATACAGCACTAAGTAATCCTTTAAGCTTTCCTGTTAACATCCATAAGAATTAAAACACCTTTTACCAGAAGCACATCAGGTTAAAGTCACTACTGTTATTAGTTTTAAATCACCAGAATCGATGTACAGTCTTTAGATTACAGAGAGAGACTCTAATACCCATTCTGGCTGTGACTGCAGCTAGCCAGCTCTGAAAAATGAAACTAAAACACACCCTGCAGCAAACAGCCTAAAACGAAAGTGGAAAGCTGACAGACAGCCCAGCTCTACCCACTCTCTGTCATCAATGCAGTAATAAACACCCATTTCTTAAAGGTACTCTCACTACAAATATTTATATACATACCTATTTATAAACACCCATTTCTTAACGGTACTCTCACATGACAATATTCTAATAAGATAGGGAGCATACTTGGGGGTTGTTCAACATTAGCAAAATCAGTTTTGGTCACCTCTGAGTTGCACCCTGATGTTCACAACATTACCAGTAAGAATAAAAGATCAGGGAGGATCATTACGACTTTGGATAAGCTTGCAAAATGAACACTCTTACTGTCAGCCCCAGGTGAGGTTCCCCAAAAGTTGATGAATTGCCGAGACCCCTCGAATTGTCACCATCTAGCTGGGATACCACCTCCCTCCCCCCAAATTATTACAAACACAGTTGAGAAGGGATGACTGGTTCCATGTCTTAATTAATCCCACTCATTGCTGGTAGCAACAAAGGTTTAATCTAACAAGGTTCTCTTTCTCTTGGATACCTTTTCCAGTCCCAATAGTTTTGTTTAAAAGGGAGTCAATTTAACCAGGCTTTCTCAAGTTAAAATAGAGTAAGTTTATTATTACCTGCTACAACGGTAAGGAGAAATGGTTAAACACATGCATCTACACTCATATGGTTTGGAAGTCAGAATTCAGTCCGATAGTAATAAGTGTAAATGAAACATTATACAGAACATTCCTGGAGTTGCAAGTAGTAGATGATGATGCATTGCAGCCGATACAGGTTGATTGAGTAGTTGATTCTCCAGTTCAGCTGTTCTGTAGTATGGTACTGAGATTTCAGTTCTTTTTCCAACTGCCATCCTTCTACTAGCTGATCAATTTTCACAGTCGGAGAGAGAGTTTTAGATATTCCTTCAAAAGCTGGCTATTTGTGCACAGGCCCTGCCTCAGCTACTGTATCACCTTCAGCGCGGCACTTCCAGCTACTTTTCTCATAGCACACACACGCAGACCGAGAGATGGACCAGCAGGCAAACCCCAGACAGCCCTCTCAGCTAGTTTTTAACCCCACTTTTTGTATTTGAACTGGAGTTCACCCGTCAGTCTAGGCAATTTTCAGGTATTTGGATGAGATAGTCATTATGTTCCTTTGTCTTCATCAGCCTTTGGATTCTTTCAGAATTACCTTGACTGGAATTACAGAAGGGGTTGCACAGTTCCTGAGAGAACGATCCTGCAGCCTTTCCTGTCAGTGGCTAGTGGTACATTCTCAGTCATCTTCAGTGGGTGTCCATTTTTAAAATGTAAAAACTCAGGTCTTTTTAAAAGTCCAACATTTCCGTGTATAATTCCAGAGACATTGCTCCCTCGTCATAACAGCAATATTAATTCAACTGCCTTTTATACATTGCTCCTGATGTTTTCTTTCCCCCAGTAAAGTCCACATGCAACATCACCCAGAGTCAAAATGACCTCAAAGTCTTTAGGAAAGGAAGAAGGAGTGGTAAAAGTAGAGGAAAGAATTTCAATTATGGGCACTCACCAATGTCATCCCGTCCAAAAGGGACTGGCACTAAAATCGCTGGCATCAAAAAACACATTTGAAACAGGAAGGTGGATTCACTGAAGTGACTTTGTTTGCTGGGTCTTCATTGATCACTTCCATTTTTTCTGCAGGTGCACATGGCATTACTGCCTCAGTCAGATGTAGCCGAAGGTTTTACTTCAGCAGCCATCTGTGTACCCAAAGTCAGACTGACACCATAAACTAGCCATTCAGTGAAGTTGCTCATAGACAGGGTTGGGCCATGATTCTTTACATAGTAACGGATTTTGCATATGAATTGAACTGAATTTTATCTAATTGAATGAAGGATGTACCAAAGTGTAAACAAGTTATATATTTTCCCTGGAAACAGTAATAACACTTTAAAAAATACAAAGAATTGTCTCGTGTTGCACATCGGGGATAGTATACTGTGTGTGTTTTACTTGCAAGCGGTTGTGAAGAGAAAAACTGGTTATACTAATTGAAGCAACTTTTACTTGCTATAAAGCTGCTGTGTGTGACCACAGCTTGACTAATTTAGAGCAGTTTCATCCATGGGCAACATTTTATCTTTTATTGGTTTGTAGCAATCTGTAAAATGTTAGGAAGCATGTACTATTAAATGGATGAGAGCTTCTACAAAATGATCACATATGTTCCTTTTGAATATTTTAATGGAGAAGGTTAAAGTAAATATTCAATGGATAGACATATGCAGAAAACACAATCAGAATGGAATGGTACATTTATTAAAAAGTGTTGCTATTTCAAGCCTGCTTTTTCTGCGGAGGGGGTGAAATTGCTAAAAAGATTATTAAAAATGCAGCAATATTAAAATTCAGACATTGAAACAACATGCTTTAATTAAGGCAACAAATGTCTGAAATAAATCGAAATGTTAGAAACCAGACGTGCACTTTGACTGTTAAAGAATTTGCTGGCACAAACAGCACCATAGGATTAGAATTGACTTTAGGAGGGAATATTAGGAACGCAGTCATTAGAAGTAATTTGTGCTAGAAGGGAAACACAATGTTATGTACCCCTACAATTTTTTTAAGTGACTTATTTTATCTTCCTCTTTAATCTTTCAGAGTCGATCTCTGAGTTTAAGGAAAACGTTGATTAATAAATTATCGTCCATAAATCTTATGATAACTATTACGGTCTTTAGAGAATTTTGATACCACATCTGGAAAAAGTAACCTTGTTCTTCTGTGCTCCTGCCTGTAAAGCAGCATGCCACAATCTTTATTGTTATATGTTAGGAAATAAAATTATGAGAATTCTTCACATTCATCTGTATAACTGCCAAAAACCATAATCAGATTTGTTGACGAAGTAGAAAATAAATGAACAGCTTTGCACAATCAAATCTGATGTGAATTAAGAATTCACGTTGCTTTTGCCTTGCAATTTGTATTTTGTTACTCAAAACTCAGGGTATGATTTTAATGCCCAGCAGGCCTCAGGTAGATGGAGGATGGGTTAGACACATTCAAGGCTTAAATTTAGGCCCCGCATGCACAAAGCTAGTTAGTAGCTGGAAATCACTTGCTGACCAGTGAGTAAGGACCAGGGGCAGGTCCTACCCGGCAGGACCTCCGCATTCTGGCTGCGTGGGCCGTCCTGGTGGGGAGGAGGGGGGATCTGACTTCAGGGGGCCTCCACGGTGGCCAGGCCCGTGATCGGGAGCTACCGATCGGCGGGCGGGCTAATTCCGGGGAGACCTATGTTACTCCGTGCTGGGCCCCTGTAGGGCGCTGCCATGTTGCCTGGGAGCCGGCGCGGAGATGGCAACCCATGCACATTCGCGGACCCACACCGCCCGTGCTGGCGCCCGTATCGGCAGCTGGAGCTGCGTGAAGCGCTCCAGTGCCATGCTGGCCCCCTGTGCGGTGCATGATCGCTGCTCCTAGTGGCCAGATGACGCCGTTGTAAAACGCTCTGGCGTTTACGACGGCGTCAACATTTAGCCCCATTATCGGAGAATCCCGCCCCAGATGTTAGAGCAGGCAGAGTTTGCCATGCAGCACAAATGTGTGGCATGCCAACAAACAGATAGGTCATGGACATGGGCCTGCCGCTCTACCTGGACCTAATGAGGAAAGATTTCCACCACTTTGAAGGGTCTCCACTCTCCTTTCAGCTACCAATCTGTCTTCGCCCAACAGGAAATTCACAACAATTACCTACTCAGGCCCAGGTAAAAATGCAATTGGTGTCTCTGACATTATTTGACCCAATTTGTTTCAATATATGGGCCATTTATCGGCTTCTGGTGGGTGCCGATGTCTATCTAATAATTATAGTAAGCAGGTAAAACTATGACCAGCAGGATTCCAGCAGATACTGGGTGCAAGACTGAATGTAGCAGGATTAAAAAAATGAAGTGCCTTTATATGGTGCCTTACATAGCCACCACACATCTCCAATCACTTTACAACCAATGAAGTTCTTTTGAAGTGTAATCACCATTGTAACGTAGGGAAGGATCCACCCCATCCTATTCCCACCATCCGAGATGAGTTTACATTCCTTCTTCGATATTTCATCCACATAGGCCCAAGAATGTTCTATTATCCTGCATCGCAAAGAGAAAACATCATCCACCAGACTGCAATGAAATGAACTCTTTTTGTTAAGAGGGAATAAAGAAAGCCAGGAAACAAACCTCTGATATTCCGTTTGAAGCATATATCATATTTTTCTGGTTTATAGTGAGGTAGCACTTTTGAAGAAATTATTTCAGAAATATGTTGAGATAAAAAGGGACAATTTTCAAAGTATACTGATTAACCTTTTTACTAGTCTTTTCAATAAAAAGTCCATGAGAATGCTTCAAGCGGTTGCTAAACGATGTTGTGTGCATTTTATTTAAAGCCAAATCAGTCTCTTGCAAATTCGAAACATTCGAGTGCATTGTTTCCAACCATATGTTTGCAATAAGAATGGCTGATGAGTGAAAGGGAAGAATACCATTAGGGTTAGACATCCCCTAAAGATTACTCTATAGTTTGGTAATCATACACATTTTTCCTGTAATGCATATAAATATTTATTATTCAAGTCATGTTTTAGTGAAGTAGTCAATATGTCTTACATCTCCTGGTAAAGAGACTGTCTTTCTGACAGTGAATTTTGCATATAATTTTTAACCCGTTTGGATAGTGCTGTACAAGAAAATTATTTATAGCTACTTCACTTAAAGTCCTTTTAATTTTGTAAATTAAAATATATTGAAAACCTTCAGCATGGAATCATAAACTCATAGATAGTTTAACATGCCTTGTGATTGCCTTGTTATTGCACTTATCAGATTCTTTAGTTATTTATAAAATGTTTTCTGCAGCCCATCTATGTGAATGCTCCTGTTGCTAATTGTTTGCTGTTCGCTCTGTGCTTCAGCAGTGTAATGGTTAACTTTAAGGGCTATGGAACTGAGTGATCAGAACAAGACTGTCAAACAGAATCTTTACTGTGCTCAGTATCAAAGACAAATAATTACTCCCTCCCTCCCTCTCTACGCGGTAACAATGAATAATATTGGTCACATATTATTCTCTAGCAATGATTGTATGTGTGCCAGGAGAGTTTGATTCAAGAGGCTTTACGACTTCATTGAACACTTGCAGTTGATTAAGTAGAGAATAACGGATACCTGGGAGTAATTACAAGGCAGTAATCTCGTCAGGGGATTCAAATGATGTCATATACCGCAAAGTGAAACACGAACAGTTTATAACTGTCATTTGAACCTTGGGATTAAATTACCAATTTGAAATAGCTCTCGGATATTTGTTATTTCTAAAGTAATATATAATACAAATTTTATTCAATAGTTTTATTTTTTCACGTCTAATTACGTAAGCAAAAGTCCTAACTATTAGCACACTTTGTGTTGTTGATACCAGATGTATTCACACCAAATAATTTATAGTCAGGGCAATGTTACTGCGAGCATATAGAGAAAGAATTATAAATTTATATCAGGTAAGTCTATGAAAGGCATATATTATATATTGGAAATTACACAGAATAGAATTCAAAGCAAATTTCATTATTTCAAAATGAAACAAAGTGAAGTTTCAAAAGTTTATTGATGTCATTTTGGCGTTAAGGCATTTTACAATCCAAATTGGGGATAAAGTAATCTCTGTCCTTTTTGTTTGTGTTTTTCATGAATCGTGTTTTCTATTTTTCTTTATTTGACTGCATTTTCATGGTGGCCAGCAAAGAATGGTGAAACTTTGCTTCAGTACCAAGGAATTAGGCTGGAAAGAATCTTGTAATTTACCATTCTGTTATAAGTAAAGCCGAGATTTGATCAGCAGCTGATACGAGGGAAGATCCTAGCTTCCATGTAATGAAACGTCATGGGCTGGATTCTCCGTTTTGGAGACTAAGTCCCCACGAAGTCATGAAAACTGGGGTGTTTTACGCCAGGAAAATTGGTGTAAAACGGCCACCGATTCCCCATTTTGCTGGGGGTGAGCAGGGAGGCAGTGTAGAGCTCGCAGCTTGAGCTGCAGATATGGCCCTCAGCACTTCCGGATCTGAGGCCACGCATGTGCATGGCAGCGGCCTACAGCTGCCGCGCCGTGCTTCATGGCGGACACAGCCCACAGACCTGGATCGCCAAAGTAATGCCCCCCTTCGGCCGCTTGTACGCCACGGACTGCCCGCCTACAGTGCCCCCTGCCTGCGGATCGGCCCTCCCCCACTGAGGCGGCCCCGGACTGAGCCCGCAGCCGCCACACTGTGTTCACGAATGGTGTGAGCACATGTAACTCAAGCCGTCAGGAACTCGGCCGGTCGGGGACGGAGCATCGCGGGGCGGGCCTCAGGCAATGGTCTGACGCGATGGATAATCAGGGCGGCGAATGCGATTTCGGCGTCGAGGAGCGGAGATTCCAGCCCCATATGTACATGAAATAAAGGTCATCAATTCCCTTAATTGTGCCAAAATCACATGATGTAAATGACTTCTTCTAAGAATCACCAGCTGCCAAACCCAAGCTCTGCAATTCCCTCCCTAAACCTCTCTCTTTCTTTGTTTAAGACACTCCTTAAAACCAATCACTTGAACCAAGCTTCTTGCCACCTGCTCTAATATCACCCTATGTGGTGCAGTGCCAAGTGTTGCTTTATAATGCTCTTCTGCAGCACTTTTAGATGTATTTATGCATTAAAAGGTGTTATATAAATACACATTGTTGTTGTTGATCCTGGTTCCCCCAGGATCACTTGGCTCCAGACAGCAATAGGACCTTGGTCAAAACATGGATGCAGGAGTTGAATTCCAGATTTGCGGTCGACGTGACTCTCCTTGGCATCATGCAGCAATGGACTGAGTGCGATATCAAGGTGCCCGAGTCAAAATGAAATCAATCGAAATCAGGGGTAAACCTCTTTACTGGCTGAAATCATATCCAACATTAAGGAAGATGATTGTGGTGGTTGAGGGCCAACCATCTCTTCCGCTGGACAGTGCTGCAGTCCTCAGGACTTATAGGGGGATGTTAGCTTTGTGGTAATGTTATTGAACTAAAACTCTGGACACAAGTTCAAATTCCACCAGACCGGTTAGGGGAATTTAAATTCATTTGGAGGATATAAATAGTCTGCAAAGGGATTTAGAGAGGTTAAGTGAGTGGGAAAAAAATTGACAGATGGGGTAAAATGTGGGAAAATGTGAACTCGTCCACTTTGGCAGGAAAAATAGAAAAGGGACTTATTATTTAAATGGAGACGGATTTCAAAGCTCTAAGACACAGAGGGATCTGTGTGTGCATGAATCATTAAAATGTTAGATTGCAGGTACAGCAAGTGATTATGTAAGCAAATGGAATGTTGGTGTTTATAGCACGGGGGATGGAATATAAAAGTAGAGAAGTTTTGCTGCAATTGCACAGCGGTGCTGGATTGCAATAACTGGCGACCAGTGACGAACCAACAATAAAGGTTTATTAATAATACTGAGCAGCTCTTACATGCTGTGTGCTTGCCTGTGTCCAGAGCAAAACTCCAGCAGTCCCGACACGTGAGTCCTTTTGTACCCGCATCATCCCAGCATCCATGTGACCACCTGGTCAACACCTTCTCCATTTAAGTTGGGATAACCAGTAGTATTGAGGTGTAACAGTGGTAGAGAACATTCACAAGGTGTCAACTATTTACAATATGCAAAGTTGAACAGGACTAACAGCAGGGCAGCACGGTAGCATTGTGGTTAGCACAATTGCTTCACAGCTCCAGGGTCCCAGGTTCGATTCCGGCTTGGGTCACTGTCTGTGTGGAGTCTGCCCATCCTCCCCGTGTGTGCATGGGTTTCCTCCGGGTGCTCCGGTTTCCTCCCACAGTCCAAAGATGTGCAGGTTAGGTGGATTGACCATGATAAATTGCCCTTAGTGTCCAAAATTGCCCTTAGTGTTGCGTGGGGTTACTGGGTTATGGGGATAGGGTGGAGGTGTTGACCTTGGGTAGAGTGCTCTTTCCAAGAGCCGGTGCAGACTCGATGGGCCGAATGGCCTCCTTCTGCACTGTAAATTCTATGATATAACTATTTACATTACATTGTGCAAAACACTGACTGCGCTTCTCCCTCTCCTTTTAACAACAATGGGCGGGATTTTCCGTCCCGCCACACCCATTTTCTGGCATGGCGCGCCTCCACCGGCAACGGGATTCTCCGTCCTAGCAGCTGGCCAATGGGGTTTCCCATTGTGGGCACCCCCACATCGTCGGGAAATCTGCGGGTGTGATTGCGCTGCCGGCGAATCAGAAGATCCCACCAATGGAGAATCCAGCCCAAGGTCCTTTCGTAGACTAGTTCATCACATAGTCCTTGAATCTTGTTTTTTATTTACTCATGCTGCCTGAGCTTGTGATTGTGCCAGTTGGCTGTGCTGGAAGTGCCCTCGGGTTGGTGTCCTCAGTGTGGATGGCATCAGGCACCCTTGCGGTGTTGCAGGTCTTGCTGCATTGGCCTCTGAAGGCGCCTCCATTTCCATTGGTGTAGGGGGCCTGGATTGGAGGCCAGATGCATGGGGTACTGTGCTGGTTCATGGCACTGATTTAGATATCTGCAGTAGGTGCTGCCAGTTTCATACAGAATGAGCACTGCCTGAGAAAGCACAGAGCTGTTTGGTTGTGGGACATGGCTGTGTACCACTGCCAGTTTGTTGCGGTTGCATGTTGCCTGGATCCTAACCATTTTACCAGGATCTAAAGGGCAGAATATCAGGGCATTTTGATTTCCCTTTGTCGCTGCTTCATAAGGCGCTGCTCAGGTTGCAGTCGACCTTCGTTTGCAAGAGGGCTTTGGCAATGGGAATCGTGGCCCTGGTGCACTTGGTGAATATTTGTTGTGCTGATGAGAGCAGATCCTGGGCGAGATTCTCCCCTACCCGGCGGGGCGGGGGGTCCCGGCGGGATGGAGTGTCATGAACCACTCTGTCGTTGGGTCGCCCCAACGGTGCGGATTCCTCCGCACCTTTAGGGGCCAAACCCGCACCTTTAGAGGCTAGGCCCACCCTGGAGTGGTTGGCGCCCCGCCGGCTGGTGTGGAAGGCCTTTAGCGCCACGCCAGCCGGGGCCAAAGGGACTCCGCCGGCCAGCGGGAGTCCACGCATGCGCGGGAGCATCAGCGTCTGCTGATGACATCCCCGCGCATGCGCACGGGGGGGGGACACCTACGCATCGGCCATCGCGGAGACCTACACGGCCGATGCGTAGTAAAAGAGTGCCCCCACAGCACAAGCCCGCCCGCGGATCGGTGGGCCCCGATCGCGGGCCAGGCCACCGTGGGGGCACCCCCCAGGGACAGATCGCCCCGAGTCCCCCCCAGGACCCCGGAGCCCTCTAGCGCTGCCAGGTCCCGCCGGTAAGGGACCTGGTTCAATTCACGCCGGCGGGACCAGCATAGGAGCAGCTGGACTTCGGGTCATCATGGGCCGGAGAATCACCGGGGGGGGGGAGCCCGCCGACCGGCGCGGCACGATTTCTGCCCCCGCCGAATCTCCGGTGCTTGAGAATTCGGCGGGGGCGGGATTCACGCCGTCCCCCGGCGATTCTCCGACCCGGCGGGGGGTCGGAGAATCCCGCTCCCTGTCTTGCAGGCTGAGGAGTGCAGCATAGAAAGTTGTGTGACCTCAGGGACATGTCTCATGTTAGTGCTTGGCTGCGCGTACTGCCCGTTCCCAGACCATTGGGTTGTGGGCACCAGAGACCTACTCATAATATGATCAAAATCCCATGTGTGTGCAAAGTCCCTGAACTCCCTGGAGACGAACTGTTGTCCGTAATTATCCTCTGAAGGAGACAGTGTGTGATGAAGTGTCCCCTGAGTTTGCCGATGACTGTTTTGTTCTTCATGTCTGACAGCTGATTTCGAACCAACCAGAGTACAAGGCAACTCATAACAAGTTACATTTGAAGATATGTGAGTGACTATGGGTGGTCTGGGACCTCATGTAGGCTCAGTGGTGCTTTGGCTTAATGCGGTTTGAGAACATTGCATGGTGCACACTTGGATACTTTCCTTTCCATGTTCACAAACATCAAAAGCCAGTATTGGGATTCCTTTGCCCTGTATCTGGTTGCTTCCAGCCCTGGTGGAGTTGTTGTGTATAGTGCCCCGGAAGAGAGGTGATGCTGATGAAATACTGGCTGTGCAGTATCAGTCCGTCTTGTATGGTTAGCTCCTCTCTCACAGAGAAGAATGTGCAGAGCTCATGGGTAAACTCCTTTGAAGACTCAGGCAAGCCTTTCATAATGAAGTGGTGGAGCTGCCTCCCTGTGAGATCCACGATAGGGCATCCTTAAGTTCCTCGATACAAAGTGAAAGTACCTGTACAGTCATGATGTCAAAGTCCTCCTCATGAACTGCCTGGTCAGTGGTGGGTAGGAAGGCTCTGGAAAGAACATCAGAAGGGTATAGCTCTTTACTGCATTTGTAGACGAGACACCACTGAGGTTGTAGCATTGCAGCTTGAGCATCAAATGCTGCTGTAATGCAGACGCAGTGTGAAGCGGCTTTTTAAAAATGTGTTGATGATCATAGATGGAGTCATGATGTTTCTGACAAGTGACAAATAAGGCAAGGAGTTTCTTCTTGATTTGGGCATAACGAGTCTCTGCCATGATGTGGAGATGCCGGCGTTGACTGGGGTGGGCATAGTAAGAAGTCTTACAACACCAGATTAAAGTCCAGCAGGTTTACTTTGAATCGCTAGCTTTCAGAGCGTCAGGCGACTTACCCGATGAAGGAGCGACGCTCTGAAAGCTAGTGATTACAACTGGTGTTATAAGACTTCTTACTGAGTCTCTGTCAGTAACGGGTCCTGATGTGAAGGCTACTGATCTGCCATTCTCGTTGCAGACAGTGCCAAGCCTGTGCTGGGAGGCATCAGCTGATAGGCGTACAGGCGCTCGAACATCAAAATATTGTAACTCCTGAGGAGCTGAAAGTGCCTGCTTGACTTTGGTGAACACAATAGTATGATGCTCCTGCCAATATCATTCGACATCTTAGTGGAGGAGCTGATGAAGAGGTCCGGTGACCTCACTCTAGCAGGGAATGAACTTGGAGTGATAATTCATCATTCCAAGGAAGTGCTGCAAGGCGTGCTTGTCCTCAGGAAAGGACATCTGGTGTATAGCCATTGTCTCATCTAGATCTGGCTGTGAGCAATTGACCCATGGTTGATCCAGAATCTTCGTTTAGCATCTTTGGTTCAGCTTTAACGGTATGGTCCTGATTCTGTGGAGGACTATAGAAGACGTGCATTATGTATTACACCAGACCAGGCTGAGATAGCCGATGATTTTACAGGGTTGTTCTGTGAAGAGTTGTCCCATGCACCGCTGGAAGACTTAATTACCAATGGAGAACCCGCAGTGCAAGCAGAGGAAATAGTATCTGCCGACATACTGGAATATAGTGAGTTTTGAGGATTCTTCATCCAGTGGGATTTGCAAGAACCCACACTTCATATCCAAGATGCTGAGAACGTGGGCACTGGCCATGTCAGCTATAACTAATTCAACCATTTTCATAGGGTGATGAGGTCTGAGTAGTGCCTTGTTTAGGTGAACTGGATCAATGCAGATCCTGACCATGCCACCTTTCTTTCCAGCAGCCACCATTGCTGAAACCCACTCCGTGGCCTCGTCTATGCGAGCTATGACACCCAGAATTGTCATGCGGTCCAGCTCATTGATACTTTCTGCTTCATCGCTAGGGGATCTCTTCTTGGTGCACAGTGGATTGTGCTGAGCCATCTAATCTCATATGGATATTATCGGTAGCTTCCCAATGACGTTTCAGTAGAATAGGTCTTTATAGTCTATAATTTCTGGGGCCTGGTGCTGGAGAATGTGTACATCTGTATCAAGGTGGATTAGCCCCAGTGTGATGCTGTCCCCAAGACCTAACAGCGGCTTTACACTTTCCTCAATGACATAAAACTTGAAGCTGCCCTCCGTATAATGGCGAAAGGCCACACCTACCATGTGGATAGTTTGTCTGCCATATGCCATGAGGTCTCGCATTTGGTGCAGCATATGGGTTGATTTCTCCTAACAACTGTGATACACCATCAATAATAGACGACGAGTGATAAATGTAACTGAGGCTTTAATACACTAAACAGCAAGCCTCGTGCCTCTGGACCCGAACTGGAGGCGGAGACTTGCCACTTTTATACAGAAGCAATGAGGGGAGGAGCCACAGGTGGAGCCAGCATGGACAAGCCCAGGCATGTACAACACAGCACAGTGAATATAATACAATGAACACAATAACGTGGTTTACCACAAACTCCCTGGCAGGACATAGTACTTGGCTCCAGAATTGATCTTTACTTTTACATTGCTGCAGACAATGTTTAATGTGGTACAAATCTGCAGCATTTCACAAAATGGTTTCATTTGCCACATTTGTTACAGCATTTATCAAATGCCAAATATGTAGCTCTGTTCTGTGAGTGATGGCTGCTGCAGTTGGAGTAGGACGTGCACTGTAGCATGAAAACTTTGGTTTTCTTGGGGGCAGCAGAGTGGCGCAGTGGTTAGCACTGCTGCCTCGCGGCACCGAGGTCCCAGGTTCGATCCCGGCTCTGGGTCGCTGTCCGTGTGGAGTTTGCACATTCTTCCCGTGATTGTGAAGGTTGCACCCCCACAACCCAATGATGTGCAGGGTAGGCCACACTAAATTGCCCCGTAATTGGAAAAAATGAATTGGGCACTGTAAATTTGAAAAAAAACTTTTGTTTTCTGCCTGAACTCTTTGTTGCTTTTTTTTGACTGTTCATTCACCATAGAGATGCTGATTGCATATTTGAGGGTTAAATCTTTCTCGCAAAGAAGCTACTTGCAGGCAACATCATTGTGGACCCCACGCATGATGCAATCTCTCACCAGTTCGCCGGTGAGGATGCCAAGTGTGCATTTTTATGATAAGACTTTTCGAGTCGCAATGTGACTAAAGAGATTCATCAAATTTTTTGTTGTAATATTGAATGTCTGTCTATCCAATATAATGTTCTTTACTGGCATGCATATGTGCTCAAAATTCTTTTGGCAACACCTTAGGATCCTCCTTCTCTTCCTCCATTTGAAAAACAAGAGACTCCAATTTCTCGACCGCCTCGGGGTCTGCTAATTTTAAGAGAGTGTAAGCCTGTATCTTCTTTGATTTGTCTGATAGGCCGACACCACAGTAGTTAAGCCACTCTTTTTGAATTTTGTTCAGCTGTCTGCAATGCTTTCATCAAACCTGAACGGGTGGTTGCGGCAAAATCCCTGTGCCATTGTGCCAACTCCTAACACCACGTAGAAGTATTGGGTTTCAATCACTGGTGACCAGGGATGCACAAAAATAAAGGTTTATTAATAATACTCAGAAGCTCTTACATGCTGTCTGTCTGCCTGTCACCCTTTTTGCACCCATGTCACCTCAGTGTCCATGTGACCACCTAGTTGAGCAGGTTAATGAGAGCACATCCGGGATTCTCTGTTTGAGAGACTATGGGCGGGATTCTCCCAAAAGGGAACAAAGTTCCCTAGCGAGCGAGTTTAGCCATGTGTCTCCCAGCACTCACAGTGCCAAGAAACACATGGCTATTCAACGGAACTCCCATTGACTAAGGGACCTGAATGGGGAATGCATGGCCGAGGCTGCACATAGCCCAGTTTTGTACAGTGAGGAGCTCCACTCACCAAAACTCCCTATTGTAGCCAGAGACTGAGACGCCATTATTAAATGGTATCCCAATTCCGAGACCCCCAAAACAATCCCCGACCTCCCCCCGCAGCCCAAACGCAATATTGGTCACCCCCCCCCCCCCCCGCAATCCCTTCCGCAATCCTTCCTAACACCCACACCAGGCAACCCCAGCCCGATTATGCATGTGCCAACAAATTCCAGCTTGGCACCCTGGCAGTGCCACTTCCAGCTGGCAGTGCCACCTGGATACCTTGGCAATACCATGGTGGCACCAGCAGTGCCAGGGTACAACCCTGCCCAATGTGTATGCATCTGGGGGCCTACAATCCCCTGGGAGACCCCCCCGAGTGCCATTCCATCTGGTCCCTGTTTGTGGGGACCAGTGCTAAACGGCGTTCACCCAAGGTCTCTGAGGCGAAGGGGTTGAATCCCGAAGTCTCAGGTACCTCAGGAACATGCACATTAGTGTGAGGCTTACTGCCTCGCTCTAATGTGTAGATTTGCTAAAAGGTGATCCCGCCCATTGTGGGTGTGATTCACATCGCAACATCTCGCGAGATCACATTGAAGCGTCGTGAGCCGGGTAGCTCCCAGGAGCGGGTCTCTGGGCTTTTAATAGCCACGCTGCACCACGATGAGCTGCTTTTCTGATTCAGCGTGGCCGTTGGATCGCGCTCTATGTTCTCCCGCCATCGGTGATTTGCACCTGATTTGCGCTCCCAGCAATTCAATATCCTGCGCTATGCAAATCTATGCATGGTGAGGATTATGAGGGATTACGAGAGAATCGCACTCACACATCACCATTTTGAGCGGGTCCCCGATAGCAATGTCCCATGGCTGGCTCGCAAATCAGCCACCCACCATTCCTCCCTCCCCTGGATTGCAAATCAGCCCCCCACCGCTGGGACCCCCCTTCTACCAAGTACAGAGGTGACTCAACCCGCCTTCCCCCAGAGGCACCTAAATAAAGGGACCCAGAGACCCCATAAATAGGGGTACCCTCCCCACAAAGACTCAAGAAAAGAGAAACCTGTCAGGAAGCGCCCCAGGAACTAGAAATCCGTCAGGGAGCCCCCCACAAAAGAGAGCCTTTCAGGACGCCCCACTGGAAAGAAAATCTTGTCTGGAAGCTAGAGAGCAATCCAGCCAGAGGCAGTGAAAAAATGTCCGTTTTAACACTCACCTGGGCAGACACCTGCTGGCTCAGACAGAGGAAGCACAATGTGTCTATTCCTGGAAAGAGAAAGCAGCAACCCATGTTTAAACCCCTCAGATCCTTGAGCTGCACACCATTCATTCATTTCCCTTAGTGGGCTGTGATTGACAGCTTCCACAAAAACACAGCTGTGATCCTTGCTTCATTCAACTTTTTCATGGCTCAGTAACTCTGAAGTGCTCTGTCCACAACGTTTACAAACATCAACCATTTCAAAGAGAGTTCACTGCATTTCAATCACCCCCCTCATGCTTGAGTGATTTTGAAGTGCTCAGCTGGAAATTGACAACACTTAAATCTGAACTATGATAAATGAAGCAAGGCTACATTTATCAAGAGTCTATCCAGCTCAGCTTTAAAAATATTCTAAATGACCTTCACTACTCCCTTGGGAAGAGAATTCTCTCCTGCTAGCACACAGGAGAGAATCCCGATTCCGCCAACAACGGGGTGGGGGGGGGCGGAGCATCTTGCAAATGGAACAGTACCATTTTTATCCCGGACGCACGATTCTCTGCTGCATCGGGAACCCCGCTATTGGAATGAAGGGTTGTCTGATGAGGAAAGAATCGACAGATTGGACCTCTATCCATTGGAGTTGAGAAGAATAAGAGATGATCTTCTTGAAACATATAAGATCCTGAGGGGGCTTGATAGGCTTGATACTGAGAGAATATTTTTTCTTGTGAGAGAGACTAGAACTAAGTGATGCAGTTTAACAATAAGACGGAGATGAGGAGAAACGTTTTTCCTCTCAGAGAGTCGTTAGTCTGTGGAATTATCTTCCCAAGGGAGTAGTGAAGGTCACTTAGAATGTTTTTAAAGCTGAGCTGGATAGACTCTTGATTGACAAAGGAGTCAAAGGTTATCGGGAGCAGACAGGAAAGTGTAGTTGAGACAACGATCAGATCAGCAATAATTGTATCAAAGGCTGGTGCAGAGTTGTGTGGTCGAAAGCCTCCTCCTGCTCCTACTTGTATGTTTATATGTATGTTTGTATGACTATGGCCAATAGAGCCCCAACATCTACAACTGCTTCATCAATGACCGTTCCTCCGTATATGATCAGAAGTTGGGAGGTTTGCAGATGATTGAACTGTGCTTAATTCCATTCATAACCACTCATGTACAGGAGCAGTCCATACCACATGCAACAAGGCCTGGACAACATTTAGCCTTCGTTTATAAATGACAAGTGTTCATCATGCGCAGGTATCTGGTAATGACCACCTCCAACAAAAGAAAATCTAACCTCTTTCCCTTCACATTCAATGGCATTGCCATAATGGAATCCCTCACTTTGAATATCCTAGAGGTCACCCCATGGACTCAAACTCAATTGGACCAGTCATATAAATTCTGTGGCTACTCAAGCAGGTCAGATGCAGGATATTCTGTCGTGAGTGGCTCACCTACTATTTATAATTGCACTGTAGCAGCTTGCCAAGGCTTCCTCAACACCAACTCCCACAGTCATGACATTCAACCTCTAAAGGAACAAGGCCACCAAATGCATCGCAAATTCATGCGACTCCAGGTCACACATCATCCCAACTTGGATTTATATCATTGTCACAGGGTTAAAATCCTCGGTCTCCCTAATAGACCTGTGGGACAGCCTTCACTTCATGGGCTGCAGCAGTTCATGAGGAAACCCCATGACCACCTTCTCACAGGTAACTAAAAGTTGATCTTGCTCGACTTGTTTCTATTTCAAGTCTGATTATTTTTAAATCAAAAAGGTTACAAACCTATAAAGTAAGGTGAAAAGTAAAGAGATTTGATTAAGAAAAATCCAGTGAGGAAAAAGGAGAAATTAAAAGAAAAGACGATTAAAATAAGTTTGGGTGGAGAAAGAGAGAAGGTGGTGGAGAAAGAGAGAAGGGTTCGGGATCATTTCAAATCAGATTTGACATATTTTCATAGTGAGTAAATTTGCCAGTTGAAAAATTAACAAATGTTTAAAAGCAACAATGCAAAACTTAAAATTTGAACAACATAACAAGTGATATGAGTGGTGCCTGTTCTTTTACGAAAGTTATTTTCTTGCAGCCATGTCCCTTGAGAAATATTGGTTTTAATAATTATTTACTGTGCAATTCCCAAAATTGTGAAGTGTTCTGTGATCCGTTCTCTTGCCTGCTGTTGAAATTCTGCTCAAGCATGCATCGTCACTTTTCACACATTCACTTAGGTCGCCTAATTTGTTTGGACCATGAACAATACCAAACTAGTTCCATTAGAAAACTCTACTATACAAAATGGTGAAAGAAATAATGTGCAGAACAGTGTTCGGAGAAAAATGTACTGTATTCAGTAACTATTAAATTAATCTGAGCTTTGATTAAGTTTGGAATCAAATGCCTTGGAAAGTTTATTCACAGTGTTTTTAACATTTTATGGAGGTCAAAGGTCACATCCAGGAAGCTTTCATCTTTAAAATAAAAATGTCACTTTTAATTTCTATGTTGAGTCTCTACAATTTCCAATCATTGTTTCTTTTTGCTTAACCTCATAATGCTCCATTCTTACTCTCACTAGAGTGGAGGCATGCCTCCCTTCGGCTTTTTCTTTCACTACAGGTCTACTTGAAAACCACAACATTAACTCACGCCATCACAAAGCAGGCAAAGTGCATTGCTGACACCAAAAGAATGATCAAAACTTGATTTACCCACAATAGGAATCAGTCACATTTACCACAATCATTTTGCATGAGTTGAGTAAACACATACTTCGTACGACAGAACAGAAGAGTGCCATTGTACACAACCCACGAGCAACAGATCATGTTACATCAAATTAACATTTTTGAACCCGGAACACCTTTGAAAGTTATAAAAAGGACAGTCTTTAAGATTAAGATTTTGCAATACATGTATAATTATTTAGCTTGAATAACTCTTGATGAAGTTATGTACTCCAAAATTCTACATTTAGTTTAGCATTTCTGCACCGAAGGAGTGATTTAAAAAAAAAACTGCTCAGCAAATTGTGTAAGCCATTGTTGTTGATCTCTGCCTCATAAATAATAAGGTGGATTTAGTCAGGCCAGACGGAGGGCCAGTGGGGAACCCCTGTCAGTCAAGCACTTAAATAGCCCCTGGGATTCAGGTGGAAATCTTGCCTACCGAGAGATCCCAGCCAATCAGAAGCCAGCAGCTCCTCATTGTTGTCAGCACCAACAGGGGAGTGGTGACAACTGCCGGCAATGCATCACCCGAGGCCCAGGATCAAAGAGGCCAGGAGAATGAGGCAGGGATGGGGATTGTTGCGTGGGAGCCACAGGTGCGGGGACAAGAGTCAAGGGTCAGGCTTTCAGCAGCCGCCCCTTCCCTTTCCCAATGCCAAGTCTCTCAATCGGGCACCGAGTGCCTGAGAATGAAGGACCCCATACCCCTGATAAGTCATGGGAAAACCCAATAGGGTTCTCAGTCATATCCGACTTCACAGAGGGTAGACCCTTACCTTAGGAAAAGACCTGTTTGTCCTCTTCCCCTTGCCTGGCGCACATTGCACTGATTCCAACTCTGGGCCTTGTCCCCTCACTTTGAATCACTCTGCTCATGTTCACTTGCCTCTGTAGTGTGAATGTGTGAAGGTGCCACATCCATTTTGCAGTTTCTTTCCCACTATTCACGCTGTTTCATTTGATGGCACATCTCTTTCCTCCCACCTCAGTTCCCAGCTCACACAGAACAAAAACATTTGCTCTTCCAATGCCACAGACCCCATCCTCTAACTCCCTTCACTGTCAGACACACATCTTTGATATAATTGATGGAAGTTTAATGGCACTTGGCAAATCTTTTTTAAAGCTACCTAAAAGGCCATGAAGTGGCTACTTAAGGGCCTCAATAGGGACAAGAGCAGATATCCCACCCGAGGCTCTGCATGCCGAACTGTGAAATTGCGTATGGGTCGGGGATGACGGAGGATATTAATGCAATTATACACTCTCTCGCACCCACTCCCAGCCTCAGAACCCACTTAGGGGGAGCATAGAATTCTGGTCAAAGAGTAATTCACACTCTATGTATTAGTAATGTCATTATTGCATAGAATTAGGATTTGGACATCCTAGACTCCTTGGGGAGCGTTTCTCCACTCCCGCGACTAAGTGCCCACACCGTCAAGTTTCACAACGGCGCGCAAAGGCCCCAATCGCGATCGATTCAGTGCCCGAAAATGAGCTAGGAGTGGGGCCGCGAGGAACTCGGGGGGCGTGACGCGAAAGCAGCGTCGTAAGCGCGCGATGCCCGAATGACGCGGCGCTGCGCCATAAATGGCGTGATCCGCACACGGAAGGACCCAGGAGGAGGAGAAGGAGGAGAGATGGCTGAGCCCCGACGAGCCGCACCTGGGTTCCGGGACACGGACCTGGACACCCTCCTCGATGAGGTTGAAAACCGAAGGGCCACCCTCTGCCGAAGACGTGGGCATCGCCAGCCGTCCAGCACGGTGAGGCGCGGTTGGCGTGAAGTTGGCACCGCTGTGAGTGCTGTGGGGCAGACCCCCCGGTCCGGGGAGCAGTGTCGGAAGAAGCTGCACGACCTCACTCGGGCTGCCAGGGTAAGTGCCATGAGGGTGCACCCGGGTCACAACCAATCCCCCCGCCCGGGCATGAGGGGGGGAAGTGGGGTGGGGGGGTGGGTTCAAAGTGCAGAACATTGTACTCGACCCACATGAGCACCGGGACCCCCCCTGGAGAGATGCCATGGCGTGGCTCCAACTGTCTCCCCACCCAGCATTAATATAGCCTATATCGGCTCGCCCTGATGATACCCGCCTAATTATGATGTTTTATCCAACACCCCCCACCCCCAGGACAAGACAGCTCACAACCAACGTGAGCGTATGAGAACGGAGGGGGTTCTCCTGTGCTGCACACCCTAAATGTTCACAAGCAGAGGGCCCTGGACCTCGCTGGGGGATCCGCCACCCGGGAGGTCGCGACATGCCAGGTCGGAGGCGCAGAAGCAAGTGAGACAACCCTGCATGTCCTCACCCCCCCCGAACCCGTCATCGTCCCCTCACACTCTGGCCACTGCACCCCCGATCCCCTCCCCCCTCACACTCTGGCCACTGCACCCCCGATCCCCTCCCCCCTCACACTCTGGCCACTGCACCCTCGATCCCCTCCCCCTCACACTCATGCCACTGCACCCCCGATCCCCTCCCCCCTCACACACTGCCCCCACCACCACCATACACCCGGCCCACCGTGTCTAACGAACCCCCTATCGTTGTGTTCCCCGGGCCAGCCGCCGAACGTCCAGGGTCGTCTCAGCCAAGACACAGCCGACCATCTCCAACCTCAAGTGCACCCAGGGACGCATGCCAGAGGGTGGCAGTCGGTCGGACAGGACGGCCATCCTCTCAGTATGGGACGCTGGATGGGGACGCACATACGACGGACAGAGACAATACCGAGGGGCACAGGACGGACAGTGACGATGACGCACAGAGAACGGCCACACAGTCCACGGATTCACCTGGAGGGCAACATGACATGGGCCGCATGCACCTTGCGCCGGGTCATGAGGGGGACCAGTACACACCAGACTTCCTAACGGACGATGACCTCGAGCTAGCGGCACTGCTGTCTCCCACACCATCCACCATCGCAGAGACACTCACCTCGGTTGGGCAGATAAGTGATGAGGCACCCGGGTCACGGTCTGGTGCGCACCACACAGCCGAGCCGGTACTGCAGGTGGAGTTTGGAGCAGCCGAGGGGCTGGACGGTCGGAGGGCAGCCCAGGCCCAGCAAACAGCTGCCGCCCAGACGGTTCCCGGGTTCCTGGATGTACTTGACCCACCCGGACAACCGATGCATGTGGACACCGAGGGACTGAATAACGGGATGAGGGCCATCTTCCAGGACCTGCACACGCAGTTGGAGGAGTCCATTCACGTCCAGGAGCAGGGAGTGGTGCCGCTCATCGCAGCCACCCAGGTCGACACCGCACGGGTGGCGTCCGCGGTGGAGGCAATGGGTGAAACGGTTTCGGCCATTGGTCAGGTTCGGCAAGGCGTTGGGCTTCACGTGCACGTGTCATCCATGGCCCAGGAGAGGTCTGCCCACTCACAGGTAGCTTAGCGCCAGAGCCAACACGACATTGCCGCCGCTCTCCGGGCCCTGGCCGAGTCTCACCATGCCATGGCCCGGTCCCAGCAGGCGATGGCACAGTCCCAACAGTCAGTCGCGGAGAGCATAGACCGCCTGGCACACGTGATGGATGGCGTAGCGCACTCACAGGTTGAGATAGCACAGTCCCTGGCAGGAATGTCGCACTCCCTGGGCTACGTCTCTGCGAACATTCGGACCGTGGTCGATACCGCTGCAGGCCTCCAGGACTGGCAGCGCCAGGTGTCGGTGGTGCGATGGGGCATGTCTCCGATCGCACCTCCGTCCCACAGTGAGGCCAGGGGGGCCACCGGCTCCCTGAGGGAGGAGGAGGTTCTGGGGCCCGTCCCGGTACCTCCAGCAAGGGACGTCCTGGGACACTTGGCCTCCCCCCGTTCCGTCCCTGGCGCATCTGGTGGGCAACGGGCAGGACAGGGTGGCACCACGCCATCCAGCACGCCCGCCGAGCAGCCTGGCCCATCGAAGCCGGGTCGCCCCAGGAAACGCGTGCCGACGGGGAGCCATGTCGCAGGGCGTGATTCACAGCAGTCCGCCTCCACTCCTGCTGTACCATCTGGGAACACACCTAGACGTAGTGGTAGGGCCCGTAAGGCAAAGAACTTAGGAACATAATAAGTTGGCACGGGTGCAGGGCACAGTTTAGTTGTAGGGGGTAGGGCATCTGTATGTGAATGTCACAATTAAACTCACTGTTGCACTTAACTTGTAAGACTCTGTGCTGTGCCCGGTGTCAGGGGGCTCGTGAGGGTGACCGAGTGGCGCTGTGGTTAACGAGCGGTTCAACGTCGGTGCCAGATGTGCTGTCCCTTCCCCCCGCCTCCCAAAATCGGACACCGTAGTCCTCGGCACTCCGACGCCAGCAACCCCACACGGGCACGTGATGAAATGCCCATTACGAATGCAGCAGGGGCATGGGAACCTGGATTGTAGTTTTAGGGTACGGGAGAATGAGAGTATAGAGGTCAGGAGCACAGATTTGACGTCGCAGGAGGGGGCCAGTGTTCAGGTAGGTGGTTTGAAATGTGTCTACTTCAATGCCAGGAGTATATGAAACAAGGTAGGGGAACTGGCAGCATGGGTTGGTACCTGGGACTTCGATGTTGTGGCCATTTCGGAGACATGGATAGAGCAGGGACAGGAATGGATGTTGCAGGTTCCGGGGTTTAGGTGTTTTAGTAAGCTCAGAGAAGGAGGCAAAAGAGGGGGAGGTGTGGCGCTGCTAGTCAAGAGCAGTATTACGGTGGCGGAGAGGATGCTAGATGGGGACTCTTCTTCCGAGGTAGTATGGGCTGAAGTTAGAAACAGGAAAGGAGAGGTCACCCTGTTGGGAGTTTTTTATAGGCCTCCTAATAGTTCTAGGGATGTAGAGGCAAGGATGGCGAAGATGATTCTGGATATGAGCGAAAGTAACAGGGTAGTTATTATGGGAGACTTTAACTTTCCAAATATTGACTGGAAAAGATGTAGTTCGAGTACAATAGATGGGTCGTTTTTTGTACAGTGTGTGCAGGAGGGTTTCCTGAAACAATATGTTGACAGGCCAACAAGAGGCGAGGCCACGTTGGATTTGGTTTTGGGTAATGAACCAGGCCAGGTGTTGGATTTGGAGGTAGGAGAGCACTTTGGGGACAGTGACCACAATTCGGTGACGTTTACGTTAATGATGGAAAGGGATAAGTATACACCGCAGGGCAAGAGTTATAGCTGGGGGAAGGGCAATTATGATGCCATTAGACGTGACTTGGGGGGGATAAGGTGGAGAAGTAGTTGGTGCAAGTGTTGGGCACACTGGATAAGTGGGGCTTGTTCAAGGATCAGCTACTGCGTGTTCTTGATAAGTATGTACCGGTCAGACAGGGAGGAAGGCGTCGAGCGAGGGAACCGTGGTTTACCAAGGAAGTGGAATCTCTTGTTAAGAGGAAGAAGGAGGCCTATGTGAAGATGAAGTGTGAAGTTTCGGTTGGGGCAATGGATAGTTACAAGGTAGCGAGGAAGGATCTAAAGAGAGAGCTAAGACGAGCAAGGAGGGGACATGAGAAGTATTTGGCAGGAAGGATCAAGGAAAACCCAAAAGCTTTCTATAGGTATGTCAGGAATAAGCGAATGACTAGGGAAAGAGTAGGACCAGTCAAGGACAGGGATGGGAAATTGTGTGTGGAGTCTGAAGAGATAGGCGAGATACTAAATGAATATTTTTCGTCAGTATTCACTCAGGAAAAAGATAATGTTGTGGAGGAGAATGCTGAGCCCCAGGCTAATAGAATAGATGGCATTGAGGTACGTAGGGAAGAGGTGTTGGCAATTCTGGACAGGCTGAAAATAGATAAGTCCCCGGGACCTGATGGGATTTATCCTAGGATTCTCTGGGAGGCCAGGGAAGAGATTGCTGGACCTTTGGCTTTGATTTTTATGTCATCATTGGCTACAGGAATAGTGCCAGAGGGCTGGAGGACAGCAAATGTGGTCCCTTTGTTCAAAAAGGGGAGCAGAGACAACCCCAGCAACTATAGACCGGTGAGCCTCACGTCTGTAGTGGGTAAAGTCTTGGAGGGGATTATAAGAGACAAGATTTATAATCATCTAGATAGGAATAATATGATCAGGGATAGTCAGCATGGCTTTGTGAAGGATAGGTCATGCCTCACAAACCTTATTGAGTTCTTTGAGAAGGTGACTGAACAGGTAGACGAGGGTAGAGCAGTTGATGTGGTGTATATGGATTTCAGCAAAGCGTTTGATAAGGTTCCCCACGGTAGGCTATTGCAAAAAATACGGAGGCTGGGGATTGAGGGTGATTTAGAGATGTGGATCAGGAATTGGCTAGCTGAAAGAAGACAGAGGGTGGTGGTTGATGGGAAATGTTCAGAATGGAGTACAGTCACAAGTGGAGTACCACAAGGATCTGTTCTGGGGCCGTTGCTGTTTGTCATTTTTATCAATGACCTAGAGGAAGGCGCAGAAGGGTGGGTGAGTAAATTTGCAGACGATACTAAAGTCGGTGGTGTTGTCGATAGTGTGCAAGGATGTAGCAGGTTGCAGAGGGATATAGATAAGCTGCAGAGCTGGGCTGAGAGGTGGCAAATGGAGTTTAATGTAGAGAAGTGTGAGGTGATTCACTTTGGAAGGAATAACAGGAATGCGGAATATTTGGCTAATGGTAAAGTTCTTGAAAGTGTGGATGAGCAGAGGGATCTAGGTGTCCATGTACATAGATCCCTGAAAGTTGCCACCCAGGTTGATAGGGTTGTGAAGAAGGCCTATGGAGTGTTGGCCTTTATTGGTAGAGGGATTGAGTTCCGGTGTCGGGAGGTCATGTTGCAGCTGTACAGAACTCTGGTACGGCCACATTTGGAGTATTGCGTACAGTTCTGGTCACCGCATTATAGGAAGGACGTGGAGGCTTTGGAGCGGGTGCAGAGGAGATTTACCAGGATGTTGCCTGGTATGGAGGGAAAATCTTATGAGGAAAGGCTGATGGACTTGAGGTTGTTTTCGTTGGAGAGAAGAAGGTTAAGGGGAGACTTAATAGAGGCATACAAAATGATCAGGGGGTTGGATAGGGTGGACAGTGAGAGCCTTCTCCCGCGGATGGATATGGCTGGCACGAGGGGACATAACTTTAAACTGAGGGGTAATAGATATAGGACAGAGGTCAGAGGTAGGTTCTTTACGCAAAGAGTAGTGAGGCCGTGGAATGCCCTACCTGCTACAGTAGTGAACTCGCCAACATTGAGGGCATTTAAAAGTTTATTGGATAAACATATGGATGATAATGGCATAGTGTAGGTTAGATGGCTTTTGTTTCTGTGCAACATCGTGGGCCGAAGGGCCTGTACTGCGCTGTATTGTTCTATGTTCTATGTTCTATGAAGGCTGTGACCACCGGAGTGTATGGTCAGCTATAGCCATGAGTCAGAACTTGGCTGGCGAATCTGAGCAAACAGCTCATCGCAGAGCGGGCTGTCATCATTCAACATGGCACTGATCACAACCGCTTACACAATCATCAATGTTGTGCAATCCCGTAGTGCCGCAGTGGTAAGGTGATGTGGAATTGGTGCTGTGAACGCGGTGCGGGGGTGCGGGGTGGGGGGAGGAGGTGCAGTGTGGTGCCCGTGTGCAGGACTGACGGTGCAGGTGGCAGTGTTCAGCGAATCCCTCCCCCACGATGCGTGAACCTTGCGGCCACCAACGCGTCGCGTGCCCGCTGCCCTCGACGGTGCTATCGTGCAGCCTCCTGGATGTAACCAGCACCCGGGCAGTGTCTGTGTCCTGCGTCCCTCCCCCCACCCTGATACACGCCATCCTCCTCCCCTTCATTTGCATTAGCTCCGGTGCCGTCGGGTCCTCCCTCTGACTTCCCCACCAGGGCATCTCCCCTCTACATGGCAATGTTGTGCAGCGCTGTGGTGATCCACTGTAAGAGGAGATGTAAGGTAGGACCTGCACTACAGGTTCGCCGGTAGCTCCTGCCGGCTGGCTCCGCCCAGGGAGAACTGTATAAATATGCATGACCTCCAGTGCCCTGCCATTTCGCTAGCTGCAGCAGGAGGCCACGCATCTGACTGTAATAAAGCCACAGTTGTACCCAACTTTAGTCTTTGTGCAATTGATCATGCATCAATTTATTACAGTCAGATTTTCCATAGAATGGATATCCGAATTAAGCCCGATCGCCTGCAGCTGGATCCGCACTCGCCCGACGCAAGGAAAGACTTTACTCACTGGCTAGCATGTTTCGAGGCTTACATTAACGCGGCAGACCCCACGCCAACGGAGGCTCAGAAGATAAACGTCCTGTACTCCAGACTGAGCTCCAGCGTGTTCCCGTTGATCCAAGACGCCACGACTTACACAAAAGTGAAGGAACTCCTCAAAGAACACTACACGCAGAAGGCGGACATGCTCTTCGCCAGGCATGTACTCGCCACCCGCTCACAACTACCTGGTGAGTCCATCGAAGACTTCTGGCGGGCCCTAATTCCACTTGTCCGGGACTGTGACTGTCAGGCCGTCACGGCCTCCGAACACGCGAACCTCCTCATGCGTGATGCCTTCGTGATGGGGATTGCGTCGGACCGCATCCGAGAACAATTGCTGGAAGGGGCCACGCTCGAACTGGCGGAGACGAAAACCTTGGCACTCTCCGTGACGGTCGCATCCCGTAACGTACAAACATACCTCTCCCGCCGCATTGCCCACCCTTCTACCCCTTCCTACCCCTCCTGGACCCCGCCAACGACCTCCTCAGCCGGGGCCCTGCCTTCGCAATACGCCTGCGTCGCACGCCAATCTGTGCACCCCGGGGGTCCCCGCTGCTACTTCTGTGGTCAGCAGAAGTACCCCTGTCAACACTGCCCGGCCCGCACTGCAGTTTGTAAAGCCTGCAGTAAAAAGAGCCACTTCGTGGCTGTGTGCAAGGCCCGCGCAGTCACTGCGATCGCGCCCGCTATCGCCCCCTCCTCCATGCCAGACACACAATGGGCGCCGCCATCTTCTCCTCCCGGATCCATGTGCGACCAATGGGCGCCGTCATCTTGTCCCGACCCCGCAATGTGCGCACCATGGGCGCCGCCATCTTGTTCCCCGCAGGGTCCCCGGACATCTCGACATCGGAACCGCACCCGCTCGCCACCTGAAGCATCCAATGGCTACCCGTAGCTCGCTTCGATGACGCTGGACCAATCTTGCCCGCACAAACTGGCCATCGCGTCGACGACGGTTAAAATCAACGGCCACGTGACCTCGTGTCTGCTGGACTCCGGGAGCACCGAAAGCTTCGTTCACCCAGATACGGTAAGGCGCTGCTCCCTCCCGGTCCACGTTGCCAATCAAAGGATCTCCCGAGCCTCCGGATCCCACTCCGTCCCAATCCGAGGCTTTTGTACAGTCACCCTTACGGTCCAGGGCGTAGAATTTTGTAACTTCCGCCTCTATGTCCTTCCTAATCTCTGCGCTGCACTCCTGTTGGGCCTGGATTTCCACTGCAACCTCCAGAGCCTCACCCGCAAATTTGGCGGGCCCTTACCCCCCCTTACCGTTTGCGGCCTCGCGACCCGCAAGGTCGATCCCCCTCCATTTTTGCAAACCTAACTGCGGATTGCAAGCCTGTTGCCACTAGGAGCAGACGGTACAGCACCCAGGACAAGACTTTCATCAGGTCCGAAGTCCAGCGGCTCCTTAAGGAGGGTATTATCGAGGCCAGCAACAGCCCCTGGAGAGCCCAAATGGTATTGGTTACAACTGGGGAGAAACACAGAATGGTCGTGGACTACAGCCAGACCATCAATCGGTACACACAGCACGATGCGTCCCCCCTCCCACGCATATCTGATATGGTCAATGCGATTGCGTAGTACCGGGTCTTCTCAACAATTGACCTGAAATCCGTCTACCACCAGCTCCCCATCCGGAAGTCGGACCGGCCATACACTGCCTTCGAGGCGGACGGTCGCCTCTACCACTTCCTTAGGGTCCCTTTCGGTGTCACAAATGGGGTCTCGGTCTTCCAAAGAGAGATGGACCGAATGGTCGACCAGTACGGTTTGCGGGACACCTTTCCGTACTTAGATAATGTCACCATCTGCAGCCATGACCAGCAGGACGACGATGCCAACCTCAATAAATTCCTCCGCACTGCCACTCTTCTCAACCTGACCTGCAACAAAGGATGCGTGTGTTCAGCACGACCCGGTTAGCCATTCTCGGCTATGTAGTCCAAAACGGACTTCTCGGGCCCGACCCTGACCGCATGCACCACTCATGGAACTTCCCCTTACCCACTGCCCCAAGGCCCTCAAACGCTGCCTGGGGCTCTTTTCCTACTACGCTCAGTGGGTCCCAAACTATGCGGGCAAGGCCCGCCCACTCATTCAGTCCACCCAATTCCCCCTCGCGGCCGAGGCACAACATGCTTTAGCCTGCATCAGAGCAGACATCGCCAAGGCCGGGATGCGCGCAGTGGACGAGTCACTGCCTTTCCAAGTAGAAAGCGACCCTTCAGACGTCGCCCTTGCCGCCACTCTAAACCAGGCAGGCAGACCCGTGGCATTCTTTTCCCGCACCCTTCATGCCTCTGAAATACGACATTCATCCGTCGAAAAGGAGGCCCAAGCTATCGTTGAAGCTGTGCGGCATTGGAGGCATTACCTGGCCAGTAAGAGATTCACTCTCCTTACGGACCAACGGTCGGTAGCCTTCATGTTCAATAACACACAGCGGGGCAAGATCAAAAATGATAAAATCTTGCGGTGGAGAATCGAGCTCTCCACCTACAATTACGAGATCTTGTATCGCCCCGGTAAACTCAACGAGCCACCAGATGCCCTCTCCCGAGGTACATGTGCCAGCGCACAAGTGGACCAACTCCGGGCCCTACACGACAGTCTTTGTCACCCGGGGGTCACTCGATTGTACCATCTGGTCAAAGCTCGCAATATGCTCTACTCCGTCGAGGAAGTAAGGACAGTCACCAGTGACTGCCAGGTGTGTGCGGAATGCAAGCCGCACTTCTACCGGCCAGACCGTGCGCACCTGGTGAAGGCTTCCCACCCCTTTGAACGCCTCAGCGTGGATTTCAAAGTGCCCCTCCCCTCCACCGACCGTAACACGTATATTCTCAGTGTGATCGATGAGTACTCCAGATTCCTCTTCGCCATCCCGTGCCCCGATATGACGTCTTCCACCGTCATCAAGGCCCTCAGCACCATCTTTGCTCTGTTCGGTTTCCCCGCCTACATCCACAGTGACAGGGGATCCTCATTCATGAGCCATGAGCTGCGTCAGTTCCTGCTCAGCAAGGGGATCGCCTCCAGCAGGACGATCAGCTACAACCTCCGGGTAAACGGGCCAGTAGAACGGGAGAATGGGACGGTTTGGAGGGCCGTCCAGCTGGCCCTACGGTCTAGGAACCTCCCAGCCTCTCGCTGGCAGGAGGGCCTCCCTGACGCTCTACACTCCATCTGGTCACTATTGTGCACCGCCACTAATAACACACCCCATGAACGTGTTTTTACCTTCCCCAGGAAGTCCACATCCAGGGTGTCGCTCCCGACTTGGCTCGCTGCTCCAGGACCGGTCCTTCTCCGTAGGCACCTCCGACTCCACAAGGCGGACCCCTTGGTGGACAGGGTTCACCTGCTCCACGCCAACCCTCAATATGTCTACGTTGAGTTCCCCGACGGCCGCCAAGATACGGTTTCACTCAGGGACCTGGCACCGTCAGATTCCACCCCAACACCCGCCCACCAATGTGCTCCCCCCCCCACCTCCCACCGCGCCGCCAATATTGACCCCACCAGACCACCCCCCCTCCCCTTTTCCGCACAAGAGGACGAAGAGGACTTGGCCAGTCATCGGGAGTTCCCCGATGACTGGCCAGCATCAGCACCGCCATCGGTGCCACCTCCACCACTGCCTTCACCGCCACCGTTTCGCCGATCCCAACGAAGCAACAAAGAACCGGACCGGCTGAACCTTTGACGGACTCCGGACCGTCAACATGGACTTTTCTTTCCCTACCACTGTCCATAATTGCACTAATTGTATATAGTTTCACGTCACCCCCGCCAGACTCATTTTTAACAGGGGGTGAATGTGGTGATCCACTGTAATAAGAGATGTAAGGTAGGACCTGCACTACATGTTTGCTGGTAGCTCCTGCTGGCTGGCTTTGCCCAGGGAGAACTGTATAAATATGCATGACCTCCAGTGCCCTGCCATTTCGCCAGCTGCAGCAGGACGCCTCGCATCTGACTGTAACAAGGCCACAGTTGTACCCAACTTTAGTCTTTGTGCAATTGATCGTGCATCAAGCGCACAGCAGACCACAACTATGCGACCGACACTGTCGGGCCGGTACTGCAGGGCCCCTCCGGAGCGGTCCAGGCATCTGAATCGCATCTTCAGCAGGCCGAAGCACCGCTCCACCACACCCCTGGTTGTTGCATGGGCCTCGTTGTATAAGCTCTCCACGTTGGTGTGAGGTCTCCGTATTGGCGTCATCAGCCATGACCTCAACGGATAGCCCCTGTCACCCAGCAACCAGCCCCTCAGCCTGGGGGGCATCCATCGAAAATTGCGGGGATGAACGACTGTGCCAGAATGTAGGCGTCATGCACACTCCCGGGGTACCTTGCACACACGTGCATGATCTTCATGTGGGAGTCGCACACCACCTGAATGTTCATGGAGTACATTCCTGTTCATGAACACTTTTCTGTTGTCTGCAGGCGGGCGCATGGGGACGTGCACACCATCGATGACACCCTGGACCATCGGTATCCCGGTCACCTTGGCGAATCCACGTGCCCGTGCTTCCTGCTGTGCTCGGTCCTCGGGGAATTGAATGTACCTGTCCGCGATGGCGTACAAGGCGTCGGTCACTGCCCTGATGCATCTGTGGACCGATGCCTGTGATATCCCGGATAGGTCTCCTCTCGGCGCCTGGAAGGAAGCGGTAGCATAAAAGTTTAGAACCACCGTCACCTTGGAGACTGGTATAGCGTGTCCTCCACCCGTTCCAAGTGGTGCGAGGTGCGCCACGAGGTGGCATATATGTGCGACCATCTCCCTGCTTAACCGTAGTCTCCTCCTGCATGTGATGTCCGGTAGGGCCTCGAACGACATTCTGTCACGGTACACCCTCGGCCTTGCTGGACGCCTGTGGCGCCCTGGCACCACCATCAGTGGCTCCTCCTCTTCCTCCTCCTTCCCCCCAAGCACTTCGATATCAGTGCCCGCTTCCTGTGCATTCCTCGCCGTCGGGGGGTCAATGTTTCCCTCGGCATCCCCCTGGACATTCCGGGCCTGAGCGCCTGCGGCCTGCACAGCGACGACGGGCCACTCCGCGGCCACCCCCTCTGCTGCAGCAGCAACCGCTGCACCTGCAGCCACTGTGGGCCTTCTGAGTCTACGCTGCCGGATGGCCACCTGCAGAGCTGCAGCTCCAACCACGGCAGTGAACATCGCTGTCTGGTTGGCATACATGGTGACCTGCAGGAGGGTGGTGGGGGGCAGAGAAACAATATGTTACACCAAGGTTCTCCACACCTCGCCAGCCGGGTTGCATGGGATACCTGTGTGCCCCGGTGGCCTGGTCGCGCTGCAGATACGCAGCCAGCCTAACACCTGGTCACTGTCTGCATCCAACGGTCAGTTCACACTGTCCTCCTCACCAGTGTGCCAATCGCCTGTGCCCATCAGCCACACGACAACCTGCGGCCGTGTCCTCGTCACGGTCCTGCCATATCAGGGCGGCTAACATGTGGCATCCGTGGATGGACGACACCCTCCACACTTTCCCTCACTCCCCTCCCACCTCCACTCCCTCCATCACCCCCCCTCCCACCCCCACACTCTCCCTCCCCCCCTCCTGTCATGATATTTAGATCAGCATATCATGGTGCAATCACACACACACTGATGGACATGCAGTAGGACCAACCAACACACACATAACATCGCAGCCAATCACCAGTGAGAGCACATGCACTATAAAAACAGGGGACACTACAGTTACCGCTCATTTCTGCAGCAGCCAGCTCAGAGTACCGAGCTCAGAGCCTGCCACTCAGACATTGCCCATGTGCTGAGTGCCTCACCCAGATAGTAATAGGACAGGGTCCACAGATTAGCTGGTAATGCACGTACCCGAGTTCGCAGTGTGCTGTTACAGTTAAGTAGTTAATAAAATTCAGTTACACCATCTCCAGCCGTGGTGGATCGTTTGTACATCAGAACACCCAACACGACATGATACCAGAAGTAGACGCAAGCCAGCGCCTGTGAGACCTACCTGCAACGTATCAGCAATCCGCCGTCCTGCACCATGGAAAACTTCAACCCGCCGCCACCGCTCCGGATCGCTGGCAATCTCGGGGTCAATTGAAGACTGTTCAAGCAGCGCTTCCAACTCTTCCTCGAGGCCACAGACAGGGAGAATGCATCGGACACTAGGAAGATTGCCCTTCTTCTCTCCACGGCGGGGCAACACGCGATCCACATCTTTAACTCCCTTACATTTACAGACGGCGAGGACAAAACCAAATACAAGACGGTGCTCCTGAAGTTCGACGGACACTTCAGCGTTTAAGTAAACGAGAGCTTCGAGAGGTACCTGTTCCAGCAGCACCTGCAAGGTAAGGACGAACCTTTCCAGTCTTACTTAACACACCTCCATATCCTCGCGCAGTCCTGCGGCTATGGGACCACCACTGACTCCATGATACGCGACCAGATAGTTTTCAGAGTCATGTCGGACACCATGCGCCAGCAGCTCCTTTGGGTCAAGCAACTCACCCTGGCGACTGCCGTCGAGACCTGCGTCCTGCATGAGAACTCCACCAGCCGGTACTCACACATCCAGGCAGCCGAAACGGCACGGCACGGGCCCCACGAGCCGGAGCGGGTCCAGACGATCGAGTACCTCCCAAGCTGCGGCCTGGAGGAGGCCGGCCATTTCGCGCACTTTCTGAGGCCTCCCGCGCTTGTACGCGCCAAAAGAGGGGACGCTGACGCAGAGGAACGCGATGCACTCGTACTACGCAAGACCGAACCATGCATGCGCGGTGGCGCAACAAACTCACTGACGTCACGATGTGCGGCAACTGTGGCTCTGCCCAATTAAAGCGGCAATGTCCTGCCAAAGCGCGACAATGCCTACGCTGTGGCAGGTTGGGCCACTATGCTGCCTGCTGTCGAGCAGCTCACCCTGCCAACTCGTACCCGTTTTGCCAGCCTCGCAGAAACGTTCGGGTAATTCAACCCACGTTCACCGAGTCCGATCCCGACGTCGCACAGACCAGTGCTACTGAGGATAGGGAGTCCTTCCACATTGCTGTCATCAACAAGAACAAGCTGTCCCCGAGTCGAATGCACCAGCCGCTGTCAGTGCACAGCATTGATCCGGACGACGAGTGTGTGCCACACTGATGGTCAACCGATCCCAGATCAGATTCCGCCTGGACACTGGTGCCTCCGCCAATCTCCTCGCATGGTCAGCATTCCAGACCCTGAAGGTTAAACCACCTATTCTGCCATCCAACTGTCAACTCATTGACTATAATGGCAACGTCATCCCCGCCACGGGGTCGTGCCAGCTCGAAGTGACACACAACTCACGTAAAGCCACACTACCATTCGAAATCATGGGCTCCTCAAAGGACTCTCTGCTAGGCGTGCAAAATCCTCCACCTCGTTCGGCGTGTACACTCTCTCTCCAGAAGGCACGTCCGATTTCCCAGATGTAGACTTTAGGGCGCAGCTCAACTCAATCCTCACGTATAACCAGGATGTTTTCGAGGGCACGGGCACACTGCCCTACAGGTACAAAATCCGGCTTAAACAGGATGCCACCCCGGTAGTTCATGCACCTCGCAGGGTCCCAGCACCCCTCAAGGACCGCTTGGAGCAGCAGCTGCAGGACCTTCAGGACCAAGGAGTGCTTTCCCGGGTAACGGAGCCGACTCCATGGGTCAGCTCCATGGTGTGCATCAAGAAGCCTTCCGGCGAGCTCCGGATCTGAATAGACCCGAAAGACTTAAATCGCAACATAATGAGGGAACACTACCCCATACCCAAACGTGAGGAGATCACGTGCGAGATGGCTCGGGCAAAAATATTCACCAAGCTTGATGCCTCAAAGGGCTTCTGGCAGATTCAATTGGATCAGTCCAGCAGGAAGCTGTGTACCTTCAACACTCCATTTGGCAGATACTGCTACAATAGGTTGACATTTGGCATCCTATCGGCCTCTGAAGTGTTCCATCGCATCATGGAACAGATGATGGAGGGCATCGAAGGGGTGCGTGTCTATGTAGATGACATCATTATTTGGTCCACCACACTGCAGGAGCAAATCAGTCGCCTCCAGCGCGTCTTTAAACGGATACGGGACCAGGTCCTGTGTCTTAACCGAGCCAAATGCTCTTTTGGACAAACCGAGCTGAAGTTCCTGGGGGACCACATCTCCCGGTTGGGGGTGCGGCCGGATGCTGACAAGCTGGCAGCCATCACGGCCATGCAGAAGCCCACAGACAAGAAGGCGGTGCTACGCTTTCTCGGAATGGTCAACTTCCTGGGAAAATTCATCCCCAACCTTGCTTCCCACACTACAGCTCTCCGGCACCTTGTCAGGAAGACAACTGAATTCCAGTGGCTTCCCACCCACCAGCGTGAATGGGAGGAGCTCAAGGTAGCCCTTTGGATTTCGGCGGCAGCGGTGCGCAGGGGCCTTCTTGGAGGTGAGTAGTGAGTTTAAAAACCTTACCTTTACAGGAGCAGCCCTTTGGATTTCGGCGGCAGCGGTGCGCAGGGGCCTTCTGGGAGGTGAGTAGTTAGTTTAAAAGCTCTTACCTTTACAGGAGCAGCCCTTTGGATTTCGGCGGCAGCGGTGCACAGGGGCCTTCTTGGAGGTGAGTAGTGAGTTTAAAAACCTTACCTTTACAGGAGCAGCCCTTTGGATTTCGGCAGCAGCGGTGCGCAGGGGCCTTCTTGGAGGTGAGTAGTGAGTTTAAAAACCTTACCTTTACAGGAGCAGCCCTTTGGATTTCGGCGGCAGCGGTGCGCAGGGGCCTTCTGGGAGGTGAGAAGTTAGTTTAAAAGCTCTTACCTTTACAGGAGCAGCCCTTTGGATTTCGGCGGCAGCGGTGCGCAGGGGCCTTCTGGGAGGTGAGTAGTTAGTTTAAAAGCTCTTACCTTTACAGGAGCAGCCCTTTGGATTTCGGCGGGAACCGGAAGTTCGACCTCTGGCAAGTCCCCCCCCCCCCCAATAAATTCTGGTGGAGAGGAAACCCGAGACACTACACGTGTAGTGTCTCCCACCCACCCTCCTCCTCTAACCTAATAATAAGACCCATTGGTGTAAGGTAAGTGCCATATTATATTATTAGCATTGTGCAGGCCAAGGATTGGAGGTGGAGGAGCAGTCTCTGTCAGCGAGAGAACCTGAGAACATCTCAGAAGGTAAGCAAGTGATTTTTACTTTTATACCTTTTTTCAAATTGTGTGTGTCGGGGGGAAACTGAAGTGACATCACAGAAAAGCTGTGACCTGAGTGGCTGGTTGGGATTCTAACCTAAATTTTTTTGAGTATTTGGGAACTAATTAAACATAGTAACTTAATTATAATTTAGAGGATATCTAAGCCAGAGATCGGAGGATATTATAGTTAGCTATCGCATTTCTATTAGAAATCGAGTGCTAGGAAACAGATAGTTGACAGTAACTTTGTAATTAAAAAAAAAAAGTATTTATAAAAAAATAAAAAAAAGACAAATTTTAATTTTAATTAATTGACGCAATGTCAGTTAGAGGGGTGCTGTGCTCTGACTGTGAGATGTGGCAGGTCCGGGAGGCTTCCAGCGTCCCGGATGGCTTCATCTGCAGAAAGTGCACCCAACTGCAGCTCCTCACAGACCGCATGGTTCGGTTGGAGCAGCAATTGGATGCACTTAGGAGCATGCAGGTGGCGGAAAGCGTCATAGATCGCAGTTATGTAAGTGTGGTCACACCCAAGGTGCAGGCAGAGAAATGGGTGACCACCAGAAAGGGCAGGCAGTCAGTGCAGGAATCCCCTGTGGTTGTCCCCCTCTCGAACAGATATACCCCTTTGGATACTGTCGGGGGGGATAGCCTATCAGGGGAAAACAGCAGCAGCCAGAGCAGTGGCACCACGGCTGGCTCTGATGTTCAGAAGGGAGGGTCAAAGCGCAGAAGAGTAATAGTTATAGGGGACTCTATAGTCAGGGGAACAGATAGGCGCTTCTGTGGACGTGAAAGAGACTCCAGGATGGTATGTTGCCTCCCTGGTGCCAGGGTCCAGGATGTCTCCGAACGGGTAGAGGGAATCCTGAAGGGGGAGGGCAAACAGGTAGAGGTCGTTGTACATATTGGTACTAACGACATAGGCAGGAAGGGGCATGAGGTCCTGCAGCAGGAGTTCAGGGAGCTAGGCAGAAAGTTAAAAGACAGGACCTCGAGGGTTGTAATCTCGGGATTACTCCCTGTGCCACGTGCCAGTGAGGCTAGAAATAGGAAGATAGAGCAGACAAACACGTGGCTAAACAGCTGGTGTAGGAGGGAGGGTTTCTGTTATCTGGACCACTGGGAGCTCTTCCGGGGCAGGTGTGACCTGTATAAGATGGACGGGTTGCATCTAAACCGGAGAGGCATAAATATCCTGGCCGCGAGATTTGCTAGTGTCACACGGGAGGGTTTAAACTAGTATGGCAGGGGGGTGGGCACGGGAGCAATAGGTCAGAAGGTGAGAGCGTTGAGGGAGAACTAGGGAATAGGGACAGTGTGGCTCTGAGGCAGAGCAGACGGGGAGAAGTTGCTGAACACAGCGGGTCTGGTGGCCTGAAGTGCATATGTTTTAATGCAAGGAGCATTACGGGTAAGGCAGATGAACTTAGAGCTTGGATTACTACTTGGAACTATGATGTTGTTGCCATTACAGAGACCTGGTTGAGGGAAGGGCAGGATTGGCAGCTAAACGTTCCAGGATTTAGATGTTTCAGGCGGGATAGAGGGGGATGTAAAAGGGGAGGCGGAGTTGCGCTACTTGTTCAGGAGAGTATCACAGCTATACAGCGAGAGGACACCTCAGAGGGCAGTGAGGCTATATGGGTAGAGATCAGGAATAAGAAGGGTGCAGTCACAATGTTGGGGGTATACTACAGGCCTCCCAACAGCCAGCGGGAGATAGAGGAGCAGATAGGTAGACAGATTTTGGAAAAGAGTAAAAACAACAGGGTTGTGGTGATGGGAGACTTCAACTTCCCCAATATTGACTGGGAGTCACTTAGTGCCAGGGGCTTAGACGGGGCAGAGTTTGTTAGGAGCATCCAGGAGGGCTTCTTAAAACAATATGTAAACAGTCCAACTAGGGAAGAGGCGGTACTGGACCTGGTATTGGGGAATGAGCCCGGCCAGGTGGTAGATGTTTCAGTAGGGGAGCATTTCGGTAACAGTGACCACAATTCAGTAAGTTTTAAAGTACTGGTGGACAAGGATAAGAGTGGTCCGAGGATGAATGTGCTAAATTGGGGGAAGGCTAATTATAACAATATTAGGCGGGAACTGAAGAACATAGATTGGGGGCGGATGTTTGAGGGCAAATCAACATCTGACATGTGGGAGGCTTTCAAGTGTCAGTTGATAGGAATACAGGACAGGCATGTTCCTGTGAGGAAGAAAGATAAATACGGCAATTTTCGGGAACCTTGGATGACGAATGATATTGTAGGCCTCGTCAAAAAGAAAAAGGAGGCATTTGTCAGGGCTAAAAGGCTGGGAACAGACGAAGCCTGTGTGGCATATAAGGAAAGTAGGAAGGAACTTAAGCAGGGAGTCAGGAGGGCTAGAAGGGGTCATGAAAAGTCATTGGCAAATAGGGTTAAGGAAAATCCCAAGGCTTTTTACACTTACATAAAAAGCAAGAGGGTAGCCAGGGAAAGGGTTGGCCCACTGAAGGATAGGCAAGGGAATCTATGTGTGGAGCCAGAGGAAATGGGCGAGGTACTAAATGAATACTTTGCATCAGTATTCACCAAAGAGAAGGAATTGGTAGATGTTGAGTCTGGAGAAGGGGGTGTAGATAGCCTGGGTCACATTGTGATCCAAAAAGACGAGGTGTTGGGTGTCTTAAAAAATATTAAGGTAGATAAGTCCCCAGGGCCGGATGGGATCTACCCCAGAATACTGAAGGAGGCTGGAGAGGAAATTGCTGAGGCCTTGACAGAAATCTTTGGATCCTCGCTGTCTTCAGGGGATGTCCCGGAGGACTGGAGAATAGCCAATGTTGTTCCTCTGTTTAAGAAGGGTGGCAGGGATAATCCCGGGAACTACAGGCCGGTGAGCCTTACTTCAGTGGTAGGGAAATTACTGGAGAGAATTCTTCGAGACAGGATCTACTCCCATTTGGAAGCAAATGGACGTATTAGTGAGAGGCAGCACGGTTTTGTGAAGGGGAGGTCGTGTCTCACTAACTTGATAGAGTTTTTCGAGGAGGTCACTAAGATGATTGATGCAGGTAGGGCAGTAGATGTTGTCTATATGGACTTCAGTAAGGCCTTTGACAAGGTCCCTCATGGTAGACTAGTACAAAAGGTGAAGTCACACGGGATCAGGGGTGAACTGGCAAGGTGGATACAGAACTGGCTAGGCCATAGAAGGCAGAGGGTAGCAATGGAGGGATGCTTTTCTAATTGGAGGGCTGTGACCAGTGGTGTTCCACAGGGATCAGTGCTGGGACCTTTGCTCTTTGTAGTATATATAAATGATTTGGAGGAAAATGTAACTGGTCTGATTAGTAAGTTTGCAGACGACACAAAGGTTGGTGAAATTGCGGATAGCGATGAGGACTGTCTGAGGATACAGCAGGATTTAGATTGTCTGGAGACTTGGGCGGAGAGATGGCAGATGGAGTTTAACCTGGACAAATGTGAGGTAATGCATTTTGGAAGGGCTAATGCAGGTAGGGAATATACAGTGAACGGTAGAACCCTCAAGAGTATTGAAAGTCAAAGAGATCTAGGAGTACAGGTCCACAGATCACTGAAAGGGGCTACACAGGTGGAGAAGGTAGTCAAGAAGGCATACGGCATGCTTGCCTTCATTGGCCGGGGCATTGAGTATAAGAATTGGCAAGTCATGTTGCAGCTGTATAGAACCTTAGTTAGGCCACACTTGGAGTATAGTGTTCAATTCTGGTCGCCACACTACCAGAAGGATGTGGAGGCTTTAGAGAGGGTGCAGAAGAGATTTACCAGAATGTTGCCTGGTATGGAGGGCATAAGCTATGAGGAGCGATTGAATAAACTCGGTTTGTTCTCACTGGAACGAAGGAGGTTGAGGGGCGACCTGATAGAGGTATACAAAATTATGAGGGGCATAGACAGAGTGGATAGTCAGAGGCTTTTCCCCAGGGTAGAGGGGTCAATTACTAGGGGGCATAGGTTTAAGGTGAGAGGGCCAAAGTTTAGAGTAGATGTACGAGGCAAGTTTTTTACGCAGAGGGTAGTGGGTGCCTGGAACTCACTACCGGAGGAGGTAGTGGAGGCAGGGACGATAGGGACATTTAAGGGGCATCTTGACAAATATATGAATAGGATGGGAATAGAAGGATACGGACCCAGGAAGTGTAGAAGATTGTAGTTTAGTCGGGCAGTATGGTCGGCACGGGCTTGGAGGGCCGAAGGGCCTGTTCCTGTGCTGTACATTTCTTTGTTCTTTGTTCTTTTGTAAAGCTCACCACCGCCCTGGTACTGGCGTTTTTCGATCCTGCAAGGGAGACGAAAATCTCGACTGACGCCAGCCAGTCTGGCATTGGGGCGGTCCTCCTGCAACGGGATGACGCCTCATCATGGGCCCGAGTCGCCTATGCGTCACGGACCATGACCTCCACAGAGCAGAGCTATACGCAGATTGAAAAGGAGTGCCGAGGCCTGTTGACTGGCGTTGACAAGTTCCACAACTATGTGTATGGCCTTCCCCAGTTCACCGTGGAGACTGACCATCGCCCGCTGGTTGGCATCATTCAAAAGGAACTCAATGATATGACCCCTCGCCTCCAGCGCATTCTGTTCAAACTCCGTAGGTATGACTTTCAACTTGTCTACACCCCGGGTAAGGACCTCATCATAGCAGACGCTCTGTCCAGGGCAGTCAACACGCCGTCCGACCCTGAGGGGTTAGTTTGCCAAGTCGACGCACATGTAGCCTTCACTTCTGCCAATCTGCCGGCCATTGATGCACGCCTGGCCCACATTCGACGTGAGACTGCGGCCGACCCCCTTCTGCAACGTGTGATGCGCCACATGACGGACGGGTGGCTCAAGGGACAATGCCCACAGTTTTACAACGTTCGGGACGACTTGGCAGTCGTGGATGGTGTCCTCCTGAAGCTGGACCGCATTGTGATCCCACACAGCATGCGCCGGCTTGTTTTAGAACAGCTGCACGAAGGCCATCTCGGCGTTGAGAGGTGCCGGCGGAGGGCCCGCGAGGCTGTATACTGGCCGGGAATAAATGAGGACATTGCCAACGCGGTGCTCAATTGCCCCACCTGTCAGCGGTTTCAGCCGGCACTACCACGTGAGACCCTTCAGCCCAATGAGTTGGTCACGTCCCCCTGGTCGAAGCTGGGCGTGGACCTGTTCCATGCGCTCGGCAGGGACTACATCATCATCATCGACTACTTTTCCAGCTATCCAGAGGTCATACGCCTGCACGACACCACGTCATCGGCTGTCATCCGGGCCTGTAAGGAGACCTTTGCTCGCCACGGCATTCCGCTCACCGTGATGTCAGACAATGGCCCCTGCTTTGCGAGTCAGGAATGGTCTTCCTTCCCCAGCTCACACAACTTCACACATGTGACGTCCAGTCCTCTGCATCCTCAGTCGAATGGCAAAGCAGAAAAGGGCGTCCATATCGTTAAAAGGCTCCTCTGCAAGGCTGCTGATGCAGGATCTGACTTCTGCCTCGCCTTGCTGGCCTATCGCTCGGCACCACTGTCCACGGGCCTATCGCTGGCCCAGCTGCTTATGGGTCGCACCCTCAGGACCACTGTGCCATCCATTCACGTCCCAGACCTCGACCATGCTCCGGTACTTCGGCGGATGCAGCAACAGCGTGAGCAACAAAAGGCGACACATGATGCTCGGGCGACTGATCTTCCTGCCCTGGCACCTGGAGATAATGTCCGTATACATCTTCCGGAGGGCGGCTGGTCGGCAACCGCTGATGTTCTCCGACAGATAGCTCCCCGCTCGTTCCTGGTTCGTCTGCCTGATGGCTCTATTCGCCGCCGCAATCGGCGTGCCCTTCGTCTGGTTCCACGCTCGCTACGTGATCCTGCACCGGTGCCACGCCCTCCTGTTGTCCCTGCAATGGACTTTGTTGACCTTCGGGACACCCTGCATCCTCCTCACTCGACCGTGGCCCGGCCCGTTCCTCAGACAGTAGATCCTGGCCCACCCTTGAGGCGGTCAACCCGAATTCATCGCCCACCTGACAGACTTAATTTATGAACCTTTTCAGATTGGACTCACTGACTTGTTCTGACATACTGTTTCAGACATTTTGCCATACTGTTTAAGGTTTTGTTATCCTTTGTTAATGACATTGGTTCGTTCTTGGTGTAACATAGTTAGTTTCTGCACCTGGCACCTTCCTGTGTATATAGTATAGCCACATGTACATATTGTTGTCAATATTGCACACACATGATTAGATGCACTTACCACACTTCTTTATTTATTATCATGTAGGCACATATTCTTTGCGAAAAGGGGGGATGTCATGATATTTAGATCAGCATATCATGGTGCAATCACACACACACTGATGGACATGCAGTAGGACCAACCAACACACACACACAACATCGCAGCCAATCACCCATGAGAGCACACGCACTATAAAAACAGGGGACACTACAGTACCTGCTCATTCCAGCAGCAGCCAGCTCAGAGTACCGAGCTCAGATCCTGCCACTCAGACATTCACCATGTGCTGAGTGCCTCACCCAGATAGTGATAGGACAGGGTCCACAGATTAGCTGGTAATGCACGTACCCAAGTTAGCAGTGTGCTGTTACAGTTAAGTAGTTAATAAAATTGAGTTACATCATCTCCAGCTGTGTTGGATCGTTTGTATATCAGAACACCCATCACGACACCTCCCACCTCACACTCTCCCTCACCCCCCCTCCCACCTCCACTCCCTCCCTCACCCCCCTGCCACCTCCACACTCTCCCTCACCCCCCCTCCCACCTCCACTCCCTCCCTCACCCCCCTGCCACCTCCACTCTCTCCCTCACCCCCCCGCCCACCTCCACATTCTCCCTCACCCCCCCTCCCACCTCCACTCCCTCCCTCACCCCCCTCCCACCTCCACACTCTCCCTCGCCCCCTCCCACCTCCACACTCTCCCTCACCCCCCCACCCACCTCCACACTCTCCCTCACCCCCCCTCCCACCTCCACTCCCTCCCTCACCCCCCTCCCACCTCCACTCCCTCACCCCCCTCCCACCTCCACACTCTCCCTCGCCCCCTCCCACCTCCACGCCCTCCCTCAGCCCCCTCCCACCTCCACTCCCTCCCTCACCCCCCTCCCACCTCCACTCCCTCCCTCACCCGCTACCACCTCCACTCTCTTCCTCACCCCCCTCCCACCTCCACACTCTCCCTTCCCCTCCCACCTCCACACTCTCCCTCACCCCCCTCCCACCTCCACACTCTCCCTCAGCCCCCTCCCACCTCCACACTCTCCCTCACCCCCCTCCCACCTCCACATCCCCCTCCCACCTCCACACTCTCCCTCACCCCCCTCCCACCTCCACTCCCTCCCTCACCCCCCTCCCACCTCCACACTCTCCCTCACCCCCTCCCACCTCCACACTCTCCCTCACCCCCCTCCCACCTCCACACTCTCCCTCACCCCCCGCCCACCTCCACACTCTCCCTCACCCCCCCTCCCACCTCCACTCCCTCCCTCACCCCCCTCCCACCTCCACACTCTCCCTCACCCCCTCCCACCTCCACGCCCTCCCTCAGCCCCCTCCCACCTCCACTCCCTCCCTCACCCCGCTCCCACCTCCACTCTCTTCCTCACCCCCCTCCCACCTCCACACTCTCCCTTCCCCTCCCACCTCCACACTCTCCCTCAACCCCCTCCCACCTCCACACTCTCCCTCAGCCCCCTCCCACCTCCACACTCTCCCTCATCCCCCTCCCACCTCCACCCCCCCTCCCACCTCCACACTCTACCTCACCCCCCTCCCACCAACACTCCCTCCCTCACCTCCCTCCCACCTCCACACTCTCCCTCACCCCCTCCCACCTCCACACTCTCCCTCACCCCCCTCCCACCTCCACACTCTCCCTCACCCCCCTCCCACCTCCACACTCTCCCTCACCCCTCCTCCTACCTCCACACTCTCCCTCACCCCGCTCCCACCCCTCCCACCCCCCCCCCCCCCCTCCCGTTGGCCGCAGCGTTCTCGGGGAAGCCGACCCAGTCTGCAGGAGCTCCGGAACAGTCCGCTCACCTCCTCACTGCTCAGCGTCAGCCAGCACGACTGGCTAACGACTTTATTTACCAGGTGTGAACGGCGTCGGCGTGAACTGGGGTCACGCCGTCGGGACTTCGGCCCATCCGGGCCGGTGAATAGCGGGTGTAGCGGAGAATCGCCATTTTGGGTGTCTCGGGCGATTCTCCAGCCTGCGCCGCGCAGAACTCGACGGGGCCGTTCTCGCCGCTTGGGTGAATCGCGGGAGGGCGTCGGACTGGCGTCGCGTGGAAAAATGGCGCGATCGACGATTCTCCCAACCGCCGCGGCATCGGAGAATCGCGCCCGTTAAACCTGAATCAGGGGCATCATTCTCCAACCCCCCAGCGGGTCGGAGAATGGCCGTTTGCCGCCGTGAATCCCGCCCCCGCCGGTTGCCGAAGTCTCCGAAGGGGGAAAAGTCGGCGGGGCGTTAATGTCGCCGCTGCCGTCGGAGAATGGCACGGGTCTGCGCAAGGCAGCCGATTTTCGGCCTGCCGATGTTCTCCCTTCCGGATGGGCCGAAGTCCCGTCGACGTGATGACCATTCACGTCAGCGTAAATTAAACCTTCTTTTCATCGGCGTGAACCTGTGCTCCAGGGTCACGCCGACCAGCGTGGAGGTGAGAGACGGCCTGGGGGGTTGGCTCTGGGCAGGCGATGGCGTGGCTGCAGTCTGAATGTGTGAGGAGAGGTGTGTCACGGGTTGTGTGTGTGTGTGTGTGCGGCGGGGGGGGGGGTGGTTAGAGTGGGCTGGGCTCCAGGGGAGTGCCGGGAGGGGGGTCCGTGCCGGGGAGGGGGATGGGGGGTCCGTGCCGGGGAGGAGGTTGGGGTCCGTGCCGGGGAGGAGGTTGGGGGGGGGGTCCGTGCCGGGGAGGGGGATGGGGGGGGTCCGTGCCGGGGAGGAGGTTGGGGGGGGTCTGTGCCGGGGATGGGATGGGGGGTCCGTGGCGGGGAGGAGGTTGGGGTCCATGCCGGGGAAGAGGTTGGGGGGGGGGGTCCGTGCCGGGGAGGGGGATGGGGGGGGTCCGTGCCGGGGTGGAGGTTGTCGGGGGTCCGTGCCGGGGACGAGATTGGGGGGGGTCCGTGCCGGGGAGGGGGATGGGGGGTCCGTGCCGGGGTGGAGGTTGGGGTCCGTTCCGAGGAGGAGGTTCGGGGGGGTCCATGCCGGCGAGGGGGATGGGGGGGGTTCGTGCCGGGGTGGAGGTTGGGGGGGGGGTCCGTGCCGGGGAGGAGGTTGGGGGGGGGGGGTCCGTGCCGGGGAGGGGGATGGGGGGTCCCTGCCGGGGAGGAGGTTGGGGTCCGTGCCGGGGAGGAGGTTGGGGGGGGTCCGTGCTGGGGAGGGGGATGGGGGGAGTCCGTGCCGGGGTGGAGGTTGGGGGGGTCCGTGCCGGGGAGGGGAATGGGGGGTCCGTGCCGGGGAGAAGGTTGGGGTCCGTGCCGGGGAGGAGATTGGGGGGGGTCCGTGCCGGGGAGGGGGATGGGGGGGGTCTGTGCCGGGGAGGGGGATGGGGGGTCCGTGCCGGGGAGGGGGATGCGAGGGCAAGTGAGTTGGTCCACCTGGCCATGTGCCAGCCTCCAACAGTTGGACCCATGCGGTCCATGCCCCCTGGCTGGGGGGAGGAGGGGATATGGGCAATGATGACATGTCGTCGTTCCCCTCCCCCCCCACCAGGCCGTCATGTTTTCCGATCATCCAGCGATGTTGGCCGCCGTGGCGGCAGCCACTAATGTCTATGTTGCCCTGGATGAGGAGGAGGAGGAGGAGGAGCGTGCCAGAGAGGCGGCGCAGGCTGCCGCAGAGGGACAGGCGGCAGCCGCCCAGGCTGGAGGGACACCTGACCGACGGGACGAGGAGGGGAGGAGGACGTCGCGGCCCCATGGCAACGGAGGCACCCGAGGGCGCCCCGTGTGTACCGGCCCCCTCAGTCATACCAGGACCTCATGGACCGGGAATGCAGGAGGAGACTCCGGATGAGGCGTGAAACCGTGGCACACATCTGCCACCTGCTGGCACATCTGTCACCGCGTGGCACTGGCGGGGGACACCCTCTCCCCGTGTCCGTCAAGGTTACGGTGGCCCTGAACTTTTATGCAATGGGGTCATTCCAGGCACCGAGTGGGGACCTGTCCGGCATATCGCAGACATCGGTGCATCGGTGCATCCGGGCAGTGACAGATGCCCTATATGCCATGGCGCACGGCTACATCCGCTTCCCCGTGGACTGGGCCAGCCAAGATGCCCGGGCCGTGGGCTTCTCTGCCGTGGCCGGGTTCCCCATGGTCCAGGGCGCGATCGATGGAATGCACGTCGCCGTGTGGCCACCTTCAGATAACAGGGCCGTGTTCACCATTAGGAAGGGGACCTATTCGATGAACATACAGGTGGTCTGCGACCACCGCATGATGATCCTGCACGTCTGCGCCCGTTACCCAGGCAGTGGACACGACTCATACGTGTTGTCGCGGTCATCCATCCCCGGCATGTACGAGGGACGCCATCCCCGGCTGAGGGGCTGGTTGCTGGGCGACAGGGGCTACCCATTGCGATCGTGGCTGATGACGCCTACACGGAGGCCACGCAATGAGGCGGAGAACCGCTACAATGATGCCCATGTAGCGACAAGGGGAGTGATAGAGAGGTGCTTTGGCGTGCTGAAGATGCGTTTCAGGTGCCTGGACCTCCCTGGGGGCACCCTCCAGTATCGGTCAGATAGGGTCGGCCGCATCATTGTGGTGTGCTGCGTCCTGCACAACATAGCCCAGCAGATGTGCTGCAGGCAGAGGAGGGCGGAGTGGAGGAGCAGCAGGAAGAGGCCCGGGGTGGATGGGGGTGGTGGCAGGGGTAAAAGGCAACAGTGTTAGGCAGGTATATGAATGCACGCCATCGGTTGCGCGTGCATTGCAGAGGTGAAGGTTAGGGCTGGATTCACTTGGGGATATGGGGGAGGGGGGGATATGGGGAGGGGGATATGGGGGAGGGGGGATATGGGGGAGGGGGGATATGGGGGAGGGGGGATATGGGGGATATGGGGGAGGGGGGATATGGGGGAGGGGGGATATGGGGGAGGGGGATATGGGGGAGGGGGATATGGGGGAGGGGGGATATGGGGGATATGGGGGAGGGGGATATGGGGGAGCGGGGCTATGGGGGATATGGGGGAGGGGGATATGGGGGAGGGGGATATGGGGGAGGGGGTCATGGGGATATGGGGGAGGGGGGATATGGGGAGGGGGGATATGGGGAGGGGGATATGGGGAGGGGGGATATGGGGGAGGGGGGATATGGGGAGGGGGAGGGGGGATATGGGGGATGGGGGTTATGGGGGATCTGGGGGAGGGGGATATGGGGAGGGGGAATATGGGGGAGGGGGATATGGGGGAGGGGGGATATGGGGGAGGGGGGATATGGGGGAGGGGGATATGGGGGATATGGGGAGGGGGGATATGGGGGAGGGGGGATATGGGGAGGGGGATATGGGGGAGGGGGGATATGGGGGGGATATGGGGAGGGGGGATATGGGGGAGGGGGGATATGGGGGAGGGGGGATATGGGGAGGGGGGGGATATGGGGGAGGGGGGATTTGGGGAGGCTCACCCTGCCTGCTCTGACGAGGTCGTTCACCTTCTTGTGGCACTGGGTGCCTGTCCGTGGTGTCAGGGCCGCAGCGGTGACGGCCTCTGCCACTTCCCTCCACAGTCGCCGGCTGTGGCGTGGGGCAACTCTGCGGCCGTGCCCGGGATACAGGGCATCCCTCCTCTGCTCCACCGCGTCCAGGAGCGCCTCCACATCGCGTGACTCGAACCTCGGGGCTGAGCGGCGGCCAGCCATCCAGTCGGGTGTTCCGGTCGGGTGGGGGGGCGCAGCGCGGCCTTATGAATCACTGCACAAGCGTGGATCCCGTTACATCGCTGCTAGCCCATTTCGGGCCGGAGACTCGAATCGAACCTGGGACCCTGGAGCTGTGAAGCAACTGTGCTAACCACTGGGTGGGGTTGCGGAGCCTAGGTGGGGGACTCTTTTGTCGGGTCGGTGCAGACTCGATGGGCCGAGTAGCTTTCTTCTGCTCTGTTGGGATTCTATGATCATCTGAGGATGTATGATAAATACATGGTGATTCTGGGGGAAAATCGGCAGCAGGTTGGAGACCAATGGTTTCAGTTGAAACACCCTCCGCAGTTAATTAGTCACTACTTTGCATTGGTTACAGCCATATTGCAACTAGTGTGAAACTAATGCGTTGGTGCAGCACCGAGGCATCACTGCACTCTCAGAGGTGCCATTAGATTGAAGCTCTGGTGGATATCTTAGGTGGATTTATAAGAAGAGAAAGTGAATTTCAACTAATATCCTGGCTATCATCTCTCCATCAAACAATATGTAAAAAACAAAAGATCTGCTCGTGTTTTTTCAATACTCTGCTATTTGTGCTCAAATTTCCTACATTACAATGGTGACCACACATCAAAAGTAATTAATTGGCTTGTGATGAATGGTTACTGTACCCTGAACACCATGTAGGTGATGCCCCTTTAAGACCGGGTTTGGAACCCTGGGGGACTCCGCCTCTGGCTCCGCCCACCAGGGAGCCGTATATAAGGTGGTGCCCTGTAGGCAGCACTCAGTAAGCACACGTCTCTGTACCTGGCTAGTTCTCTGCTTATTAAAGCCTTCATTTACCATTCCACACTCTTGTGTCGTTATCGAGAGTACTACAATTTAATAAGCAGACTACGTTAGGATGGACGCCGGTCTCAAGCCAGAAAAGCTCAACCTGGAAGCACGGACACCAGAGGCCAAAGACATTTTTAAGTAATGGCTCCGCTGCTTCGAGGCCTACCTAGAATCCTCGGAAACTCCCGTCCTAGGGCCTCGCAAGCTGCGCCTACTCCACGTCCGGGTGAGCCACAGAATCTCGGCCATGATCGAGAAGGCGACCACTTACGACGAGGCGATCGAGATCCTGCGAAAGCGTTTTGTCTCTACCTGCCAGCAGCAATCAGGGGAAACGCTAGACGAGTACGTGGAAAAGCTCACCGCGCTTGCCAGGAACTGCAACCACCAGGATGTGACGGGGGAAGTCCACATGAACCTGCACATCCGAGACGCACTACGGGCCTGCACCGCATGGTGACCCGCCCAGACCGGGGGCACACCGTGCTATTTCTGTGGGCAGGGCCAGCATCCACATCAACGCTGCCCAGCCCGCTCCGCCATCTGCAGCGACTGCGGAAAGAAGGGGCATTTCACGAGAGTCTGCCTGGCCAGGCCCAAGACCCAGAAACAAAAAGCTCACCAGGCCCGAAAATCAAGCTCACAAGCCCGCAGGCCCCGCAACGCGGCTGCGCACCGGCCGGACACGCCCCTTTCTGATGCATCATCGGCCTCGTGCGAGTCATGGGGGTGGCCATCTTGGCGGTGGCCATCTTCTAGACCCGACACGTGCGACCGACGGCGGTGGCAATTTTGTGAATGCGACTCGGCTGAGGACTCGGACTACCCGCAACTGGGAGCGATCACCCTCGACCAATCGCGGCCAAAGCACCTGCAGAGTTCTATGATGCAGGTCCGGATCAACGGGCGCGACACTCCCTGCCTCTTCGACTCCGGGAGCACGGAGAGCTTTATCCACCCAGAAACGGTAAGGCGCTGCTCCTTGCGCACCTATCCCGCTTCCTAAACCATAGCCCTCCGCCTCTGGCTCCGCCCACCAGGAAGCCGTATATAAGGTGGCGCCCTGTAGGCTGCACTCAGTAAACACACGTGTCGGTAACTGGCTAGTTCTCTGCTTATTACAGCCTTCATTTACCATTCCACACTATTGTGTCGTTATTGAAGGTACTACATGGCTGTAAAATGCTTTGGGACGTCCTGGGTACTAAGTGAATCCATGTTCTTAATTTTATGAGACTCCGCCTTTGCGCAGTCTTTTTGTTTGAGTGGCTTCACTCACCAATTATTCCATAATTTCTGCAGTGAGACAGCATGAGCATCATGCAAAAGGGCAAAAAAAACATGTGGGGCACGATTTAATGGCTGTGTTGTGCTTAAGCGAGAGCACGACGAGGCCGTTAGATCGTGGGAGAGGCCAAAAACATGAACTGCACCGGGCACCTGTCTGTCTGCAATCTAACTGGCCCGACCCCGTTGTCAAAATCAGGATCCCGCCATAGTGTGGTGAGAAACCAATAATCACCACTTAAGACCAATGTCCATACAATTAACGGGAGAGACCCCCTAGCTAGGAGTTTAAAAAGAGCAACTTGTAAACTCACTCCCAGTGAGTTCTCCCAGTGAGCCAGAGAAGACAGAGCCAGGAGTGAGACACAGCTAAGAGTGAGTTTGGGAATTTGAATCTAGGTGGGAATTGAATTAAATCAGTAAGGCAGCTCCTTTTAAATTTCAGGAGTTTAAATTAATTTAAATTAAGCTAGTATTGTGCAGTGTGGGTTAACAAGGGCTGCCCCACCCACTCACATAACTCGTTGGCAGTTAAGTGTCAGTCACTTAAATCTACCTTGATCTAAAAGCAGGTGGGGGAGGGGAGTCAATTCAGGACAGTTTAAAAAGAGCAACTTGTAAACTCACTCCCAGTGAGTTCTCCCAGTGAGCCAGAGAAGACAGAGCCAGGAGTGAGACACAGCTAAGAGTGAGTTTGGGAATTTGAATCTAGGTGGGAATTGAATTAAATCAGTAAGGCAGCTCCTTTTAAATTTCAGGAGTTTAAATTAATTTAAATTAAGCTAGTATTGTGCAGTGTAGGTTAACAAGGGCTGCCCCACCCACTCACATAACTGGTTGGCAGTTAAGTGTCAGTCACTTAAATCTACCTTGATCTAAAAGCAGGTGGGGGAGGGGAGTCAATTCAGGACAGTTTAAAAAGAGCAACTTGTAAACTCACTACCAGTGAGTTCTCCCAGTGAGCCAGAGAAGACAGAGCCAGGAGTGAGACACAGCTAAGAGTGAGTTTGGGAATTTGAATCTAGGTGGGAATTCGAAGCTGGGTGGGGAGGAAGTGCTTTTTATCCCTGGAAAGTGACTGGTAAGTAGTGTTTCTGTTTTTCTGTTTCTTTTCATTGGTATATTTATTTATTTTTTCTTTGTTGTTTTTTTTGTTGAAATTGTAGTTGTTGAAGTTAACCGAAGGTTTAAGACATGGCAGGAGATCTCAGACCCGTGTCATGCTCCTCGTGTGCGATGTGGGAGCTCAGGGACACGTCCACTGTCCCTGGCTCCTTCACGTGCAAGAAGTGTGTCCAGTTGCAGCTCCTGTTAGACCGTTTGACGGCTCTGGAGCTGCGGATGGACTCACTTTGGAGCATCCGTGATGCCGAGGACGTCGTGGATAGCACGTTTAGCGAGTTGGTCACACCGCAGGTGAAAGCTACTGAGGGAGATAGTAAATGGGTGACCAAAAGACAGAGCAAGAGTAGGAAGGCAGTGCAGGTGTCCTCTGCAGTCATCTCCATGCAAAACAGATATACCGCTTTGGATACTGTTGAGGGAGATGGCTCACCAGGGGAAGGCAGCAGCAGCCAGGTTCATGGCACCATGGCTGGCTCTGCTGCGCAGCTGGTCAGGAAGAAGAATGGTAGGGCTATAGTGATAGGGGACTCAATTGGAAGGGGAATAGACAGGTGGTTCTGCGGACGCAATCGAGACTCCAGGATGGTATGTTGCCTCCCTGGTGCAAGGGTCAAGGATGTCTCGGAGCGGCTGCAGGACATTCTGGGGGAGGAGGGTGAACAGCCAGCTGTCGTGGTGCACATAAGCACCAACGGTATAGGTAAAAAACGGGACGTGGTCCTACAAGCTGAATTTAGGGAGCTAGGAAAAACTAAAAAGTAGGACCTCAAAGGTAGTAATCTCAGGATTGCTACCAGTGCCACGAGCTAGTCAGAGTAGGAAGGTCAGGATAGAGAGGGTGAATGCGTGGCTCGAGAGATGGTGCAAGAGGGAGGGATTCAAATTCCTGGGGTATTGGAACCAGTTCTGGGGGAGGTGGGACCAGTACAAACCGGACGGTCTGCACCTGGGCAGGACTGGAACCGATGTCCTAGGGGGGGTGTTTACTAGAGCTGTTGGGGAGAGTTTAAACTAATGGGAACCGATGCAGGAAGTTGGAAGGTAGTAAAACAGGGGCAGAAATAAAAGGCAGTAAGGGAGAAAGTGTAAGGCAGAGAAGCCATAATCAAAAATCAAAAAGGGCAACAGTACAAGGTACAGTGACTGGGGGGAGCTCAGTGAATAGGACCAGGAATACTAAAAGAAATAAAACGGGAAGTGAAAACATTAATGGTAAGCGACGCGGCAGGTTGTTACATGAAGATATGGGTTCAACAACAAGGAAAATTAGGAGAAAGGTTAAGAGGAAATTTAACTTAGGAGAGGTTACTGATCGAGGTGTTAAGATTCAGAACAGAGGTAAAAAAGCCAACATAAATGTACTTTACCTGAATGCTCGTAGTGTAGAATCCCAAGTTTCTTTACCCGTCAGTCTGGCCTCAATAAAAGTCGAGATGGATTTGCAGGTACAGCATTAGTTATTTTATTTAGCTTGCAAGCTTGTTTCATTTCACAGAAGCATAGGACACATCTAGTCTCCTACATCCCGGAAAGCGAATGAACAAAGAGACAAAGGGATCTCTGCAAATCAACTCAAATGGTATCAAGTTTCACATACACGATTCCCATAGGTCAGCCTATACCCCTCCTGACCTAGTCAGACACTCTGATTGGCTCACTTCCAATCCCTTCCTCTGGCCCCTATTACCCAGCATCCTTTTCTCCTCCTATGGTGGACACACCTCTTCCTGCTTTGCCATGCGGTCTGAAATCCTTTGTCTGTGAACTCACCAGAATGAGACTGGCCTATCTCTACATTACAGTAACTAATATCTCTAAAGTAACTATTTTATATCACATTCGTCATTCCCTCCTTTTATCATTCCATGATAACCAAACTATCCAATCCATAGCTACGGTCCCTCATCTAAAAAGATCTGTCACTGCATTTCCAATTCCTGGCGTAGCCCCCCTTCATCTGCTGCACCCTCATGGATTTTGACAGCTAAGATTTTAGGGGCGTTGATCTGTTCCAGTGTACCCCGCATTCTACCCATCACACATTTAAGGATGGCTGGGCCCACAAAGATGCAGCCGATAGCCACCACTAAATACATGACCATATTTATCAACCAGTCCATCCAACCTCCAAATCCCCAGTTACCCCAAGAGCCAGGATCCTGCATTCCGTCCAGGTGATCCCGTATGTGATCCATAAATTTAGTGATGTTAGCGGTCAAGTCCTTAACTCCCATGATACACTTGCCCTGCACTATGGCGCATACCCCACCCTCACGGGCCAGAAGATAGTCACGAGCATACTGGGTCTGCATTGCAAACAACCGTAGCTGAGACAATTCCTTGGTTATTGCCCCGAGGGCTCCCAAGGTTTCATTTCCCAAGATGGTAAGGCCACAAATAAAATAATTCCTATTGCTGACAGCCAAGGAACCCCCCAGTAGCCCAGTTTATCTAGCTTCGAAACGCCCATTCGGGCCGCCTAGCAATGCGGAAAGCCCTAGTCCCAACAGTGATATGAGAGACATTCCCCCAGCCACAAAGGAGCTGGAGGCCGGCGTTCAATGGAATGCAAGTGGTGTTGTAACAAACGCATTGGCCAGACGCCTGGGTGATATGGCACCTCCTGTCCGTACAGGTGGGGAACAGACATGTTATATTCGTTTCCACCTTTACCAGCAAACAGCCGTATCCTTCACTGCTGAAACAATAACCTAGACACTGCTGCGGGGTTCGGGTAGCAGACAACCCGCCCGTGGCCATACAAGCGATGATAAATCTGGTAGAAGAGATTCATACTACCCAGGTTTTCCTCAGTTTGGCCTTTAACTAACTTAAGTGTATCTCCCGGTAACCTACATTCTAGCTGTACTTCCCTTCTCACACGCCCCGTCCTCTCTCTAGTCCCTCTCTCTTTCTCATAGCCTCTTCCTACGCTCTCCTGACGGCCTGATGTTACCTTTATTGCACCAATCTTATCACATTCAAAATCAAATTTACATGTATTCCAAAAACAAGGCAATGTCCATATAATATTCCCTTCCCACCGCCGGGACCGGTGCAATTGCTTCATGAGTCCTGCATTCTCCTTAACTTTGACGACCTTCCATGAGTCGATACCATGTCCTCGTATATGGGGGCAGCGAAGAACATCACCTTTGCATAGGTGATGAATCCTTGTAGATTGGTTGGGGTTACAAATATAGATAATATTCCCCTTTTCCATGTCCGTCGCCAATAACACTCCAAGCGAAGTGAGGCCAAATATCACACAGACGGTGCGTAGCCACCCCATCATGCTCCACACCTGTAAAATAGCACTGGAGAAGGGAGGCATGTTAATCTGGCCAAGAAAATGAGGCCCGTTATCAGAACTCAACTGAGCTGGTCTACTGTACCAGGGAATGATTTCCCGCATCAGAACTTTAACCACAGTAGCAGCTTTATTATCGGTAGTCGGATACGCCTCAACCCATCTGCTGAACCCATCCACAATGACCAAAACATATTTATAACATTGGCACCTTTCCAACTCAATGTAATCCATTTGGAGCGTCTCAAAGGGACCACTGGGCAACGGGGTTTGCCCCATCCCACAAGGGATACCTTTTCCGGTGTTATATTGCTGACAAATCAAACACCGATTACTGATACTCTGGGCCAACCCCTGCAATTTAGGGTGCCACCAAGTGTCCAGCAACAAATCACTAGTCCCCCCCCGAGCCCCACAATGAGTTGCAAAGTGTACACATTCGATGACCCATAAAGGGTCATCACAGAGGAGATTACAATGGGATGAGAGAAGAACTAGCTAAGGTAGACTGGGAGCAAAGACTTTATAGTGAAACAGTTGAGGAACAGTGGAGAACCTTCCAAGTGATTTTTCACAGTGCTCAGCAAAGGTTTATACCAACAAAAAGGAAGGACGGTAAAAAGAGGGAAAATCGACCGTGGATATCTAAGGAAATAAGGGAGAGTATCAAATTGAAGGAAAAAACATACAAAGTAGCAAAGATCAGTGGGAGACTAGAGGACTGGGAAATCTTTAGGGGGCAACAGAAAGCTACTAAAAAAGCTATAAAGAAGAGTAAGATACATTATGAGAGTAAACTTGCTCAGAATATAAAAACAGATAGTAAAATGCATAAAACAAAAAAGAGTGGCTCAGGTAAATATTGGTCCTTTAGAGGATGAGAAGGGAGATTTAATAATGGGAGATGAGGAAATGGCTGAGGAACTGAACAGGTTTTTGGGGTCGGTCTTCACAGTGGAAGACACAAATAACATGCCAGTGACTGATGGAAATGAGGCTATGACAGGTGAGGACCTTGAGAGGATTGTTATCACCAAGGAGGTAGTGATGGGCAAGCTAATGGGGCTAAAGGTAGACAAGTCTCCTGGACCTGATGGAATGCATCCCAGAGTGCTAAAAGAGATGGCTAGGGAAATTGCAAATGCACTAGTGATAATTTACCAAAATTCACTAGACTCTGGGGTGGTCCCGGCGGATTGGAAATTAGCAAACGTGACACCACTGTAGGTGGCAGAAAGCGGGTAATTATAGGTCAGTGAGCTTAACTTCGGTAGTAGGGAAGATGCTGGAATCTATCATCAAGGAAGAAATAGCGAGGCATCTGGATGGAAATTGTCCCATTTGGAAGACGCAGCATGGGTTCATAAAGGGCAGGTCGTGCCTAACTAATTTAGTGGAATTTATTGAGGACATTAACAGTGCGGTAGATAACGGGGAGCCAATGGATGTGGTATATCTGGATTTCCAGAAAGCCTTTGACAAGGTGCCACACAAAAGGTTGTTGCATAAGATAAAGATGCATGGCAGTAAGGGGAAAGTAGTAGTATGGATAGAGGATTGGTTAATTAATAGAAAGCAAAGAGTGGGGATTAATGGGTGTTTCTCTGGTTGGCAATCAGTAGCTAGTGGTGTCCCTCAGGGATTAGTGTTGGGCCCACAACTGTTCACAATTTACATAGATGATTTGAAGTTGGGGACCAAGAGCAATGTGTCCAAGTTTGCAGACGACACTAATAAGTGGTAAAGCAAAAAGTGCAGAGGATATTGGAAGTCTGCAGAGGGATTTGGATAGGCTAAGTGAATGGGCTAGGGTCTGGCAGATGGAATACAATGTTGACAAATGTGAGGTTATCCATTTTGGTAGGAATAACAGCAAAAGGGATTATTATTTAAATGATAAAATATTAAAACATGCTGCTGTGCAGAGAGACCTGGGTGTGCTAGTACATGAGTCGCAAAAAGTTGGTTTACAGGTGCAACAGGTGATTAAGAAGGCAAATGGAATGTTGTCCTTCATTGCTAGAGGGATGGAGTTTAAGACTAGGGAGGTTCTGCTGCAATTGTATAAGGTGTTAGTGAGGCCACACCTGGAGTATTGTGTTCAGTTTTGGTCCCCTTACTTAAGAAAGGACGTACTGGCACTGGAGGGTGTGCAGAGGAGATTCACTAGGTTAATCCCAGAGCTGAAGGGGTTGGATTACAAGGAGAGATTGAGTAGACTGGGACTGTACTCGTTGGAATTTAGAAGGATGAGGGGGGATCTTATCGAAACATATAAGATTATGAAGGGAATAGATAGGATAAATGCGGGCAGGTTGTTTCCACTGGCGGGTGAAAGCAGAACTAGGGGGCATAGCCTCAAAATAAGGGGAAGTAGATTTAGGACTGAGTTTAGGAGGAACTTCTTCACCCAAAGGGTTGTGAATCTATGGAATTCCTTGCCCAGTGAAGCAGTAGAGGCTCCTTCATTAAATGTTTTTAAGATAAAGATAGATAGTTTTTTGAAAAATAAAGGGATTAAGGGTTATGGTTTTCAGGCCGGAAAGTGGAGCTGAGTCCTCAAAAGATCAGCCATGATCTCATTGAATGGTGGAGCAGGCTCGAGGGGCCAGATGGCCTACTCCTGCTCCTAGTTCTTAAGTTCTTATGTTATCTAACAGCCGCCCATGATCTAACGGCCTCCCCAGCAAGTGGTTACGTGGGCGCCGATTAGTACACCTTTTTGAAAATGTGAAGCTGGCGGAAGAGCTGCTGTGGGAATCCGAAGAGATGAGTAGCCATCTTCGTTCCTGGGCCTCAATGCTCAGAGGGGGACGAGGGACCCCCGGAGGGCCAGCATTGGTCGGGGTGAGCCGTCATCGGCGGGTGGGGCGGGAGGGGGGGTGGATTGTGAGAGAAGTGGCATGGCCACCAATGACATCGGCTGGGGGCGGGGAGATGGGTGTCTCAGCGCCAGTCGGTTCGCCATGCCAATGCCCTGGATTGTGTGTTCCCAATCCTGGGGCAACCCCAGCCCTATCCCAGCAGCCCCACCGACAACCAATAACTCCCACTGACCGTGGACACCTCTGGCCTCACCACCAATATTTGTGAACGTACTCATCATAACTCCTATTTATTTCTGCGAACACACTTTCTACATTCATATGCAGATCATTAATGTGTACCACAAGCAAGGGATCCAGCACGGATCCCTGCAGAACACGACTGGACACAGGCATCCAGTGACAAAAACAACCTTCAAACATCACCCTCTGCCCCTGACCACCACGCCAGTTTTGGATCCAAGTTGCCAAATTGCCTTGGATATCATGGGCTCTTACCTTCTGCATCAGCCTCCCATGTGGGAACTTGTGAAAAGTCTTACTAAAGCCCATGTTGACTATGTTAATCGCACTATCCTCATGTGCACACAAAGTCACCTCCTCAAAAAATTCAATCAAATTTGTAAGATATGATTTCTCTTTGACAAAACCATGTTGACTATTCTTGATTAATTCTTCCTTCCCCAAGTGGTCCATCAGAATTTTTTCCAATAGTTTCCCTATCACTGAAGTTAGACTCACTGGTTTGTAATTTTATGTCTTGTCCCTACTTCCTTTCCTGGGTTGATACGATACTAGCTTTAACTAAAGACCTTTGCCTTGTCCTAACCAGTCGATGCACTCAGCACATGGTGAATGTCTGTGTTGCAGGCTGTGTGCTCTGTCCTCCTAGCTAGCTGCTACTCGAATGTGCGGGAACTCTGATGCCCCCTGTCTTTATACTGCGTGTGCTCTCTCTGGTGATTGGCTGCGATGTTGTGTGTGTTGATTGGTCCCACTGTGTGTCCATCAGTGTGTGTCTGCACCATGATATACTGGTGTATATTATGACAGCCCCCATTTTATAAAAAATGTACCCGCGTGGCAATAAATAGTGTATGGTGAATGTCCCTGACTAAGTGTGTGCGAAATATTTACAGTACCATGTACATAAAAACTAACCTATTTACATGGGAAGGTGCCTGGTGCAGAAAAACAGTGTCGAGATGAACACTATATACAAACCACTTGAACGATTAAACGGAGGAATAGAACAAATCAGAAAGTCCATAAGTCCACAAAGTTCACAAATTAAGTCTCTGAGGTGAGCGACAAATTCTGGTTGACCGCCTCAAGGGTGGGTCGGGAGCCGCCGGCTGAGGAGCGGGCTGGACTGCGTCAGAGAGAGAAGGATGCAGAGTGACCGGAATCTCTGCATAGTCCAGGTCTGGGTCAACAGGAGGGCGTGGCAATGGTGGAGGATCACGTAGCGAGCACGGAACGAGACGAAGGGCACGTCGATTGCGGCGCAGAATGGAGCCATCCGGTAGATGAACCAGGAACGAGCGGGGAGCCACCTGCCGAAGAACCACAGCAGTTGCAGACCAGCCACCATCCGGAAGATGGAATCGGACGTTGTCATCTGGAGCCAGAGCAGGGAGATCAGCTGCACGGGAGTCATGAGGCGCCTTGTGCTGTGCACGAGACAGTTGCATTCGTCGAGGTCTGGGACATGAATGGACGGCATCGTCGTCCTCAGGGTGCGACCGATGAGCCACTGGGCTGGCGACAGGCCAGTGGACAGTGGGGCCGAGCGATAGGCCTGCAGGGCGAGGTAGAAATCGGACCCAGCATCGGCAGCCTTGCAGAGGAGCTGTTTGACGATGTGGATGTCATTTTCCGCTTTGCCATTGGATTGGGGGTGCAGGGGACTGGATGTCACATGCACAAAGTTGTACCTCCTGGCAAAGTTGGACCATTCCTGGCTTGCGAAGCAGGGGCCATTGTCCGACATCACAGTGAGTGGGATGCCATGTCCAGCAAAGGTGTCCTTGCAGGCACGGGTGACTGCAGACGATGTGATGTTGTGTAAACGTTCCACCTCCGGGTAGTTTGAAAACTAGTCTACAGTCAAGACATAGTCCCTGCCGACCTTGGACCTATGGGACATGACCAACTCATGGGGCTGTAGGGTCTCACATGGTTGGGCCGGCTGGAAGTGCTGACAAGTGGGGCAGTTGAGCACTGTGTTGGCGATGTCGTCATTGATGCCGGGCCAGTACACTGCCTCTCGGGCCCGCCATCAATGACGACATCGCCAACATGGCCCTCGTGTAGCTGTTCCAAGACGAGCTGGCACATGCTGTGCGAGAAGACAATGCTGTCCAGCTTCAGGAGAATACCATTGACTGTTGCCAGATCATCTCTGATGTTGTAGAACTGCAGACATTGGTCCTTGAGCCACCCGTCTGTTAGGTGGCGCATGACACACTGTAGCAAAGGGTCAGCCGCTGTCTCGCGGCGAATTTGGATGAGGCGTTCATCCGTGACCGATAGATTGGAGGCCACGAAGGCCACATGGGCGTCAACCAGACAGACAAATCCCGCTGGGTCACACGGAGTGTTGACTGCCCTGAAGAGAGCATCGGCAATGATTAGCTCTTTGCCCGGGGTGTATACCAGCTGCAAGTCGTATCGCCGGAGCTTGAGCAGAACACGCTGGAGGCGAGGCGTTGTCGTGTCGTTCAAGTCTTTCTGTATTATATTGACCAGCGGGCGATGGTCTGTCTCGACGGTGAATTGGGGAAGGCCGTACAGATAATCATGAAACTTGACGACACCGGTCAAAAGGCCCAGGCACTCCTTTTCTATCTGCGCATAGCGCTGTTCTGTGGGGGTCATGGCGCGTGACGCATATGCAACGGGGCGCATTGCAAGAGCACTGCCCCAATGCCAGACTGGCTGGCATCGGTCAAAATTTTTGTCTCTTTCGCTGGATCAAAAAAAGCTCAGACTGGGGCCGTGGTGAGTTTGGTTTTGAGATCCCTCCATTCGCGCTCGTGGGCAGGAAGCCATTGGAAGTCTGTCGTCTTCCTGACCAGGTTCCTGAGAGCCGTGGTTTGAGAGGCGAGGTTAGGGATGAACTTCCCTAGGAAGTTGACCATGCCCAGAAATCGGAGGACCGCCTTCTTGTCCTCTGGCGTTTTCATGGCTGTGATAGCAGCCACCTTGTCCGCATCCAGCCGCATACCCAACTGGGAGATGTGGTCCCCTCGGAACTTGAGTTCCGTCTGACCAAAGGAGCATTTGGCTCTGTTGAGGCGTAGGCCCTGCTCCCGTATGCGTTTGAACACGCGCTGGAGGCGACTGACAAGCTCCTGCATGGACCAAATGATTATGTCATCGACATAGACGCAAACACCTTCAATGCCTTCCATCATTTGTTCCATGATCCTGTGGAACACTTCTGAAACCGATATGATCCCAAATGGCATCCTGTTGTAACAATATCTGCCAAAGTGGGTGATAAAGGTACACAGTTTCCTGCTGGATTTGTCGAGCTGGATTTGCCAGAAACCTTTCGAGGCGTCAAGTTTGGTGAAGAGCTTGGCGCGAGCCATCTCGCATGTGATCTCTTCGCGCTTGGGAATCGGATAATGCTCCCTCATGATATTGCGATTCAGATCCTTGGGATCAACGCAAATTCTCAGCTCGCATTTTTACGCACACCATGGAACTGACCCAGTCGGTTGGTTCCGTAACTCTGGAGATCACGCCTTGGTCTTGGAGGTCCTGCAGCTGCTGCTTGAGGCGGTCCATGAGGGGTGCTGGGACTCTGCGAGGTCCATGCACCACAGGCGTGGCGTTCTGTTTGAGTAGGATCTTGTAAGTATATGGGAGCATGCCCATGCCTTCGAAGACGTCGCGGTGCTTGTCGATGATGGCGTTGAGTTGCGCCCTGAAGTCAGCGTCCTGGAAGGCAGGTGTGGCATCAGGAGAGAGAGAGTGAACTCTTTGAACGAGGTTCAGCAGCTTGCACGCCTGTGCGCCAAGCAGGGAGCCCTTCGAGGAGCCCACGATCTCGAAGGGAAGGATGGCTTTCCGTGACTTGTGCGTCACGTCAAGTTGGCACGAGCCGGTAGCAGGAATGATGTTGCCATTGTAGTCCAATAGCTGGCAGGCCGATGGCAGGATGGGTGGTTTGACACGAAGGCTTTGGAAAGCAGACCACAACATGAGATTGGCGGAGGCACCAGTGTCCAGGCGGAATCGTATTTGGGACCGGTTGACCGTCAGGGTGGCACACCACTCATCGTCTGGATCGATGCTGTATACTGACAGCGGCTGGTGTCTTTGCTTCGGGGACAGCCTGTTTTTTGTTACGACACCGACTCGAAAAGGCGCCTTCGGGTCCTTGGTGACACTGCTGTGTGGGAGGTCCGCATCGGACTCGGTGACCGTGGGTTGAATTGCCCGAACATTCCTGCGAGGCTGGCTGAAGCGATATGAATTGGCAGGCTGAGCTGCTCGACAGAAGGCAGCATAGTGGCTAAGTCTTCCACATCGTAGGCATTGTCGAGATTTTGCGGGTCACTGCCGCTTTAAGTGGGCGGAGCCGCAGTTGCCGCATGTCGTGACGTCAGCACGTTTGTTGCGTCACCACGCATGCGCAGTGCGGTCGTGCATGGTGCGCGCCTGCGCATTACGTTCCTCGATGTCGCCGTCCCCTCATTTGTTGCGTACAAGCGCAGGAGTCCGCGAAAAGAGCCGCCCTCATCCAGGCTGAGGTCCTGGAGGTGCTCAATCATTTGGACCCGTTCCGCCTCGTGGGGACCTTGCCGCGCCGTTTCAGCCGCTTGTATATGGGAATACCAACTCGTGGCATTTTCATGTAAGACACAGGTCTTGATGGCGGTCGCTAGGGTGAGTTGCTTTACTTTTAGGAGCTGCTGGCGTAGGGGGTCCGACTGAACACCGAAAACGATCTAGTCGCGTATCATGGAGTCGGAGGTGGGCCGTAGCTGCAAGATGGCGCAAGGATGCAGAGGTGCGTGAGAAAGGATTGGAAAGGTTCATCCTTACCCTGCAAATGCTGCTGGAACACGTAGCGTTCAAAATTTTCATTCACCTCTACGCTGCAGTGAGTTTCAAACTTGAGGAGGACCGTCTTGAACTTCGTCTTATCGTCGTCATCTGCAAAGGTGAGAGAATTGAAAATGTGGATGGCATGGTCCCCGACCGTGGAGAGGAGAAGAGCAATCTTTCTGGTGTCTGAGGCGCCCTCACTGTCCGTGGCTTCGATGAAGAGCTGGAAGCACTGTTTGAAAATCTTCCCGTTGGCCCTGAGGTTGCCGGCGATGCGGAGCGGCGGCGGTGGGCTGATGTTGTCCATGTTGCAGGATGACGGAATGCTGGCGGAAGGCAGATCACTTGCAGGTAAGTCTAAGAAGTGCTAATATCCCACCACCCATGGTATCATGATGTGTTGGGTGTTCTGGGTCATATACAGGTCACGAACATGAAATAGTGCAACATTATTTTATTGAATCATTAACTGTTTAAACATACTCAGACTGTGGGTTGATACAATACTAGCTTTAACTAAAGACCTTTGCCTTGTCCTAACCAGTCGATGCACTCAGCACATGGTGAATGTCTGTGTTGCAGGCTGTGAGCTCTGTCCTCCTAGCTAGCTGCTACTCGAATGTGTGGGAACTCTGATACCCCCTATCTTTATTGTGTGTGTGCTCTCACTGGTGATTGGTTGCGGTGTTCTGTGTGTTGATTGGTCCCACTGTGTGACCATCAGTGTGTGTCTGCACCATGATATACTGGTGTATATTATGACATGACCAGAGAATTGCAGAATCACAGAACACTACAGAAGGGGAACAGCTGCTCTCTAACCACCCTGTCCATGACCCTCATAATCCTGTTCACCTCAATCAGGTCATCCCTCAGTCTTCTTTGCTCCAGAGAAAATCACCCAAGCCTATCCAACCTCTCTTTGTAACTTAAATGTTCCATCCCAGGCAACATTCTGGTGAATCTTCTCTGCTCCCCCCCAATGCAATTGCATCCTTCCGATAATGTGGCAACCAGAATTGCACACAGTACTCCAGCTGTGGCCTTACCAAGGTTCTATACAACTCCAACATGACCTCCCTGATTTTGTAATCTATGCCCTGACTGATAAAGACAAGAGTACCATACGTCTTTTCCACCACGCTATTAACCTGCCCTTCTGCCTTCAGAGGTCTATGGACAAACAAGCCAAGGTCACTTTGTTCTTCGGAACTTCCCAGTGTCAGACCTTTCATAGTCTACTTCCTTGTTAAATTATTCCTTCAAAAGTGTAACACCTCACACTTTTCAGGGTTAAATTCCATCTGCCTCGGCAGCACGGTGGCGCAATGGTTAGCGCTGCTGCCTCACGGCGCGAGGTTCCAGGTTCAATCTAAGCTCTGGGTCACTGTCTGTGAGGAGTTTACACGTTCTCCCCGTGTTTGCGTGGGTTTCTCCCCCACAACCCAAAGATGTGCAGGTTAGATGGATCAGCCACTCTAAATTGCCCCTTAATTGGAAAAAATGATTTGGGTACTCTAAATTCTTTTTTTTTTGAATTCCATCTGCCACTTATCTGCCCATTTGATCAGCTTGTTTATAACCCAAGACAATCAGCCTCACTGTTAACCACCTGGCCAATCTTTGTGTCATCCGCAAACTTACTGACCCTACCTCCCCACATAGTCGTCTATCACGCCTGAAACTTCTATACCCTGGGACCTTCAGCTGCCAGTCCTGCCCTTCTTTCAACCAAATTTCTGTGACTGCAGTAACGTCCTTATTCCATGTGCTGATCCACACTCTGAGTTCATCAGTCTTCCCTAGCAAGGCCCTTGCATTGGAATAAATGTAGTTTAGTCTACAATCCTCCCTTATCATACCCCTTCTGCTCTGCCCACTGGACTTTCCTGGTTTACCTTCTATATATGACTCCACATTCTCACCCACTGCACTGTTACTTTGGATCCCATTCCCCTTCCAAATTAGTTTAAAACCTGCCCAGTAGCATGAACAAACCTCCCTGGTAGGATATTTTTCCCCCTCCAATTCAGCTGCAACCTTATAGTCGTCCCATCTGCCCCAGAAGCCATCCCAATGATCCAAGTATCTAAACACCTCCCATCTGCACCATCCCTCTAGCCACATGTTTATTTGACCAATCCTTCTATTTCTATACTCACTTGCCCCTGGCACAGGAAGTAATCCAATATCATAACATTACGGGTCCTGGTTTGTAATCTTCTGTCTAACTCCCTAAATTCACGTTGAGGTCCTCATCCCTCTTTCTATCTATGTCATCTGTACCACCACATACTATGTATGACCTCTGGCTGAACACCCTCCCCTTTCAGAATGCCCTTTGGCTGCTCCATAACATCTTTTTTTTAAATAAATTTAGAGTATCCAATTCATTTTTTCCAATTAAGGGGCAATTTAGCGTGGTCAATCCACCTACCCTGCACATCTTTGGGTTGTAGGGGCGAAAACCACGCAAACAAGGGGGAGAATGTGTAAACTCCACATGGACAGTGACCCAGAGCCGGGATCGAACCTGGGACCTTGGCGCCGTGAGGCAGCAGGGCTAACCCACTGCGCCACCGTGCTGCCCCGCTCCATGATATCTTGATTCTGGCACCAGGGAAACAACATACCATGCTGGACGCATGCTCACGACCACAGAAACGCCTGTTAGCTCTCCTCACTATTGAATCACCCACCACTATTGCTTGCTCAGTCCTTTTCCTACCCAGACCTGGCTGGGGCTGCTGCTTTCCCAGAGAGGTCATTCCACCCCCCCCCCTCCCTCCCACCTCCCCCCCGCAACAGTATCCAAAACTGTGAGTGGGATTCTCTCAGCCCACCCCGGGCCAAAGAATTGCCGGGCCGGGCGTGAATCGCACGACGATGCCCCGCGCCGGTCCGAAGATTCTCCGGAGAGCGGAGAATCAGCACCATTGGCGCAGGTCAGGGGCCGCTTTAGGCGGCCCCCCCTGGCGATTCTCCGCCCGGGTTGGGCCGAGCAGCCACCCAATAAATCCGAGTCCCACCGGTGCAGTCCACGTGTTGTCTCACCCGACGGGACCTCGGCGTGCATGCATCCGGGGGCGGCCTGGTGAGGTGGGTGGGGGGGGGGGGGGGTGGGGGGGTGGTGGGGGGGGGGGGGGGGGGGGTCTGACCCCGGGGGAGGAGGCCTCCGCTGTGGCCTGGCCCGCGATCGGGGCCCACCAATCGGCGGGCCGGCCTCTCGGGCTGGGGGCCTCTTTTGCTCCGCGCCGGCCGCTGTAGCCCTACACCATGTTGCGTCGGGGCCGGCATGCGAGTGTGCATGCGCAGACTCGCGACACCCATTTGACGCTAGCATCGGCAGCTGGTGCAGCATGGGTCACTCCAGTGCCATGCTGGCCCCCTGTAGAGGTCAGAGTTGCTGCTCCTGAGGGCATGTTGACGCCGTCGGGAAACGCAACGGCATTTACGACGGTGTCAACACAGCCTCAGGATCAGAGAATCCTGCCCGGTATATCTGTTTTGCAGGAGAATAACCACAGGAAATTCCTACACTGACTGCCTAGCCCTTTTATGAGACTAGCAAACAATTATTTGGGAAACAATAATTTCAGAAAGAGTAGTTTCAGCATCAAAATGTGTTTTAGGCCTTCCTATTCTGTTTATAATAGTTGTTCATTACTTCTCTTCAAATAAACTTGGAATGAAAAATCCTGGTATGTGTGGTTAGCTTAACAATGAGGTTCAGTAATTGCAGTCTTCTGACAGACCCATGAAAGACTGATTCTGGAGATTGGCTTTCTGCCTTATAAGTGATGAAATCTGCCAGCGTTTTTGTTTATCAATGATAATCAGATGATTTGTATAGCCCTTAGCACTATTTCTGAGAGATTTGGAGCAACCACATAGTTGCTGCTGAATGAGGAGAAAATGGTCTTTAATTCTATGTCGCCTTCTGTTTAATGCGATTTAGGTATAATGAGGTATATTATTCATACCATACACTACAGTTACTGTTAACCGCGAGCATTACTTTGAGATAAATAGACTTTCGATGTTGCGGAACTAATGTACCCAGTACTATCATCAGCTCTGTGTCGTGCAGCGCTGAGAGAGTGCTATAGCTGCACCTGTGGGTGAAATGTTAAACTGAGTCTCAGTCTGTTCGTTCAGGTGGGTGGAAAAGGTTCCATGACGTGATTTCAAAGAAGAATAGAGGAGTTCTCCTTGGTGTCCTGGCTGACATTTATCCCGAAGTCAATAGGGGTATTGAGGCTGTGTGCAATGTCGCTTTGCGATATTTATGCGATGGGTGACATCATCAGCTACTTCACAGGCTTTTTGTGATCCAGTGCCAAACCTTGCACAGTGATTACCTATCCAATAAACCTCTGTTGATCTTGCATTAAACCCACATGCTTCGGCAAACTATTTTATACTGTTAGTCTAAAGATACAACAGTTTACCAAAAGAAAACTGGTGCCAATGAACAGATCCCAGGTCCAGGGGGTGATCGAAGGGATGCATGACACCCTATGAGCCCCTGCAGACAGGCCTCACTTCACAAACCGAAAAGGGTTCCACTCGATGAATGTGCAGCTGGTGTGTGACCATGAGATGCGCATCATGAATGTCGGCACCCTATACCCGGGCAGTGGGCACGACTCTTTCATCCTGGCACACTCGAAGGTTCACATTGGGGGTTCAGAGATTGGGGCACACCCCAATCTTTTCCTGCCCTGACGAGCTCAGCTCCTCAGTGCTGGAAATGAAGGTAAGTGTGGCCTCAGCAGGACCTGAGGCCCAAATAAAGAACATAGTTCAGCTTAATATGGGGTCACTCTTGCTGCTGCAAGCACCGGGAAACACCCCGCTAAACATGCCTGATGTGTTGGGTGTTCTGGATCACATACAGGTCACCAACACTTGAAATAGTGCAACATTATTTTATTGAATCATTAACTGTTTAAACATACTCAGACTGTGGGTTAATACGATACTAGCTTTAACTAAAGACCTTTGCCTTGTCCTAACCAGACGATGCACTCAGCACATGGTGAATGTCTGTTTTGCAGGCTGTGAGCTCTGTCCTCCTAGCTAGCTGCAACTCGAATGAGCGGGAACTCTGATGCCCCCTGTCTTTATAGTGCATGTGCTCTCACTGGTGATTGGCTACGATGTTGTGTGTGTTTATTGGTCCCACTGTATGTCCATCAGTGTGTGTCTGCACCATGATATACTGCTGTATATTATGACATCCCCCCTTTTATAAAAAATGTACCTGCGTGGCAATAAATAGTGGACAGTGAATGTTCCTGACTACGTGTGTGCGAAATATTGACAGGACTATGTACATGAAAACTAAGCTATTTACATGGGAAGGTGCCTGGTGCAGAAAAACAGCGTGTCACAAGAATAACGAGATGAACACTATATACAAACCACTTAAACGATTAAACGGAAGAACAGAACAAATCAGAAAGTCCATAAGTCCACAAAGTTCACAAATTAAGTCTCTGAGGTGGGCGACAAATTCTGGTTAGACCGACTCAAGGGTGGGTCGGGAGCCGTCGGCTGAGGAGCGGGCTGGACTGCGTCAGAGTGAGGAGCATGCAGAGTGACCGGAATCTCTGCATAGTCCAGGTCAGGGTCAACAGGAGGGCGTGGCAATGGTGGAGGATCACATAGAGAGCGCGGAACGAGACGAAGGGCACGTTGATTGCGGCGCAGAATGTAGCCATCCGGTAGATGAACCAGGAACGAGCGGGGAGCCACCTGCCGAAGAACCACAGCGGTTGCAGACCAGCCACCATCCGGAAGATGGATACGGACGTTGTCATCTGGAGCCAGAGCAGGGAGATCAGCTGCACGGGAGTCATGAGACACCTTGTGCTGTGCACGGGACAGTTGCATTCGTTGAAGGACCGGAACGTGGTCGAGGTCTGGGACAAGAATGGACGGCACCGCCGTCCTCAGGGTGCAACTCATGAGCAGCTATGGTGGCGACAGGGCAATGGACTGTGGGGCCGAGCGATGGCCAGCAAGGCGAGGTAGAAATCGGACCCAACATCAGCAGCCTTGAAGAGGAGCCATTTGACGATGTGGATGCCCTTTTCCGCTTTGCCGTTGGATTGGGGGTGCAGGGGACTGGTCGTCACATGCACAAAGTTGTACCTCCTGGCAAAGTTGGACCATTCCTGGCTTGCGAAGCAGGGGCCATTGTCCGACATCACAATGAGTGGGATGCCATGTCCAGCAAAGGTGTCCTTGCAGGCACGGGTGACTGCAGACCATGTGATGTTGTGTAAACGTTCCACCTCCGGGTAGTTTGAAAACTAGTCTACAATCAAGACATAGTCCCTGCCGACCGAAGACCAAGGGGACGTGACCAACTCATGGGGCTGTAGGTTCTCACGTGGTTGGGCCGGCTGGAACCGCTGACAAGTGGGGCAGTTGAGCACTGTGTTGGCTATGTCCTCATTAATGCCAGGCCAGTACACTGCGTCTCGGGTCCGTCGGCGGCACATTTCCACGCCAAGGTGGCCCTCGTGTAGCTGTTCCAAGACGAGCTGGCGCATTCTGTGCAGGATGATAATGCGGTCCACTTTCAGGAGAACACCATCGACTACCGCCAGATCATCTCTGATGTTGTAGAACTGCGGGCATTGGCCCTTGAGCCACCCGTTTGTTAGGTGGCGCATGGCACACTGTAGCAAAGGGTCAGCCGCTGTTTCACGGCGGATTTGGACGAGGCATTCATCCGTGGCAGGTAGATTGGAGGCCACGCAGGCCACATGGGCGTCAACCTGGCAGACGAATCCCAATGGGTCACACGGAGTGTTGACTGCCCTGAAGAGAGCATCGGCAATGATTAGGAATTTGCCCGGGGTGTATACCAGCTGGAAGTCGTATCGCCGGAGCTTGAGCAGAATACGCTGGAGGCGAGGCGTCATGTCATTCAAGTCTTTCTGTATTATATTGACCAGTGGGCGATGGTCGGTCTCGACGGTGAATTGTGAAGGCCGTACACATAATCATGAAACTTGACGACACGGTCAAAAGGCCCAGGCACTCCTTTTCTATCTGCGCATAGCGCTGTTCCATGGGGGTCATGGCGTGTGACGCATATGCAACGGGGGCCCATGATGAGGCCTCATCACATTTCAGGAGCACTGCCCCAATGCCAGACTGGCTGGCATCGGTCAAAATTTTTGTCTCTTTCGCTGGATCAAAAAAAGCTAGGACCGGGGTCGTGGTGAGTTTGGTTTTAAGTTCTCTCCATTCGCTCTCGTGGGCAGGAAGCCATTGGAAGTCTGTTGTCTTCCTGACCAGGTTCCTGAGAGTCGTGGTATGAGAAGCGAGGTTAGGGATGAACTTCCCCAGGAAGTTGACCATGCCCAGAAATCGGAGGACCGCCTTCTTGTCCTCTGGTGTTTTCATGGCTGTGATAGCACCCACCTTGTCCGCATCCAGCCGCACACCCAACTGGGAGATGTGGTCCCCGAGGAACTTGAGTTCCGTCTGACCAAAGGAGCATTTGGCTCTGATGAGGCGTAGGTCCTGCTCCCGTATGCGTTTGAACACGTGCTGGAGGCGACTGACATGCTCCTGCGGGGTGGTGGACCAAATGATTATGTCATCGACATAGACGCGAACACTTTCGATGCCTTCCATCATTTGTTCCATGATCCTCTGGAACACTTCTGAAGCCGATACGATCCCAACCCGCATCCTGTTGTCACAATATGTGCCAAAGTGGGTGTTAAAGGTACACAGTTTCCTGCTGGATTTGTCGAGCTGGATTTGCCAGAAACCTTTCGAGGTGTCAAGTTTGGTGAAGAGCTTGGCGCGAGCCATCTCGCATGTGATCTCTTCGCGCTTGGGAATCGGATAATGCTCCCTCATGATACTGCGATTCAGATCCTTGGGATAAATGCAAATTCTCAGCTCGCCGGAAGGCTTTTTTACGCACCCCATGGAACTGACCCAGTCGGTTGGTTCCGTAACTCTGGAGATCACTCCTTGGCCTTGGAGGTCCTGCAGCTGCTGCTTGAGGCGGTCCTTGAGGGGTGCTGGGACTCTGCGGGGTGCATGCACCACAGGCGTGGCGTTCTGTTTGAGTAGGATCTTGTAAGTATATGGGAGCGTGCCCATGCCTTCGAAGACGTCGCGGTGCTGGTCGATGATGGCATCGAGTTGCGCCCTGAAGTCAGCATCCTTGAAGGCAGACTTGTCATCAGGAGAGAGTGAACTCTTTGAACGAGGTTCAACAGCTTGCACCAAGCAGGGAGTCCTTCGAGGAGCCCACGATCTCGAAGGGAAGGATGGCTTTCCGTGACTTGTGCGTCACTTCAAGCTGGCACGAGCCGGTAGCAGGAATGATGTTGCCATTGTAGTCCAATAGCTGGCAGGCCGATGGCAGGATGGGTGGTTTGACACGAAGGCTTTGGAAAGCAGACCACACCATGAGATTGGCGGAGGCACCAGTGTCCAGGCGGAATCGTATTTGGGACCGGTTGACCGTCAGGGTGGCGCACCACTCATCGTCTGGATCGATGCTGTATACCGACAGCGGCTGGTGTCTTTGCTTCAGGGACAGCCTGTTTTTCGTTACGACACCGACTCGAAAAGGCACCTTCGGGTCCTTGGTGACACTGCTGTGTGGGAGGTCCGCATCGGACTCGGTGACCGTGGGTTGAATTGCCCGAACATTCCTGCAAGGCTGGCTGAAGCGATATAAATTTGCAGGCTGAGCTGCATAGTGGCCAAGTCTTCCACATCGTAGGCATTGTCGAGATTTTGCATGGGAATTGCCGCTTTAAGTGGGCGGAGCACGTCGTGACATCAGCACGTTCGTTGCGCCACCACGCATGCGTGGTGCAGTCGTGCGCGCTTGCGCATTATGTTCCTCAACGTCGCCGTCCCCCCGTTTGGTGCGTACAAGTACGGGAGTCTGCGAAATGGCCGCCCTCATCCAGGCTGAGGCCCTGGCGGTGCTCAATCACTTGGATCTTTTCCGCCTCGTGGGGACCTTGCTGCGCCGTTTCAGCCGCTTGTATATGGGAATACTGACTCGTGCCGTTTTCATGTAGGACACAGGTCTCGATGGCGGTCGCTAGGGTGAGTTGCTTTACTTTGAGGAGCTGCTGACACAGGGAGTCCGACTGAACACCGAAAACGATCTGGTCGCGTATCATGGAGTCGGAGGTGGGCCCGTAGCTGCAAGATTGCGCAAGGATGCGGAGGTGCGTGTGAAAGGATTGGAAAGGTTCATTCTTACCCTGCAAACGCTTCTGGAACACATTGCGTTCAAAACTTTCATTCACCTCTACGATGCAGTGAGTGTCAAACTTGAGGAGGACCGTCTTGAACTTCATCTTATCTTCGTCATCTGCAAAGGTGAGAGAGTTGAAAATGTGGATAGCATGGTCCCCGACAGTGGAGAGGAGAAGAGCAATCTTTCTGGTATCTGAGGCGCCCTCCCTGACCATGGCTTCGAGGAAGAGCTGGAAGCACTGTTTGAAAATCTTCCAGTTGGCCCCGAGGTTGCCGGCGATGCAGAGCGGCGGCGGGCTGATGTTGTCCATGTTGCAGGATGACAGAATGCTGGCGGAAGGCAGATCACTTGCAGGTAGGTCTAAGAAGTGCTAATAGCCCACCACACCAGGTAACATGATGTGTTGGGTGTTCTGGATCACATACATGTCACCAACACTTGAAATAGTGCAACATTATTTTATTGTATCATTAACTGCTTAAACATACTCAGACTGTGTGTTACTACGATACTAGCTTTAACTGAAGACCTTTGCCTTGTCCTAACCAGTCGATGCACTCAGCACATGGTGAATGTCTGTGTTGCAGGCTGTGAGCTCTGTCCTCCTAGCTGGCTGCAACTCGAATGAGCAGGAACTCCGATACCCCCTGTCTTTATAGTGCGTGTGCTCTCACTGGTGATTGTCTGCGGTGATGTGTGTGTTGATTGGTCCCACTGTCTGTCCATCGGTGTGTGTATATTATGAAAATGCTCACAATGGAACTTTGTTTTTATTCGGTTACATCGCGCCCACTGTCTCCATTCCAATCGATTGAAATATAGAAAATACAAGAATAGAAATTCGAGTGGCCATCTTGGCTACAAACTCAAGTCACCTTTAATCTCTATTTATAAAACTTTCTGTTTTTAAATGTTCCATCGAGGTTTCCAGCTGGTGGATTAAAAATCATTGTTTGAAAAATACATGTTTTCATATTGATGAATACTATGACAGATTTTAATGGTGGCTATTGTTAACGTTTATTTGATGCACATTGCCCTCAAGAGTTCACCAAAACTATCCAAATAATTGCTCACCATTATTTTAGCAGGAGAGTACAAATATGTGTTAGCAGATTATTACTAAATATTAGGAATTGTCTGAGCCTCATGGTTGGTGTGTGGATATTTTTTTAAATGGTTAACCTGGAGATCATCAAATTCCCTGGCACCACTAACAGTGGAAGGGTTGAGGTTGTGCTCTCCATAGAAATTAAATGTAGAATGCTGCAATTTTCAGGTACTTACACATCTTGCAACACTTACATATTTTACTTGTTTCTTCAATGCTAGTTCTTGTTCAATACAACCTGTTAGTCCCTGAACTACTGGGTTGGCAGAAGTTTTAAGTCAGCAACTGGGCCTTTGTGGGTCCAGGAATTTATGACAAGACTAATGTTCATGAAAGATCCACAGCAGAAACACACTAAGATAAAGTGCATTCAAAGTTACAAAGTACACCAAAGAAGCAACTTCCCTCCCAGTGGTAGAAACTAACAGAGTTATGAGAGAAGATTGGGTGCGAATCTCCCAAAAGGGAACAAAGTCCCCTAGCGAGCGCATTCAGCCGCATGTTTCCCGGTAATCGCTTGGCGACTCGTGTTGAATTAGGGGCCTGAACGGGGATCATGTGGCCGAGGCAGTTGGGAGCTCCACTCGCCGGAACTCCCAAGTGTAGCGAGAGATCAGAATGTCATTTAAAAATGGCATCCCGATCTCCAAGGCCCCCGAAACACTCCCCGACTTCCCCACCCCTCCCCACACACACAGCTCGAACACATTATGGGAGGGTCTCCAGCACCCCCGCAACACCCTTGCTGGGCAATCCCCGCAAATCACACCCGCAAACACAATTTGTGGGAACCAGTGCTAAACGGCGCTCGCCCAAGGTCTCTGCGGTGAATGGGTTGAATCCCAAAGCCTCCGGTACCTCGGGAATCTGCACATTCGAGTGAGGCTTACTGCTTATATGCAGATTTGCCAAAATGTTATCCCCCCATTGTGGGTGGGATTCACATCGCAATGTCTCGCGAGATCGCATTGAGTATCACGAGGCGTTACGGACCGGGTAGGTCCTGCGAGAGGGGTCTCCTGCCTTTCAACGGCCATGGTGTGCTGCAGCGAGCTGCTTTTCGGGCACAGCATGGCCATTGGATCGCAAGCAACATATTAAATTCTGTTATTTCTGCCTTCCTAGCCACATTTAAAATTTGCATCACTATTCAAAGATGCTATATGAAACTCTAAAGGGATGAGCTTGATTATTCTAAGAAGCACACATGTCCTTCTTTGCGGTTCTGTTACCTGCCCTATTATTCATCTGAAAATAATTTTAGCTTTATTGATCCAGAGAGGTCATGAAACCTCTTCTGGCACTGCAGGAGTTTATTAGAGTTAAAGAAATCCCACTCACAGCTAGGATCATCAACTTCTCCAAGGCCACTGGGTTTCATATGATGGCCCTCCCCATGCTAGAGCTATTGTATACTTTATTTATTAGGGGGCGGCACTGGTGCAGGGGATGGCACGCACAGTGGTTAACATTGCTGCCTCACAGCACCAGGGACCCGGGTTCGATTCCGACCTTGGGTGACTGCCTGTGTGGAGTTTGCACTTTCTCCCCATGTCCGCGTGAGTTTCCTCTGGGTGCTCTGATTCCCTGCAACAGTCCAAAGATGTGCAGGTTAGGTGGATTGGCCATGCTACAAAATTGCCCCTTAATGTCCAAAGGTTAGGTGGGGTTACCAAGGGTCCGGGGTGGGGGGTGCGGGAGTTGGCCTCGGCAGGGTGCTCTTTCGGAGGGCCAGTGTAGACTCAAATGGTCTCCTTCTGGACTGTAACGATTATATGTATTGATGATTAGGTAAGAATAATGGTTCATCTGCAGATCATCTTTGCCTGAATCCTCACTCAAAGCTGAACTGTTTGTGATTTGAAAATTCACCAGAAGGCCTCATTGCCTCGAATCAAAAATCCTTGAAGGAGGATTCCAAATCAACACCACTGTTTCCAAGAGAAATAAAAATCAACCAGCTGTGACTGCTTCAGTAAGAAATTCATGTATCAGCAGCTACTGTGGAAAGTGATTCAGCTGTAAACAAGCTGTAAACAAGCATCTAGACAATCTGTGACTTCCATTACTTGTCCATGTTTTATGATCTGATCGTCTGAAGAGTTCTATTTCTTTTCTGTCTGCTTGGGGGATTGTATGTGTGTTGTTTTTGCATTTTTCTTTAGTATGTTTTCACAATAACACCAACTTTTTACCTGTTAACGAGAGGAATTGGCAGACTTACTTCTTACACTGAGCTACAAACTGATAAATATGTGTATATATATTGAATTGACAATATCACCTTTTAAAATTCAAACACTGTTATAACCAACGCTAGAGTGGGACAATGAGAGGAATCAGTTTAACCCCTCTAACCTGTTCCTATCAGACTACATGTCATGCTTTGTACTGTGGCCATTGTAAAGTTACACACAGAACATCTAGTTCTTTACTAGTAAGATAGTTTATTGACAAAATGAACACGTGGAAATATAATTAATGAACTAAAATACAAATGGTAGTGAATAAGTGAATTCTCCCGGAGCTACTTTGAATGCAATTGTCCTCTAGTACGCCTTACTACCAACTGCCGATCTGTGGAGTCACATGGTAGATCTCTATCACCACCTGCTGGTCGGAGGCCATATAGATAAATATATAAATTAATAGATAACTATATACATTACTGTGCATGCGCAATCACCACATCTTCCTTCCTTTGGAAGTGTAACATTTACAAATGTAACTATGCTACACCAAACAAGATATGCATAACAATATCAAACATGTAACTGTACACAGTTCTCTACAAATTCAATCTCGCAGATTTACGACGTAATCTGGTTGATCTCGTGGGCAATGGCTGAATAGGCGATTGTGTTCCACCTTCATTTATTGTTGATGTTCCTGCTTGTTCTGTATTTATTGCTGCGGATGTTTCTCTGAGTGCTGGCTCTGATGGGTGGTCTGTATACTGCGTTTTGGGTGTTTTGGGATTACATATTAACTGTTCTGTTGGACTCAAAATGAAGGGAATTTGAACTTTCAACAGCACTCTTCAGTTTCTCCGCAAGACTGAGCCATCCTCAGTGATGATGAGAAACAAATGTTGACCTGCCTGTTGCAGTATCTTTACATGGCTTGACCATCCATTTCCATTGGCATCCTCCAGCCTAACCGTGTCACTTGGATGTGCACTGGCTGGAGCTTCCTTGCGGATCTGTCATAGAACCTTTTCTGTCTCCTTTTCTGAAGAAGCAATTTCCGCTCCAGTCCTCGATCCACAGGGTGAGTCGTAATGGAAGGCAGGGTCGTTTGTAGCTGCCTATTCATCAGGAGCTGTGCTGGTGACAGCCCATTGACAAGTGGTGCAGAATGATAGTTCAAATGTGCCATTTATATGCCTTCCTGGCTGTCAATGACTTTTTCAGCAGCTGTTTAACAATGCGCACACTCTTTTCTCCCTTCCCATTTGACTGAGGTCATAAAGGACTTGAAGTAATGTGCTTAAAGTCATAATGACGATGAACTTAGTCCACTCATAGTTTTTGAAGCAGGGACCATTGTCAGTCATAACTGTTTTTGGTCTGCCATGCCGGGTAAAAATCTTTTTAGCATGTTGGATAATACACCAAGCAGTCAGGTTCACTAGCTGTGCCACCTCTGGATAATTCGAGAAGTAGTCAGCGAACAAAAGATAGTCTTTTCCATTGAAGTGAAAAAGATCCATGCCCACCTTCTGCCAAGGAGCTGTGATGATTTCACCCATGTGCATCGGCTCTTTGCTCTGCTTGCACTCGAACTTCTGACAAGTGTCACAGTTTTCAACCATGACTGCAATATCTTGGGTAATGCCTGGCCTGTGGTCAGTCTCAGCAAGAAACGTCGGAAGACCATACACATAAACATGGAACTTGACCGAACCATTGATTAACCTGAGGCATTTTTTTCCAATTTGCGCATACCTGCGCTCCGTCTCCGACATTGCTCTAGATGCATAGGCCACAGGCAGCCAGCTGTCGTCTGCATTCTGCTGCAGTAGCACGCTCCCAGGCCATCCTCAGGTGCATCGGTTGAAATGTTGGTCTTTTTCGCAGGGTCAAAAAACATTAGAACATTAGAATCTCAAGGAGATTTGCAACGCTTGCCATTCCTGCTCATGTCTGGGAGATCATTGGAACACCGCATTCTTTTTTTTTTATAAAGTATTTTTATTAAGGTTTTGCAGAACTTTTCATAATAAAACGGTAGTAACAATAATAACAAAACAAACTAGAGTGAACATTAACCTAGTGCAAAAACAGAATATACAATAACAATTAAATAGACATTACCCCACACGGCTCAGTCTTCCCACACCATCCCAATGAAGCACTCACCCCCCCCACCCCCCTATGGATTGCTGCTGCTGACATTTTAATTTCCCCCAAGAAAGTCGACGAACGGCTGCCACCTCCGCGAGAGCCCTAGCGTAGACACTCTTCAGGCAAACTTTATTTTCTCGAGGCTGAGAAACCCAGCCACGTCGTTAACCCAAGTCTCTACACTCGGGGGCTTCGAGCCCCTCCACATTAATAAAATCTATCTCCTGGCTACTAGGGAGGCAAAGGCCAAGACGTCGGTCTCTTTCGCCCCCTGAACTCCCGGGTCTTCTGACACTTCAAAGATCGCTATCTCTGGACTCGGCACCACCCGTGTGTTAAGCACCTTGGACATTGCCCTCACGAACCCTTGCCAGAACTCTCTAAGCTCCGGACATGCCCAAAACATGTGGACATGGTTTGCAGGGCTGCCCTTGCACCTCATACAACTGTCTTCTACCCCAAAACATTTGCTAATTCTCGCTGCCGTCATGTGCGCCCGGTGGACCACCTTAAATTGAATTAGACTGAGCCTGGCACATGATGAGGAGGAATTAACCCTGCCCAGGACCTCTGCCCACAGACCCGCTGCCAACTCCTCACCTAGCTCCTCCACCCACTTGCCCTTGAGCTCCTCCACCGGGGTTTCCTCCGCCTCCTGTAGTTCGATATCCGACACCTTCCCCTCCCCCACCCAGCTGCCGGAGACCACCCTGTCCTGTATCCTCAGTGGCGGCAGCGTCGGTAAGGCCACTACCTGTTTTTTCAGGAAGGCTCGTACTTGCAGATATTTAAAAGCGTTTCCTGGCGACAGATTAAATTTGTCCTCTAGCGCCTTTAAACTGGGAAAGCTTCCGTCTATGAACAGATCTCCCATCCTTCTGATGCCTGCCCTCTGCCAGCTCTGGAACCCACCATCCATCCTACCCGGGACACACCTGTGGTTGTTACATATCAGGGTCCAGACCGACGCTCCCTCCACCTTCTTGTACCTCCTCCACTGCCCCCAGATCCGCAGTGTCGCCACCACCACCGGACTTGTGGAGTAATGGGTCGGCGAGAACGGCAAAGGAGCCGTTATCAAAGCTTCCAGACTAGTACCTTTACATGACGCCGCCTCCAGCTGACCGCTTTCTTTTTGATCATATCTCGGAGGTGAGAGGTTTAAGATGCCATGTTGGGAATTAATTTGCCAACAAAGTTGATCATCCCTAACATCCGTATGGTGCCTTTTTTATTTGTGGGACGTAGCATCGTCAAAATAGCCTTTATCTTCTCTTGAACCAGCTGCACACCTTGTGCAGAGAGCCTATCCCCCAAGAAGGTGATGCTGTCAACCCCAATTTGACACTTTGCTTTGTTAAGGTTTAGGCCATTCATCTTTATACACTTAAAGACCCTGAGAAGTCTTTTGCTCGTCACGTGTGGACCCTCAAATTATTATGTCACCCACATAGACTTCAACTATGTGCTCCATGGCACGATGGAAAATTTCTGAAGCAGAAATTATGCCAAATAGCATCCGAAGGAAACAATAGCTCTCAAAGGATGTGTTAAAGGCTCACAGCTTTGTGCTCGCTTTGTCCAGTTTGAGCTGCCAAAAGCCTTGTGACGCGTCCAACTTGCTGAAACATGTCACTCCAGCCATCTCACATAATATTTCCTCCCTCTTCGGAATCGGGTAGTGCTCTCTCTTGATGTTAAGGTTCAGGTCTTTAGGGTCCATGCATATTCGTAGGTCATTATTCGTCTTGACACACACCATAGAGTTAATCCAGTCTGTAGGTTCCTCTATGCGTTTAATGACTCCTAGAGCCATCATTCTGTCTAACTCGGCCTTCAATTTATCGTTCAATGGAGTTGGTACACATCTCGGCGTGTGTAAGACTGGCTTTTCAATCTCCTTCAATTGGATGCAGTACACAAAAGGCAGAGTGCCAAAGCCTTGAAATTTTTCCGGAAAGTCCTTCGTGACAGATTCTACGGATGCATATTAGCGTGGTACCATGCTTTCTGCACTGTAAACCTGCTTAATGAGCCCAAGCGTTTCACACAATACCACTCCTATGAGAGATTCCGGCTCTGTCTCCACTATGGAAAATTTAATCATGCAAGTTCTGACTTTTACAGTTACTGCGAGCTCACATGCTCCTAACGTTGTGATCTCATTACCATTACAGTCCTTCAGTATGCCAAACTATTTTTGGTTTAGTTTTCAGCCCTTTTAAAGCTGACAAAGTGAAATGGTTGGCCATCGCTCCCGTGGCGAGCTTGCATTTGATTAGTGTGCCATTAACATCAATGGAATTGTCCATCTATCTTTCATGGTATTCACATCTGTATCACTATGGCTGAAAACTGTGAGGAACAATTTGCCATTTTGCCTATTCAGACTACTTGTGTCCTCAATCAAAATCATATCAACAGCAGCCAATTCTCTGATGCATATCTCTTTAAATAAGTTAACTGGTCCTGCTTGGTCCACTGATGGACGTGAAAAACATTGCCTCGCAAAGTGGTTTGTTCTTCCACACTTGGAACACACCTTCCCAAACGAAGGACAATGTTGATAACCACATCGGTAGCTCAAAATGGTGGATCTAGTCAGCCGCTTAAAATGGCCGCCCGCACTGAGACCACATTTCTTTTTTGACTGTGTCACTTTGCTTCTGGCACTGGCATCTTCTGCCACATTGGCGCCAAAATGTTTCAGATAGAGTGTGCTGATCTGCTGTGCAGCTAGCTCGCTTGCTGGACTAATATTGCTTGTATTTTCTTGCCGAAGCTCTTCCCTCAATAGCCTCTTGTGTACGTAATCATTCGATAATGCAAACACTATCTGATTGTGGATCATCGATGACTTTAAAGAACTAAAATTGCAAGACGGAGCCTTCAACCTCAAGTCGGTTAGAAAACAATGAAAAGATTTGCACGCCTTCTGAGCTCGGTTGCAAAAGATCTAACGAGCAAACTTTTTTTTGGGGTGAGCAATGTTGATCAAAGTATTTTATTTCTTCATCGAAGTTTTTGCTTTCTGTTTCGCTGTCAAAAGTGAAGGTATTGTAAATGTTGATGGCTTGAGGACCTGCTACCGTGAGCAGCAATGCAATGCACCTCTCGACAGGCTGTGCCTGCAAGCTAAGCGATGCAACATAGAGTTTGAATTGCTGCTGAAAAACGTGCCAATTCTCGTCTACATTACCGGTGACTTGAATCTGGTGAGGTACATTCAGATCTTTCATCTTGAGCAGTCTTTCCGTGCATTGAGTTCCAGTTGCCAGTATTTTACCAGGTAGGTGGAAGAACTTTCTTTTTTCTTTCTTCAGTCTGTTTCGTTCCGTCTTCTCCACAGTTATTTTCAATTGTTCAATACTCTTGGTACCATGTTATGTTCTGTGTTGTGGGCATTGTAAATATGCACACAGAACATCTAATTCTCTACCGGTAAGATAGTTTATTGACAAAATGAACACGTGGAAAGATAACTAACAAACTATAACACACATGGTAGTGAACTCCTGGAGCTACTTCTGATGCTACTGACTAGCCACTGCTGATCTGTGGAGTCACATGGTGGATCTCTATCACCACCTGCTGGTCGGAGGCCATATAGATAACTATATACATTAATAGATAACTATATACATTACTGTGCATATGCATATCATCACACTCATAGCCAGGAAACCACAGGCCACCGATTTTAAAAGCAGAATCTACACACTCACCTACGCTCTGATGATGTCCAACCTTACTTTCTCTTCAGCAGCCTGGGGCTTCCAGTGCCCCAGTCTGCACAAGCTCCAGTGCAGTGCAGGAGAAGTGCAGCCACGCTCCCCTATGATGCGACCAGCTTGGGAACGCCAATAGATTTAGATAGAAAACAATCAACAATTATTTTAACAAGTGTTTTAAAGGTATGTACGTGTTTTTTAAATAGTTTGCTTTGCTCTTTCTTTGAAACAGGCATTAATATTGTTGTTAATTAAATAAAAGTAATTTTAAATTTTTTTATGATTAAAGGTGATTATTTATAAGTGAACATAGATTTGGTTATTTGTTTTAAACCTGTACTATATTATTATATAATTTTATGCATGGCATGCTGAAAAATGTTTTGATTGAATTGGATTTGATTTATTGTCACGTGTACCAAGGTACAGTGAAAAGTATTGTTCTGTGTACAGTCCAGACAGATCGTTCCGTACATGAAAAAATATAGGACATACGACAAATACACAATTTAGACACAGGCATCATGTGAAGCATACAGAGTGTAGTACTACTCAGTAGAGGAGATGTTTGAAGAGATCAATTCAGTCCATAAGAGGGTCATTCAGGAGTCTGGTAACAGCGGGGAAGAAGCTGTTTTTGAACCTGTTAGTGTGTGCTCTCAGACTTTTGTATCTCCTCTCCACTGGAAGAGGGTGGAAGAGAGAATAATCTGGGTGTGAAGGGTCTTTGATTATGCTGCCCGCTTTCCCCAGGCAGTGGGAGGTGTAGATGGAGTCAATGGATGGGAGGCAGGTTTGTGTGATGGACTGGGCTGTGTTCACGACTCTGAAGTTTTTTGAGGTCTTGGGCTGAGCAGTTGCCATACCAAGATGTGATGCAACCAGATAGGATGCTGTCTATGATGCATTGTTAAAATCTATCAATGCAGACATGCCAAATTTCTTTAGTTTCCTGAGGAAGTATAGGCGCTGTGTGCTTCCTTGGCCATAGCATCGATGTGGGTAGACTAGGACAGATTGTTGGTGATGTGCACACCTAGGATTTTGAAGCTGTCAACCATCTCCACCTCGGCCCATTGTTGCAGACAGGGGTATGTACGACACTTTGCTTCCTGAAGTCAATGACCAACTCATTAGTTTTGCTGATATTGAGCGAGAGATTGTTTTCCTTACTGTTACGTTCTGGTGCTTGGCCGGACAGAATTAGTGCACTGGAGAACATCTAGTTTGTGACTAGTTGAATGTTTATTGATTAACAATAACTTGGATAATAATATGAAAACTACTAAAACCACAAACTATTATAAAATTATCAAAGAGCTATTACAAATGTGACTATCCACTATGACTATCTCCAGATTCCCTGTGGTAAGAGTGTCATGTGGTTGTTCTTTACTGCCACCTGCTGGTTGGAGGTCCTATCTTTCAATATTTCCATAACTGCTTATGTATATCATCACATTTGCACCACACCATTAAGTTCTCTACCTCCCTCTTGTACTGTGACTCATCATTGTTCGACACCAGACCCACTACGATCGTGTC